>NC_143552.1:142675000-143315000 GCF_054136105.1 Typopeltis vanoorti
ATATGAAATTAATGCTCTTGCCAATCAACGAAATTGAAGATTTTTCAAATAGGAAGTTCCATTTCCATTTGGAGAATCCCAGAGCAATATTATATTTGTGCTTCATTTAATAATACAAACATATTTAGAATGTTATGAGTTTAAAGCATACAGCAGTTAGAATAAGCAAGACAGAGAGAGAAATATAAATACAGCTGTTCATAGATCAATAGAAACAAGTAAGGAAATAATTAAACAAATCGCGTTTGGTGATGTGATTCATGATTATAACTAAATGTGCAGAGTTTATTATAACTACTATTGACAGAATTGTATTTGTTAGTTTTATGTGTTGTAAAGGTTATTTTGCTTTGCCTAATTTTGTCAGTCAAATGATCAAAATGAAAACATTAAACACATTTTAATAATGATCCTAAATACCAAATTGCATTAAATAATTAGTATTTAGGATCACTACTAAGCCACTTGATAATAATCATTTGTGAGTGAAATGATTATCATAATATCGATTGTTTTGTGAATAAGAACGGTTCATTTAAAGAGAAAAAATAAATCATTCAAATTATTTTGCCAATATAATATAGAATTATATTTTGCCAATAAAATATAGAATTATAATTCTTCCATCGATACTTGATCCTAGGAGTGATTTATTTAATAATGAGAATGATGTGAATGATGCGTATGAGCCAAGTCCCTTGACCCACACACATATTAAATGCACTTTATCTTTTTCTGTTTATAGAAAGACAACACACACACACACACACACACACACACACACACACACACACACACACACACACACACACACACACACACACACACACACACACACACACACACACACACACACACACACACACACACACACACACACACACACACACACACACACCACTGATAGATACATAACAATTACATCATCATCCATCCATACTGTATCTTCAAAGGACTATTTTTTTCCAGTGACCCACAGAATCAGTTATCTTCGCTACCCATTTTAGAAAATGGCTACAATCCAAAAAATTACAAAAGACCCACGCAAAACTATTCCTATCCCCAATATTTTTCCTATCCAGGATACATAGGAAAAGATAACCAAAGTTCTAAATAAATATAATTTTCCTGCCGCGTTCAAGTCGCCCTTGAAATTCGCAACCATCATCAGTTAACCTAAGGGTAAAATTCATTTGATATCAAATATAAGAGTTAACCAGATGCTATAAGCCTAAATAAATATCTTGTTTATTTTCTTCTTGTGGTATTGTGTGATACCGCTAACCCTCAGATAAAAGATTCTTATGCACTGAAAAAACAGCTTACAGAAAACAGTGCACTAACAACAATATCTGTATATCTCGTAGTGTCAAAATTTTAGGCTATATCCTTTATATAAGTACTTCGGAATGTTCTACATGATGCAGCCAAATACGTTAGCGACAAGGCAATCAACACAGCGGCACACACACACACACACGATAACACTAAATCACCACCGATGATAACAAGTTGCCGTTTTCATATTAGAAAAGCATTTACACTGTTCCTCCTTGTTGCTATAGCAACATGCAACTTGTCAACAGCATCACAGTTGCTACAGCTATAAATTAAATTAGCATTCTAATTGACATAAGCAATAATATAAGCAAAACAAATAATGAACATTTTCGATATTATTGGCGTAATAAATTCCAAAGAGAGGATATTGATAAACCAGAGTACATTTTACAAATTATAAAATCCAACTTAAGGACTATAAAACGTAACTATTAATTTATCAACCATGAAGTGCATTTATTTCAGTATCATTAATAATGTGAGCCTTATTTGAACATTATAATCTACTATCACACTGTATAATTTCAAAATCACCAGTATAATGAGAAATATCGGAAGACTGCTTGATGCATTATATAGGAATCTGTATTATATTACGGCTGTCATGACTTTTTCCTATAGGAAATGAATTTTTTTGTAGATATTATTTTGTACATAAAGTAAAATATAAAACACAACATATGAAAACAACTTTCTGGACAGGATGCATTCAAGATTTGTACTAAATCATATCAAATATAAAGCTAACGTAGATTTATCATGAAAAAAGTACTCAAGTCTGTTAGTAATAAAAGAGAGAAAACCCATATTTCTCAATCAAGTAAAAGAAAAGGGAATTTGCTTTGAGAAAACATTAGGTTTGTTTTTGTTTTTATCCTTCTTTCAAAGTATTATTTATGTATTTATTTTTGCCATGCTAAGTTTTTTCCAGTTTTCTTTTGAAATAAACCATTTCAGCGTTCATTAGATGAACAATTATGAAAAATAGGAACTATTCAGCACAGGATAATGTACGGTATCATGAGTTCTATCTAAATATAACTTTTCGGTCAAATAAAATGAGATCGTGAGGTCAGTAAATCTTTTGGGATAATGCAATGTCAAAATATTGACCTCCTTTAGCCAAGATAACTACTTACACCTGTCTAGGCATTGACTCCACTAAGGTGGAGTCAATGCCTAGACAGGTGTAAGCATGTCCTGAGATATACTGGACTAACTAGACAGAATAACTTCCATGAGGTCAGTGACAGAGCGAGGCACCGGAGTCGATGACGAATCCCGCATTCCATATGATCCGACCATTGTTTTGGTGGGATCTAACTGTCCTAATTTGGGATTCAAGTCAGGACAGTTAGATGGCCAGGAGAGCAGTAGAATGCTTGGATATGCTTTTCAAACGACTTGAACAATGTGAGTCTTGCGACATATGACTTTATCTTGCTTGTAGAGACCAGATACATCCGGACACATTGTCACTATATAGGGTAATACCTGGTCCAAAACAATCCAGACAATCTGAAACATGAAGAATTAGTGGTCAAGGTATGATCAATGAGAATGAAAGGACTCTTCTAGAGAGAAGAGTCCTTTCGTTTCAAGAGTCCTGTATCCGACCAACAGTGCAGTCTGATTCGACCAAAACAGGCTGCATGTATCATAATGTTTTATCTCATGAGAGTATAGCGTGAAATACAGTGGACAAATATTGCTGGTAATCCTGGAATGTTCCTGTAATCTATCCGTCTGGAGGCTGGAATGGTAGTTGAATCTGGTGCTGAAGATTTGTGTCTCTTAGATATCCTTACTAAACACGACGTCACTTAGGTGACATTGGGACATAGGACGTATCAGACTAGTTAATACAAAGCAAACTTATCCAGGATGACAAGGAAGTAATCGAAATTTCTCGCATCGTGCTGTAGTGGAACTACATCTGTGAGAAGGCGTTTTGTGACAGCCAGTACAATGAAAGGGAACACCAAGTTGATTAAGACAAGAATGTTTTGGAGATCAGACGTTAGAGATAACATAAGAAAAAGAAATAAACTTGTGTGGTGAGATAAAAAAGTTGGCTTCAGCTATAAGGATGTTATTAACTTTTCTTAAGTTAAAAAATTTCTTTTCATTTCAAAAATGTTTTCTTCACTTCTCCAGAAACATACAAATGAAGAATAGAGACAGAGATTTTTAAACTTTCAAATATTAAATTAATATGTTTAAGTTTTAAATCTTAAAAAAAGCATTGCATTGGTTTCTACGTAAATCATCACTTCAAGAATAATACGTACGAGAGTGACGAAAGAAATAATTAAAGAAATATGATCATTTTAGAGGGATCAGCAAGAAGTCCTCTCTCTTTGTATTGCCCAGCTATTAGTAAAAGTTCTTACCTGCATTACTATATTTCAAGTAGGCGTACTTGACAAATTAAGATTTATTTCCATTTTCTGTTAATTTACCTTAAACCATTTTCTCATTCTCTTTAGTATCGCGAATTCACTTAAACAAAACTGAAGTGTTTTATAGTTTGGATATTATAATCGAATACTTTGATGGCCTTTTTAAAATGTGCAAAAAAAAAAAAAAAAAAAACTTCATTTTTTTTTTTTTTTTTGCCTTCTGGAGTAGTAAAACGTAAAACTTGTAGCTAGATTACATTTCAGAATGATCAGTTCCTTAAATCTAGATTTTCCAGCCAGAAAATCCATCCAAGAGTGCAATTCAATCGGCCAAGTGAGGGAGCTTGCTTTAATAACTAAATATCTCTTCTGCTTCGAAGGATATTTTGGCTGGCATTGTTTTTTCTTCTATTCTGTATTCAAAGCAGGCCCTTCCCCGTCCTTTCGCATAAAGGGGACATGCTTGGATGGAGCTCCGAAGGATGTAGAATTCAACATAGTGTAGAAGAAGGCGGGATACAGAGGACATTTTTATATATATAAGGAATTATATTTCCTCCCCCCTGTCTTTTACCTTCCCCCTCGCCTAAAAGACTTACAACAGCCCTCCGTCTACCGACAGGAGAGTGGATCAATACAATCAAAACCACATCCAATTTCATTCCTTCCTTCCTAGCAGTTTCCCTGATAATCTTTGCATCTTCTCATCATCGGCTAAGCCGTGGATGGTGACAGCTGCACTGATGCAAGATGGATATAGGGAGTTTCTTGACATCCCATTCTCCCTAACTGATGTCGCTGATAATCTCTGTTGACCGAATAGAGCGATAGAAATTCTTAGACTCTTAATGTTTTCCCCCCGCCCCTAGATTGTGCGCTGTCTGTAGCAAGTCTCCTTTCGAAGATATAACGATAATAAAAATTTAAAGATGATTAAGGACTCTCTTAAAAATCTTGTTATCTTATTGAATATTTTTGTACAGCCACCTTTTATGAAATTCATTTCAGTCAATGGAAAATCAAATGGAGGATATTTTTTATCAACGAAATCATCTAGTTCGATTAAATTTTTTATTATTGTTAGCTACGCAGATGGAGCGAATATCACGTATTTTAAAGTGAAAGATAATTGCACTCGTGTAAATATATTATTCTGTCTTTTTATCCCTAATATTCAAGTTCGACAGAGCAGCAGAAAGTGACAATGCGTTGTGTTGATTATATTGCTTTTAGGAACTGTCAGGAAGATGATATGTATATAAAAGATAACATCAATACACAACAAACTTGCATTATGGGAATAGAGTTTTAAAATTAAACTTTGTATAATAAATAAAGAGAGAAAAGTAAAAGAAATGTTTAAAATACATCCACATTTAAAATTGCTCATAGATACTCCTTTTCTTCTTCGAATATCTTCTTTTTAAGAAACCAACAGTAGCCCTCTAATCATGCTAGCATTCCATTTACTGCGATATCGTTACTTGACTGATCAATATTGATCCTACTAGAAAGATCAACGTTAACTTTTATAAGGGTGTCTTCATTTGAAGGCCATTTAGCTAGTCTTATACCGAGGTGCCACTGTTTTACCGAAAACTGGGTTTTTGATTCCGAAAAACTGGGAAACCAGCCAGAGAATACACCAGAGTACGAGCATAAAAAACTGGTTTCATAGCATCTAATGGAGTAACAACTGTTACTCCAATATCATGATATACTGATGTAATCGTTCATTCCGATTATCATCACTCTATCGAAGTATTCAGGAGAAAAAGTCAAAGTGAGAATGAAGGAAGTGAATTCACTCCATCTCGTGGTGCTTCTCTATAAGTTAATCAACTACTTCCTTACATGGTTGGATTAGCAAGCTTAATGCTTGATAGAGCATAAGAAATCTTCCTTTAATCTACTTTAGATTAAATATGATTAAGACATATATGATAACTGAATGTTAACGAAAGACAGAGAACTTTCTTTATAAGTTAATAAGAATGATCTTTGTCTGTTTTTTCTTCTTTACGGAATTAAACAGTATTGGAGAAATATAGGAGTTCATGCTAAGGAGAATTTAATCAAAAATACTGCGAAATACCTTGATTTGAAATCAAATAAAAAATTGGAAATGCACTAAAATCTGTATAATATTTTAAGATTTAAACATGGTAGAATAAATTTGTTACGTAATAATGATAACCCATAGAAACAGGAATACTATTTGGATGAACGATATATTGAAGATAAAGATAAATTAAATAAGAAACCTGCGATGCTAATGTATGTGAAAGAGTAGCTATAGTGCGTGTTAGACCTTTATGACTATCAGAAGAATTCAGAACAGTAAATATTCAAACCTTCCTTCAGTTTGGCTTCTGATTAGAAATATTGCATCACAAATGCAGTTTTATTTTTTCCGATGTTTTAACAAAGTATCAGAAAACAGAGACCTACGTTCAAATATATACTGGAATCAAAGTTGTCAGAATCATGTTCTGACACCTTTGAAATCAAAAAAGGAGTAAGACAAGGATGTGTCTTATCATACTTACTGTACTATATATATAGTGAGCAAGTTTTTAAAAATCTTTCAGAACTGAAGGGTGTAAAAGTCAGAGGTAGGAGCTTCAACAATGCAGATGATACAGTCCTTATAGCTGAATCTGAAGATGACCTTCAAAACTTTACAACAGAATCTTAGACATGGGATTAATTATTAAGCTGAAGAAAACAAAGTGCATGATTATATCAAAACCAATAAATAAGGAACTAAATATAACTGTTAACCAAAAGAAAATTGGACAGGTTCAGTCTTTTATATATTTGGGACAAATATTTATAGATGGAGGAAATTTCTTAAAGAAATAAAAAGAAGAATAAAGATAGCAAGAAAAGCCTTTATTGATATGAATACTGTTCTAACATCCAGATGCATTAACATAGACACAAGAAAAACATTATTAAATTGCCATATCTGGTTAAGCCTTCTCTACAACAGTGAAACTTGGACTCTAAATAAATAAGCAGAGAAAAAATTAGAAGCTTTCGAAATGTGGACCATCACAAGAATGTTGAAAATATCATGGACAGAGAAAATGAAAAACGAAGATGTTTTAAAGAAAGCAAAAATGAAAAGAACATTAATGAAAATAGTTAAAGAACGTAAACTTAAATATTTTGGGCATCTAACTAGACAAGAAGGCATTCAGAAATTAATATTAGAAGGGAAAGTGGATGGAAAAAGAGGAGAATGGTTTGAAAATATTAAGAACTAGACTGGCTTGAATTACCATAAATGTTCCAGAGCAGCAAAAGATAGAAAAAATTTCCATGACATGGTTGCCAACCTCCTTCTAGGGGATGACACTCGAAGAAGAAGAAATTCTCTGCAGAAAAGCCACCTTTTCTTAATATAATGGTGCCCTGCTGTCCCATAGGAACAAAAACACTAGCACCAATGCAATTACTTTTAAATCCCCACAAATATCCTAATGGTAGTCATTATATCATGCTAATTCCACCATCTTGGATATATTTTCAAAAGTCTCCTTCATACTTATTGTGTATATGAGAATCTTGGAAGACTTCTGGTTACTATACAAACCGTTAAGAATTTTTTGCGATGAATCTGTAAACAGGAGTCTATCTTATCAAGGCTAAAATGGCTGTATGCATCATCATCAAATGACGATGAGACTTTCCCTCCACGACGTAAGCGGAAATTTCATCATCTGTTAGATGACAGAGCAGATACTGGCAAGATCTAGTCAGTGAGGCATTGGTCTTATAGCAGATTCTAAGTTCAAGTGCGATATGAAATGATTATTTTTCATAGAAAATCCGAATGCATTAATTAAACAGAAGGAACAATCTGATGGAATTTAATTTATAAAGAATAATTATAATGACCTACGGAAGAAAATTAATTATTCTTTATTTTATTTATTTTTCTCGTTGCCTTCCTTGCCGTGCCATATCCTATGACTGTAGCCTGTTTGTGTGTGTGTTCCCGGGCCGGTTTGTGGGATGAAAAACCTCAGATAAACTGATGGAAAAAACCCTGCTGTCCACGCTCAAAACTGGTTAACTTGGCTATGGCTGAGGGAGATCCTTCAGCTCCCTCACGTCATCAACGGGAATCGAACTTAGGACACTCCTTCCCTAGGCGTGTGGTTGCGAAGCACAAAGCCACTATATGTCGCATGTCTCAAAGCAAGTACTCGCAGCGAGATGCAGATTTATGTTTTAAACGCAAAGATTTAACATAATGTTTTGTAAACTATTCTCAGTCTTTTCCACTATTGCCAAAAAAAAAAAAAAAAAAAAAAACACGATTTGATGTTTTCTCTCAAAGAATGAAAATAAAATAAACATCCTGTAGTATAATAAACTCTTGTTTATACGGCTTTGCATTATTTGGTAGGGTGGTGT
Source organism: Typopeltis vanoorti (assembly GCF_054136105.1). Taxonomy (NCBI): domain Eukaryota; kingdom Metazoa; phylum Arthropoda; class Arachnida; order Uropygi; family Thelyphonidae; genus Typopeltis; species Typopeltis vanoorti. Next base: position 142,683,172 of record NC_143552.1, read on the forward strand.
ATACATTGTCTTATGGTCCTAATTACGTAATTTCTATATAATAACTTTAATCGTCTAAATCAGTATGGATTTTGGTCTGGCTTAAACATAGAAAATAAATCGTTATTACTGAAGTGTGCTAAATCAGTTAGAATAAGATAAATACCTGAAGATATCCCATGTTTTTTTTTCCTTTGATATTTGTACTTGTAAAGATTTGGCTGTGCACATCATAATTTTGTAATGTTTGATTTTTTTGACATTGCATGAACGTGGAAGTGTGCAGCGCCACCTGACAATGGGCTATCTTTTATAATGCTATAATTTTCAAGAGCTTGCATTAAGGTTACAGCGCCATCTAACAGTGCGGTTCATACTAAAAAAAAATCAAATCACTTTGTGATTTCGACATCATATTTACTAATTTATCTTTTTTCTCGGAGAACACGCACATACTTACACGTACGTAAGAATTTCAGTTACAAAAACTGGCAAAAATTTAATGTTAGAGTCACGAATCTCCATTACATATTTTCTTTTTCCATGTTGGTTTTATGGTAAGACATTCGTTTATAGCTCAAGTTGTTGGGACTTTATCGTTGCCGTTTTGGGTTTTAGTGTCTGGTCATTTTGTAGATAGCCATCCATCTAAGCAATATGGAACCAAAAACACCAAAAACTGTACTTTATCTACCGATAAGAGATTTAAGTACATAAATCGACAGGATCATCTCTCATTCATAACATTGAACGAATAACTTGTAGGTCTTTAAACTTTCCATTTACTAGGCCAGTAATCTCTCTTGGATTAAAAAAGAAATAAAAGGAGAAAAAAAACAGAAGCACTGAGACTTTCTACGGAAGAAGACAACAAACTAAACTATCTCATCAATTCTTCCTGCACCGGAAGTAATAACGACACTTGGAAAACTGCACCACTATCTGTTTGCACATGATGAAAGAAAGCATCGGCGCACTTGCTATTAAACTCAGTCTCACCTCTTGCTTCGTGTCGCTGTTCGGTTAAGGGAACGACACATTGAGGTCACTAAAGAGAAGAAAAAACGGAAAATAAAAAGAATATTAAAGATCACCTTCCGATGGACTATCTACTGTGATTCTGCTTGTGAAATGCATTTCCATTGTTGCAGTAAGTGAAATGTTATACGATGAATTTCTGAAAGAATAATAACTACATACTTTTCTTATATATTAAATAAATATAATTTCGTATAAGGTGTATTTATTTCTAGACATTACTAAAAGCACTAAAACTAGTCACGATAAAATAAAGACAATAATAAATAAGTAACTAATACAGTATACTTTTTTTATTTAAGGTTGCTCTATATGAATTGCTGAGTTTACGATATGACCATATTTGTTCTTTCCGTAACTAAAGTTAAGACGAATTTTAAGCTGTTACAGGAAGCGTGGAGTGCCACGTTTTATTTTATTTGACTATTTTATTTTATTAAATGGTATATTTTTTATAAGCAAAATGTATGTTACATTAAAAACAGACGTTATTTTTTTGAAAAATAAAATAACATTTGTAATACAATCCACAATTTGGTGAGGGAACAAATCTAAGCTCTTGTTGAGATCAGAATGCAATTTGTCTGAATTCTCTATCACTATATGTCGTTATAAGAATAAGATGAGTTAGGTAGCTTCATATACATAAAACCAGCAGAATACATGATGTATTGGCATCATGCTTTAATTGCTTTTTTTTCGCGGGGCTAGATGGGTGAAGCAAGGATGCTTTTCATGTTCCCCGTTATCTGTAGAGGAGAGTGTAGGGATAAGGTGTTATTGAGCTATGATCTCTGATCATGGGAGGAGGGTAATAGCAATAGCCGAGCCTCAGTTAGAACTTCATTGGTTACAGCATTGCATCCATTACCCTCCCTGGGTACCCATTTTAGTCGCCCAGAATCACAACGAAAACCAGACATGCGCACAATAGTCCAAGTGAGGTCTTATCAATGCCTTGTAAAGAGGCAAAATAACATCCTTATCTTTACATGTAAACGTTCATTTCAGCATTGCAATTGCCACATGGTCCCTAAACTTCGACTTCCTATCTACTAACACTCCAAGATCTCTAGCGTCATCAGTTTCTTCTAGCCTAATCCCACCAATATAATACGACATTGGATATATAATCATGCCGAAGTCAATGACTTTACATTTGCTGACATTGAACTGACACCTATTTTCCCATGCCCACAATTCCAGCCTATTCAAATCATTCTGCAAAGACTGCATATCACCAGCATTCCAGATTACCCTACCTATCTTTGCGTCATCAGCAAATAACTGTATGTCGTTTGTCAAATCCTTCCCAATATCATTAATGTACATATTGAATAACAGTGGACCAAGCACTCATCCTTGTGGTAGATCACTTGTTACCTTAAACCTTGCAGTTTCAGATCCCCCGTATACCCCTTTTTGATATCTGACAGTCAGCCATCCTCTTATCCATGCTAATATTGTATAACCCAAACCCATTTTCTCCAATTTATGCAGCAGTCTGTCATGTTGTGTCAAAAGCCTCAGCAAAATACAAAAGTATCATGGTGTATCCATTCCCCTTCTCTAGTTCCATGGTAACATTGTTATAGAATGTGAGCAAGTTGCTAAAACATGACCTTCCTTACTAAACCCATGTTGTTCATTGCAAAATGGAGATTCACTGTCAACCCATTTCTGAATGCGGGCCTAACCAAGTTTCCAAAATCTTCACCACCGCTCCTGAGATACTAATTGGTAGATAGTTTGATACATCGGTCTTTGCATCACCCTTATGCAATGGCATTACTATACATTCCTTCCATTCCTGCGGAATACCTCGGCCTCACACACACCTGCGTTTCTTCATCTAGTGAAGAGGTAACAGTGAGCTCAATGTTGCGTTCATCCGGTTGATAGCTTTTAACGAAATGGGCACTCATTAACTGAACAACCTCTTCTGCGTCTGTAACTCTCACGCGATCTGGATTTAGAAGAGTTATTCTTTCATATTCATTCTTTTTTTTACTTGCAGCATATCGATAGAATTCTTGTGGGTTGCGTTTAGCACGCAGAGTCAGTTTCTTTTCATAATCAGACTTTGCTTTCCGTACAACAGTTGTGACTATTCTAGCCTGCTGCTTATAACGTTCACAACGGACGTCATCCTTATGCAAACGGTATTCCTTCCACATCGTCCTTTTCTTACGAATCTCTTGCTTAATAAGATTACACATCCATTTGACTCCTACTCTATTTATTCTTCGAACTCTCGGGACACATTGTGATATCGCATCAATTAAATATTGTTTAAATGCTTCCCATACACTGTCGATATCCTTTCCATCCAGCAACCGACCCCATTCCACTGAACTCAATATATTCCTCAGTTGGTCATAATTTCCTGCTTTTTAGTTCAGCATGTAACCTTTTCTGAATGGAACATTCATAAACTTAGTCACTTCCCAAGTGAGTACCGCATGATCACTGCCACCAACTGGAGGCAGAATAGTTACGTCTTTAACTGAAACGCTCTCTGACACTATAATCAAATCTAGCACTCTTTGACCTCGAGTTCCTTCTGTCACATGCTGTTTGAGAAGTTGTCTCGCAAACAGCTCAATAAATGCATTTTCATTCTTCTCATGAGATTCTACTGCTACTCAATCAATATTTGGATAATTAAAGTCTCCCATTATGATTACTCTTTTCGCGCTCACCTTTTCTATTTGGTGATGCATTTCTTCATCACCAGCAACAGATCCACCAGGTCTGTAAACACCCCACTATGTAATTGATCTTGTTAGACTCCACCTCACACCAGATGGCTTCAAACTCACTGCCACATAAAATATTGTTAGTAGTCTTACTACATTCATAGGTCTCAACTCTAACTGGATTTAAGTCATCCAATATCATTATCACCACTCTATTCTTCCTAAAAATACTATACCCTTGACACTTGATTCTAGTTAATAGGTCTGATTCTGATACCCCGGTCTCACTAATTCCTACAATCTGAGGTCACAATATATTGACTAAGGCAACAAACTCTACCGCTTTGTTTCTGATACTCCTAGCATTCGTGTACAGACATAATAATCTATCTTCATGTTCTTTAGTATGCCCTTGTTTGTAGTCTGCCTGACCCAATTGGACAACTTGCAGATTCTTCTCTAATGCTTTACACACGTAGACATCTTTGTCCACATACGATGGGTACGAACCGGACGAACACAAAACCCGAAATCGTTCTCACCTCGTCAACATTCCCATGACAAATCCCATTCCCATCATTAACACAGTTATATACCATTTTCGCTCTTATACTCACATCATTCCTCCCTTAATAATTTAGTTTCCCTGACTCTCTGTGTTAGGTGTCATACCAGTTAATAGTTTTTCCAGACTCCTGATACCAAACGAATTCAGATGTACGCCATCCCTCTTATACAAATTCAATCTTCCCTCAAACTCACTCCACACATCCAAAAACTCGCATCCATTCCTTCTACATAGCCTACGCATTTATTCGTTTGCCACCAGAGACCTTCTTTTTGATTCAGTTTTGTCATATCGAGATAAAATACTAACGATTTTCACTTTCTAACTCTTCACTCTCGCCTCTTCCAGCAACCCTTTTTTCACCAGTTAAATCGTTCGTACCTACTACAACTACCATTTCATTTAATTTTCTTTTCTGTTTTTGAATTGCTTGAGTTATATTTTTAATTTTCGCTCCAGGAAAACTTGATGTTATAACTCTCTCATTTATAGCATGTTTTATTATAGAGTCACCACACCAAATAATTTCTTTCTTTTTACTAACAACGTCACTTACCTGATTTTCGTTATTATTGAATTACCTGTTTTCTTGCTTTGTTGTTTCTTATTTTCCTGTTCCTTTTTCTTTTTCTCCCTGTGCTCATTTAAATCTCTCTCTCAACTTTTTGCAATTCCCGCGTTGTCTGTGATAATCTGCTTCAACTTCGCTATTTTGGCGGTTAATTCATTTTCGTTAACCTCCTCCATGTGCACGATAACCTCGTTGGCAGGGCTAATCTTGTTCTCGCCTGCGGTGCTTTTTTTAGTATTACCTTTCTAATCCATTTTTTGTCCAATTTTAAACGTATACTAAATATTAAAATGTCTTAATAAATATATATGATAAAATACTAAATACACTATAAAATACTAAAATCTACACTAGTATACTACGAAACATCAATTTTCTAAGGGAAAACACAATAAAAACAGACAAAAATCACCAACTTTACAGGAGCACTAAATTCGTCGATCAACTACTATGTATCCTCGAACCAATCTCTATAATTATGCACCACGTAATTATATCTTTTTCTCATAAGAGACTAGAAACCATTACAAATTATAATTTACAAAATATATAATTCGATAATTATACTAATAATTATAAAATAATTCGCGGTGGAATTTATCTAATAAAAATTTTAAATCATCTGACATAGCAATAGGAAGCAAGTAAATTTGCCTTTTGTTCAACTTGAATCATTTCAATGCTGGACGATCTCCTGAATTTTCTCCATTACCCCCACCTCCCTTGTTTCTGCTTTTCTCTTATTTGCACTTCCATGGAATTCCATTTTACTGTCTCTTCTTTGTCCTTCACCTTTGCCATCTATAGACTTTCATTCCGGTTAATTTAGGCCATACGGTAATTATTTAGTAATCAAGTTAATTAACAGTAAATCAGTAGATATCACTCAATACGTTATTTATGCATCTAAGGAATGAAGAAATTAATATAAATGTATTAATTTCTTCATTCTTTTAATTAATTATTTAATTAATTAAATAAGTAATGTACATATAATTAACGTAATTAATTATATGTACATTATGCTAGAATATTCATATTTAAGTAAAATGCTTAAATGAAAACAATATAATTATAAATATAAATTAAAACATTTCCTAAATTGATATACACGATGGATTCAAGGAACTTATTTTGCTGAAAACAACTCAGGCCGCCAGAGGGCATTAGTGTAGTTACGATATGTGCACAGGTTACGAACCTGGAATTTCAAAATATTGCGTATATCGTAATTGATTAGAACTGATGACAAATAATAAATAAATAAAATCCTTTAGGAGTCAAGTTTCGTATCCTAAATGCATGTTTTTTTTTTGTTGTTTGTTTGTTTTTACTTTAATCCTGCACTACTTAATAATCCTTTGAGATTTTCAGAGGCGATTATATAAAATGTTTTAACCGTTTTAATTGTTAACAGAATAATGAGGTCGATTAATCATCTATAGAGAAAAGTTTTCAATTTCTTCTTCGACTCTTAAAAGTATAAGAAATTCTTTTTCTCTTAGAAAAAAAAATATATAAAAAAAGAAAGAAACATGGTCGTACACTTTAGGTAATTAAATGTGTTCTCTATGAACATGACTCTGAACTCCAGTGGAGCGTCTATTGTGACACTGTACCAGAAAAGAGATTAGAGGAAAATGCAAATGAGATGAGCAAAAACTCTGGAGAGGGAACAGAAGTTTGTTAATATTGTGTAAGCATTAATGCGATGAATCCATGCACAGTTTTGTAACTGTGCTGATTTTAACATCTTACAGTGCAAGGTAGATAAAGGCCAGAATATCCGAATTATAGCGAAATCAGATAATGATAAATATGTTTGTTACTTTGCTTTCCATGAGATAAGGACTTTGGTAAACATGGTCGCTTTTTTTTTTTTTTTAACCAGTGATTAAATGAGTTTAATATTACGCTGTTGGGATTAAACGCAGTGTTCTTTCAGATTATAACAATATTCTGTGACTAATAAAACGGATTATTCCTGCTTTATATTAGAAATGAAATTGGAATATAACATCAAATAGGAGTAGGATTATAATATATTTTTTGCAATAGGCAAAGTAATCAGTTAATTATATCTACATGTACGTAAATGTAGATATAATTAACTACATTTACGTAATTAATTATATGTACATTATGCTAGAATATTCATATTTGTATGAATATTCTAGCAATTCTAACTATGCATAGTTAGAAATGGTAACTTTGTTTGAGAAGAAAGTTACATGCCAATTTTCAACTTTTCATAAAGGTTAATTTATCCTTTAGTTTATAACATTTTTCATATTCTTTATATATTTTAATTTCTTAATTTCTAAATTTATTATATAAAAATAAATAAATTTATTTTAATTAAATTTTATAGTATAATTATAAATTACATTCAAAATATTATATTTTGTTATTTATTTTATTTTTTTATCTTGTGTTTTTAGTTTTAATAAATTTAATTATTCTTTGTAAATCGGCTATATAAAAATTAAGAGAAGCAATTACTTCGATGTTTTTTCCACATACGTTCGTGACGAAGTCAAACGAGATTTATTTATATTTATAGAGTTGAGCTGAATAAACATTGAAGTTACTTTTATATAAAAGTATAAAAGTAACTTCAATGTCTATTCAGCTCAACTCTATAAATCTGGTTTGACTTTGTCACGAATGTATGTGGAAAAATACTTCTGTCCAGGCATGGCGGACCTTCTTAAGTGATGCTTGCCAAAACTGGCTGAATCTTTTACTAAAACGACCCTCGCGTACTTCTCTAGAAATTTGCACAGTATTCATTATTTTTCTCATACAAGTTTTACTCGACAAAAGCATAACAAAAATGAAATAAATGGCCTTATTCGAAGAAACTTTAATAAAGACATTAAAATAAAATCATAAATAATGTAATCACACACTTTTTCACACAATTTTGCCAGTAGGTCTCACTGCTCAAACAAATCACTGCAAATTCAAATGCTATTTGTGATTATTAATTAGACTAAAATTTTAAACAAATTCCTAAAATACTATTTTAATATATGTGTTTATATATTTATCTCCGTCATATACAGATCAATATTTTTTTTACTTTTTTATATTCATATGAAAAATGAAATTTCATATACTTATATATCACCAAATACGATATTTGTTAAAATCTCCGTCTTTTCTGTTACATCACGATCCAGGAAGCCATAAACCTGTCAACGAACTTTTCAAACGATGCATTGAGATCTGGATCTTCCAATCTAGTTCTTTCTCGACGTAGCATGAGTTCTTGTGATTTGTACTGATTAACTAAAACATGAAGACCTCTCTGGAACAAACATTATTTCAGAAACCGACTCATTGTAAATATACGAATTTACGTATACATGTTGACATAACTAAATAATTACTTTGCTTATTGCAAAAAAAGATATTATAATCCTACTCCTATTTGCTGCTATATTCCAGTTTTCATTTTTAAAATTAAGCAGGAATAATTATTTTTATTCGTCACAGAATATTGTTATAATCAGTTACTTATAACTGATATCTCGTGAATTTTTTTTGTTGAGAATACTTCATCATATAAATCACACGGCGGAAAAGAACTAAGTAATGTTATCATTGTCTTCACACTTACGTTTATTATTTGTTTTCTATTTATTATTTATTATTATTATTTATTTATACTCGCCCTGAGAGGGCAAGGGGATTATAGATCATTTCTTGAAATCAGGATGTCTTTTGTACAGATCCGTTTCATCACAGTCAGCAGCTTGTTGTACCAGTGGATTGGGATGTGTAGACGTTTTTAGGAAATACTTTGCTGCAAGAGACTGAAGGACAGAGTATATATAGGAGATGTCGGTGTCCCGATGAAGTTGCACATCTCTGACAAACCATGGAGCGTTCAGAATCATAGGTAGGCACTTGTTTTGTACTCGCTGCAGTTTGAGGATATTAACATCGGCGGTATGGCTCCATGCTGGTGAAGCATATGTGATTATAGGACGAATCATCACTTTGTAGAGGAGCAGTTTGATTCTGGTGTGTAATTTCCTGTTTCTATTAATTAAGGGAGAGCTGGACGATGACTTTGATGCCTTTGCACACGAGTCCTTGATGTGGTGATTGAAGGTTAGTCTTTTGTCCAGCAATATACCAAGGTATCTGACTTCTGTTTTCCAAAGAATTTTGGTGTTAAACAGAAGATGTCCCCTGTAGGAGATACTGTTCTTCTGGAGAAGAGCACGACTATGATCTTCAAGGGGGGTTACTTGTAATCTCCAATTGGAGATCCATTTTTCAAATATTTGTAGGTTTCTTGGAGAGTGTTTTGGTGACTAGGTGTGGGGGAAGAGATTTGGTTGGTATCAATATGTCATCAGCGTAGAGGGCCAGTATTGATGACATTGGGCTGTGGAATATCTGTCATAAATATCGATATCGAGAACAGAATTGGGACCAGTAAAGATCCTTGTGGAACTCCAGCCAGAATGCGGCGCTTGGTAGATATAGTTTCCGTTTATCTTGACCTTCATAAATTTGTTGCTGATATATGATTGGGTCAACTATACCATCTGTAGCGGGAAGTGAAAGGCGATGAAGACCATAATGCCACACCTTATCGAAGGCCTGATGTTCACTCTCTTAAAGTTCTTAAAAGAACTGGGCGATGGACTGAGTTCTTGACTCTTTATCCCGTCACCTGAATGAAGAAAATCTGTGTGGATGGGATGTTATTGAGCTAAAAGCTCTATTCATGTCTGGGTAACGGCAATAGCCGAGCCTCAGTTGAAACTTTATTGGCTACAGCTTTGCCATTCATTACCCTAGGAGTCCTAAAAAGGACTTTTATCCAATCATCCGAAGTTCACTCTCATCGACAGGCTAAACGCATGGTTTAAATTCATTAATAATTTTTACGGTGTGAAAAATATCTTCATTCATTTAATTTAATATAAACAAAAAATTATATTTTAAAATATTTTGTTATAAAATGAAAAGGTTTATATTTTATTTTATATTCTTTAATAAAACAGTTTAGATTTTTAGTTTTCTTTAATTAAAAAACCAAAATCACAATGTAAATTTTATGAAAAGTGGATGAAAAAAGTTTGTGATTTATGCTGTAAGATGTTAGATAATAAATTTAAGTGTAGTACTGATTGCATTTTTTCCCGTAACCAAGTAAGTGATAATAAAAGAGAATGTTTTGTCTACATTGTATCTGTCCGTTCTTCCAAAAAAACTCATTCTGAGATTTTTCTTAGATTGCTTGATGAATTTTGACAAGTTGCGTATCGCATCTCATGCTGTTCAGCAGTAAATTGTTATCTAATTATATTCAATTGCTGGTCACTAGAGCACTTACGGGAATATATAAGAAAATAAATAAAACATAAAAAAATAGCAATAATAATTAAAAAAAAAAAAAAATTCGCGAACCCGCTGTACTAATATACTATATGTTTCTAATCTATCTTGGATGATAGTCATATAAAGTTAGAAATATTTTTTTTTAGTGTTGGTATAAATTCCTGTGTTATTCCATATGCAAGCACATTGTGTTGTTGCTATGAGATCATCGAAATAACGTCATATCTGTTTTATCTTATGACGTCAAGTACCGAATAAACACAAACTGAAGATAATTTATTTTAATAGAAATAAATAGATATATAAATTAGTAATAAAGATTGAAATAACTTTACAAATATAAATAAATATTAATTAATAAAAATTGAAATTTATAAATACATAAATAAAATAAGTGGATACCGAGAGTATATTCTAATTCGTGAAGTACATGTGAGTAATGTGAACAGGGGAGCCTAAGAAAAGTCCTTTTTAGGACTTCCAGGGTAACAAATGGCAATGCTGTAGCCGATGAAGTTTTAACTGAGGCTCGGCTATTGCCGTTACCCAGCCATGACTAGAGCTTTTTAGCTCAGCAACACTCCATCCACACAGATTTACTTCATTCAGATGACGGGATAAAGAGTCAAGGACTCAGTCCATCGCCCAGTTCTTTTAAGAACTTAAGAACTATGTGAGTAATGTGAGCTAGGTTTGAGGGAATGAACACCGGATTCCCAGAAAAGTCCTTTTTAGGACTTCCAGGGTAACAAATGGCAGCTGTAGCCAATGAACTTTTATACTGAGGCTCGACTATTGCCGTTACCCAGCCATGACTAGAGTTTTCAGCTCAAAAACACTCCATCCGCACAGATTTTCTTTTCAGATGACGGGATAAAGAGTCAAGGACTCAGTCCATCGCCCAGTTCTTTTAAGAACTTTAAGAATGTGAGTAATGTGAAAAAAGGGAAAAAAGTCCTTTTTAGGACTTCCAGGGTAACAGATGGCAATGCTGTAGCCAATGAAGTTTTAACTGAGGCTCGGCTATTGCCGTTACCCAGCCATGACTAGAGCTTTTTAGCTCAATAACACTCCATCCGCACAGATTTACTTCATTCAGATGACGGGATAAAGAGTCAAGGACTCAGTCCATCGCCCAGTTCTTATAAGAACTATGTGAGTAATGTGGGTTATAGAAGGGATCAATCGACCGTGAGATGAGATGTGGTGATTGATTCATTCATTCCAACAATACCCTTGGAGGGCAATGGATGGCAATGTTGTAACCAATGAAGTTCTAACTGAGGCTCGGCTATTGCTGTTACCCTCCAGCCATGATCAGAGCTTTAACTGCTCAATAACACCCTATCCCTACACTGTCCTCTACATATAACGGGGAAGATGAAAAGCATTCTTGCTTCGCCCCTTTAAGCCAGTCCTTATAAGGATGTGAGTAATGTGGAGATGCGGTGATCAATACCCTTGGAGGGTAATAATGGATGGCAATGCAGTAGTCAATGAAGTTCAAACTGAGGCTCGTTTATTGCTGTTACCCGCTTGCGATGATCAGAGCTTTATTTATATTTATATATTTATATTTATATAGCTCAATAAGACCTTATCCTTACGCTGTTCTCTACAGATAACGGGGAATATGAAAAGCATTCTTGCCTTGCCCCTTTAAGCCAGTCCTTTTAAGTAATGTACAACATTCTGTTCTTTTAAGTTTTCTGTAAGTCGGGTGTGTATCTCTTTTTTTCTTGTAGCTTTTATTTCAATGTATTTTAAAATTCAACGGATTTTATTGTTGTCTTTAAAAAATGCAGAATTTGTCTTTGGTTATTTGTTTACGATAAACTCTAAGCCAAGAGCTAAGCAATGTAAACTAGGTTCATTTAAGGAACAAGAACGAACGTTGAAATCATTAAAAATGCTTCTATATCATTGCGTAACATACTCTAAGTGATTTTCGAACATAAACAGCCGCTGGTCCAATAATATCGATTAAAAGTGCAAACGCTTTTAGGCACAAGCTTCGTTCTCTATCGTTTAATGCAACGGGGTAAGCTACGAGGCTTTGCTGCCTATTCTACCCTCACACACACACACATACACACGTCCCACTTAATGGAAATCTGGGGCTCGTTTTGAACAAGATTTAATTTTCGGAAGTTTGTATCGGTGAGCTCCAAATGGAAAATTTACGAAAATGAAACCAAGGAGTTCGTATCTTGCCTGCAAAGAGAAATGCAAAATAGAGTGCGTGCCATAATTGCATTCTTTGCACATTCGGTACAACCAGGACTTGAAAGAGGTGTTCATTATTCGGCATAGGTTTTTTTATGTTGGAAAAAGAATGTGTGAAATATTCCATTACGGAGGTAGATGCAGATAAAGGGAAAAGGGTAGGGAGCGGAAGTTCTTTACAGAACTCACCAACAGCTCTTTAGAAATACATGACAACTGAAAACTACTGATAGAACCAATACATATATAACAACTAGAAAGGTGCAATTGAATTCGATTTCCGTTATTCCAGTTTATTGATTTTTAATTAAAACCGTACAAGAATTCGATTTTTAGCTTGGGGGGGGGGATGCCTAAATCAGAATGTTTTTCACGGTTTTCTAAAGGCTGCATTTTTCTCACCACCGATTAGTAACTGGAAATGACGTACAAGATTCACCTTTTTTTTTTACTTTGCTTTAAAATATCTATCTGGCTTTCCCTAGGATTTGTTGACACAAATCCACTAGTACTTGTGGAATAAAAGTCAAGCGCTTATTTCACTTTAGTCCCTGTTCGTGTTCAGACAACATGATTGAAGAAATTAACGTTGACAAGCCTGTCTGATGAGTCAAAGTCAAAAATCAAAAATGTGTTCTATAATAATAATATTTGCTAATAATGGCGCAAACAAATAGTACTGAATAACTACAACGATATATGTCAGGGAGTAAACAGGTTTATTAAAGAAATATATGTTTACACATTATGATATGTACACCCACAACTGTCGGTTTGAATCTTGGTCGAATAAATCGTTAATGACGGTAGATTACATGCTCGAAATGGGCATCTTGTCTTTCAAGACAGGTTTCGTAGCCCATGCGAAGGTTCTCTGTCATCTTGGAGAACAAGGATAAGGACATCTGCTGGACATCGTGTAATTTTATCCTTTTGTTTATCGAGGTTTGAAGGCAGATCATGGGGAAATATTTCTTCAACATACCCAAAACGAAGGCATCAAGCGATGTAAGCTTTGATTATTTCCACTACCAACTGCGTATGAACGAAAATAATGCTCAACAATAAATTTTTCTTCAATGTCAACACCATTATTATAGCTAAATGTAATGACGTATAATGTACCAGTGGCGCACCCAAGGGGGGGGGGGCAAGGGGCCCTGTTTACCCCCACACACAAAAAAAAAAAAAAAAGGAAAACACTAGACAATTTTCCAAAAATCTTTTCCTAATTAAAATTCATTTTTTTTATTTATGTCGTGTCTTCTATTTCTATACTACTTAATGAATTAGCGGTCACGTAAAGTGGGAATACCCTATAGCTCTCAGGAACCACGGCCGCTGTGAACACAAGGCGAACGAAGTAGTGCTCTGGAGCTACTTCGTTTGCCCTAGCCAGGGGAGATCACGGGTATCATATATTGACGATCACTGCAGATGCTCAGTCATAGGTCTTATGCAATGCGTAGTGTCTATTCTCAAATCGTCTACTCAACTCGCCTCCCCCCAATATTAAATCTTGAGTGCCCCCCCCAGATTAAATCCTGAGTGCGCCACTGGACTGTACACGTTGTCTTCTATAAATGTGCATGCAGTGTTGAACGGCATATCTCATACCGCGTGTACTGAAGTGAGTGTCGAAGTTCAATATGTTTTTTTTTTTTTTTTTGCGCATACCATATAATCACTAGCAAACGGGAATAAGGCTACTTTATTTTTTAAACATCTGAAATGTAACAGTAGTATCTAAAATTCTTTTTTAATCGAAAAGTAGTGGCATCAAACACTTTTGGTTTAAATGAAATCATAAAAAATACTGTTTATCTGATTTATTCTTTAAATGGTAAATCGAAATACAGTCTATAAATATCTAGAATTCGTATATACAGTGTGTGTGTATATATATATATATATATACTGTATATTATAAAAAGATAAGCCGAAATTTGAAACGTTTTTATGTCACGTCTTTGGCTTACCAGCCCGGAACTCGGGGGTTGGGCGCCGTAGGCGCCAGGGGGGAAATTGGTATTTTCGATTCTTAAGATGATTTGAACTAAAATCAATTTATATATTTATTGTTTCTTTCTTGCGACAGTTACTATTATTGTTATTATTACTACTACTACTTGGGTTATCTGATTGGAATGGAGAGAAAGAGAGAAACATTTCTTCATTAAGCGCTGTACTCAAACGCAATACATAGTAAGCTCGTTTTTTTTTTAATTCATGTGATGGAACGTTTGTAGAATGCATAAGATACTTTTGAAACATCATCCTGCCATAGTTCACTTCTATATTCACTTTCAGAACAAAATTATTCTCCCAATGCTACGTAAGTCAAATTATATAACTAGGTTAGCATGTTTTTTTTAATAACCTGATCGATTATTTTCATTATAATTTCAATTCATCCGATGTTAAAATGCATGTTTAGTATAGAACATGCTTAACTGAACTTCACAAACACAGTTTATACCTCCCTAGACGAACATCAACTAATTACTAGTATTTGTAGATAAAAACAAGGCATTTGACACTGTATCACATGAAATGTCAATTTAAACAAAAATAGAAGTCATAGGAATACGAGGTACTGCCCTATATCGGTTCAAAAATTACTTAAATGCCAGATCACAAATTGTAAAAATAAACAGAAGCTCCCAAACGGTAGACTGTGGTGTACCACAAGGATCTGTCTTGGGACCAATTTTATTTAATATTTGTATCAATGATTTCAATCTTAAACTAAACAGTAAAATAAACACTTTTGTAGATGATATTATCCTAATTTTCTCTACCGACACAGCTGAATAAATAAAACCCACAGAGAATTCAAATGAACAAATTCATTCCAGTCAAATAAACTCAGTCTACATGTTTCAAAAACTAAATATGTAAACTTAATTTCCAAAATACAGCAAGACTTCACTGCACAATTATTTTGCATGATTGGAATTGCAGGACAAATTCAAACTGCCACGGTGCGGAAATTGAAAAACTTTAATGTAATCACTCACTTGGGATTAAAAATTGATAGTAATTTAAGTTGGAAACCACACATCATCGATGTCATAAATAAAATAAGGATTAAATTTTAAATATGTTAAACATATTATATTCTGCATGGATTCCAAGCACACTACAATATGGTATTTTAAAGGTTGCTCAAGTTATGGTATAGATGAAGCCCTTTGGCTTCATCTAACCGACTGAGCTACGGAGGCTCAGGTTACACATATGATTAGTCAAAATTTAATAAATTCAATAATAAAATAATAAAAAAATTCAATAATAAAAATATTATACGAATATTTTTCTACGAAATTAAAGTAGAACTGGCAAAGAAAAAAACAAGACATAATATCTAAAGTTGGAAATGAAGTCCTCGTGCGAGAAATGTGTTATGTTCACAAGTTTTTTATTTATTTATCCTTGGATTCAATTGACATCAATGTAACTGCGCTTTTTAGATTAAATTTTAGTTTCTTACCTACTTTAATTAAATTGAATTTATTACGTTTATTAATATCTCGTGCTTCTCTAAGCCTCATCGGTAAAATGGTTTTTAAAATAATTATTATCTCAGTGTTGTTCTCAAACAAACAAACACCTAATAGCTTCGTTAGGTCCGATCTCAAGCAAACCAAAGAAACTTAAAGAAGCCGAATGAAAAAAAAACGAAATAACTAGGTTTGATTAAAACGAAACATAAAATCTTTGAAGAAATTGTTAGCAACGTTTCTTCAAAGATTTTTGCCAAAATACAGACTACAAACATTTTTCATAGCGACAGTGCATGCAGTGGGGTTATTCTTAGAAGCAGCGGTTTTAATCTCTCTCTCTCTCTCTCTCTCTCTCTCTCTCTCTCTCGAAGTATTTATCTTATACAGCGAAGTTTATCTAGACCATATCCTCTTGACTGCTTTTTTTTTCCAGTTATAAACCGTACCGTAGGCACAAATTCTTGTACAAGACTATGTT
This sequence comes from Typopeltis vanoorti, assembly GCF_054136105.1. NCBI lineage: Eukaryota > Metazoa > Arthropoda > Arachnida > Uropygi > Thelyphonidae > Typopeltis > Typopeltis vanoorti. The sequence goes on from NC_143552.1 coordinate 142,699,601, forward strand.
TGCTTAAGAATATATTTTCGGGTTTACAAGAGCTTGTTATTTATCCTATCTGTAATTCATTCGTCACGTGATATTAGGAATCAAATGTGAAAAATAAAAGTGCTGTGAGTACTGAATCAAAAACCACTAAACTAAAGCTGTTCATATTCATACGCAGATAAACTTAGCAGATGTATAAGTCCTATCGGAATTAACTGATATAATGCAGTTGTAAATAGGATAACCTTCAATTCATTCTGTTCTGTAAGAGACGAGCATCCTGTTTATAGGAACTTGAAGTGGCGTGAGAAAATTTCATGTTCGGTCTGTAAACCAAGCTTTCTACACTGGGTAAAAAATACAATACAATATGCATACAATAATACCTAGTTCGTTCCGTGTGCTTTTCTCTGTAAGTTATTATCTGTGTTTGCTACATTTACTTATTATTATTATTATTAATTTTTATAGCATTTAATAATACGGATTTTCGTGTGACTCTCACTTATGAAAGGTTGTATTAGTCGCGGTACTAATGTACTATAAGCTTACAACATTTCGTGAGTGAGTCAACATAAAAAATCCGTATTATTAAATGCTATAAAATTGACCATAATAATAATGCAGTATATCTCATATGCTATGATAACTCAGTAAAGGTAGAAAACACAGAAAACAATTTACAACAAATTATGTTAAAGTATCAATAGAAGAATAAAAAAAGCTACTTGTGATGAGTAGATGAGCGAACCATTCAAGATCATGGAACAGTTAATACATTCTAAATACTTCAAAATACAATTAACTCAGAAGAAATAGAAATGAAGTGAGAACAATTATTAAGTGATATTAGTGGATGCTAAAACAGAACAATATTTTTAAAAAATATATACTTTAAATACTGTAATTAAGATAAGTATATATACAAGTATACATAGGACCAGTTTTAACTTAATAGTTAATCTCAAACAGTTAAGCTCTATTACAGAAAATAGAAACACTGAGAACAAAATTCAGTATAATCAGAAATGAAGAGATATAGAATACCAACAAGTAAATGAGCAGATAGAAAACAGGAAACGGAGAATGACAAAAGAATGCTAACAGAATGCAAAAAAAAAAGGATAAAGCAATTACGAGAATAGAATAATGGAAATGAACTGCAAATGAACCTACTGTCACATCTGTGGGACACTGGTTAATTCACCTGCCCTCGAAAAGGTCTTACAAATGTATCCTGTACTCTTGATGGAATTCAAAATTAGGTCTTTCCCAATTGGAGGACAATTGCAGGTTATTCTTGAAACGAAGCGCTTCTGCATTATTAGAAAGTACGTATTTCATCACGACAATGCTCCCGCTCATTTCATTTTGTTTGCGTAGATTTTTTTCCATAAAAGACAAGACTTTTATTCATTGTCAATTTCAGTTTTTCAGATTTGACTGGCACAAAAAAAGAACATTTGGAAGTACCGAAGATAAACCAGCTGCTAACTGACGTCATAAGCTTTTAAATATTCCTTTGAAACTTCGAACACTTTCAACATTAAAAATTAAGAATATAATAAATTAAGTTAATAAAACCATTAAACAGATTTCTATTGGAATTAGATGCCTCAGACTGCATATGCAAACTTTTCTTCTTACAAAATTGTATATTTTTTCTTTCCTACTGAGTATTTGAGAAAGCAAGAGAAAAGAATGAGAGAGAAAAAAATGTTAGGAGAGTTGAGAGCGAAGTGTGCATCCTCCGCCTACGTGCTTAGATGTTTAATGTTTCCTCCAGTAATGGATCAGTGGTCTTGTGATATATTTCTTTCTTCTTCTTCCTTATTTTTTTCAGTTATCCAAGAGCTAAGACTTGAAGGAAGGCACATATTACAAATGAGCCGACATTGTGAAATTCCTTGAAGGGCGCTTTTCCAGTAGATTTCCAACCTTTTACAGCATCCCTCGTGTGTGTTGGTGTGTGGGTAGCAAGAGGTGGGGAGGAGGATGTAGAAACCGGTGAATAAACAGCTGCTAATGGTACAAACAGAATTTTACATATGAATCACTTATGGTAGATCAATCATTGTGAAATGTGCCTACAAATATTACATTTATATCAATTATTTGAAGTAAATTTACCGCAACACCCCTCGTGGCTGACAATTATCTTTGATATTTTCATTTTTCAGTTTGTTCGGGTTTAGTTTCGTTTATTCACTCTAGGTGGCGCTTTTGTACTTCAGCATTTATGAGTAATGTATCAGAATACAATGATATTTTAAAATGATTTAACAATCACTTTATCAAAAATAAAAAAAAATAAAAAGTTATTGCATCCTACTTCTTAATCCTCTTTCTTTAATCTCCTTAATCCTTCTTCTTAGAAGGAATAAAAGACAAAAGAAGCATTAAACTTGTCTTTGAACATATCTGAGAATTATATTTACATATTGTCTAGTTAATTTTCAAAAAATTGTATTCGAAATCAGAAAATATGAATTTTCTGATTATTAATTAGATATAAATCATAATGTCACATTTCGTGGGGCAGTTCTGTCAGAGAACGAGAGAAGTCTGGTGACAGAATTTGTGGGTCGATTCAGAAACTGTTTTACAAAGTGATTGCAATGTCACATTTAATTAAATAAACCACGACAACGTTCCTCATTTCATCAAAAATGTCCCTGTTGAGTTTAAACGTACGAAATAATCATAAAAGGCTCTTCCAGTTAAGTAGGATTGTATAAAAAGTAATTTAATGTCGAAACCCACTAATGAGTCGCGACCAGCATTTTGAAAAACACTGGACTAAACTCTAGGAATTGTAGCTTTTACAGAGTGTTGAATATTAAAAAATATTGTATGATTTAGATTCTAAATCATTAGGTGTGTAATCTATATTATTAAGTTAAATCAATAATACGTTTGTTAGTCTACCGATAGCTAAAACTACCTACTCTACTTCTTAATGCTTAGCCAACCAATCTAAAATTTAGAATATGGTAGGCTAAGCAAAAATCGGTAAACTAACAAAAGTATCATTGGTTTAACTTAATAATATAGATTACACATCAAATGCATGATGAATTTTCGCCTACTATTATAGGTTAAAGAATAACAAATATTACATGTTTTAGTTTATTATTACAACTTGTTTGCTAAGACCTCAGTCATGATATCATTGTGTTCATATGAAGTTAAGAAGTTTGAACCAGTTCTCGTGACATTTCCAATCATCTACGAAAATTAAAAGGAACATCTCTTCTCCATGTTCTTCTTCTTCTTAGAAAACTGTCTTGAACATCTTCTAAGCCGTTCATTTGTCTTCACTAATAGGGTGACATGAGCGTGCATTTTGTTTATCACCGTAGTTCAATGCACAAAGGCAAGACTCGAAGCCCCAAGGGTGTGTACAATACTTAGTGAGGTTGGAGAGTGTAGGCACAAGTCAAATAATTATCTGTGAAGAAAACAAAGTGATCTATATTAACCCTAATTGAGTGTCATCTGTCTATCGGAATTACCAGCATACAATCGCCAACAGGACTTGAGGATAAAAATCTTTTTTTTTTTTTTTTTTTTGGTTTTCTTCTGTTTTCTCTCTCTTGTATTTACTAGACTAAGACAGATTAGCAAATAGAATTATCTCTGAGATAGCATTCTGAAGGTCTTGGGTTAATTAAGAGTGAGATTGAATTTTGTCTTCAAGCTTGAACAAAGACAACTTTGTAGTGCGGACTTTAATAACTTGCAATACCATACAGATCTTTTGAAGCGTGATCTACCAAAAAGAACATTGACGTGCGATTTAGACTTTAAAGCAAGTTAATTAAACCGATTTACCAAAACTGAAAGAAAGTGCAGGTTATTAGCATCGCCTATTGAAGATTAATAACTTATCGAAACATCTAAGATTTGACCATCTGCTCCTTCTATTGTTTTCTTGGTGGACGTTGGGCTCATTAATAAAACAAATCCTCTATTTTCTCTTTGTTCGTTAACTAGAATATCTCCATTTAGTCTTTCTCTATTTCCTTCTCAACCTGATGAGTGTCTCGCTCCTAAATATGATGATCATTAATATAATAATAGGATGAATAATGCGATACTGAAATAAATAGATATAAACCCTTTAATATATTTTATTCTCCCGGAAGGGAGTAGCTGAAACTATCATAACCAACGGTAATCCTGTTGATGATTTAAAAATAAATAAATAAATCATAAAAACCTGAAAATCGTAAGACAATAGATTTCTACTTTTGTTGTAACCGTTAGTTAAACTCATAATTACCGACAAATTTAAGACTTCCAGGAGAGAATACGAAAAATAATCTCAGCGATCTCGTATTCCTAAACTCCAAAAAGTATATTATTATGTAACACCTCCAGAGAGTCCAAAGACTTATCGAAGGAATGCACCTACTCTACAACTCTCCTTCTCCACAACTTCACCAACTACCTTCATCATTTACACCAACGCCATCTACCGTCGACCATCACTAGTGGTGATGGTCGACGGTAGATGACGGTCATAGACATCCACCAATTTTGGCTGAAGAGCAAATAAGCTAACCACTCGGTCAACCAGGCCGCTGTATTATTGTCCCAAATGGTATTGAGTGCTACGGTGGATTGTTCTCAGTTAAAAAATTAAAACCGCGTGTTTCCAGGAGGGAAAGAAAACTATTTTAATCGGCTACTGTTTAAAGTGAAGCGAAATTATGACCATATGGTACATTATGTCATTTCCACTTTTTTTTTTCTCGATTTATTCCAACTAATTCCTCTTCTATGGTTTCAATCCATATTGCAGATTTCGGTTTTCTGTGGTCATTTTATATTTAATCAAATGATCGGTAGATGCCAGTTTCGAAAGTTTCTGTTTAATATTTCTCATCGAATAATTCTATTTTTAAAACAATAACAACAAAATATAATATGGAAGTGCTCTGTTGAAGGAGTTACATTATTTTGGAATTTCGGAGTAAGCAATTGATAATATGAGGTAGGTGTATTATGTCTATAATTGCGTTTGTTCCTCTAGCCAATTTGCCTGTTTTTTCTGTATTTAAAAACAGTTTCTGAAACGAGTACCTGCCACACTATATGAGACCACTCACTCACCATATAAAAATATCGTATAAAGATTCTTCAAGTCCTAGACAGGACTGGAATTCAGGCCTTTCCATCGGAGAGCAAAAAGCTCTCCGTGGATTTGAATTTGGTCTTCACAGTTTGTGTGTGTGTGTATATGGGGGGGTCACTCGTATTTCAATGGATTTCAGTAAAAGTCTATATTTAAAATCTATTTCAGCAATAGTTAAAATTTAAATATGGACTTTTAACTCAGATCCGTAGAATTAGTCGTTACACCACAGGAATTTAAAAAAAATTCTTGTATCTAAATTACGAATTTACTTACAATAATATACTGTCATATATTACCACAGAAGTTGTAACGTCAGTAGTCTCAAATGATGGCCTTTGGTTCTGTAAAGATGGTTCGAATCCCGCATCGTAAGCGAAGATTGTATTTTCGCGTACTAGACGGGAATAAGGACTTGTGAAGTGAGGAGAGTTAGCTGGTTTCTCAGTGGTGATGGGAAGGAAGAGTTACAAGGTTTTACTGCCAGAAGTGTAATCTGCGAAGTACATACTTTGTTTATGATTTCGCAAAGCATTTAAACTTTCAAGTTTAATAATATTAAAAAAAAAACTGAACAGCAATTGTAGTAATTGTTATTATAGTACTGTACACCCACAGATGCGAGATCCTTCGAAACTTCTGCGCATGTCAGGAGAATCCATTCCGCTAATAGGGTAATCAATGAGTTTCGTGGAATGAGTATTTATTATTATATCGGAAAATTACCTTTTCTTTTATGAAAATTCTAGTTCTTAAAGAGGTAACTATGTTGTTGCTTGTGCAACAGTTGGAAAATTTACATGTAAAGCACGTGATTTCGCATGTTGGTGACCAATTCGTACATCCTTTATTTCTTCCTGCTCTTAAGTTTGGCATTTTTTGGCAATCTGCCAGTCCCGGTTCTATGAACTATGGGCGTATAATAATTCCAAACAGTAGCATGAAGCCTTACTGATAACTGGAAAACGAACCTTTGCATTATCATTGATAATACTAATAGTGATCATAGTAATAACAATATTAATACACCTTTACGGTAACAGTCTACGAAATAATCTGTGAATCTGTAAAACTCATCGTTCAAATGTTTGTTAAGTGCTTTAGGTTTTGCATGGGGAACCAGACACAGGAGTTATATGAAAATGAATCATACTTAATTATCAAAGAAAGCGCCATATGGCTTCATTTCGGCAATAAGTTATATATAAATAGTGGATATTAAAGGTGCAATTATTATCTGAAACAGCTAAGGCAACATCGATGCAAGCTTATTCTCATAAGCTCTCGGGTCAAAATTTTGAAACATTCGACGTTTCTACACATATTCGCTTTTAAAATAAGGTTGGATCTTTAATATCCACTATTTCTATATCTTTGTAGGACTCTTTCCGATCCTCTTCATAATTATTTATTTAAAAATGAACTTGTTCATACCTCTGCAACGCCTATTTTACAAGTCTATTTGTAAAGATTTGTCAACTAACACCTTCTCATGGACCACAACAGTTCTTCGATTGTTGCGTTGAGCCATTTAAGTATTTGAATAATGGCGACTACGCTCATTGGGAATCAAAAAATACCCCCTCAAAATCCCTCACAGAGTTTCCTCTAGCAGTTCTTTCTTGTGTTTTCCTATAATGAGTTTCTGTGGTCAAACTGTTACTAAGCAAGCTGGCGGTAACGAACTTCGTTCTTCCCCCTAATAAAGTTAAAAGTAGGAAAATCAGCAAGAAAATGGTTGTCTCTCCCCCATTACTTTAAAGCTAAAGAGATATTCGCCGCTAAGTCTGCAGCAGTGTCGAGATCACAAGGGACTCCGTGTTTAATTATCGACGAAAAGTATAACGAAGATGTCGTCAAGAAATGAACGAAGAAAGAAAAACTGCAACGAAATATTCATTAAAGAATCTACTGCTAAAACTGATTTTCAAATTACTTGGAGCGTTAAGATAACACTTTAGTGCAATTCCGCGGGGGGAATTATTATATGAAAGCATTCACGCAGAACCTTCAGGGTTTACATTTAACTCACATTATCTGACGGGTTGTGTTTGGTTCATTGCATTTAACAAAAATATTTATAAACTATCGACTGTTTCCACTTCCTTATTTCCTGCAAAGAGAAGATAAAAAAGATATGGAACGAAGCTGAAAATTTAAGCCATTATCGTAATTTAAGGAAGAGAAAATTATTAGCTTTATACAGTTGGGATTTCTAAACAATATTTTTTTTTTCTTGTGCGTCGGTTTCTTTCTTATTTATTGCTCCTTTCTATTCGTTGCGAGAAACAAACTTAGTGTTTGTGTCTAAGAATATATTTATTGGGTTTATTTACTCCTAAATGGAATAAAGCGAAGTTATTATCGTAACCAAACACGTGTCAGGACAAAAATAGAATGTAACATGATTCTGGAAAATTCGGAGAACGTTCAGTTGAATTTGTTTTATAAATCCAGTTTTACAGAATGTTATTCTGTGTATATTAATAAATTAAACTAAAAAATCAAAACAAAACATCAGAGGGCCTTAATCTTATAAGCGTTGTTTATTAGTGATCATATTTAAAAGTCCTCTGCACATTAAGTTTTAAACTGTATGTCATTTAGATTGAAATAAAAATTATTTCTTAAAAATAATTATGTAAAATTAAATAAAACAAAGAAAAATCTAATTGTATTAAAATAATTCATATTAATTTCTAATCATGTTAAAATAATTCTAACATCATTTAATTATTAAAATCGATTGAATTTATTAAAGGCTAGCGTTTGATGCACATGAGGTCAGAAATTGAATCAATCGACCGTGAGATGCAGTGATTCATTCCCTCAATCCAATACCCTGGGAGGGTAATGGATGGCAATGCTTGCAGCCAGTGAAGTTCTAACTGAGGCACGGCTATTGCTGTTACCATCCTGCCAAGATCAGAGCCTTAATAGCTCAATAACACTTATCCCTTCACTGTCCTCTATTAGAGCCTTAATAGCTCAATAACACTTATCCCTTTACTGTCCTCTACAGATAACTGGGAAGATGAAAAGCATTCTTGCATCGCCCCTTTAAGCCAGTCCTTATAAGGATAACGACGCACATGAGGTCTGCTGACAACCTATAAAAATCAGGGGGTATCAGGTTTACAGAAACGACAAACTTGGGTATATAGAGGTGGAGAAACAACCACCCTATCAAAAACTATATCAACCATCATTCAATAACCAACCCTACAACCACTAACCTCGAAATCACAGGCATTAATGTCCTCAAAAACTCAATTGGAAACGTAAACATTTTTGCTGCTTACACCCCTCCATCAAAAACATTGTTGACCTCAGATCTGGATGCCATCCTTTTAGTAAAAGGACCGGTCATCATTGCTGGAGACTTCAGTGCAAAACATCCTGCCTGGAACAGTAAATCTATCAACAAAAATAGCCGCATACTGTTTAACTACTCAAGTTCCAATTGCATAGCAGTGGCTAGTCCTTCAATACCAACTCATCTCAGTTCAATCTCCGACGTCCCAGATATAGTTGTCCTCCAAAATGTCAAATTGCAGTAGAACTTTGATTCACTTGAGGAATTAACCTCTGACTACAACCCTATTCTGCTCCAATTAAGCACTCAGAAGGGACTATTTCTCCCGCCTCACACCTTCATACCTTTGGAAAAATTATCCAATGTGCTCCCAAACCTCTTTGGTCCTGTTCCTCATATTAACTCTAAAGAAGAAATTGATTCTACGGTCAATAAATTTACTCAACAAATCAATGCAGTCTTAGCATCTATCACCTCAAATACGCCAACTTCTAAGCCTAAAAGACTTCCAGAAGAAATTATGAGCTTGATCAGGGAGAAACATAAGGCAAGAAAAAGATAGTTTAATACCAGGGCACCCCAAGATAAAAAGTCATCACTTAACCGGTTGAATAGTGCAGTGAAAGATGCACTGAAGGCTCACAGAAACAAACTATGGGAAGATAAATTAGCTTCCATTTCACCTGGTAATCAAACCGTTTGGAAATTGTTAAGAAATAGCAAAAATAAAAATAAAATATTTCCTCCTCTTAAATCGGATTTAGACATAGTTCACTCAGATGGTGAAAAAGCCGAAACTATAGTCAGAAACTCAGAAAAGCAGTGCAGCCCTTCATATGATAACCTGAACTTCAATCATATTTATAAAATCCACCGCCACGTCAGATACGTACTAAAAACAGTGTGATACTTGTACCAGCCAACTCACACCCACTTCTCCAGCCGACATCTACGACATCGTACAAACTTTTAAAAATAAAAAAACTCCTGGACCTGACGGCATCCCTAATAAAGTTATTAAGTTGCTACCTCGAAAGGCCACTGTACATCGTACAACAATAATAAATGCCATGCTTAGATTCAAATACTTTCCCTATGCTTGGAAGTTGGCAGATGTGGTCCCTATTTATAAGCCTGGTAAGGACCAGCCTTATAAGTGTACTTATAAGTAAGTTACCGCCCCATCAGTCTGATTTCCAATTTGGACAAAATCCCTGAAAAATCTTCCTCTCCAAAATTCAAGTTTCTGTAAACAAGCTAAATATCCTACCTTTAGAACAGTTTGGTTTTCGCAAACTCGGACTAGTTGAATACATTAGCACCAGGCTTCAACTGGCATCAATACACCGAAGCAGTCTTTCTTAACTTAGAAAAGGCCTTCGACAAATTATGGCACTTTGGACTCCTATACGAGTTGATTTTAGCCGGCATTCCACTGAATCTGATCCACCTCATTAAGTCCTTTCTTTCTGGAAGATGCATGCAAGTTAAACTAAATGGGGCGGTATCTATCCAGCAATGGATCTTGGCTGGAGTACCTCAAGGATCCCTACTGGCGCTGATACTTTTCTCGATTTACATGGCAGACATCCCGCATAACCCTATGTCATCTATAATTACTCTTTATGCCGACAATACAGCAATACTGGCCAGATCTTAAACCGCATCTTTTTACAAAGAAACTACAAGATAACCTGCTGAAACTGGAAAACTGGTTCTCCATTTCGAGACCGCAAGTAAACTCTCAAAAAAAAGCAGTGCTCTTCTGTTCACAAAAAATTCAACATCTCCCAAAAAAGACATCTTTTTTAGGATTTTAGGATTTTGTATTACTTTTAAGTAATACAAAAGACCTAAAGCCATCCTGATTACAAAAATGACTTATACTCCCAATGCCCTCTCAGGGCGAGCATATTGCTCATGAACGTTTTCCTTTACTGTATCCATTTCAGACACCGGGGAATATGAAAGCATCTTGCTTCACCCTTGGGGTCAGTAAAGTTGAAGTTGAATATTTATATTTATATTTATTTATATATTTATAAATTTTCATCTTAAAAGATTTCTTTTTCTTATATGAAATTTCTTTTTCGTCATTTATATCACCTAAGTTAGGAAGTTTTGTTATCCTTTCAATAAAATTGTAATTGTAATTATTTATTATTAGTGTTTTTAATAATAATCCCGAAAAGGGTGAAGAAACGCTATGTTTGACTTTTCTGGGATCAAGAAACACTTCCTTTTTCGTTTAATAACAGTCTTGAAAACAGGAAAAAGAAATACTTGAGAATCCTATTCTTCACATTACGGAGTACTCATGAAAACACAGAAAGAAATGAAAAATTAATTACAAACAAATGACAAAGCATGAAATCACTTACAAGTACCTGTGTAACCTTTTGGTAATGTTTCTTATACTATAATGCTAGACAGCAGAAGAAAGGCCATTACTGGATTCTATTGTAGTTTCTGACTAACGCCACCTTTTCTAGATAATTTTTAAGCCCGAATCCGTTGATCTTTGGCGTCAACGAGTGGAATTTGTCTTTCCCCAAAATTTTGAAAATAACTCGGGTTTTAACCACATATCTTATAAACAATCCACTGCTTAATTCCTACTATTTCATGTAACAAAATATGAGTGTTAGGGTTCAGGTTTACTAGATGGCAGCAACTGTCTGCTGTACTCTCGCACACCGATGCCTCCCAAAGATCATCGATAGCCTTGGGATCAGCTTTCTGTGACGGCTGAGTAAAGAATTGATTTTCTCTCCAATTTCATAAAAATCAGGACTAGATGTGCTTAATCAACTCCTTTTGGGGTAGAAAAGACGTTTGAGGATTACTAAATCACCAATGGATTTGTAAGCAAAAGTGTCAGATGTTTGTAACACCGTGTATTCTCGCTAGACACTTCTCTCCCTTACTTAAAAAAAGTTTTGGTTTTCTTTAACAGAAGGAAACGAAAACAACGATGACGGCATAAATGATGAGCATTTTACATTCATATAAAATTTCATAAACTTATTAAGATAATGAGCACATTTTATCAGGTGCAAAAAATAACAGACAGACATAACATGAATTTATAATAAGATGGCTGGAAAATCCAGACAGATAAGGGACCAAGAAAGAAATCTAAATTACCATCAACACAACTGTAGTGGATAAAGATACTTGTATCAGAACAACACTAAATATACAGTGGAGTAGCTTAGATTATTTTCTAGTTCATGAAGTATAAATTAGGGTTATCTGCCTCTTTTTTTCTGGTCGAGATAGTTAAGCCTCGACGTAATTGACTGTGCAAACAGTCTTACCACGATTCTTTTGTATGCAAACTGCTGTTTGTTGAATTTTAAATGAACTAAAACGATTGCAAACGTCACTGAGTTGCTCTCACCGTATTGCATGTACTACAGGAACACTGTAAATTATATTAGCCAAACAAAAAAAAAAAACTTTGGTAGGTTTGTTTTGTTCTATAGTCTGACGGTATAAACAGGTAATAATATTTGCATTCTTTGCGAAGGGGTTGGAATCTGAGGGATTGTTATAAATTCCAAACGCTGTGCTACGACGCTGTTAAAATATTTTACGCAGTGTTTTTGTAAACAGCACTCTGCTAAAACTTTATTACCAGAATTGCAAGGAAGACTGTTTAAAATGCTACGGAAGATGCCGTTAAGCGAATTTACTTACTTAGCTGAAGGATGGATGTTTGTCGTTGGCACTTTCTCTCTCTCCGCCTCATTTTCTCGCGACCTGTGCAAAGAATGATACGGAGAATGATAAAAATAGAGATGTAACTTAGCGTAAAGCGCTTCTCAGCAACTCACGTGCACACACACACACACACACACACACACACACACACACACACACACACACACACACACACACACACACACACACACACACACACACACACACACACACACACACACACACACACACACACACACACACACACACACACACACACACACACACACACACACAATCCTGAAAGCTATTAGATAAAGTGAATCCATTGCTGATCGGACGTGAGGGTCCTTCTTCACCCCTAGATCTCTGCTACTCTTGTGTTCTCCTTTTTTAGGCCTTTGAGTTAATTAATGCATGTGGGTAGGCCTGCACTCGCTGATCAAGTTACTGAGATGAACCACACAAAGAACGGAAAAAGGATGGAATGGACTTTTTTGCGAGAAAGTGAAAATTGCCGTTTTTATTTATTTATCTTTTTCTAAACAAATTGATTCACTTAATAGTGAATTTATGTGGTCTATTGATTCATAGAAATAACAGTGAATGCCTGCCTGAATTATGCGTATTTTCCTTTGATAAATACATAAACTTAAAATGTGATTTGGACAACACTTATTTAGCAAATTAAAGCGATAACAATTGCCCAGGCATTAAAAAAAGTATAGAGATCGATTAAATAAAAATATTTGCAATGGCGTAAACGGATTTATTGACAAAGAAATATATGTTTATATACATCCACAACTATCGGTAGCATCTTGGTGGAAGAAAGCATTAACGACGGTAGATTATTTGCTTGAAACGGCACCTTGTATTTCAAGACAGGTTTCGCAGCCCATACAAAGGTTCTCTGTTATCTTGGAGAACAAGGGTTGGGACATATGTAATTTTATCCCTTAGTTCTTCAAGATTTGAAGTCGGGTCATGGTAGAATACGCCTTCCTTCAACATACCCCAAAAGAAGGCATCAACAATGTGACATCAGAAGAACATGAAGGGTTCGGGAATTTTGTGAACCTCGAAACGAGCCTCTCAAGTGTGTTTTGGTAAATAGGCTCTAGAACCACGTGATATATAACAGGATTCTCCGTCCTGTTGGAATACCTGTGCACGAAACAGAATGCGTTTGGACCATTTGCTCTAAATAAACAGCAATAAACGGCTTTTCTTCCAACGTTAACACCATTGATACAGCTAAATGTAAGAGCGTAGAGTCTACGCCGTAGACTCTACGCGTGCTCTTCTATTAATGGACATGCAGTCGAATGGCATATCTTACAGCGCGTGTACTGATGGGAGTGTCGAAATTCAGTACTGTTTTTTTTGTGTTGTTGTTGTTGTTGTTTTGTTTTGTTCCATACCATATTTTTTAGTGGTATGCATTAGGATTGTCAGAGGGAAGGCCAGTGGATCGTACTTTCACTTCCAACCTTTGACCTTCGGATGAGGCCATTTAATTCTTACTTCGTATGCAAAGAACTTATAAAGGTTCGTGGAATTTTAGCCTGGATTGGAATTCAAGTCTTTTCAAAGAAAGGGCAATTGCCGTTTTTTTCTCTCGCTCTCTCTTAAACGGCGCATTACAGAGAGAGAGAGAGAGAGAGAGAGAGAGAGAGGAAGTTGAGTTAAATTACGTTGTTTTTCATTAAGGCCGAAGCAATTTTAAAACGACCTAATTATTCGATAAATGCGTGTGTTTTCTCTGGCTTAGCATCGTTTTATTGTTCACTAAATTAAGTTTATTTATCTGTAATAATATTTAAAAAGTTGTAGTTGGTAAGATGACATTCATTGGCTTTAAAACATTTCCGTAATAAACTTCTGTTTACCTTTATAGGAAGAAATATAATTGACGGAAGGAAATAATATTTTCATGAAGTTAACAATCTTTGAGATTTCCTAAAGATACATCATTTGAAAATAATTTTTTTCTCTCGTACTGCTAAAATGTCACGAATTGTCGCAAAATAAACTTCCACAACAAAATTAATATCTATGCAAATTAGACACAGTGAAATACTTATAATTATCACGGATGGGAAAACATGCATCTAGATTGGCGTCATAAAGAAGAACTGATGTACTTTAATGAGCTGTTATCAAAGTTTGGAAGTATGGCCAAAGCAACTAAGGCTATGAGGTAGTATATTATTATTATAATTTTATTAATTATTTATTATTATTATTATTATTATTATTATTATTATTATTATTATTATTATTATTATTATTATTATTATTATTATTATTATCTGAGACCTCCAGGGAATGGAAGACTCATCGAGGGAAGTTATATATCACCTAAAGCAATTGTCATACTTTCTCTTAAACTCATTCTCACTAGAATGACCCTGTTCATTTTGTGTGCGTTCTTCGGGTTGGTTGTGCGGGATGAAAAACCCGAGTTTCCGAAATGAAAACCCTTCTACCTCCTAGGTAGACCGATTAATTCTAACTCAGTTAAATCGAACAGTCCCGATGAATGAAGGTACTTTGCGTAATACACTAGATTCGAATCTAGGACTTTTTAACCAGAGGGCATCGTTGATACAGACTGAGCTACGAAGTTCAAATATAGATTTACATTTTCATCGGGTTTAATTTATTATGTTTTTGTTTATTTGACTGCAGCCCATGAAAGGTAGTAAACATATGGTACAATAGTCTCTAGGCGAGATAAAGCTTTTTTTTTATTATATTTATTTTTACATAATCCTGCCTAATAAAAAACCTAGAGACAAATATTTAGGGATTTTTCAAGTCAGTTCAGAACTCCTTTAAGCAGGGGGAGGAAATTCTCTCATTTCTATACCAACTATGAATTTCTTCTATTCTTCTTCCAAATAAAGACAATCATAAATATATACCCCGGGTGGTATTAAAACCTGATAGCGGGTTCGCTAAACACTCAAACAATTAAGCCGGAAGGTATTATAAAAATAACAGTATTCTTCTTTTTCCTATTTTTTCCCCTCTTTTACCTTGCGGTGTCGAGGGTTTTCTATTCATTTAACTGCAACCGTACACAAGGATAAGATGGTTAGCCCTATACCTCCCGGTGTATCCTATGTCTGTAGAGGAGTTGAGTTCTCAAAGCCGGTTTGCCTGCTTGCGGGATGTAAAACCCCAGATAAACTGGTGAGAAAAACCCTGTAGTCCACGCCCAAGACCGGCTAACTTGGTTATGGCTGAGAAAGATCGTAAGCTGCGTGGACCAAAATAACAATATTTACTCTTTAAGCATGTGGTTCAGAGTAAGATGTTCATTTGAAGGGGGATTGATTGTTTGCGACAAAAAGAGTGAGGGGAGTCTGAAATTGTGAAAATACAATTATATAATTGATGGATATGGCATAAATGGAGAGAAAGTAAAATAAATATGGGATTAAGTATGTAAAGGTGAGAAGGTTGTCATACCGAATGGCCAACTAATTTGAAATGCCTAAATAAAAGAGAAAAAATAAAAAATAATCGTCTTCAAGGTCACCTTCGAAATGGTTTCATTCGGTGATCTATTTTTTTTTTTTTTTTTTCACTTCTCTTTTTTTTTTTTTTTTTTTCCAACTAGGATCTCGAAACAGTTTTAACGGCACGGCAGACACACGAAATGCGTCTATCTATAAAGGCAAGATTTCACTTTTAGAAAAAGTCCCTATGGGAATGTTCTGGTATGTTACAAACATGCACCACTGTATTGTCCAAGTGCATGATGATACTGTTGGTAAGCATGGCCTGCCACTTCTTCCATATGAAATATTCAATAGTGATAACGTTCGGGAAAGTTCTGCGGGCGATCAAGCACTGCACCGTCGTCATATCTTTTTGTCGTCCTTATGTTGATATATTTCCAATATTCTTTGGACATTTAAAGCAATTCAAGACATTTAAACAAACGGCTGAAGATACATTTATGTGTATGACCTTTATATCAAGTTTTAATGTTCTCTTAGTGATTTCCCACGTTCGATGTAAAATTTTCCCGATTATCCAAGGTGATATTTATCCATAAGGGTTGCTGAAGCAACCCTCATGGATAAATATCACCTGATCACTAGACTATGTTCCGCTCATTTATCAGACTTTTTCCACAAATACCGTAGAAGATATAGAGTTAATAGATGCATGTGTGTGTTTGTGAGAGAGAGAGAGAGAGAGAATAAAGAAAATTAGAAAGAATGAAAGAATGAGGAGGAGACAGAATTAAGAAATAAAGTAAAAAATGAAAACGAAATTGGTAGATGGATCGAGAGATAGACAGATAAATAGAGAGAAGAAAGAAGGAAGATGAAAAGTAGAAAGAAGAAGATAAGAAATGAAGAGAAACAGAACGAAAGAAAGTAAAAATGCGACTGCAATAAGTAGATAGATAGACCGAGAGAGAGAGAGAGATTCACAATGGACGGCTAGCTTAAAAATAACAAAACAATAAAAAATACACCTCAGTATGCATCAATACAAATCAGATGCAACTAAGAAGGCAAAATTTCCTGAACACAATTAATGCAAGAAATCGTTAGTTTTAAAAAAGGTATTAGCGAACAAATAAAACAAAACGAAACGATTTTTTTTTCTTTTAAAAAAGTAGCGCATATTTTAGCATTTCAAATAATTTCCTTTTTGGCCTGAGTAAGAAGAGTGCCCTGGAACGCTAATTAGCTTTCTTTCGTCTGAACCTCCCTGCTCTTTCGTTAACGACTTTTCTTGGTTGCATCATTATAACGTAGTCATCGGCCTGCCTCACTCTCTCTGAAAAACATAAACAGTGAATTTTTCATCACTAATGAGAATTATGTTTAGAAGATTGCAACCTATAATTTGGACACTTCTTTTGTTTCAATAAGCCCGAAACCGATGTTACAAATAGCCCAAAGTGGCAAACTAGATTATACCACGCAGGAAATGTCTTTCTAATGATTTAATGTTAGAAAAATTTGCACCCGACATTACACTATAGATAATGATGATGATTAAAAATTGGAGTTTATGATACACTTGCTTGCGAACATGTCTGTTTGGGTGATGGACGATTCTAATAATACCACCGATAAGTAAGTAGTTATTTAATTTTCGCGAAACGTGCTTGTTTTTACTTCCTATCTTTCTAGGATGCGGGCAATTTCCTAATGGTTTCCGTGGTGATCAAATTGATGCTACTTCCTAAAGACCATTACAAGATATTAAATATTACACTTGAACAATATTACACATTACACAAGGATTTAGCATTTGCTATATGTGCGCATGCGTATCAATAGATTTAGCATTTGCTATATATATGCGCATGCGTATCTTCTTAACGAAATATCAAAAATTTCTACTATTGATATATGAATAAAATATTGCTGTCTTTGTTTCTATTAATTTGACTTTCTATGAAAAGAGTCATTTTAAAGAATTTAAAGTAATCTTTCTAAATTTTATATTTGCTCCTAGGCACAATACGAAATATAAGTATAAAAAATATATAATAAGTACAAACCATGTACAGCAATGTTGAAGGTGTAACCGAATAATTACAAAGTACAGTACACTCTTTGTAATGGATAATGGATGTTAACATGGAGCTTAAATCATTTATTTTCACATATTTACCAAAATAAAATGCTGTATTAATTTAGTATAAAAAACTTTAAAATACGAAACGTTTTTGGTAAATAATTTAAAAAATCTAATACAATATTATAATATAAAATGAATTTTATTCTTTTTTAAATATGCGCATGCTTATTACTAGAGTATATATCATATTATATCATCATCATCATCATTATGCATATCACGGATTTACTCCTAGCGTGGCCTGTTCCGGCCTTAGAAGTCATCCTTGTCGTCCTGGTTTTATTTTTCCTAATGGCTTGTACTTTAAGGCTTGGTTTGGTAATCTTTCTGTTTTCATTCTTTGAACGTGTTCCATCCATTTATGTTTATATTTTTTATTACTGATTTTTTCTACTACTGATTCTTGGTTTAATTCTTTCATAATTTCTTCGTTTCTTTTGTGATCAAATACAGTATACTTTGCAGTTTTTCTCATAAACTTCATTTCTGCTGTTATTAATCTTTGTTTGTCTTTTTGTTTTATTGTCCAGATTTCGCTTCCATACATTACGACTGGTAGGGCTAATGCATTGTATACTTTTAGTCTGGTTTGTTTTTGAACTAGGTTTGGTTTAAATATAGTGTTAATTACACCTGTTATTTTTAAATATTTTGCAATTTTTACGTTTATATATTTTTCATTTTCATGTATGATCATACATCCTAGGTAGTTAAATGAATTCACCTGTTCTAGGATCTTGTTATCTATTACTATCTTAGTTCTTGCTGGATCTTGTCCTTCAAAGGCCATCGTTTTTGATTTTTATGTTGATATTATCATACCATAATCTTTGACTATCTGATTTAAATTTAAAATACCTTTCTGTAAGTTACCTTCAGAATTTGTAATTATTATTTGGTCATCGGCAAAAAGGAGAGTATTTAAGTTCACAGTAGGAGAAAGTTTAATACCTTGATGGAAATTTCTATTCCATGGTATTATTATTTCATTTAGATAAATATTAAAAAGAGTTGCTGAAATGGGACATCCCTGTCGGACCTATGGTTTATCTCTCTCGTATATGATAGCCATTATGATTTAGTCTTATTTGTATTTGATTATTTTCATATATACTTGTAATAGCTTTTAGGATATTATTTGGTATTTGTCTTTCTTTTAATATGTTAAATAAAATGCTTCTTTTAACTTTGTGAAATGCTTTTTCAAAGTCAATAAATGCAATATGTGTTTCTAAATTGTATTCTCTTCTTTTCTCTATTATTAATTTTATGCAAAAGGCCGGGTCTATACGTGATCGTCCTTTTCTAAACCCATTCTGTACTTCTAAAATAAAGTTTTCGGAATATTTCATTAGTTTGCTATTTAAAATTCTGCTATATATTTT
Source organism: Typopeltis vanoorti (assembly GCF_054136105.1). Classification (NCBI taxonomy): domain Eukaryota; kingdom Metazoa; phylum Arthropoda; class Arachnida; order Uropygi; family Thelyphonidae; genus Typopeltis; species Typopeltis vanoorti. The sequence goes on from NC_143552.1 coordinate 142,718,748, forward strand.
GATATTTTGTAACAGGAATTTATTAGTATACTTATACCTCTATAGTTTTTAGGATCATCTCTACTACCTTTTTTTAAAGAGGATTGCTTTTTTCCTTTTTATTGGGGGATACCAGTTCAATAAATTTTATTTTAAAATAATAGGAGTCTTTCTTTGAATCTTGTTCCTGCATATTTATATAGTTCTGAACCTAGCTTATCTTGTCCAGGTGATTTTCCGTTCCTTGTTTCTTTCAGGCTGATTTCTAATTCTTCTTTAGTTATTTTATTTTCGTTAATTGTTTGCCAGTTGTCTTTTTTAAAATATTTATCTGTCCACAATTCTATGTAGTAATTTAGAAATTATTCTAATTTCAATTCGGTATTTAATTTTATATTTTCTTTGGTATCCGCATTTAAGTGTTTCAAAATCTTATATGCATTGGGTCTTGTTTTATATAAACCATGTTCTAAATTAGAAACAAATTTATTCCATGATTCTCTGTCTTTTTCTGACTTCTCTTTTAGCTATGGCTCTTATTCTTTTATATTCTATTTCATCTTCTAATCTTTTACTGCTTACCCATTTGTGATAGGCTTCTTTTTTCTTTTTGATTATTTCTTTGATTGTATCATCCAAGATCTTCAGTTTTTTCCTTTTATTGAATTTTTTGGTCTTTCCTAGGCTTTCGTTTGCTGCTGCATTTAGTATCGTTTTTATATTAAGCCATTCTATTTCTGTTTCTTCATTTTGTTTTATTTTATCTAGGTATTGGTTAATTCTTTGTTCATATAGCCATTGTACATTTGTGTCATTCAATAGTCTAGTTTTATAAACAAATGTTTCAATTTTTCTTTCTGTTCTTGTTACTTGTAGCCATTTAGGTGGTAATCTTAATTTTATTTTAACGAGGAAGTGGTCACTGCTTATTTCATATCCTCTGTGAACTCTAACATCTAGTGAAAAATTTGATGTCTTTTCATTTAATATAAAGTAATCTAATATTGATTTCCATCCTCTTGCTCCCCAAGTATATTTATGTACGTCTTTATGTTTATAGAAGGAATTCATTATCTTTAGGTTATTATAAACTACAAAGTCAATCAATTTTTTACCATTCCTGTTTAGAGTATGTTCTCCATGTATTCCTATATTATTATTAATTTTCGTGTTTCCAATTATTGCATTTAAGTCTCCTGCTAAAATTATATAATCATTTTTATTTATTTTATTATATATATTTTTTGCTGATTGTAAAATTCAATATTATCCTGTTTTTTTTTCTTCTTCTGAGGCATATAAACCAATTATTGTTAAATAACCTCTATCTATCTGTTTTTATTCTAGCTTCTATTATTCTTTCATTCCATAATTTATAATGTTTTACCTGTTTTGAAAGGGAGTTATGAATCCAAATCATGACTCCTGCTTGTGCTCTTTGGTTTCTGTCAACTCCATTGTATTGTATATCACATTAAAATTTTCCGTTCTCATGGTTCTTTTTAATTTCTTTTTTGTTTCAGCGATATTATATTACATATATCAGTATATATTATATATATATGAAACAATGAACATTAAGTCGGTTAACATACATATTTTTATGAAGAACTGAATGACTAGAACCGAGATTTAAGTAAAAAGGTTTTAATATAAAAACACGACTAGTTTCAGCCTATAACAGCCTTCATCAGGTGACATTATAAAAGAAAGAAAAAAGAAAAAACACTAAACACTGAAGGTTAAAAGACTACGAACAACATAGAGAGTCTCTATACATAATTAGCATGAAAACGTTGTAGTTGTATTTAAAGCTGTTCTTTCGTTTGTTGCATTGTTGGGAGAGTGTGTGCGTTATGGAATATTACAAATTTCTACTATTAATATATGAATAAAATATTGCTGTTTTTGTTTCTATTAACATTACTTTCTATTAAAAGAGTTATTTTGTAGAATCTAAAGTAATCTTTCTAAATTTTATATTTGATCCTATGTTTAGTACGAAATATAAGTATAAAATTTAAAAACAGGGGCAAAATGTGATTTTACTGCACTGTTAGCAGATAATTTATGATCATTAAATCAGCAATTCTAGCAGGGTACAGCTAACGATTGCATCTTGATGTGAACTGATATAATGATTAGAATCTGGAAGCATCTTTATCTATCTTACTTGGAAACTTTTCCTTCCTTATTTCCAGAAGAACCACAGATAAAACTGAATACTACTCTTTGGAAAGAGATATAAATATCAAAACTTAATGAATATTTTGAATATTAATGAATATTTTATATATTTTATAACTTAATGAATATTTTAGAAAAAGAACAAGAATTTACTTTGCTCTCTCTCTCTCTATCTATCATATTAGATTCTTGAAGATCAATGTACCAATTCTACAAGTCCTCATCAAGTACTATTGTTGTGGGGTTGTTTAATATTGCAGAAATATTAATAATGTTGAAGACAGTTCCAGGTGGATTCCGTTCTTCACTGATGACGAGTTAGTATTCCTTATTCCTTTTAATAACGAAACTGAGGAATCTACGGTATAGTTTTCTTCATAGGTTACAAATGAGGTTTTTCTACGGACTCGATAATCTGTGATGATCATTTTATTGTATGTGTTTTACGTGGAAAGTGAAGCTCATGACTTTCGTAGGGATGAAGAGAGACTGTTGCATATCCTTCTGAGCAGAGTGTAGTACATGCCGGTAATCTTGTACGTTGTCTGCTTAATTTCAGGTGAGTAGAAGCAGTGTTCTGGTGATAAATGAGAGTCGCCTTGTTTACATATGTGCGGTCAAGGATTCCATGTATGTTGCAGAATATGCAACGATCTGAATCGATAAGTTTAAATTTGGAGAGCTTCGGTGATTGGAAATTGGATGGTACATATAGATGTGGAAAGGTCGATGAAGGTTGGGTAGCTGGTTCTAGTAATCAGAGAGAGAGCGAGAGAGAGAGATGTATTTTCTTGCTGTTGGTAGATATCCGATGCAGAGATGTAATATCAGTTGGAAGGCGAAATCTTGGGAATTTCTGGAAGAGATTTGGATGTCTTACAATGTGTCGACGTCAAGACCATTTTTGATCTTTCTTGTTGGTATTGTGAATTTGCTTTGGAGATTTTAATGGCAGATTTTAGACGGTTTTCACATTTAGGTTCTGAGTTAATTTTTCCAATTATTCGATTCCTGTCCGGTTCCATTTAGGAATAGATGCCCAGTTATGGGGTCTATGATACGTCTATTTGTAAATAGATGTTCTGTGAAAATAGCTGAGATAGAAGACCCTTTTTTAGTGTGTGTGTGTGTGTGTGTGTGTGCGTGCGTGTGCGTGTGTGTGTGTGTGTGTGTGTGTGTGTGTGTGTGTGTGTGTGTGTGTGTGTGTGTGTGTGTGTGTGTGTGTGTGTGTGTGTGTGTGTGTGTGTGTGTGTGTGTGTGTGCGTGTGTGCGTGTGCGCGCGCGCGCTGAAGTTCTTTGCTTTCATAGTATCTCGATAAAAGTTAGTTAGTTGAGAAGGTGTTGGCGCACTGGCCATTCTGAAGACTGACAGTAGTTGCCCTCTGGAAGATTTTTATAATATATTCCTGAGTATGTAAATAGATGTGTGTTTCGTCTGTAGTGCTCTGAGGTTGTAGATGATCCTGAAGAACATAATTGTGGTTTCACTAAAGATTAAATCCTGACTACCATTGAAGAGTAGAATATCCAGTTGGTTTTTTTCCTATAGAAAGTGTTTATTTGGCGATTTAATATGGTGGAAGAAGTCCTCAGGCGGTGTGTTTAGTTTGTGAGTGTGTGTCAAAGAATGCTGACTGCCATCTATTTTATGATTATCACTCTCTCCCTGAGTGAAAAGACTGCCTGTACGTCATGCCATTTCTAAAATACTTGGTTGAAGCGGTTGCGTAATTCTATCTAGTTCAATATGTGGTAGGTTCGGATTTTGCCTAGCCATTAAAGCATATACAACAACGTACGTACACTGAAAAACCGGTTACTCGTATTGAACTGTTCCAACTTATGTAAACATACAATATTGACTTATTATAGAATAGTTTATTTATTTTAAATAAGTAATTCGATAATTTTTTGCATGGATTTTCATCTAACAATCCAATACTATTTGAACGTTGAAAGCTATTGCGTGAGGTCAAACTAACTTTGATCAATAGGTATTGGATTACAAACATTACTAGTTAAATTTTCTCTGTGTTTGCAATAGTACAAATAGTACTAATTAAGTTTGGAATAGTACAAAAGAAAAACGGCAGGAAACTGGAATTTTAAGAATAGTGGAAGGGGATTGCTCCGAACCGTAATAAAATCTGTTTCATATGAAATGATGCACATTTCGACGACCAATACGTTTATACATATCATCTTAAAATTAAATTATGCTTATTTCTTTCTAGTGTTTCTTTAAATTTACGATTTGTAGTATATAATTTAATAAAGTTCAAAGGTTTTAGATTTTTAAAGTATCTTTAAATTTAAATTTTATTTTTTTAAAGATAAGAAATTGTATGATAAAATTAGATCTTACTGTTTTAGTAGATTCTTTAAATCAGAGAAAACAAATTGATAACATAGATCGAGTATACTTTGCATTCTTTGTAAACGTTTTTATGCTTAACGGCATAAATAAACTGAAGGTATGATTGAAAAACACATTAAATAATAAATATATAAAAGCCTGGTGGAAGTATAATAATAATAATAAAAAAGGCTGACAAGCTATAATATATATATGCAAGCGATATCTGATTACATACCATTTAATTATTTAATTAAATAATTAAATCACAGAAAAAAATCCCTAGACTCTAGAACAGTGGTCGCCAAAGGGGTCGATAGGAAAATATAAGACATCATTGTATGGGTAATATTTAATTCGGTTAACTTGGATTACCTCCATGACAAAAGACATGGAGGTAATGACAACGCAATTAAGAGTGAATCGTGGGATCAGTATCTCCATCTTACAGGTCCTATTCATGGACCTGTAAGATGGAGTAAGGTCATGAAAATAGTTACTGAGGCCAATCAAGTAGGCCAAAATGACGTATTTACCAATAAACGGATGTTGGTGGTTCCTGCCGGCCGGCGCAGTGGGAGCGAGATTGCAACACGTGCGTGGTTCTTATTTACTGATACAAGTATTCGATCCCAGTCTCATTTTTGCGCATCTACATACAAGTGAGCGTTAATGTTCTAAAATTCATCAACATACAAATTATAATTCAATCGTTATTCATTCACGAACTAAACTTCTCTATGTTGAAGAGTTGAGCAGCGCTGGTAGTAATACCAGTGATATTAATACCAGTAGTTTATTAGTATCACTAGTAATACCAGTGATACTACTAGTGATAGTAATAGTAGTAGTAATAGTAATATAATAATATATACTATATTATACATACAATAAACACTGTAACTATAAAATAAACAATCTAAAAACTCACATAAGCATCTTTTTTTGCTTGTCCTATTATAATTACGTAATAGTAAAATATAGGGGGTCGATAAAAAGTCACGAAACGCTTGAAGGAGTCGACGGGCAAATGACTTTGGCGACCCCTGCTCTAGAATGACTGCAAACACTTATTTCTATAGCTGAAGGTACCCAAAATGCTAAGAGCAAGAACGAACCGTTACAACTATAAAGCATGGTGATGTCAGTATAATGGTATAGTAGGTGGTAAAAAGTTAATTCATTAGCTTTTTATCAATACTACAATGAATGAAGATAAATCTGTATTCTGGATAAAGCTGCACTTCTTATACTTACGGAATTATTAATTTTATTTCTTAATTAGAAGTAGCGAAGGTCTATTCCCGTTGCATCAAGACAACATTCCATCATAATGTGGACTGATTTGATAATAACATTTCTCCAATGGAGTGGACAGTGCAGATTCCGAGTGAATTAAACTTAAACCCTGTCCGATTAAGTGGAATGATGTATGAAGAATCTCTGGCTGAATTCAAGACAGTCCTGTTTGCATGTCCATGGAAAATTTGCCACATAGATGGAACTTTGACATAGATCAAGGTGACCATATATACCCCGATTAAAACTTAGTCGGGGTATATAGTCACTGATTTATTATTATTATTATTATTATTATTATTATTATTATTATTATTATTATTATTACGTATGTCCTCTAAGCTTTAACTCTCTATTTACTCCTACCCCCAAATTCCTGGAGTACAATTCCCCGAATGTGGTAGACAGCTTGTAATCTTCATATCCTAAAATGCATACCGTTACACTTATCCACATTAAATTCATATTTATTCTCTTTTTCCTATATTGTCAACCTATTTAAATTATCCTGCAAGCTCTCCACATCACTTTGACTTCATTAACTATTTCCCTACTTAACTTTGCGTCATCGGCAAACAACTCGCCCTTCAAATTATTTCCTATATCATTTATGTACAAAGTGGTTCAAGAATAGAGCTCTGTGGCACACTACTAATCACCTGTCTTCTACTGGATTCTGCTCTTCCATATAAACTAATTTTTGATATCTGTCCATCAGTCATCTTTGTATTCATATGACCAGTGTCATATCCATCTCCATTTGTTGCAGTTTGCGTAACAGAGCTCCATGTGGCATCCTACCAAACACGTTCGCAAAATCTAGCGTAATCATGGTGTAGCCATTCCCTTTATCCATCTCAGCTGTCAATCTATAAAAAATTAAATTTGACATCATAAAGTATCATATTCTAATCTACCACTTATTGAATTCTATCTTTGACCAACTTTTCCAGTGCTTTCACCACCACCCCTGAGATACCAATTGTCTATAATTTGCTACCACAGACTTAGATTCTCCTTTATGCAATGGAATTATTTTGCCCTATTTCCACCCTCTTGGAACTTTACCAGAGTTCAGACTTAAATTAAACAGCCTAGTCAAAGGTATCGCTAGTATCCCTGCTTATTCTCTTAAAACGCGAGTCGATATCCTATCCATCCCACAGCTGTATTTATATTCAGATTCTTCAATATCCTAAGTGCCTCCAATTTATCAACCTCTCTTCTCCCAGCAACACCTGTCGCCTCTGTCATAACAATATCTTCAATTGGATGATATACCTTTGCCACTCAGTAGTTTCATCTGCCTGTTACTTCTCTACCATTTGCAAACATTAAAGTTATTCTTCCTCCTACTTGTTACATAAAGAAAAACTTATTTGGGATTTCCTTTTGCCTGCTCGGCTAATTTCGCACCATGCGATAAAAACACAAAACTCTATGCCTTAATACATTGTTAGAGAGTGAAAGTTTGGTTAGATTCTGGAAATTCTATCCGCTAGACCCATCAGGACATCCACATTACGAAAAGCGGTAGATGATAAAAGATTTCGAAAGTACAATGCAAATAAGGACATCCCAATTTATAAATAAATATTACAGTTTGATTCAAGTACAAGAGTATTTAAATTTGCTGAGCAGTATTATTAAAAACATGCATAATGAACTGAAATCAGCAGAAAAAGAAGTTCACCCGTCTAGAGTTAAAAAAAAATTGTGGTATTACGTCATTTTTGAAACATTATCATCTCAGATATAAAACATTAGTTCCCACATCACTTTTGACTTTCTTTAAGAAAAGAATATTAAACTAAACCCTACAATTCAATTTCACTTTCTCCCTCTGCTATTTATAGTTTTATTTTCTACTTTATTTTCGGTTATGGTGTGTACCAACAGCATGATTGATAGTAAGTAGAAAAGTTTATTTTGTTCAAAATAGTAAAGATACAAAGTAAAAGAATTTACATAACATATTTTTTATAGCTAAAAGTAAAAAAGTTCCTTCTCTTCATTAAAAGGTTGTCGACCTCTGGAAGAACCAATAGTATTACGACTAATGATAAAGGCTGCCACCTAGTGGATACTTATGTAAATTTGTTCTATAAAAATTTTAAAACTATTCGAAAATTTTATATAAACAACTTTTTAATAATTCATAGCTCTCATACATATGTAATATGGCATTATCATAGCTTTACCATGTCGTCAATATACACACGCAAAATCCTTTGAAGCTGCGCCAGTTAAACTGCAAACCAGTTTGTAGCTGACGATCATAATAACTGCGTCTCGTGGAGAATAGTACAGGCTTCGTTTTGGCTATGTAATTGAGAAGTGATTAATTTGAATATTATTGTCCTGGTCAGCAGAATTCTCTGACGTTGGTAGATTAGCTGTTCATCACCAAACCGCAAGCTTGTTAAATTTATCATTATGCGGTACGCTTCTCTCTATCTTTGTCTTCATATAAGAGACTGATGTGCAAATAAATGATTTTGAAAGCCTACATGGTGTGCGCTAAAGATGCAGAAAAGGCAGTAATGACATATAGCAACCTTGTTTAAAAACAATTTGATAAAGCTGCCAATCACCGATTATACTTTATACAGCTCGTCTTGTTATTTTTCAATTTTCTGATGCTTCACTTGCAAACCTTTACTAGATTTCTGATAATAGCTTTGAATTTATGCTGAGATGTCTTTTAAAGGTAGGTTAAAAGTTTTTTTGTAGATTAAAAGTTTTGCTAAACTTAATCAATTTGTTGCATCTAAAAACAGATAACTGAACTGGTTAAAAAGAGAAACAGCTGTTTTTATATTTCCTTTTGTAGTGGTGGATATAGCTATATACCACCTGACCATGACTCATGTAAGTATAGAAGAAAAAACGCATTCGTGCTGTATTCAGAGACATATATTAACATTATACAGCGTGGTTCAAATTCCACGTACAAACTTCGAGAGGAGGTAAGAACATCAAAATCAACCATATTCACATAGGAAAGCATGACTGGAAACGCTAACCGAAGGTACTAACAAGGACACAAAGATACAGAAATAACACAAGGCAGTAAGTAGTGTGAAAAACTTTATTAGGCGTAACTGAACAGTTCAATAGTAGTTGGATACATAATATGGTAAACGAGGTGCATGTCTGCCATCTCAGCGTTCGTAAAACAACGCATGTTCTTCGTACGACGTCGAAAGCTTGAATGAGAAAGCCCCAGTTGCTCACCTGGAAATCTGGCGAACAGCGCCACCTATCACTTTCGGGTAGCGTTTCTGGTCATGCTTTTCTATGTGAATATGGTTGATTTTGATGCTCTCTACCTCCCCTCAAAGTTTGTACGTGGAGTTTTGAACCACCTTGTATAAACACCGGCCACTGAATTACAAAAACTTTTATTGTACATATAGACATGCGACTGCTTCAGTCAATCTCTGCACAGGAAATTCTGTTTGTCCGTACAAGCCATCTCAGATGACGGCGATCTCGTTCCTGACAGACTGTCTTATGACAACAGTTATGTCTCTTAGAAAAGCAAGTTATTTATTTTTCCACTGATTAAACACCCGGGATATCTTACTTTTTGAGAAACCGGTCATCTCTTCTGGCTACAAAATCCTTATTCCAGCCTGAGGGACACCCACAATAACCCCTTTATCGAGTTCCGAAAGATATTGTCGATTACTGGCCAGTAGCAATCTTAAATTGTTGCCTAAAACACTTGATAACGCACGTGATGTAAGTGCCTCTGCATAAAGGTTTCTAATTAGCGGTCATCCAAAAAGCTTAGGATGACAGCTTTGCAACAACTCAGTTCAAAAATTTTCTGCACTGTTGCAGTTGCCTCGATCAACTGTATATGTTGTCAATGTGAAGTGGAAACGCCCAGGAGCAGCAGCAACAACTACATAATCGAGACCTAGTGTGGACATAAAAGCGCACGGTGTGACCGCCAAATGCTGGAGCGATCAAAACCCTCACTAGTTCCAAATGCTTGTGTAAACATCAGCACCATAACTGCTTGCTGTGAGCTGAAGAACATAGGGTTCAATGGCCTAGTGCAATACCAAGCGTTACCCCCCATTGGATTCTGGAGCAGTGGAAATGCATTCTCTGAAGTGATGAATTACTCATGGCCATCTGCCAGTCCTACGGACGAGTCATGGGATGGCGATTTAAATCCTGTAGAGGATTAAACCGAACCCATGAAGCTCATTCCTTAAAACGACGATTCTTCTGTCTACAAAGCAAGAGCTATGCAGGAATATTTAGATAAGATGGATATTGAAGAACTTCACTGTTTGCATAGCCTTGATTTTAATCCCATTGAACACCTGTGGGATGCATTGGAACACTGATTGAGCCACGACGAATCGCCCATCATCAGCAACTTACCGCATAAATGCTCTTCTGTAAGACCAGAAAAGAAATACAGTAGCAGTAACATACCTAGTTCTAGCTTAACCATCTAAGAAATTCGTCTTCAACTTTTCTTGTAGGCTAAGTGTCCAACAATCGGGCCAAATATGCACTGCTTCATTGATCTAATCAAGTAAAAATCGACTTCCAAGTAGGGCATTTAAAAAAAAAAAATTGGTTTAGTTGGAATTATCCCGAAGCGAGTAAGTCCAAGAGACTAGTGTACTGTGTCCGAATTGAGTGATTTTCGTGCTGATTTGTTTGTTTTGAGATGAAAAGTTTCCACCTACGCACGAGACCTCATAATTCAGGCATTGTTTCAATGGTTGAATCTGCTAAAAATGTTGGATTTGACCTGTGCGAAAGAATATATTTCGATAGCATTTCTTCGCATTTACCTGAAATAGCAGGTTTTAGTTTCCATTACATACTTATCTATCCATTCTTACTCTTATAATTTGGACTTATACACCTTTTCTTGTCTAATTAAATTAGTGAGTTATTTACCCCCTCTAGTGTACGAATCACGAATAACAATAATCAAGACAAGTTTAGCATATTTCCCCTTATATCTTCAGCAATGTACTCACTTTCATTGTGCAGAGTGTTTCCAGATTTAATATTGCATGAGGCGAAATGGAACTTCATATGTAAAGAGAAATGCTGACTATTCAAATGACTTCACTTTTCGTATCCATAGGAAATTACCCACCGAAATTTTTATTCTTATAGGCAGTAAGATGATTTATTATTTGAATAAGGATGGAAAACCTTATAAATATTTATTATTAATAATAATTTGTGAGTTCAACAAAATTCATCATCGGCCTGTAGAGTAAGATAGGCTGAGAGTCAGCAGATAGTAGGAGAGGAAATAAAGATAGAGTGCATAGTGGTAGAGTAGTTAAAAGAGGCCTCAGTTGACCTGTTTTAGCTATTTGCCACCCAGGGACGTTTCTAAAACGGTCGTTGATTTTTCGCTTTAGAAAAAGAAAAAATCCTGAAAAGGAAAACATGTAACAAACAACAATATAACATAAGTACCGAGAAAGCCAAAAAAAAAAAAAAATCTGGAAAAGAATAGAAAGGTAAACTTAGAGGTGGGGGAAGGATCTGGTACGAGTGATGCAGCTTACAAGGAGCTGCACCGTCTCGATGTAAGCCTTTGCAGCTCGGGTTCTATCAGGCCGACCCCCACCTCTGTGAACTGTATAGAGAGAATAGTGTTTAGCCAAAATTATTCGTTGGTGAGCTTCACAATCTCCGAGATCAAATGCTCCTCCTGACCATTTGTTATTCGGACGAGAGTGTCATACCATACAGCGCCACTGTTTCTTCCTTTTTAGGTCTAAGAAACCATGTAGCTGTTCTGGAGGGAGCCTGGTGATGTCTTTAATGAGGAGGTCTCCCCATTCGAACATTAAGACTTTAGGATTTGTCTTAGTTGAGATGAGGAGCCAAGGTTCCTCTAGATTTTCTATAGCTGTTTGGAGTTTTTGTGAGGTTTCAGGATCTCCGATAAAGGCATTCATCATTGCCTCCCCGACTGTTCCGCCGAGAGTTTCTTCGTCGTGTGATTTGTCCATAACTTCTCTTTTGTTATGGATGGTTTCCTCTATCTCCGACTTTTCTGATGGAATTATATTAGCTGGTTTGGGTTTCTTAGTTTCTTCTTCTTCTGGGCTCATTGGTCGTTTTGCTATATTGTTGCTAGCTTCCATTTTTTCTACTTCTGTGTCATCAGTTTTACATCTGTTTCAATATATTCCAAAGGGAATCTGGGGATTCTAAGCAATTTGGTAATGCTTCCTACCAAAAATGGGACTATTGTTTTTCCATTACATTCGAATCCTCCAAGTAGTTTGTCTCTTGTTTGTTCACTTCTTACTACTACTTGGAAACGGCCACCACCAAAGAGAGTAAACCGAAAATCTGGTCAGCACCGACGCTTTCGATGGGGCTTTAGCCAAACATCGAGGTTGTAGGTCGGCTTCAACTTTCGATTCCGAGAGTCCGCGTACGCGGCAAAGCCATAGCTGGTGAGGAGGGGGGGGGATAGGCTAGTCCCACCACTACCGAGTGTTTGATATTGCCCCAGTCAGGGGTTTACTCTATCTACGCTGGTCTGTTAATATCACGAATGCCTGGTGGAATCCGTATTCGATGTTAACTTTGCAGCACAGATATTACAATTTTATCTTAGCATGTTGAGCTGGTAAGAACAGATCAGTCGAGTACCGATCAGACGGGTAACACCGTGTACACTTTAAGAGTGTACACGGTGTTACCCGTCATCATTTCTGTTTGCGGGCTAAAGAGCCCGACATTGGAGGGTAAACTTAAGTCCTATCAATTTTTCTTACCTTGCTTTTAGAGGGAAGTACACCTTCCCTTTATGGTGCAGTTAACCAGCTATTTTTCCTAAACGAAACTTTGTTAGCGATTGCCTCAGTATTTACTTCCTAGGCATTGCGTTAAAAACTATAAGAGAAATTTAATTTTAATTTTAATTTTGAAAAACTTAGACTTTTAGATTTATTAAGTTGGCGCAAACAAGCCAACCTTATTTGCAGGGTGTTTCTTCCTGTTAGATTGTGGAGCTAGTTTCCTACTCCAATTGGACTTGTGATGACAGGAGTTTCTCCACTCGCTGTTGTTCATCTAGATTTGTTACTCCGTTGAATGCCTTTAGAATCTCTGCTGCGCCTGCATCCGTGAGGTCCGGAATTATTTTCAGTTTATTTCTTGTTATTTTTTTCACGTTTGGAAAGGTGACATCTCCCCATCCGAAGCCAAAGGTCTGAAAGTCTCTTGTACAGATGAAGGGTGGTCCTCTAATAGCAACAACGTTTTGGATCTCGCCGAAGCGGTTAACGGTTAGGGGAAAAGCTGTGTCCTCCTGGGCGACTTCCTCCTCGGAATCCTCAGAGGTCATGCCCTCATCTTGCTTTGTTTTTTTCCCTGCCCCTTCTTTTATGCTACCTGGTCTCTTTGCTGGTTTCTTCCGTGGTGTTTTCGGGGATCATTTCATCTGAGCTTTGTGTGTCTTCGTTATTGGAGAGCCACATGATCGATGACTTGTTCTGGGTATTTTGTGAAGTTACTGATGCTGGAATATCATCTACTTTACTCTGGTCTATAGAGTTTGGGTGTTTGGTAGGAGCTACATCTTCTGTGGGCAGATCTCTGTTGGGGAGCGGGGGAAATTCTTCTGCTGATACTTTCAGGCTATTTTTCTCGCACTGGTATTTTATGTGCCCTTTTTCTCCGCACTGGCTGCACGGCTCTGTACATGATGGTTGGGAATGGCCAATGGTGCCGCAATTCCCGCACTTATTCTTTGGGCAGTCCCGCGCAGTGTGGCCGCCAAGCCGGCACCGACTGCAAAGGCGGGTCATACCTGTATATGACGCCATCACCGTGTATCCTTGGATGTTGAGGAAGTTTGGGATAACTTTTTTCATTACGATTCTGACGTAAATTTTGTCCCCTTGCTCGATAGAGGGGTAATTTTTGACTGTGGGTCTACAGACATCTTGGACCGTTCCATAATGTTGAAAGGCGGCTTTTATGGTTTCATCAGACACCTCTGCTGGCAATTTTTTTAAATAGACGTACTTAAGGCCGCCAATGTAGACAGAAACAGGGAAAAAGTGATCACCATCTATGTCTATTCCTTCTGTTATCAATTTATCCTTAGTTAGGTGATACTTGAGGGTGACCTCATACAGTCCCTTTGCAAAGTCCCAACAGTTTATATTTTTTATATGGGCTAAGTCGATCACTTTGATGATCGCTTCCGCTAATTCATCAGGTTGTACCGGCTTTTTGAGGGTAAACCTGACGGTCAAATCCCTCGCCGTTAACTGTGTAGACATTATATACTAGTGGAGAGGGGGGGGCCTAGCCCTAATCCCTACCCCCAAGTGTTTTCTCTTGCCCCGGTCTGGGGTTTAGAGTAGATCTGTGATCGACGCTTAGATATCAAGGTTCCTGGTGGGACCTGTGCTGATGTCAAGCGTCTACGAACAGATACTACGTTTTGCTCGTAGCTTTGGAGCTCTCGATTAACGCCGCTATTTATAAACTTAGCCAAAAGGCCGAGAAGCGATAAGAACAGATACTACACTTTGATCTTAGCCAAAAGGAAGAGAATATTGTACTGCACTTTGATTTATTATTTGAATGGAAACCCTTATAAATAAATAGAAACATTTTTTCTACTAAGCGCGATTAGATGCAGATAAACTGAAGCTAACCAAAGGAACTGCCTCATTCCAAAATTATATCGAAATTGATATTACTATTATTTTGGTGTATTGTTAATATTACATTTTAAAATAAGAATTTCAATTTATTTGAAGTTATCTTTAAAATATTTACTAATTATTTAATTTAATTTAATTTATTATAGATAATAGTAAAATAACTCTATAAATATTTTTATCACAGACGTTTTCTTTTTCTTGTAAGATTTTCCATAACAAAAATCCGAACTGCTTCAAATCCTCCAAAAGAGAGCCGAAATGAATATTTAGAACGATGGACGGATGTTCAATTAATCAATGTACACACGTGAATGTTTAGAAGGAGTGCAAACATTAATAAAAAATAATATATGATTGTATAGAGTAGTAGACAGTGATTGAACTATGGGAAAAAACACTAGTGCCGCATTTAATGAGCACTTATTGATTCAGTATCGATTTGAATTTCTATATTCTTAGTTTATGATAAGGGTAATGAATGTACCAAGTTCTAGTGTGCTCCTAGTTGGGTCGATGAGATGTCTTGGATTAACACGAAGATCTTTTGGTGCTGTTTTCATTACAGCCGTGGAGAAAAAGACCACTGGAAATCGATAACCCGATTTTTTCTCTTCTCTCTCTCTCTCTCTCTCTCTCTCTCTCTCTCTCTCTGTTCTCATCTTTCTTCACTATGGATCTGAGAGATGCGAGCAAAAAATATTTCATAGAAAGAAAAATAGCTTCTGCTAAGAAGTGATGGACGCTGTAACAAAATTAAATATTTTTCTTAAGTTCTTTAAAGAGGAAACGCACAAAGACTGAAAGATCAAGCCCTCATTAAAGAGAGTGCGAATTCAGGATTTAGAGCGTTTTTTTTTACGACTTCAGATACTTTTTCTCTTTGTTCATTTTGCCTTAAATATAACTAACCACTCAACTGTGAGCTTTGCATTCCTTTTTGTCTGTGTTAGATGGAATAACCTCATTGAAATTCGTTCTGGTTGTTTAGAAATTCGTCGTTCGTATACATGTAAGAAAACGGGTTTTAAAAACAGAGCATTCGATGATTTCACAGGGTTTTTTTTCGATGAATTATTTATCCAAGTATATAAAACGTAAAGATAATTATTGCTTAATTATAATTCAGTGATGTTCTACGGTCTGTTTATGTTCAATAGCAGCCCATTTCATTAATAAAATTATGAAGAAAGAAGCTACACTTACACACACAAAACAAGTCCATCTTCTCCTAAAAATAATCACAAACATTCATGCCTACGTCGGAATTCGAACCCAGAAGCTGTAGAGTGGGTACTTGAACCATTCAGCCAATCAAATATCTTCTTCTTCCTTTTTACGTATTAGGCCTAGTGGCCTATTACGGAGCTGTCCTTAGCTCTTCCAAACCATACCCGTCCCGAGGATAGAGTCGTTAGCCCTATGCCTCCCATGTCTTGTGTGTCCTATGTTTATAGCTGCGTGTGTTCACAGGGCCGATTTGCCTGTTCTGGGGGGAGAAAAATTCCCTACCTTTGGTATGAGACCGGCTAACTCACCTTTCGTCAAAATAAACCAGATAAAAGTTTCTCACGTCACTGACGGAAATCGAACCCAGGACTTTCCGACCAAAGGACTTCGTCTATACTGACTGAGCTACGGAGGCTCTCCTAAACTATACGATCTAAAATATTATTCACATTTTTCATTAGATTTCGATCTAGGTGTTATTAAATATTAGTACATGAACAACAATATTCCAAATTACACCGATCGACAAAGATTTTGTATCTGATAGATAGACGGATAGGATTCTATTCATTTCAGAACGTAGAATTTTTATCTGAGTCTTCTCTCTCATGATACATTTCATTTTCATCCGAAATTGTTGTTCTAGAGTCTCCATAACTCATTTCGTTTTGAAGGTGCCTTTATGTTTGAATGAGCTGGATTCAAATACCGTCTGTGATACAAAGAATCTTTTTCAGATATTTTCAATCTAAGGTGAATTAACCGGTCTCATATGGAGGTAAAGATTTGTTTCTCCCGTAAACTAGGGATTTTCGTCCCTCAAATCAGGCAAACTGACCCCGTGAGCACACATATCTACTTCGACAGAAAAGGCAATGTAAACTCACATTGTTCTATAATAATTGCCTAAGTAAAATAGTGCATTATTACACCATCACCATCCATTGGGTTGAGGGAAACAACACACACACACACACACACACACACACACACACACACACACACACACACACACACACACACACACACACACACACACACACACACACACACACACACACACACACACACACACTGTTTCACTAGGACATCTGTAGGATGTTCTAGTGAAATGAGGTAATACGATGTAGAGAGCATCCCAGATGCTTTTCCAGAACAAAATGAAGGAAAAGAATCTTCAGCGACATCCTAATCCCCATTAGATGATATTTATTATAAGGGTGGCGAAATACTTACCTAACTACCAACCCATCCTCTTCGGGTTCCGAGACATATAGGACATAGATCCATTGTCTACAGTTACTCTTGTCTTTTGAAACTCTCTCTCTCTCTCTCTCTCTCTCTCTCCCATTCAGCGCTCTTTCTTTCTTTTTTCTGTCATTCATCTCCAAGTTTGCTTGAAGTCAAAAGTCAAATCTGCAGTCAAATTTTTCATTCGTTATCCAATGCTTCCGAATTTCCTTGTATATGAGAATGTTTTGGATATACACTATGCCATGTGGATAGTGTTGATCCGCAAACTATGATTATGATGTGATATTCCATTTTATTTGCATCTTACACTTTTAGCCTTCATAATCAAATCAATGATTATGTAAAAAAAGGTAGTCCGGATGTAACACAACCTGTCCTCATTCTGTCGTTCTCTGTGCAATAACACAATTTTTATTCTGTTATTTATACATTTCTTTTATTATTCTGACGTATTTGCAGAAATTTCAAAGAATCTATTAATTATCCATAATGTCCGTTTCTCAGTACTGTCAAAGGCTATGGAAAAATCTATAAAATTAGGTATAAGGAGGTTCTAAAAATTCTAATGCTCAGTTATATGTGATTGGGTGTGCTTTCAGCTGTTCTGAAACCAACTGGCTCCTACCTTCGTATCTTTTATACTTTTTAATGATATCTATCAAAAGTTTACAAAAATATTTTATAGATAGACTAATTCTCCTCCCTACATTTAGTAACGTCCTCTCTTTGGAATTATGGTTATTGTCAATAATCATAATTTGGGCAATTGGACATTACATACGGTGTAATGGCCATTGTACGATGGTCATTGGATTTACAATCCTTTGTTTTTACCTGTTTACCCATCACATACATGATTACCTGTTTGGTTACCTGTTTCCTATCACATACATGATTTTGGCATTATTTGCTATTTACACTTGGCTACCTTAACAGGATTCTTTTACAGAACGCTTACCATCTAATACTCTAGATGGACTACCAGTTCTAGATCACTCACATCTAAACATATATATACTTTGTTCGAGTTAATTTAATGTCTATTTATAACTAACTCATTTACTGGAGAACATCAACACACGAAGTTAACAGACAGCATACTGGTCTTATAGTCCTAGTAGTCGATGGCAAAATATTTTTTCTTCATTTTCCCCCAAAACTATAGTTTTAGCTTCTTTCTCCTATATTTGCTGATCTGTTCCGTTCTCTTTCTTTTTTTTTTTTTGGGGGGGGGGGAGGGATTAAGGAGGAGAAGAGTTTGCGCTTATCTCTATTTAAAACGCAGTCTGTCCTGTTCGAAGCAGGTCAGTCGTGTTATACAATCTTTTTATAATGTTTCATGGTCTGAAGAACGTAATGTCACATCCGTTACAAAATGCCAACCACGCTACACTGGAAGATATCTTTTAAAAGGATTCTTCAAGGTCATAAAGCCCATCAATGATTTTTTTTTATTTCCCAAGTAATATTCTTTCTCTCTTTGAATGTACCAACTTTTATCTTATTCCGCCTACTTTATAACTAGGCCACAATACAATACAGTGCCATCTAGTGGACATTATGAAAATCTTTATTATTATTTTTTTCCCCATACGTGTTTCATTTATGGTGTAAGAAGGAATTTCCAATCTCGAAATACACGTTGCACATAATCGATTTTACAGAATGTCTCCGAACTCTACGCTCTCACTAATGTACAAATACGACAAAATGCAAAACAACAGGGAGTAGATGATATGTTACGGATAATGTTATCATTTCTACCGTTAGGTGTCATTAGTGTCGCATAAAAATATACCGATGATTGCTGGCAATGTTGTTCGTAGTGCTTTGAAATGAGGGCTGTAATGACATGTATGTTTCGCTTCATGGGGTGTATTACACCTTTTTAACGTAGCCAGCCTTGTGTGACGCTAATAGTCCTCTAAGAGTAATTCGCGGCACTGCAATACTCCGTTTCAGACTGCTGTAATATCGCAAGTTGGAATGGGGAAAAGGGCTTTTCATTGAGCCTTTGATTTGACGCCAACTCACTACATCCGTTTTCATTAAAGTCTATTAATTATGTTAATACGAAGTATTTGGTGATTTATTGATCGCTTTATTTTGCATCAGGCGAATGGGTTATTCCTTTGGTGATTTACAGACGCTGTTTGTGTGTGTGTGTGTGTAGCGTAGGCGTGTTTGTTCACTGCAGGATTATTAAAATAGATGTGGATGATGCATTCGTAGTTGCAATTGACGTTTGCTTTATAACTATGCTAGTATTTTATTAAATGTGTTATTAAATATTATTAAATGGGCATTTTCTAGATAGCGTAAGTGGATTTTTTCTAAATTCACTTTTTTCCATTACCTTTTTTTTTTCACTTATGTCTATCTTTCCACATTCACTGCTTCCCCTTCAAATAGTTCATTCTCTCTCTCTCGCCTCGCACACACGCACGCACACACACGATGTCTGTCTGTCTATATATATCTCTCTCATCTTTCTTCCGTTTTGCATCGTTCTTCTCTCTCTCTCTTTCTCTCTCTCATTCAAAACGTTGTAAGAAGAACAATTGTTGATCAGAAAGAGTTGTCATCCAATCATAAGAAGAACTTTCATGTCTTCATATCATATCAAATCAATAGCACACCCAGAGGGAAGGCAAGGGGGAAGGACACCATCCAAAAAGGGAAAAAAAAACACTAGAACATTTTCCAAAAATCTTTTCCTAATTAAAATTCTTTTTTTTTTATTTATATTGTGTCGTGTCTTCCATTTCTATACAACTTATGAATTAGCGGTCACATAAGGTGGGAATACCCCATAGCTCTCGGGAATCACGGCCGCTGTGAGCACAAGGCGAACGAAGCAGTGCTCGAGAGGACCGAGCGCTACTTCGTTTGCCTGAAGCTCAAGTTGTGGTATAAAAAATTTGAAAAACCGTTTGCAATAGCTCAATGCAAAATGTCATTGATGCAGTTTCGAAGTGTGACAAAATGATATATCCTAACATCTGTAACTTATTAAAAATATTTGCAACGCTTCCGGTAACAACATGCGTCAGTGAAAGGTCATTTTCCACCTCACTCCTTTCAAAAACCTATTTAAGATCTACCATGACACAATCACGATAGGACGGACTGGCTTTGCTGTATATACACAGAGAGATGAATGTAACCACGGCTGAAGTAATTCAAAGGTTTTGTAAAAAGAAAAGGAAACTGGATTTTATTCTTTAAATAATTTTTTATAATTAATTTTATCGAATCTGCATTAAAATAGTTTTATCCATTAAATTCGGCTTCCTCCAAGATTAAATCCCGAGTGCGCCACTGCATCAAATCAAATCATTATATAAGAATTTTTCAAATAAGAGATTTTTACTTGGAAATTTAGAATTCTTTCCCGAAAACTACCTTCGAGACACACCCAACATAAGACGAAATAGATTCCTCTCATGGCCATAGATACCCGAACACAATTCTAAGCAACAAGAATTCTTTTCTTTAACTGATTAATACCTTTGTTTCTTTTCATTCTTCCTTTCTTTTTCTTGTTTTGTCTGTTTCTTAATAGTTCTTATCGCTTTCCATCTAGTGTTGTTTTCATTTCTCCATTATACGTGTCTGTTTCTCTTCCTTCCCATTTCTGTCTCTCGCATGTTTTTTTTCTCTCTCTATTGTTCTGTCTTTCTGTTTCCTATCCACTCTTTTTCACACACGTACACAAATAGACTTGTTCATCTTATTATTGTTGTTTCTTTTGTACACTTCTGAAGGTTATATGTATAAATGCTTAGAAAAATCCAAAGGAAAGCAACGAATGCATATATGATTTTTCAATACACGCGTATTGTTCTATCTTTCAGACGGCACAGCCTTACTCAACATGTTGAGATTGTCTCTCTTTCTCTCTCTCTCTCTCTCTCTCTCACACACACCTTAACAAAGGTGTGTGTGTGTGTGTGAGACAGAATGAAGGGTAGTGCAATGCGAATAGACGTAATGCTTAGAATATGCTTAGGAATTAAAGCAGGGGCCACACACACACACACACACACACACAAAGGAGAAAAGAATGCGTTTGTGTGTATGTGTGTGTGCGTGTGTGTGTGTGTGTGTGTGTGTGTGTGTGTGTGTGTGTGTGTGTGTGTGTGAGAGAGAGAGAGAGAGAGAGAGAGAGAGAGAAAGAGAGAGAGAGAGAGAGAGGAGAAGATTATGGAGTTGTCATGTTGCGTGAGAGGTAATTAGAGAGACCAAAGTCGAGGCGTGACATGCACCTTAGAAGCGGAATTACATGGGATTCACGCACGGGTAACTAACCCTTACCTCTCTTCCTCCTCCCCTCTGTACCCGCCTCCTTCCCTGTTCCTCCATCTTTGTAAAGTGTTACCAGCAGCGAACAACGTGAAAGGAATAACACGAACGGAGTTAGAAGGAGGAAAAAAAAACTCCGCTTAATTAATTGAACAGCATCTGTTAATTTGTAAAAGTAACCCGTGGCGAGTTTAAATGGATTTTGTTTTGTTTCTTGCTTTGGGGGATTTCTTATACGCCGTTACGTTTGTCTTAATTACATCTGAGAAACATGCACAAATGGGACTTTCCACCTGAATACATAACTACACCATCCCGGTCTGTTTCTTCATTACGATTGTGTGTTTACATTATTGCACGAGGGTCTGATGAGATAATTGTTACGCTGTGCTTAAAGGTGGACAACCGGCACGTGTTCAAATAAGAGGCGCATCACAGAGAAAATAATAATGTCATTAATTTGGAAGGAATAGAACCTTGAGAAAATGAACAGCGTTTATCAAAACCAATTATAATGAACTCATCAACTACGAAAATTATTGGAAATTGGAAAAACTCAATGTACTGACCTTTATCCCACCATTTTACTAAAAATATACGATAAGCTTATAATCTTTCTTGGATAGGTCTCTTCCCCACAGAAGAAACTGGGAGAAATTAATTCCAATAACTCAGAAATATGGATTGTTAATAATATTTATGGATTAGGAACAAGAGGCGATGACAATTATTTGACGTATTTTTGTCACTCTATCGAGCATACAGTACTAATGCACATAACCAGTAGTAGCGAAGAGTACAGACTGTTTGTCTGTACTCGACTGTTAGGACTAAACGAATGCCGTATACACTCTACAATTAATAAAAAGGAGTTATAGGACTCATTTTCTTTCTTCTGTTTTAATAATTTTCTAAAATAATCGACAATGAATAAATTTCTAGAAATGCAATTTGCGTGTTACTTGAGGACTGAATCCTAAATCCAATAATCGCTCGTGTGTGTGTGTGTGTGTGTGTGTGTGTGTGTGTGTGTGTGTGTGTGTGTGTGTGTGTGTGTGTGTGTGTGTGTGTGTGTGTGTGTGTGTGTGTGTGTGTGTGTGTGTGTGTGCGTGCGTGCGTGCGTGTGTTCATTTTTGGGCTATTTACCAATAACGAATTGCTATATAGAACATAAGAACATATAAGCCAGCGTTTCTGAACCTTTTTGCCCTTGCGGAACCCTTGAAATAATATCCATGTTGTAGGGAACCCCTACATAATAATTATTATATATCATTGTTAGTATCTTTCTTCATTATTTATGAATTTAAAGATCACGAGGGAAACAAATGTGTTATAATTATAACTTTATCGTTTATTTATAATTTTCAACATAATAAGATAAATCAAAGTAAAATGTCATATAAACAAAAATACGTGCTAAAGAATTGTTATTTTTGAAACAAATATGAATAATAAAGTTTAATTTTCTAATGGGAAACCTGTGCTTGTCTTTTGGTACACAAATACTTAATTCAGGGTCGGATTTCAGATAAACAAACACGGATTTCATCTTCAACAGAAAGGAGATGATTTCTGTCTTTGCTCGTAATACTTGTCAAACAAGAAAAAGCTTGCTCACACAAGTAAGACGTTGAAAACTGCAGCAATGTATTTATTGCTTTCCTATGAATAGTTCATTTCATCCTGGACAAGTTTCATCCTGGACAAGTTCTGGATTAAAAGAAATCCAGAACTTGTCCAGGGATAGGTCAGTAAATCTCATTTTGAATGTACGATCAGATTGTAGCCAACAAAGTTCTTCCTCTTCTCTTAAAGTTAAGTTCTAGGGATGAGCAGAAGATTCCGAGTATGGATGTCTCACCCAATTATACGTTTGTGTTGGAAGGGACGGAAAATAATGTCCGATTTTTATCATCAGTTCTTCTAGGTGGGTTACAATAAGACTTGAAATTTGATGATATTCTTCTTTACTTTTAAACCCCACCAATAATTCAAACATATCAGGATTCCCTTTTGCAACATGATTTTTGAAGATTCAGCCTTCTTTTAAATCCAAAAATCTTGTCACTTGAAGTTGAATCTTGTCACTTGAAGTTTCTCAACCGGGGTTCTGGAACCCCGGTTGAGAAATGCTGATTACAAGCCATACTGGCAATTATTTAATTTTAGATTCGGTGCCCAAAATGGCAGACTTATTGCTATTTGGATATCCGTGTAATTAAAGAGGGGAGATGGTAGGAGGATGTTATAACATTACAGACTGATAACATTTTGATATGATTCCGTATATTGCAAAAAATAATAAACTCTTATTATCACACTATGCCGAATAATGTGATAATCTATCCTTAAGTTCAATGATCACCTTTTAGGCAAGTATCTTTGGTATTTTGTAAATCTAATGATGGTATCAATAGAGTGAAATTAGTCTATATTCTGCAATGTATATCTATTAATGAGAATTTTTTTTCAGAACACCCGAGTTTGAATACCATTCCTTTTATATAAACTAGTTGACTTATTTCCAGGGATTAAAAACTTCTTTTAAATGTTCATTGGTTTAAAATCGGGATTCAAATCCAAGTCTTTCCAACTAAAGGTTGTGGTTCTCACTACTATTGAAGTCCGCTTTAAATATGCAATAGGTGAAGTAATGTAAAGGGTCTTCATATCATACAGTAAGTATACAGTTTATTAGGCAAAGCCCCAATCATCCATGGAATCGGCCTTTTTTGTCCGAAATGGTTTTTTAGTCTATATGAAACAATACTAAAGTTAGGTTCCTTAGATATTTGTGGTTTCTAAGAAACGCAGATATCCAACCCAAAAATATCCATCAACGCAAAGGTCCTGTATGACTCACGCATTTATGGCAACTTAAAGTAAACTATATAAGATTTGTATAGTCTAAACGGCCCGCATACATCTTAATACAACATTTTGAATACCATTCCTTTTATCAAGTGCAAGGATCATAGCAATGCGTCCTATTAGTGATGGAAGCATACCAGTTAGGTCCCCTAATATCGATGGAATGACGTTCAAAGATTACATATTGTTGAACATTACAACTCTGCTGTTAACAAGGTACAGACTTTCATATTCACCACTTATCATCTGGTAGCGAATTCTTGCAACAGTAAGGGTTTTTTAAATCATATCAATTTCACATACTGTATAATTAGATATTTGATAAATATGATAAAGTAATGCCGCTTTCTTTTAATTCATGTTTTTATAACGAAACGGAGTCAATAATTTAGATTGGAAGTGTGGGTGATCCTCGAGTAAGATGCGCTTAATGTTAATATGGAGTTTAATTTAACTTAAATCTATTCCTTTCTAGGAAATAATAGATTAAGTATGCGATAGTGGACCAATCTGCATTTACATTCTAAAGTATTTTGAGTGCCTTATTGAAATAACTTTCCCGCTTTTCTTATTGCAAAATGAGGTTAACTCACATCCTCGCTTAAGTATTTAAAGAAAACTTTAATATACAGCAATGATGAGAATTATATGTTTCTGATTTGGTGGAATTCTTAACAGTAATCAATTTATATCCGATTCTGGTGCGATTTTCCTTGCACAGGATTTGTAGCGCATTCTTGCAAAGATTAAGAGGACAGAGCATGCCGCCCACTGGTCACGAAGTAGTATTTTCACTGACTCAGAACATCAGGTTAGTTGGCCAAGGACAATTCTCCCAAAGCTTTCGACTCATACTCAATGGATCGATAGGAGTGGGAAGTGACTGCACAAAAGTATCACGCAGACAAAGAAAAGCTAATGAATGCAACTACTTTTATGGCGCACTTGGTGCTTATAACTTAAGTTTATGTTTAATTATTCAGTTCTACCATCAGTTTATGATATATGAAAGCTTATAATTCCTATTTAAACTTGGAATTTCTTCTCAAATTTTTTCTGGGAACAAATCGATTCTTGTCAGCAATTGAAGATGTTGCAAAAATATGGTTAAGTAGGGTTATGTTGTCATCTCGAGGAAATGGGTAATTAAAAAGTCGAAGTTAATAATGACTATCATTCTATCCTACTCTGGTTATTATTATTATTAGTTTGCTATAAAAGTTATTATAACTTTGTATAGCTAATACTGTGTTAATTGCTCACCCATACATTTAATTTTTTCGAATGTTTATATATATAAACAGAAAATTCGGAAAATCTATCTACACACACACACACACACACACACACACACACACACACACACACACACACACACACACACACACACACACACACACATATATATATATATATATATATATAAAGAGAGAGAGAGAGAGAGAGAGAGAGAGAGAGAACAAGGACAGAAAATACAAGAAACAATTTCGTCAAGAAGAAAATTGCTTTCTTGTTTGGTACACATACCTAAGCTGCATCTCCGAACGTTGCACGGATTAGATACGAAGTTCCCACTTAGCGTCAAGAATTTTCTCTTTCCGTAGCATTAGAAAACATGCCTTTAGAATGGCTTCACTAGGAGAATCTTCCCTTGAAAAAAATATAATAAAAAAGTTTTATTTTTCTCGATCCAGTGAAAATATAGTGAAGTCCTGTACTCCTTTCCTTAGAGTTAAATAGGTATAATATATAGCTATCATATTATTCAATGTTCAGTTTTTATGACATGTTGTTATTATTATTATTATTATTATTATTATTATTATTATTATTATTATTATTATTATATTAACCTTATAACATTTATTTATTCTACACCGTGTATGATTATCTTAAGTAGTTCATCATATCATTTATTTTTAATACTATGGTTATGTTAAATAATGCAGCTGATACATATCAGTGTAATTATCAAAACCTAAATAAATTATCATGGAGAAAAAATACTAATAAGCATTATCAGATGTATAAAGTTTTTTTTTATTTGTAATAAGATATATGCATCGGTAACATTTACAACTATTTGTGATGTTTCGAGTTTCGTAATAGAATTCATAGAAACGATTTAAAAAACCTATTCTGATGTGATTCCCAGCCATGGGAGGTTGGAAACTTATATTATATTGAAATTCCGTAGGTGGGATAAGGATTTTGTAATTTTTTTTTTTTTTTGTATTTTTAATAGTACGGATATCCCGCTGTAGAGACCAAACATAGGACATTTCAAGCCACATCAGACCTTCAGTAAGTAGGTTAGTAGTAGTAGTCTTACATGGGCAATAAAATTCTCCCATCTAAAGATCACAAACCTTAATGCTCAGGGCGGAATTCGAACCCCCCTATTGGTTGGAGAGCGGATACACTAACTCCTCTCTAAACCAAGCAGGCAGCGCATTTATGCAACAGTGAAATATTTCAAGGAATAAAATTGCTGATTAATTTTTTATCATAATTATAAATAAAATTTTAACAGAAGAAAACGAACTGTACGTAAATACAGTTCATTTGTTATTTTTTTCCCTGAAAATTTTAATTTAAAATGACTTCGTTATACTCATAATAAACCGACAAATTATTTCATAAGAATTCTGCAGTTTAACACAAAGGTTATATCAACTGATCTTTAGATTATCGATTAGATTAGATTAGATTTAGATTATATATTCCTGAAATATTTCTCTAGAGAGAGAGCGAGAGAGAGAGACAGAGACCAAAGAGTGAAGAAAGTTTCCAAGCCACTTTAGGTTTCTTGAGCTCTGGTAGCATTACACTGAATGTACGACCCAAATTTCTAATGAATGGTATAAATTTATGATAACAAAAACGTTTGCCACAAGACGACAGTGGCTACCTGCAGTATTTTTTAATTCAAATAACGAATGAAACTGAAAAGTGTTTTAAATCCGTGTGTTTGTGTGTCTCAGAATGGAGAGGAATCCTGTGTGTGTGTATATATTTCATTTGTTTAAAATATGCAAATTCTATATCTTTTGTTACATTTTTAAAATATAATAAAATATAGATCTAAAAATATTATACATAATTATAAACAAATGTAAAAGCGCTACATACTTTTGCTTATTTTATTTATTTATTTATTTTTTTGTAAATTCAATCAAAAATATTTCTGCATTGTAGATTTTACTATTTTTTATTATTGTATTTAGCAAATTATAATTATATTTATTTCATGAAGGTTTCTCCTCACATGTTTAGCATATATGCGGAGGACATCATGCGTGAAGCACTGGATGAGCTCAGGACAGAAATTAGGATACGAGGTAGATGGATCAGTAATCTGAGGTATGCTGATGATACAGTACTCCTTTGTAATGACATGGAAGAACTACGACTAATTCTTGACAAAGTTGACAAAGTCAGTAATTCAACTCAATCCCAGCAAGACAACGATTATGGTTCTCAAAGGAAATACAAACAGAGAAGTTCTTGAGAAACAAGTGTACCTTAATGGAGAAAGAATCGAGGAAGTCAGCAAGTTTGAGCACCTGGGATCCATTATTAATGTGAAGAATTGCTGTTCAGGAGACGTCAGAAAAAGGTTAGAAATGGCTAAAACAACAGTCAGAGACCCATCTAAAATCTGGAAGGATGGATCTATCTCCATGGGAACAAAGTTGGGGATTTTGGATGCAGTTGTTTTTCCAACAGCGACTTATGGATGCGAGACTTGGAACCTAAAGAAGTCAAATAAGAAACGGATATCTGCTTTTGAGATGTGATGTTACAGAAGGCTGTTGAGGATATCATATACTGAAAGGCGTACAAATGAACGGGTGTTAGAAAAGATCAGTAGAACTTCAAGGTTCCTTAAGAATATTGACAGAAGAAAGTTAAAATATTTCGGACATATAGAAAGGATGGAGAGGGGACTTCTCAGAACAGTAATAGAAGGTATACCGTAATGGATGAATGGTGTGTGCGCGCGCGCGCGCGTGTGTGGAGCGACTGATCTTCAGAGAGTTGAGCCAGCCAGAAAAGCAAACAACAGGACTACATGGCGAGGCCTGGTGTGGCACATCACCGAACATCGGAGTGACCATACGGCATCTGTAGATGCCCAGTGAACATATATATATATATATATATATATATATATATATATATATATATATATATATATATATATATATATATATATATATATATATATATATATATATATCATGAAGATTTTTAATTTTTAAGTTATATGTCTTTCAGTATAATTATTGAAATTCAATGGCAAAGCACAAAATCTCATTTAAACTTTCGTGATGTTCCTCTTACGTCAAATAACTTGGCTTCTTATAAACCTGATAATGTTTATGATAGAACGGTTTATCCTGTCTGCATTGGCCACCACCTTCGTATGAAACTAGCTAACGTACCTTCTAAAGCCTTAATAAAGGTTCTTCGCATCCGGGATTCGGACCCAGTTCTTTTATCCAAAGGACTTCGTCTATACTGTCTGAGCTACGGAGGCTCTAAGCATAAAATATAATTTTAATATAACTGGTGAGATGTTTTATATTATCCTTGCTTTGTGATTAAAAATAATAACTTACATCCTCGAATAAAAGTGATATTTTTAAATATGAATTAATAAATATAAATATCTGTTCTGGTATAGTTGCGTAAGCTTCTATGGAGAGAGAGAGAGGGCATACTACTAGTTTTGTTCGGATATTTAGTAATAGAGCTTCCGTAGCAGAATATTAATATTTAGGAATGTTCCGCATATTTGAATGTTAACCAATCGTCATAATTTTTTTTTCAATACTTATTTCGTGATTTATTTAACTGAAATTCTCTCTGTTACAAAGATCACAGAAAGAAGGAACATGGTGCAGTCATTAACCTATCATTGGCAAACCCGAAGCACAAACCTTCCATAAACAGATGACCTGGTGTTACTGGTCAATGCCTGATTTTAAAGGTCATCATTAGCTTTCAGGAAATCAATGAAATCTAAGTTCCCATTTGGAAGTGAACGCAGCTAAGCGAAGTCTGTTATGACAGGCCAACACTTTGGTCAAAGGTCCAATTCACAGAACGAGAAACCAATCTGCGTAAATCACAAACGAAGCTCACGAAATCTTCGCATGAGGGCTCTTGATCTTGTTAATTAAAGACTTTGAAATTACTTGGAAGTGCTCTAATAATTCTGCTGTTTACTATAAATTCTCTCAAGTTGGAATGAAGTTCCTCATCTGGCATGCGTAATAAATGCAAAAGCAATTGCTTTAAAATAACTTAATATAATAGAAATAACAATATTATCAATATTATCATTATGTTATTAAAATAACTTAGATTCCATAAAATGTAATAAAAATATATTTAATCTTTCTTTAAAATTTATTTATTTAATAAAGTTTAAATTTTTTAATACACCAAATAGTTTATATTATATAATAAATACTACAACTCACTCTGCAAATATATGACCGTTTCGATATCTCAATGTTCTTATTTTGATATATTTGTAATGTTCTTTACCTATTTATTTATTTTACTTCGTTTTGATCCTGAAAATCGCCACTTAATTACAACTTTCACTTTTTTTCGTAAATGTTCCTTTAAATCGACGAAACGAAACTGTACAATTTAATCGACAAAAATTCCTAAAGAAACGTCTAGCAATTATAAAACAGTTACTTTGTTTACATCGATCGGTTATTCATTAAATTGTCAAATTTCTATGATTACATCTTTCACTTTCAGTAAGAGACGCGCATGCGTTAATTTCAACCAAACATTTGCATTGCTTCATAGCGCGTTTGCATGGTGTCTTTCATTATGCACCTTAATAAAGCATGGCACGCTTCGTTACTGTCTTGTTAAATTGTGCTTTCATTTTATCAACTTGAATGTGACACATTTCTTATTTTGATGTAAATTTTCCTTCTGGTTTCTAATTATCTGGAAGACGAAGGAAATAATTAAATGTCTTTTACAGTTGGATTTGAGAACTATTCAAGATTTTCCGATAATATTAATTGACCATAATGTAAACATTTGCTGATCGTTGTTGCGAAATTTCTGTGTGCTCACAGAAATTTAGTTTTCGCTTTGAAATTGTAAAATAGTTGTAACCTTAATTCCAGAAATCTTATTTCGTTTTTTTTTGTATCTTCAGTAACAATGTATTCAGTAAAAAAACAAGAACTCTCTCTCTCTCTCTCTCTCTCTCTTTCTCTTTTAATGCGTTTTAAATTACTTGTCCTCTAAAGAATAATTTTGATAGTATCTGGAAATTATTCGTTATTAAAAAAAAGTATTCATTTTCATTTTTTGTCACTTAATTTTTAGACAGTCTATATTACTTCTGTCGTATTTCAATTACATTTTTATTTTCAGCGTAATTT
The DNA here is from genome assembly GCF_054136105.1 of Typopeltis vanoorti. Classification (NCBI taxonomy): domain Eukaryota; kingdom Metazoa; phylum Arthropoda; class Arachnida; order Uropygi; family Thelyphonidae; genus Typopeltis; species Typopeltis vanoorti. The sequence goes on from NC_143552.1 coordinate 142,749,353, forward strand.
TTGCGAATGCAATATCAATATACAGTATTAAAAAATATCATTATTTCTAAAATACGATTTTTAAATTTTGATTTGCTTTCGTTAAACTTCTCTTCTGTCTTTTAAATAGTTCCGACACATTTTAAAATCAGTAGCAATTGATCTTCAAGGAGGTACGAAAAAAAATCTTCATCAGTATTCATATCACGAATCAGGGATAATTACCCAAACAAAGTTAACTGTTCGGTGAACTCTCTGAGCGCGAGACATGACATTACCTAACAAACAACTCATTGGGGTTTCGTAAATGACAATTCCGTTTTAACTTGACTATACAAGTTAGTGGAAATCTGATACGTGGAAAGTAAAAATTAAGAGAAAAATAGGGATAAAAGATTAGATGTTCTCGATTCAGTATGAAGAAGATAACGCTATTTTATATATTAGTGACCCAAAACCAATCTGTGAATAACTATGGAATGATCTTATGCACATTCCATAAACAGGACTCTATAAATGAGAGACGCGATAAGAACTAAAGATTTGGATATTCGTTGATGATTGTTTTAGTAGATGTGCTTTATTTTTGACTGAAATATTGTTTATCTATATCTTATTTGCATAATCTTTAGAGTCGCATTTTTCAGGATTCTTTGTTTGTTTTTCGTTGCATTTTTGTTAGCTACTCCTAACCAAAATAAACATTGAAGTTTTGGAAGAATTAGCTACGCGCGCGTGTGTGTGTGTGTGTGTGTGCGTTTTCCTCCCAATAGTAACCCTACCAGGAGGTAATTTATTCCTACATTCGTCATTGCATGCAATGCTTATATTACATGTATCTTACAACTACTGATTAACATTTATATTTATATTTTTTGTATCAATATTTATATTTACATTTATATGTTTACATCTATATATACATATTCCGACCTTTACATCCATGTTTATATTTACATTTTTATATATACATATAATAACACTATATAATTCACACAATATCAGTAATTTATGTTGCATTACAACGAGTGGAAGCTGATCTTATTGGCAAATTTAATTAATTCTGCGTAATTCTTCTGGATAAGTCTCTATTTTGACACTGGCCACTTGTCTCCAGAAGTGATGACGTGTTGTATTAGGGACATTCGGATGGAGTCCAGTAGCTGACAGCCGTAAAGTATGTGGTCAACAGTCTGTTGAAGTTGTGGACTACAAATGCATGATGGTGGTGATTCCAGGATATGGAACCTAGAGAAATAGCATGTTTTTTTCAGCCGGAGTTTTTGATATTTGGCAAGAACTCTTGTTGTTGATTCGTTTCGACTGATAGCTTGTACGGCGCTCTACCTAACAGTGAGTAACTTACTCTATAGTTTCCTAGTTCTAATCGCGTATGAGTGAATTTTATTCTATATGGACTGAGTACTGCTGGTCAGACTATCTATTGTTCAGCTACCTTCAAAGATAATGTCCCGCTCATAATAGGATTAGCTGCTACAGCAAGGAGTAACACCTTTCTCCTCCCAACTGGTGTATGTGTGTGTGTGTGTGTTTCGTAATCTCATCCACTAAAGATTGTACATGTATAATCTAGTACATTAGTAATAGTATCATGGATTGGTTAAGAGATAGATAATCCTGATAGCAGATTATTCATTCTATTGACTTTCTCAACCGGCATTACAGCCGAGACGTTAATGCCGACAACTGTCGGTAACGATGCAGCTGGGGTTGGAAAGACTTGGGTCTGAATTCTGGCTAAGGACGCGAAAAGAAGGTAAGTTAGCCGGTCTCATTGGCTGCTGCATTTTGTTTTCCCCAGGAAACTCCAATCTGGTTTTTATTCTCAAAACAGGCAAACCTGCTAAAAGAACACACGCAATGAACACACCTGATATACTGTTCTTAAAGCCTTATTTGTTTCGGCCTTAATGCAGGACTACCTTTAGACTGGGGATATCGCAACAACGTATTGTATGTAAACGTTCAGATTAGAAATCACGGATGTCAGTGGATGCGTTCTCATTAAAATGATCCATTCAAGTTATTCTTGTAATTAAATATAAAAATCTTTTTAATTCTGTTGATAAAGTTCTCTGGGAATGTTTTAATTTTTAAACGTAACAACAAATGAGTGTCATTTCGGAAAATCTAGTTTATTTGCACAAAACATTATGGAAAAAAAAAACCGTTGCAAGCACGTGCGTTGGTGCTCTTGTCAAACAACAGCTGCATATGAAGTGAAGTCCATTAAACTTGTTTACCTGGTCGCCATAGTTCGTGTAATATTATCTATATTATCATCTGCAGATGTTACGTAAGACATTTCTCGGTCTTTGTTTGATGTGCATTCCAAAGAATAAAAACTACGATGTCATTTGTGGTACAATAAATAAATAAAAAACTGGCTCCATGTTTTTCTGCGTGCAAGTATATAAGTTGAAGATGGACCACGCTCATATAATATGAGTAGTAAAAGGGACATCGTTACACGCAGTAAAAGGACAATCGGCATCCTTCATGCTTCACAAAGACCGAGATTTTTAAGAATAATAAGCAAATTCTTACTTGTTAAGTAAGAATTAATTTCAAGACTCAACGATATTTGTCTGTAAGTTGAAAACTTCGATGACAGCCAACTTTTGCTAATCAGGAATTAATTCTCTACATGTTGCTAGGTGCAATTATTTTTGCAGTTGTAGCTTTCGCTGTTGCTTAGCAACCGCGTTACTTAGACAACAATTTTAAAACAATGAAGGTAATGGTCTAATATAATACATGATGATTAATAAACGAGTAATCGTAAATTAATAAATGTAAGTTTGTTTGAAATAGGACTTTGATGCTATTTCGTTCTCCAAATCGCACTCCGCGTTGTAAAAAAAACGATTGATTCCTTTATAATTTTTTTTTTATTTGAAGTTTACTTTTTAAGAAGAATCTCATAAATTATTAAATTCGGTTTCGTTTCTTTGGAATTCGAAATCGTCGTTGTTCACTTTACTTTATTACTAATTTCCTGTCAACAATTTTCCTGAAAAATTATCTGTTATTTGTATATACTGGTCGAATGCCATTCTTTCTAGTAATGCTAACTGTCATTCTATCTAGCTCTTGTTCCTCCTTCCTTTTTTCCCCCTGGTTCCTTTAACTTCTATCCTGACACGAAACGCTTGTTTTACTAATTCTCCCATTCTCTTTAAGTGACCATATCATCTTAGATTAGCTGTTTACACATTCTTCAATGCAAACAAGTCAAGCTCCTTCCTAATAATCTTCGTTTTTTGTGATTCTTCCACTGATATCATCTCTTCATGCTCCTAATTTGCTTAGGAGTATCGGTGGATGATCAAATATTTTATATTTGTTTTTATATTCAGAAATTTGGAATTCATTCTTCTGAATTATACAGTGCAGCAACTGTAAAACTTTTATACCTTCATATTTGAGCATTTTTGGTTGAACATCATCTACTCCAGCTGCTTTTCCACTTTTCAGGTTTCTGCTATTGGCATATATTCCTGAATGTATTCCTCTTGGATATTTTCTATCACTCATCTCTCATGATAAAGATAAGATAATCTGACATTTATTTTGTAATCGAAAATTTACTTTTCATTTTAATTTGATTGTTTTTCTGATTGCAAGTTTACTTTTTTAAAATTTGATAACTTGTTACATGGAATTTAGTTTCTTTCTAATTTGCAATTTACTTGGTAATTTCAAATCTATTTATTCTTCATAATCCGAAAAATATATTCTTTATTTCAAATATATTTTTAGATAATTTGAAATTTTAATAACACAATTTAATTTGATATTTCTTCTGTACCTTAAAATATTTTTGAGCTGGATGGGTGAAGCAAAAATACTTTTCATATTCCCTGTTATATTATATGTATAAGAAAACGTATGAGTGTTATTGAGCTATAAGCTCTGGTCATGGCGGGATAACGGAAACAGCCAATCCTGAGTTAAAACTTCATTGGCTATAGCAGTGCCATCTGTTATCCTCTGGAATTCTCACGATAATTCACTCACTTTCACCTTAAAATATTCCTAATAAGGATTGGCTTAAAGGGGCGAAGCAAGGATGCTTTTCATCCTCCCCGTTATCTCTAGAGGACAGTGTAGGGATAAGGTGTTATTGAGCAATCAAAGCTCTGATCATGGCAGGAGGGTAACAGCAATAGCCGAGCCTCAGTTGGAACTTCATTGGCTACAGCATTGCCATCCATTACCCTCCAAATGGAATGAATCCACCTTAAAATAATTTGCTTCATAATTTTTAACTATTTTTTATATTTTCATTTTAAATTGGTTTATATTTTGATTTTATATTTAAACATTTGTTTTATTTAATTATATATATATATATATAACATAATACATAAAAATATATAACAAATAATATATAACCGAACATAATACAGTTCCATACATTTATTCTATCATACTTACGTAAAGGCAATTTTTATCATGCGTACTGTAATTCATTAACATAAAAAAAAAGCCTCAAACGAAATGCATTACGTTCTTAACTCTAAAAGAATTAGGGTTAACAGATTCATTGTATTAAGCTAATTGTTCGTTTGATTCCAGCATGTAAAAGAACTAACTTTGATTAAAATTTTAACACGGATTCCTCGACTCTTGTAGAAAGAATTGAACAATTCACAAATGGGTGCTTTATGTCGCTAGCTTACTTACGAGCCTAGCAACGTTCTTCTACATTCCAAGAATAATAATAAAAAAAAAAAAAGAAAGAAACTTAGACGAGAACGAGAAAAGAAGAAGAAGAAATCAGAATCTTTGTGACTGTGTTTGTGTCTGTTTTTGCTGCAGTCATCCTTAGGCCAGGAAAGAGAGAGAGAAAGAAAGAAAGAGATATTGATCGTCTCACGTAATGTTCGCTCAGAACGTGTCGACTTGCCCAAGCCAAACGGTCCGAAGCACTTTTGCCACCGACAAGAAGAGTGCCTGAGCTGGAACAAAAGACTACTTCTTTTCCACGAAACAATTCTCCTTCTGCGCATGTGCTGCTTTGTGTTAACTGAGTCGTTTAGTCCTTTTTGGTTGCTGGAAGACGACATCAAGTTGGGTGTAAAGAATTTTGGATCATTCTATTTTAGAATATGCAAATATCTTCGACAAGGAAAGTTTCGAAGTCTTTATACACATTTAGGAAGAGAAAGATAAAAAAAAAATCACCTACAGAAGGTAGCTGAACTATAACAGAGAAAGCACGTTCATTGCTGTTAGACTATCCATTATATTTATTAACTGATCCTAATATTTTATAGAATACATGTACTAGTTATTGACAACAACGGGAACTCTTTGCTATAATGTCTTAAAATATTTAACTGTTTTATGGTACAATAATAATACAATCCAATGTCTATGATAATTGAATGGCAATACAACACAACAACATAATCCAGCACAGATATCCTGCAGTACAGATCCACTAAATGCGATCAAAGATGTTGCTAGGTGCTCTTAGATAAAAATGTCTCGTGTTTGTAGCGAAATTCAGATTAGAAAACAGAAATAACACTTGAATAAATTGGCGTTTTTTTCGATTAATGTGTTTCACAATAATGCTTTTCTATCAAGTTTAATCGACGTCTTCGTTTTGATAAACAAAAATATTACACCTCCTACAAACCTTCAGTTAATTTAATAATGGAAAGAAGGAATAAATTTTGGGGGATTTTTCTTTCATCTTTCTTCCCTGCCACCCCTTTTTTTTACTTGAAATATATTTACCCAATCTACTTAGCGTTGGTAGTCGCAATCCGTAGGTTAACAACCTTTTGCGAGTGGGACTATAACTGACATTATTAAAAGTATGCAGTACAGCTTTCTGTGAGTGTGATTATTATATTTATTCCATAAACAAAAAACAATAGAGCACAAATGTTGGTTTATTACAAGAAAATAACAAAGAAAACTGTATTTTAGCTAAACAAATATAAAAAAAAAATAATATGAAATATATTATTTCAATTATAAAATCCTTCTCTCATACATTAATAGTCTTTATTTGCTAAAAATGCTACACTTCTTAAGAATTATTACTCCCAAACTATAATAATTCAGCTTACTAAATATATCTCTCAGGAAGAGTGAGTGAATGTAGCCCTGGGAGGGTAATGGATGACAATGCTGTAGCCAATGACGTTCTAACTGAGGCGCGGCTATTGCTGTTACTCTCCTGCCATGATCAGAGCTTTATTATATTATATATATATATATATATATATATATATATATATATATATAGCGCAATAACACCTTATCCTTATTATTTATTATATTATATTATAGATAGCTCAATAATACCTTATCCTTACACTGTCCTCTACAGATAATGGGGAAGATGAAAAGCATTCTTGCTTCGCCCCTTTAAGCCAGTGCTTATAAGGACTATCAGGACATATTCTCTCCCCATATGGTTGCTGGGATCAGAATAGCACCAATGTGGCTCATGCATGTTGTACGAAGCGACTAAAATGGGTACCCAGGGAGGGTAATGGATGACAGTGCTGTAGCCACTGAAGTTCTAACTGAGACTCGGCTATTGCTGTTACCCTCTTGCCATGATCAGAGCTTTATAGCTCAATAACACCTTATCCTTACACTGTCCTCTACAGACAACGGGGAATATGAAAAGCATTCTTGCTTCGCCCCTTTAAGCCAGTCCTTATAAGGACATATTCGTCTAATGCAGAGACTAGAGAAAAAATGGAGAAAAAGTCCTGGACTTCCAGGGTAACGGAAGGCAATGTCGTAGCAAATGTCGTTTTAACTGAGGCTCGGCTATTGCCATTACTCAGCCATGACTAGAGCTTTTAGCTCAATAACACCCCATCCACACAGATTTTCTTCATTCAGATGAAGGGATAAAGAGTCAAGGACTCAGTCCTTCTCCCAGTCCTTTTTAGGACTTTAGGACATATTCATCTCACTTTCTATTATAATACTTACTATAATACTATAGTGTTATAATAGCTTTACTGTAGTAGCTTTAATTCTTCAAATTCATTAACTCATTGATATAAATAATTTACGTTTTTTTTTTCATTTATAAGGTATAGTTCGCCCGCAGATTACAGACCCTTCGACACTTCTGCGCATGTCACAAAAAGGAGAATCCATTCCGATAATAGGGTGATCAATCCGTATTGCGGAATGAGTTGTTTATTATTACACGTCGGAAAATTAACTTCTGTTTCATGATCATTGTAGTTAACTATGTTGCTTGTATAACAGTAGAAAAAATTTACCTATAAAGCACGTTATTTCGAGTGTTGGCTACTAATTCGTACGTTCTTCATTTTTTTCTCCCCTTCAGCATGAATCGACTATTCTTGGCAAGTTTCCAAGTAGAGATCTCAAAAGCGTGGGCATTCTTATAGATAAGAATATTTTCTATTATCTCAGAATAATAAAATCTTATTATTTTTTTTTTCAATGTTAATCCAACCCAAGAAAGACATAATTTCTATAATCTGGGAACCATACTATACAGGAAATATGACTATTACAAGCCACGTCAAGCCTCCAGTAAGCACAGTTGGAAGAATTCCAGCTTGAAAACAGTAAAAACTATTTTAAAAAAACGAATTCCTAAAGAGTGTGTATTTTGAAGAAACACCTTGAATACTTTTATATGTATCATCATCTATATGAATTTCAAATTCAGGCCTGGAGAATAACTAATATTAATTCTCGATTACATAAAATAAAAGTAAGGAAAAAAAGGAGCCATTAAAACCTCATTGCTAGAGCACACTGCTGTACTCACAAAACATTGAGCCAGGAATTATTTTTCTTTTGTTAACTTCGTTTCACGTGAGCGCATAAATAGCGCAGATGTGCCTCTGAGATTCACATAGATCCGAAGCTTAACAAGTTATACTTTGATTTATGGATGGTTTTTATCCCATAAACACCATTTGTGTAAGATTGCTGCTTTAGGTCTACATCGTAGGAAGTGAGCCTCATTATCCTGCCACATTAATTAAATGATTAAAAATTACATGTATAATTGAGGCGCTCGTGATGTAATTGATAAGTAGGTTAGGCATTGATGCAAATCATTTAGCCTAAGATCGCCTATTTTAGAGTGCAAAGGCAATGTTCATTACAAAAGAAATATTGTTCTGCAGTTTCATAGATATGTGACCTTATATCCAATCCTTAACAAATTTCCATTTCTTAAAAAAAAAAGTGGTCAGTTTTCGTAGGACATAACTTTTTGCATGAGTACCTCATTAGCATCTTAGATGGTTGAGAAGACTCATGATGAAGGCATGTTGGTTCCAGTCCAAGTAATTAGCATAAATTAACATACAGAGCGGAAACGGTGTAGGTTTTCTTAATATCGATGGTGTTCCTTACTAACAATGAAGGGGTGGAGAGGCTGTCAGCTTCAGCAGCCTTATATGCTCTCAAAAACGTCCAGTTTTCTCTTTATCTACATCATACATAGTGTAGAGAAATTTTTCCTACTATGATTGTAAACTTAGTTTTGAATTGTTAATGGTTGTGTGTGTGTGTGTGTGTGTGTATATATATACATAGTGTGGAGAAATTTTTCCTACTATGATTGTAAACTTAGTTTTGAATTGTTAATGGTTGTGTGTGTGTGTGTGTGTGTGTGTATATATATATATATATATATATATATATATTATATAAGAATTATATAAATTAATAAAAATATAAAATTATAATAAAAATGTTTAATAGTTCTAAATTGTTTTATAAAAGATAAATTTTAAATAAACACCATTTTGATAAAAGTATCATTTAATTTAAATAATAAATTAAAGGTGAGATGCGGATTAATACCCTTGGAGGGTAATGGATGGCAATGCTGTAGCCAACGAAGTACTAACTGAGCCTCGGCTATTACCCTCCTGCTGTTACCCTCCTGCCATGATCAGAGCTTTAATTGCTCAATAACACCTTATCCCTACACTGTCCTCTACAGATAACGGGGAAGATGAAAAGCATTCTTGCTTCGTCCCTATAAGCCAGTCCTTATAAGGAATGAATTAAATTTTCAGTGATATTGCATTACATTAAATGTAAATATCATTATTACTGTATATTATGTTATATCATTATTACTGCATATTGTTATATCATATGACAAATTGTAAAGTAATTCCAACAGATGGCACAGCAACACCGACTACTGTGCGCAGACTTTAAAATAAGATCGAAGATAAGAACCTCTTGAAGTCATGGGATGAAGACAATTAAGTGCTTTCGCTTAAAAGAAGAGAGTTTGAGGAATTGTTTTAGGGAGAGGGTGTTAGAGAGGATTTCGGATGGACTGGAAAGTGTACAAGATTGGTGGAAACATAATTCAAAAGTAATCCTGAGCTGTGCAATCGAGGTGCTTGGTGAGACATCTGGAAAGATTAGAGAGCTGAAGGAGGGTTGGTGGTGGAATAATAATGTGCAAGTGGCAGTGAGCTAAGAGGAAGGCAAAGCAGAAGTGGGATGAGTCAAGAGTGGAAGAGGACAGAGAGGTATATAGTGAGAGAAAGCAAGAAGCCATGAGAGTTGTGGCACAGGCAAAGGCCATGGCATATCAAGATCTGTATGATCAATTAGAAACAAAGGAAGGACAGAGAAAAATTTACCAACTAACGAAATGCAGAAATAAAGCAGCAAAGGACATCTTACATGTGTGGCAGGTCAAAGACGCTGAAGGAAGAGTATTATGGATGGATGTGGACATAAGAAACAGATGGAGAATATACCTTGAGGGACCTTTGAATGAGGAAAATGCAAGGACTCACAGAGAAGATGGGTAGCCTTCTGAGGGGATGGTGCAGAACATAAGTAGAGTGGAAGTGACGAAGGCCATGAAGAGGATGAGGAATGGAAAGTCGGTGGGCCCCGACAGAATTCCAGTGGAGGCATGGAAGGCACTGGGGGAAGAGGGAATTGACCTGCTGTGGGACCTGTTCATGAACGTTTGCCAACAGGAAAATATACCCGAGGAATGGAGGGAGAGTACTCAGGTCTCCATCTACAAGGGTAAAGGGGATGCACAAGACTGTAAGAATTACAGAGGAATAAAGTTGATGTCCAACACAATGAAAATCTTAGAAAGGGTTCTTGATGGAAGATTGAGGAAAGAGGTGGAGATTGCAAAGAAACAATTTGGCTTCATGCCTGATAGATCAACAACAGATGCTATCTTTGGGTGGTTACGGCAGATGATGGAAAAGTTTCGAGGGAAACAACGGGAGCTACATCTGGCATTTATTGATCTGGAGAAAGCATACGATAAAGTGCCAAGGCAAGACGTCTGGAGGTATCTGAGGAAGAAGAAGGTACCGGAGAAATATGTCAAGTTGGTGCGGGAGATGTACAGAAATGTGAAGACAAGAGTTCGGACCTGTCTGGGACAGACAGAATTTCAAGTAACAGTTGGCTTGCATCAAAGGTCAGCATTAAGTCCGTTTCTGTTTAATATTGTGATGGAGGTGATGACGGAGGAGGTGAGAGAAGATGCGCTTTGGACAATATTGTATGCAGTTGACATCTTGCTGTGTGCAGATTCAAGAGAAGAAGTGGGAACTAAACTGGAAAGATGGAGAAAAGTACTGGAAGAGAGAGGTATGAGACAGAGCAGAAGTAAGACAGAGTATATGTGTTGCACAGTAGGCGGCGGCCAGGTGACAGATCTGGAGCTGGAAGGAAATGTCATCAGGAAGGTGAGGGACTTTAGATACTTAGGTTCAACAGTTGAAGAAGATGGAGGGGTTGAGAAGGAAGTGGGATGTAGGATACAAGCGGGTTGGAGGAACTGGAGGGAGATGGCTGGAGTGTTATGCGATAAGAGGGTACCGATTAATCTGAAAGGCAAAATCTACAGGACAGTAGTGAGACCAGGTATGACGTATGGTAAAGAAACTGTGGCCCTGAGGAAAAATAACATCAGCAGGATGGAAGTAGCAGAGATGAGAATGCTTAGGTGGATGTGCGGTGTGACCAGAAAGGATCGTCTGAGAAATGTTTATGTAAGGGGAAAGGTGAAAGTTACTAACTTAGGAGCAAAGATACAGGAGGCAAGGCTGAGGTGGTTTGGTCATGTGATGAGGAGGCAGGACGAATATGTGGGAAGAAGGTCATGCAGATGGATGTGCAAGGAAGGAGGAAGCGTGTGCGGCCAAAGAATAGATGGAGGGAGCTAGTTGAAGAGGACTTGAGGATGAAGAACTTGGATGTGGTGACAGCCCAAGACAGGAGGATGTGGAGGAGACTCATCATCACCAGTGACCCCACTTAAGTGGGAAAAGCTGCAGAAGAAGAAGAAGAAGATTATGTTATATCATTTCATTATATTTCATTATACAAAAGCACTTTAGTAAGAACATTAAATGCTCTTTATATTCATATTCATAATCTATATAAATAAATTTTACGTATTTGTATTAAGTTTAATTTAATTAAATCAAATTTTATTTGATTAATTTTATTTGATTTATATACTATTAAATCAAATAAAATTTGATTTAATAGTAAAACCAAGGAAAGGAAAATCATGAAATATTATAAAAGAAAAAACAAGATTTATCTTATAGCAAAACTTGGGCGAGAGTGCTTGTTCGAATATGATCTAGTGAAGAACAGAATTTAGTCTTTGTGAAACTGCAGGTTAAACTGATTCAGCCACTGTTCATCAAAATGCAACACGCAACCAAACAAAGCTCTGATGAAGTCACGTGGTTCGTGTGCGAATCAGGTGGCTCCATTGGTCATGCGTTAGACATTTAAAAGTACTGTACATGCATTTTGTAGAACGAACCATTTGCTACTGCTGATAGGGAATTTAAATTTAACATCACATAATCTTATAGTCATTTTGCAGAGACCATAGAGGGATTAAAAAAAAAACTGTTTAATTTCGAGGAAAAGGTAAAATCAAATTATTTTATTATGGGACCTGTTTAGAGTTTGCTCTTCTAATTAAGGACCTTTTTTTTTTTTTAAATGAACTCCTCGGAGAGACATTAAAATCAATCCAAAAAACTCCACGTTGCTTTGCAGACAGACGATCGTTGTTAAATCTGTAGAAATGTAAACAACTGTAAACAAAGTTCGAGTCTTTTTGAAATTACAATTAATGGAAATTTGTAGCAAATTTTTAATGGTAATCTTATACACAAGGGAGTTGTTCAACATATATGTGTTGTGACTCTCAATAACATGTATTGTGACTCTATGCAAAGTCCAGGAGAAGGAAAAAAAAAGCTTGTCAACCTGTAGATTGTATTCTCTGGCAATGACATGCGAGAAGATTGTGTTTCAATGCACAGCCGTTCAGGAAATGAATGAAAAAGGAAGAGAAAAAAAATATTTTGTGAGTTTTACGTTGAACGAAAAGGATTGCTTATTTTTATCGAAAATAGGAGAATTATCAATGTCATTTCTGATGAATAGTGATATGAAAATATTTGTAGAAAATTTGTAGAATTATCAATGTCATTTCTGATGAACAGTGATATGAAAATATTTGTAGAAAATGCAAGTAGTAAAAATCTAGTCAATGACCTTTGGATGGAAAGACTGCGGTTTGAATCTCATCTGGACATTGTGGATATTTAGAAGTGTTTCCAGATGAAGGCAGATAATTAAAATATATAATTATAATTATTATAATATATAATTTGAGTCTCAAAACAGGGAAGATTCTGCAGGAATAGAAGAAATGTATGGTAATTCCATTGCACAAGGGTGGTGCAAAGACTGATGTATCCATCTATCGATCAATCAGTATCTCAGGATTGATGGTGAATATTTTGGAAAAGTTGGTTAGGGCTCTCATTCAGAAATGGGTTGACAGAGAATCTCTAATTTGCAATGAACAGCGTGAGTTTGTTAAGGAACGGTCATGTTTTAGCAACTTGCTCACATTCTATAATAATGTTACCATTGAGTTAGACAAGGGGAATGAATACACCATGATACCTTTGGATTTTGCTAAGGATTTTGACAGAATACGACATAGAAGACTGTTTCATAAATTGGAGAATATGGGATTGGATTATAAAATATTAACGTGGGTAAGAGGATAGCTGACTGGAATCCTCTTACCCACGCAGATATCAAAAATTAGTATATGGGGGATTTGAGTCTGCAAGATTTAAGGTAACCAGTGGTGTGCCTCAAGGATCGGTGCTTGGTCCACTGCTATTCAATCTGTACATTAATGATATTGGGAAGTATTGACAAGCAACAGCTATTTGATGATGATGCAAAGATAGGTAGGGTAATCAGGAATGCTGCTGGTATGGAATACTTGCAGAATGATTTGAATAGGCTGAAATCGTGGGCATGGGAAAATTGATGTCAGTTCAATGTTAATAAATGTAAATTCCCGCACTTTGATGTGATTAGATATCTAAAGTCTTATTATATTGGTGGGATCATGCTTGTAGAAACTGATGAAGCTAGCGATCTTGAAGTTTTAGTAGACAGGAAGTTCGAAATTCAAGGAAGGAAGTCATTTTGACTCATAATTTATTTATTTAGCGTATGATGTACAGGTCTCAGGATAGTAGATACATATTACATAAAAACAACTGTAAAAATAATATTAAAAGGGCTAAATAGGTTGAAAGATTAAATATTAAAAATTAAGAGCTTAATCCTTAAATCCTGGATCCACTCCAGGGATTCTGAGGTCATTTTAAAAAAGTCCTCTTTAGTGCCTGAGAATGAGTACATAGGACACTTAAGCATAATGCGATCGACAGTCTGGATCCTTCTTCCGCATTCACAGTTTGGAGTATCGGACCAGTTCCATTTATGCACGAGACGTTTACATCTCCCATGTCCTGTTCTGATCCGATTTAAAGTGGTCCATACACGACTAGGGAGATCGACGCCCTACAAACGAGATGTTGGATTTGAAATGGGAATTTGAAGATTGGAGGTATGTTGAAGCCAACACTGTCCCCATAACTCGCACAGGTCGAAGTTCTGGTCGTTTATTTGTATTGCACTCCTCCAGTCAAGGTGCCTGAATTTCACTCTTTGTGAGGTATGGAAGGAAATTTCTTGGTGGATAGGCAAGAAACTGTTTCCAATTATTTTTGTCAATAATTTGCTTAAGGCTTGAGTCATGCCAAGCGAGGGAGGGGCTATATTACTGAGAGTTGGGAGCAAGCAGCCAGGAGTAGATCTTAGAGTACCAGAGATTATCCTCATAGTTTGATTCAACTGGACATCGACTAAAGATGCGCTGTTCAGCTACACAGGAGCACAATACTCTGCTGCAGAATAAACCAAAGACAGTGCGGTAGTCCGCAGTGTGTTGGCATCAGCACCAAAAAAAGTACCAGCAAGTGTATGCATTACTAGTTTTTAATTTTTCAGCGATATTTTCTAGAATTTAAATGTCCAACTTCTGTCTAGGGTAATTCCTAGGTAATTTGGATGATTGTTAAATATCACCTGTTTATTTCTGAAGTAGACATTTGGGATATAGTTAGCCAGGATATTACTTAAATGAAAGGATGCGACTTCAGTTTTGTTCAGGTTGGGTTGTAATCGCCATCGTCTAAAGTATTTATCAAGTCCAGCCAGATCTTCAATTAAGATGTTTTCAGCTTTTTGGCATGTAGAATGTTGAGTTGCAATGACAATATCGTTAGCATAGATCAATCTCCGTGATGTTGTCGCTGGGATATCACTAATATTGGCCTCATTATAAGGCCTTACTTGGACTATTGGGTGCAGGTCTGGTCTCCCAGGAGACCAGGCACCACGGAATCCAGGTGATTCCGGTATCGTGGAAAGAGGGAAGTGTCAAAAACGATATTAGGATTGTGAAATACAGATTATGAAGGCATATTGAGAATTTGTAGGCTGAAGTCACTAGAAAACATGATATGATTGAGGTTTACAAAGAGTCATACAGAATTTTAGTTAATGGAATTTTTCAATTTATGGAGAGTGGGGAAAGGACAAGAAGGCATCCTTGGAAGCTGAGAATGAATTCTCTCAAGAAGCGGGTTGGGCTAGGTTTTTCTCTCATAGGGCGGTGTGTGTGATTGGAATGGATTGCCATTGGATGTTGTCAGTGCAAGCAGTGTGAATGAATTCAAGAATAAGTATGATAGCTAGTGTTGTGTATTATGTATCCTCGATGAATTCCTGACTTTCTGGAGGTCTCTTAATAATAATAATTATTATTATTATAATTCCCCTATTGCAACTGCTTTTTTTTGGAAACTCGGTTTTAACAAGCAAATCGGCCAAAAGATCCTAACTGTAGTTAACACTGGTATTAGCCTTCTGGGTGGTTCGGAAGGTAAACTAAAACCTTAACGTGTGTGTGTGGGTGTGGCTGTGGGTGGGTGGGTGTAACAGAGAGTGGAGTGAACTGGTGTGGGTCATTAGTCAACCTAATATCCCTCCCCTCTCCTTTAACAAGTCAAATATAATTAGAGAGTTGTTGGGTGTCCCAAATGTAGAAACAGTACACGGTTGCAAGAAATTGTGATTTGTAGAGTTAATACTAGTAACTTCTTAGAGGTAACGTTATACCTTCATTAAGAGAGAAGATGTAATTTTTTGGATCCAGAAGAGGCGATATTTGTAATACCTTTATGCCCTGAAACATTGGCGATTAGTTTTTCTAAGAGAAATCTTATTTTGTTTCGAAATGTGGGTGTCATCAAAAGTAAGAGAAGACAAAAATGGTTCTTTATTCAGAGTAATAAGATAGGACGGAATTTTACTAGCCTTGAAATAAAAAAGGTAATAAGAATTCTGATGAAAAATTTCTTAGAGGCCAGAATTTTGGATTGTAGACGTTAATATTCTGGAAGTGCACTGTCATGGACATATTTCATTCTTTTGCATTACTTCATGGAGCTTAAGGATAAAGATCCCCCCCCCCTCTCTCATCACAATAATGAACATCCAAAACATTGGGTCTTCTGTTGAAGTCGCTTCTCTTCAACGCGGTCTGGTTCACTGCTGGACGAAGGTCTCTTCCAATTTTCTTCATTCCAATCCAATTCCATCTTTTTTCATCCATTGCATTCCAACAATCCTAACAATTTCATCTTGCCATCTCTTCCTTAGTCATCTTCACCTCTGCCAACTGCCATCCATAGATCTTCATTCTATCAATAATTTAGGTGATTTTGCGTTTTTATGTCTTGCAATGTGTTTGGCCCATCTCCATTTTGAATGGATAACGTAACTGTTGTCCTGTACACCTGTTGTCGAAGTTATCAAATGGGAGCGCATCCTGTCTTTAAGTGTCAGACCAAGCATATTTGTTTCTGTTCTTCTCTGGTAACTTTCAATTTGGGAATCATATTTTGAGTTAAGTTCCATTCACTGTTGAATGTTACTACAAGTAAGACACACTGACGGAAAGTTTTCCTATTCAAACTCAGTGCCGGTCCGAGAGTATCTGATGCTTCTAGGCAAAGAAAATTTAGGCGCCCCTATACATTGTTATATATTTGTCATATTCACACAAGCACATGTAATCACACAGTTTGAAGGATACCCAGGAACTTCACCACTCATCTTGGGACAGATGCCAGAAGGAGGAAAAATCTCTTCCTTTGAGGTTAAGTATACAAAGAGCAGGGGAGTAGAAGAAATAGAGAAAAGCGAAAATAACGTAGGATCATCAGCGAGCACCAGGACGGCTTGAAGTATTTCAGTTTATTATTATTAATCAAGGTTTTACTAATTTTTTTCGAATGTTGTAATTTTTCGCCGAACTATGTAGCAAAATCTGGCGCCCCGAAGTCTTAGCGCCACTAGGCGACTGATGATAAAACCGGCCCTGTTCAAACTAATAGGAATATCACTTTTTATCAGTTGTCCAGATAAACATATGCATCTCCCCTCTCCTTGTCTCTGTCTTCTGGTGTAATTCTTTTTAGTGTTTAAAATGTCATTCACCATTACTTTCTTTTTGTTTAGATTAATTTCAAACCAATTTGACTAAACACCTGAACTAATTCTCTTCGTTTTATTTCTTGATTTTCTGCCAAGAGTACAATATCATCAGCAAAACACAGATAAGTTACTCCCCCCCCCTCCATTGAAGCCGGCACGTTTCAGTATATGAATCATAAATCTATCTCACCTTAGAATTCCTTCGTTCACATTTGAGACAGTGCATTAAAGCTACTCTGAACATTCCTGATACTATGCAAGTGAGCATTCTGTTTAATAGAGAACCTCCCCTCTCTCAGAGACTTTTATTTAATTCAAGAGAAAGTTATTTTTAATGGATGTTTGGAGAATATCAACATCATACTTATAAACACGTATTGTATTCTGTGGTATTATAAACCTTATGGTATTCATGGCATGAATATCAAGTATATTGTAGTCGCCTTATCAACCAGACCAAAATAAAACTTGAACTGTGTGGAACGAAAAGCATTTTATCCTAAAGAAATCTTATTTAGAATGTGTTCATCAACTAATATTTTTGATCTTAGGAATAATGAATATCTGATATTACTTTTTGCAGATTAGAAAACTTTGAAATTTAAACATAAAGAACTATAATGGCTCTGGGTCTAAGAAATACTGTACACACTGTCTGTTATCCCGTTATTTGTAACTTGAATTTGTTTTATTTCTTCGAATACGAAGTCATTCTAGTAATGAAAACGAATTTATTGCTGTAGTATTTGTGTAAATCTCTCGAAAGTTTTTGGCTTCGCTGTTGCGAACATTTCTTGTACCTCATAGAGATTATACTTAGAAGGTCAAAGCCATTAAAATATATTTGGCGTCCGTAACTTTTGGAAAGAAAGTGTACACTTGAGGAATGTTAATGTTTCCTATTTGTCACTAGATGCTATAAATTACTTAAAATACATTACTTTATATTTAATGAAAAAAGTTTTTCCTTATCTTAATAAATTTTGCTGAACTTTGTTAATAAATAGAGCATGTAATATTATTCGTATAGAAATGATTCCGTGTTTTCATACTGTACTTTTTCTACAGACTATTCTGCAAATATATTACTTTCTGAAAATGCAAATAAGTTGAAACTATGAGCGAGCACTGAAAATAATGCCAAATAATGGTGTCATCTATAACTGTGGTTACTGCATTATAGAAGATTTATGTATATGAACAATAACTATGCAAATGTCTCTTGCTATTGCAATACAAAGAAGTGCTTACACAACTGTTACCAGTTTTTAATGATTCTTAGCGTACGCTGTCTGCAAAAATGATTAGTTGGATGCGTGTCTGTTTTTTTGACAGCAGCAACAGAAGTGCGCCATTGCAGATACAAAATGCCACAATGTTTCACATGAACAACTTGGACTATAGCAGTTTTCTTTCGTGACCAAACATAAACCATGGAAATAAAGTATCCTATCATAAGAAGAGATGGGTAGGATATTCGTATGCTGAAATGGTCCAATATGAAATGGACCAACGAAAAATATATGGCTAGTTTTATCGCCATAGGATCTGGCTCTATTCAGGCGTAAATCTTTCGCTGTCTTAGCTTTTCTTTTAGTTTTCGAGTACGCGACGAGGAGTTTTGAGTGTCAACAGTTTCTTTGGAATATATTTTTTTTCTCTCCTGCGAATGAAACTATAGATTTGTCATTAGCTACAATTGTTTCCGAGATGAGTTTTTGATGTGATTCAAACGGCATACAAGAAATGGAAAATTTTTCAAGGAAGTAAAATATATATGAAAAAGTATTTTAAAATAACTAACATAGTTATTAATTTAGATATTTCAAAAAAATACTGATAGGAATGAAGGTTTGTTTATTTATTCCATTTTAGTATTAATATATATGGAAATGAGTTTAGTTTATTTGATCAAAACGTTTTTAGTTTTTGATAAAATATGGAATTATTGGCAAATGTAATGTACGAGTCTAAAAAACTCATTATTTTGAGATATAATGAATACATATCTCAAAATAATGTGTTTTTGCAACACAACAAAATTTGATAGAAATTTTGTCTGCTGCTATATTTGCATATTGTTCAAAGAGATTCCAATATTTATTTTAGATATAAGAGTGATTGGAGAGCTAGTACTCTTGATTCTCTTTAGTTAGTGTTTTTGATGTATCAATATATGTGACGGATTAAAATCACACAGTTCTTTTTTCCCCCCAAGCACTTAACATTTCACAGAATTTATTTATTTATTCTTCTTTTTCTTCCATGTTATTGCATTTGGACTTCTTTTATTTTTTTGCCTACACACCAATAGTTAGGCTATGAATTCAAGTTGAGGCTTGATGTCGATTTCTTTAGGTTCCATAAACCCAAGCTTGTTTGAATAATAATTAAAATATATTTCAACGAGGTTTATTTGGGGGAATTCCAAACGTAAAGAAGTTTTTTTTTTTTTTTTTTTTGCTTCCCTATAGGACAGAATGCATAATGGCTTTGCCATACAGAATATGCGCATTGCTATATACACAATCGATATTCTAGAGGCAATTAACTGTGGAATATCGATTGTAGTCGAACAAATGGTTTGCAGTCTGCCTGCTCAGCCGAGTGGATAATACTTCCGCTCTGCTGTCAATAGGTCATGGGTTCGAATCTCCCTGCAAACGCAGCTGTTTAGGGATATTAGCAATAGATGATCTGGTATCGCCCGTGTAAGACCATGGTGCTTGTTGGAGGCCTGACGTGGAAGAAAAAATACCATGTCTCTAGAAAAGGATTTTCGAATTTTGTGAACTCTTAGCTCTCGCATGTTACTAAGGTGTATTATAGGTTCATGTTCTTTTGATTTCTGTGTTTTTTTTTAAGTATTAATATTTGGAGTCTTTGAGTACATGAAATAGTTAATGCGTAAATTCTATCACTATTCATTGTTATTAGTTATTATGTCTTCTTTATATTTTAAGAAGCTTCTTTGTGGATAGTTCAGAGTTCCTTAAATACAAACGTGGTTAATCTGGGCTTGAATTAAAGATAGTCATATTATTACAAAGCACAAATGGCTTACATAATTCTTATTTATCCTGACACTTTTTTCTTCCCAATATAAAAGTTTCAACATTCCTCCATTAAACTCGATATGTTTAAAGATCATAATCTCGAATACTTTTAATTGGAAAATGTAAATTGAATATTTTATGCGTATATAAATTGCTATTATAAATGAAATAAATAAATAAAAATGACATCTTTCATTTTGAGATGAAGAGATTCATTATATTAATGAATACGGCTCGTGCATAGGCCCTGCGGAACTGCAGCACTCCCAATTCTTCTCAATATTTTTAATATATTTATTAATTTATTTATATTTGCTTGTAATATTTAATTTTATCATCAATAATCCTGTACAATTCTCTTATTCTGTATAAAAAATAATAAAAATTCATCTTCTAGCACTTAGGAGGGCGAAGGACGCTAGCAGCACTGTATTTACCACAATGGCATATTGTTACGCGCTCAAGCATATGCACGTCATACTGAGATGCGAGCTATTAGCGTAATGCGACACTGTCCATCGTGCAGTTCCATTGTTATTTATATGCAGTTTGCGCCAGTAGTAGAGTATTCGTAGTGCTTATCATTTTTAGGGAGTAAACACGATAACCACTACGAACGTAAATATTTGGCTAATATCCACTTATTTGGCTAAATAAGTGGATATTACAATTAAAGACATAACATTTGTTATAGTTTTTATTTTAAAACATTATTGGAGTTTTGATAATGGATTTTACTTTTAAGTAATTTTGAATTATACTAAACTATATAATTTTATCGATAATAAACAATATTTTTTCATTTTTAATTTTTTTAAAATTTTTACCATCATTTTGATATTTTATCCAAACACGTATACACTGTACTTACAGTGCGTATGTATATTTTGAAAGTTGCAGAACCCCCACGATTTCAACCAATCCAAACTACTAATATAGACAAACTACTACCAATTTTTGTGGGGGAAGAATGAAACTTCATTTTCTGACAATGCTGTTTCCATAACACATGAATTTATTAACAATATAAACACGTATATGAACTAGCTTTTAAATATTAAACATTACCTTCCTTCTATCTTAGTATGTATTTTGACGAATCCGAAGAAGGGCTATATTAAACATTAACTAATTATTTTGTTATATATTTTTAAAATATATGAAATGAAATTATTTATTTTCGTACCTCATCTAGTGAGGATTGCAAATGTTGTTTAGTAGAAAAGACCTCGATTCAAGTCCCGGGGGACATGAAAAAAAATTATATAAAAACTTTTCCTGGTAAGTCATTCGGTCTCAAGAGGTTCACCCCAGGTTTTCCACATAAAAAAAGAACTAAATGGGTAGATAACACACGTAAATGTTAGACAGAGCAGTTGAGTGTGTTTATTAAATGGCGTCTACCACAGCCTACATTAAGTTACAGTATATATGCGGCTAAGTTACTTGGCCCTGACAGGCCATTAAGCGGTGTTGCCTAACAGAGTAAGTGGAAGATGAGTTAAAATGAGATATAGCAAGCTCGTTACGCGGTAATATCCTCATTCATATTTGCAGGGGCGAATGCTGGTCTTGAAATTCACGCTTGCTCTTGTGAGAGGTGTGATTGAAGTCTGATTAGCGGAATAATGAATTACTAACCATTTAAAACTATATATATATTTAGAAATATTTATGTACATTTAATCATACAAAGACAACATTTATTTTACAAATGATATTCTATCTTTTTCAATTTAGCTACTTGAATACAAATTCTACCCTACGGTTCTTCTTTATGAACTGTCAATAACATCGTCATAAAAAGTTGGTTGTAACTTAATTTTCCCAAGCAACACGCACACTTGTAAAGACTGGCTGAAGCTCACTGGCTAGAGCTACGTTGACTGCGTGTGGCCTGTATTTAAGCAACGGAAGGAGACGACGTAAAATGGCTATGCGCGCATGAAATCATAGTGCTGCTGCGAAGACCTGGAAGCTTCTACAACCGAGCAAGGCAAGGTAGCTTTGACTAGACGAGCAAGCATCGGCCTTCGATACACAACGCAAAGCTAATTTATTGCCGCGCAAGCTTAAGACGTCTTCTGTCTACAAAAATAAAAGCCTAAATGGAATGCTTATAAATGCATGCATTTATTAACAAATAAATAGTATTTCTTTCTCAATTAATGAGCTTGCGCAGCAAGCATAGCAAGCATGGAGAATTCGCCCTGAATTTTTGGTATATTTGCCAGGGTTTTCACAACTCCATGTGAAAGGGAGGTAACTTTTATTGATTACAGGAAACTAAACTAATTTTATGGGATAATTTAAACTAATAATTGACCATTGCCTTAGTAAATTAACTAAGGACGAACAGTATTTCTGAAGACAAGACTACAATTGCATGTTTAGACGAATCAGCTTTTGGCATTTTGTATAATTGACGATTTCGAGAAGAAAGTAGGCACACATTCAGAATTTCGAATCTCGTGCAAAGGAGTCACGTAGTAGCACTCAACAGGATAAAAGTCAAAAGGCTACGCTAAGCGAATTGTTTGAAAGAAGCTCTTTTCGTGAAGGAATAAGGTTTCAAACTTGGATGTCTTGGAATATCTCAAAGACATCATCTAGATGATTTCACGAGGAAAGAATTATTGGAAAGCTTGAAGAAGGCTGCAGAATTACTGATATTGCCAGAGAGTTTGTAATCTCACGTAGCGTTGTATCCAGGCTCTGGGCAGCGTTTCAAACTAATGGAATGCGTTAAAGAGGTCATATCTCAAATATCACCCTTGCTGCCACTGAGCGTGAAGACAGATTTTGGATTATAAGAGCAAAACCTAATCGACATGCCAGGATAAGTCAGCTTGCAAGTCGGCTCCATTCAAGCACACAGTTACGGGGATATCTGGACAACATGTGGCAGGACGTCTGCGACAAGTAGGCCTATAAGCCATGGAAGGCTTGTAGTCTGTGTTCCTTTAGCCGCACAGCATAGAGCACGATTTCAGTGGTGCTGTATTCCATAAAAATTGGTCTTGCGTGTCTGATCTTGGAGATTGGTCTTGATCTTGCATGAAAATGGTATACTCAGGGCCGTGCCAACCCGAGTGTGCAAGGGATGCATCGCACCCGGGCGACAACATTGATAGGGCGCCATTTTATGTAGCTAATATCTAATTTGGATTATATAATGCAGTATTAGGGGCAGCCGATAAAAGTTTGCACCCGGGCGGCAAATACCCTTGGCGTGCCACTGGGTATACTACTTACAGCCGGTGCTGGGGTCATGGTGTCGGGAAGTGTTATGCTTAATGGACGCACCGAGCTACAAGTGCTTGAAAAAGGAACGATGACTGGTGAACGATATTTCAACGAAGTTCTTGAATGTCGTGTTCGATTGTTCCGTGATGCTGTAGGCGAAGAACTCATTTTTATTGATGACAATGCCACACCACATCGAACACGAGCAGTGGCGATACTTCTGGAGACCGAGGATATTAATCGAATTGAGTGGCCAGCACGCTCACGTTTGAGACGAAATAGGGTGATGAATTGCTGCTCGAAATTCTCCTATAGAAAACAAATTAGGCCTCATCCTTGCTCTGAAGGAGAATTGGACCAGTTTGCTTCAAGAACTCCTGAATCACTTGGCGCTAAGCATGGTACGATGTTTTCAGAGCTGCATTGTACTTGGGTGTGGACATATTCCATACTAATTTGTCTCTCCGCATAGTTTTCTCTAAGCACTGTACATTAATTCCTTAATTACGTCCTTAGTAAATTTGTATGTATAAACAAACGTAAATCCTTATGTTGGAAAGACAAGAGTTCGAATTCCGTCTAGGACGAGGACCTTTATAAGGGCTTTTCTACTCACGCAAAATAAACAAACCGCCAAAAATAACACATGAAATTTACAGGCAAGTATTTAATAGCCATATGCCTAACTATCATATCCTAATAAAAGCAAGGCATCAAAGCCAAGGACACTTTAAGGTCGCTAGTTGTAGAGGTGTATTATACTCATGCATGAATGAAAAAAAAAAAAAACTGAAATAGCACAGATGTAATGTTATGTGGTACTCAATGAATAACGAAGGAAATGACTGTGGACGATTAGGTAAGGTTTGTAATTGCATTCTTATGGTCATTTATTATTTGTTGAAAAAACAATTCTTTACTTATGCACAATTATGTCTGCAGTACACACACACACACACACACACACACACACACACACACACACACACACACACACACACACACACACACACACACACACACACACACACACACACACACACACACACACACACACACACACACACACACACACACACAAATTTCAAATATTTACTTCGCCAGTAAAACATTTATCTGAATTAAAAAGCAATGTTTCTTTTTTATTCAAGCAGTTGATCAAAACTACTCATGATGAGAACTTAATCATTTGGCGAAATTAGTAATTAAATTACCCATTATCTATATTTTAGTCTCCTCTACTTTGTCAACAAATTGGTGGGGAAGTTTCATGGTACAAGCAGCTACAGAAGATATATATCACCTTTTATTTATTCCAAACTGGAATGATATATTGTTATACAATTCACGCCACATCCATCTGAAATTCTTCCCTTGAATGAAGATATTATTCCTGGTGTTTATAGTATTTATGGATAGGAAATAGTACCATCCAACTAAGAAAACATTTCTTGATAGGTTTCAGGCGATGGTTGGGTCTCCCAAGATAAAGAACTAGCACTCCCCTATTTATGTAAAAGATCAGGTATCGTAGTTATGAGTCATATTTTATATTTTTAGCTAATATACTGGGAGTTATTCATAAAAAAATAAAGTGAGAGTAAGATGTAAAAAGCCTGACTGCTCAAGACTATATCATGTGGGAAATAAGCTAACGATTTTGTGGAGCCGATTTTGCAAACATGTGACTGCATCTACTGCCAGAAAATCTTGAAGCATGAGATGGGTGCGTCATGCTAGTGCCGTTGTTAATCCTCTCCAAAAAAATCAACTACTTAAATAATAATTAATTAATTAATAGTTTGACCATTTAAAAACGTAAGTTACCGAAAATAAAATACAAATAAATAAAAATAAAAACATTTTTAACGCGCAACTCCGTGACCTATAGTTTATCCACCTCTGTTCTAGTGCATTGCTTTATTCCGTTTACTTTATTTTCCAGTAAATACTCCTAGGTAGGACATTTTGCTTTTTTTAATCAACTGTTCATCGTTAATAGGATAAAATTTATTTCTACGAAGGTTCACTGCTTTCTTAAGATTATAATTCACCGTAATCTTTCTCACATCAGCCAATAAAATATGAACATGGAAAAAATATAAAAAATAGGGTAAAATTCTTCATATCTATTAGTACAAAAAACTATAAAAAAAAGACTCATACATTGTGTTAGAGACTTACTCACTTTATTCTAAGAAAATTCTTTTACATTGTGTAAAGAGAAGAGAAATTATTCATAAAAGAATGTTACACCATTACTCACACGGAGTAATTCTTTTTCAGAAGGCAAAACTGTTTTATGCATTAGAACCACGAAAGAAACTCCTTTCTGCTAATACCACATTGAAAATTGATAATTTTCTTTTACTGGTAATAAAAAAGCGAGACCGAGGCTTCTGCAGTTCATCCTAATTGTTCAAGTTTCTGTTTTTGTCGTTTCCATGACTACCGATCACGTGAGTACTTCAGAAACGTACATTTTTCATTGGTGGTCTTTAGCAGCATTTTACGATGGCGATTTTGTATTGCGATAAATCGTGATTTTTACTGCAGTTCGAAATATCAGAAGAAAAAGCTGCATTGTTACTAGAAATTAACAGAAATATAGCAATAATTGTAAGACACTAGAAATTTTAGAAACTAGGAGAAATATGTAAATCATAAGTTTTGTTTTTATTTCTTTTAGTCTCCTAGCTTCCAAATATAATTCAAGTTCTTTCTAAAGACTGTTTCTTTTTAAATAGAAAAAAACAGCAGTATTAAATTAAATAGAAATAAAATTAAATAATTGTAGACGACAAAGATTTGGAATTAGAAACTCATATTTTAGAAATAACTGAATTTTAGAATAAAATTCTAAATAAAACAGAAATGAGTGCTGGAAATAAAACAAAATTACAAATTACGAATACCATGATAGAATTAAGGGCAAGGTAGATTAACACGTAATAACTACAATGACAATCGACACGTTGTCTGAAGATAGAATTTTCATTTGTTAACTGAAACTATATTCAATTTAGAAATTATCATTTCATGTAACTGTTTAAAAAGTATTTAGGCTATTTTAAAAAACTTTATCACATATTATATATGAAAAATGATTTTATATATAATATAATACTTAATTTAATGTAAATATTTTGAAAGTTGTTTTGGATTATCAAGAATTTATACAGAATGCATAAGACATTATTTTATTTTTTATATACGTAATATAGTTATACTCGCTGACCTGATCAGAGAGAAGAACAGAGCTAGGAAGAGATTTCGTAACACTCGCGCTCCTCAGGATAAGACAGTGCTTAATAGATTGAATGGAGCAGTAAGAGATGCACTTAAAACGCATAGAAACGAAGTTTGGGATAAAAAGTTAGCCTCTATCTCACCTATTGATCACTCTATCTGGGGCCTACTGAGAAACATCAAAAACAAAAACAGATCCCTCCCCCCTATAATCTCAAACCAGGGCCTAATCCACACAGATGCAGATAAGGCAGAAGCCATACTTAAAAATCTTGAGGATCAGTGCAAACCATCTTATAACAACATTGATTTCAATCATCTGTATAAAATCCACAGACAGGTTAGACATGCACTAAACCTCCCGGATACCAGTGCTGATCATATTGCACCCGCATCACCTGTTGAATTATATGATATTATTAAAAAACTTAAGAACAATAAAGCTCCTGGACCAGACAGCATCTCAAACAGGGTGATCAAGCTGCTGCCTCGAAAAGCTATAGTGCATCTGACCAGTATAATAAATGCAATCTTAAGACTTCACTATTTTCCTTCCACCTGGAAACTGGCTGATGTGATTCCTATACATAAGCCAGGCAAAGACCCACACTTACCGCAGAATTATCGTCCAATCAGTCTCATCTCCAACCTGGGTAAGATTGCAGAGAAGGTCATCCTCTCACGACTCCAAACCTCAATAAATGACCTAAACATCCTCCCTAAAGAACAGTTTGGTTTTCGGCAACACCATAGTACTACCCAGCAAATCCATAGAATTGTGGAATATATCATCACCAGCTACAACTGGCGCCAGTACACAGGAGCTGTTTTCCTAGACCTATCTAAAGCATTTGATAAAATCTGGCATTTTGGACTCCTGCACAAACTTATCTCAGCCGGCATCTCACTAAAAATGGTTCATCTAATCCGTTCATATCTTCAGAATAGATCAATGCAAGTTAAAATTAACGGTTCTATATCGTCCCAGCGCCATATCTTTGCTGGAGTGCCACAGGGATCTCTACTGGCTCCATTGCTGTTTTCTGTATACATGTCAGACATCCCTCACAATCCGATGACTTCCATTTTAGCGCTGTATGCGGACGATACGGCAATACTAACCAGATCCCTCAGACCCCACTTCGTTACTAGAAAGCTTCAAGAAAACATTCTAAAGCTGGAGGGTTGGTTCTCTAGGTGGAGATTGGAAGTCAACCCCCTGAAAAGCTCAGCGGTTCTTTTCTCAAAAAGGCCAATGTCTCCTGCAGGAGATGTGTTACTATTGAATACTAAAATTCCCTGGCAGACAGAAACAAATTACCTGGGTGTAATTCTCGACAAAAAGCTATCTTTCAACCAACATATCAAGTCTGCATGTGCAAAAGCATCTAAAGCCATAGCTCAGATTTACCCGCTAATTAATAGAAATAGCAAGCTCAGCAACAGAATCAAATTGCAACTTTACCAGATGACGATTCGTCCCATAATCACCTATGCCTCTCCAGCCTGGAGCCACACCTCTAACGCTAACATTATCAAGATTCAGCGTGTGCAGAACAAGTGCTTGAGAATGATTCTGAACGCCCCGTGGTATGTTAGAAACAGCCAGCTCCATAGAGACACAAATATTCCATATATTCTCTCTTATCTACAATCCTTAGCTTCCAAGTTTTTTCTAAAGACGTCCACACACCCCAATGATTTGATTCAACAAGCTGCAGCATATGAGCCAACGGACATATTCAAATATAGAAGACCAAAAACTATATTAGCCTCCTATAACGATGCATAATCTCCATGCCCATTCAGGGCGAGCAAACTGCTCGTAAATTTTACCCTCACTGTAACCACGACAGATAGCGGGGAATATGAAAAGCATCTTGCTTCACCCTTAAAGACATAAATGTCAATTGTCAATTGTCAATTGGATTTAATGAAACTGAGGCTCGGCTATTGCTGTTACCCTCCTGCCATGATCAGAGCTTTAATAGTTCAATAACACCTTATCCATACACTGTCCTCTACAGATAACGGGAAAGATGAAAAGCATTCTTGCCTCGCCCCTTTAAGCCAGTCCTTATAAGGACTATGGATTTAATGGTCTGAGAATAGATTTGCCGATTTGTTTTTCTTTTGCCTGAGTTTTAGTAATGTTCGAAGCGTTCTTCATTTTATGAAATATCAAGGTAAGACTTTGATTAGATGCAATTTAACTGCTATTACTTTCTTTAGCCTACGCTTGGTATTGCTAGCAGTCCTTTGCAGATGCGGGATATTCTATAAAAAGTTTCTGTTGTCAGGTCTTTAGGCCTGCGGGATTTTTATTAACGCTCATACCAGTTAAAACGATATGAGCGTACCTGACCTAGACGTATTCACTGCATATGCTCGATAAAGAGCATATGCATATACTCTTGTACTTATTGATAAACTCTAAAAGAAGTTCAAGCTGACATGGCCTACTAGCATGATCGACCCCGACATCATTATCGAGTGACTCGATAAAAGGCTAGCACTCACTTTTATTAAAAAGCTTCTCAAAAAGTTTGAACGGGATTGGCCCGGCTACTTAAACTTATATTCTTCACCTGAAGTCGACGTCGAGGAAAATGAAGACTCTCCTTAAATGGAGGGAAAACTCAACCTAGTTGTCTCTACCTCTAATCCTTCTGATCAAGGAGAAATCCACGCTCGTAAGAAGAGAAAAACTCTCGCTGCGGAGCCAACAAATGATGTGGGTATGGACGAAGACGTTCCCATTACAGATCCCTCTGCCTCCCCCAATGAAAAGGTGCCACCGATTATCCTACGGGAAAAGCAGAGATGGACAACACTAAGAACCATCATGGCTAACTTACAAATAAGTTATAGATCGGCTAAAAATGTAGACGAAGGGATAAAAATTCAGCCCACCACGGTGGCTGATTATAGAAATCTTACGAAGGAACTGGACGCAAGAGGAACTCAATATTACACATTTTCACTTGCCTCCGAAACAAATCTGAAAGTGGTCCTACGAGGAGTCTCCGAGGATATTGACACGGATGAAATAGTTACCATATATATATATATATGGTGGGGTGGTCCGAATATACTGAATAAGGACTCGTGGACCAACAGGGCCATAAGGGGCAATCATCTTGATTGTAAGGGAAGCGGCACTCCCATGGACCCCTAGCTGGATCTATCCTATCCTTCTTCTACTTTGAGGAAGACCCACTTATTTTAATCTTTCCTGTAAGGCCTTATCAGCCAACTCTTCTTACTTTATGACCCTTGTGCTATTAGAGTAATCGAGGGCCATGGGGTCTTTTCATTTCTGGCCTTACAACTATGTCCTGTCTATAAACCTTACTATATTTCTTCTATAATCTACACTTTCCCCTTCAATATACCCTATTCCTCCTAAGGGTTTAAATTCGAAAGAAGGCGAGTTCAGAAGCCTTAAGGTAGCAGCCCTACCACTGAACTATTCCATCCTCAGGCTAGTCCCCTGACATGGAGAACATAACCATACTTGTAAGCTGACAGAAAAAGATAATCGGATTGAATCTATGGGAAACGACCCTGGAATGGAAAAGAAAAACGAAAATGGAAACGACAAAATAAAATACACATAGCAAACTGGAATGTAAGAGGAATAGCATATAAAGAAATAGAATTAGACCAGTTATTAAATGAAAGAAATTTTAAAATAGCAGTAATCACTGAAACAAAAAAGAAATGAAAAGGAACTATGAGAACTGAAAATTTTAATGTGATATACAGTGGAGTCGACAGAGACCAAAGAGCACAAGCAGGAGTCATGATTTGGATTCATAACTCCCTTTCAAAACAGTTAAAACATTATAAATTATGGAATGAAAGAATAATAGAAGCTAGAATAAAAATAGATAGAGACTATTTAACAATAATTGGTTTATATGCCCCAGAAGAAGGAAGAGAACAGGATAATATTGATTTTTATAATCAGCTACAACATATATAATAAAATAAATAAAAATGATTACATAATTTTAGCAGGAGAGTTAAATGCAAGAATGGGAAACACTAAAATTAATAATAATATAGGAATACATGGAGAACACACTCTAAACAGAAATGGTAAAAAATTGATTGACTTTGTAGTTTATAATAACCTAAAAATAATGAATTCCTTCTATAAACATAAAGACATACATAAATATACTTGGGAAGCAAGAGGATGGACATCAAAATTAGATTACTTCATATTAAATGAAAAGACATCAACATTTTCACTAGATGTTAGAGTTCACAGAGGATATGAAATAAGCAGTGACCACTTCCTTGTTAAAATAAAATTAAGATTACCACCTAAATGGCTACAAGTAACAAGAACAGAAAGAAAAATTGAAACATTTGTTTATAAAACTAGACTTGAATGACACAAATGTACAATGGCTATATGAACAAAGAATTAACCAGTATCTAGATAAAATAAACCAAAATGAAGAAATAGAAATAGAATGGCTTAATATAAAAAAGATACTAAATGTAGCAGCAAATGAAAGCTTAGGAAAGACCAAAAAATTTAATAAAAGAAAAAACTGAAGATCTGGGATGATACAATGAAAGAAATAATCAAAAAGAAAAAAGAAGCCTATCACAAATGGTTAAGCAATAAAAGATTAGAAGATGAAATAGAATATAAAAGAATAAGAGCCATAGCTAAAAGAGAAGTCAGAAAAAGACATAGAGAATCATGGAATAAATTTGTTTCTAATTTAGAACATGATTTACATAAAATAAGACCCAATGTATATAAGATTTTGAAATACCTAAATGCAGATACCAAAGAAAACATAAAATTAAACACAATTGAAATTAGAAGAATTTCTAAATTACTACACAGAATTGTGGAGAAACAAATATTTTAAAAAAGACAACTGGCAAACAATTAACGAAAATGAAAAGGAAATAACTGAAGAAGAATTAGAAATCAGCCTGAAAGAAACAAGAAACGGAAAATCACCTGGAGAAGATAAGCTAGGTTCAGAACTACATAAATACGCAGGAACAAGATTCAAAGGAAGACTCCTATTATTTTTAAATAAAATTTACTCAACTGGTATCCCCCCAATAGAATGGAAAAAAGCAATTGTGATTCCTATCTTTAAGAATGGTAATAGAGATGACCCTAAAAACTATAGAGGTATCAGTATACTAAATTCATGTTACAAAATATATAGCAGAATCTTAAATAACAAACTAATGAAATATTCCGAAAACTTTATTCTAGAGGTACAAAATGGATTTAGAAAAGGACGATCATGTATAGACCCAGCTTTCTGCCTAAAATTAATAATAG
Organism: Typopeltis vanoorti; assembly: GCF_054136105.1. Lineage (NCBI taxonomy): Eukaryota > Metazoa > Arthropoda > Arachnida > Uropygi > Thelyphonidae > Typopeltis > Typopeltis vanoorti. The sequence continues at coordinate 142,781,180 of NC_143552.1, forward strand.
AGAAAAGAAGAGAATATAATTTAGAAACACACATTGCATTTATTGACTTTGAAAAAGCATTTGACAAAGTTAAAAGAAACATATTATTTAACATATTAAAAGAAATACAAATACCAAATAATATCCTAAAAGCTGTCACAAGTATATATGAAAATAATCAAATACAAATAAGATTAAATCACGAGCTATCATATACAAGAGAGATAAACCAAGGGGTCCGACAGGGATGTCCCCTCTCAGCAACTCTTTTTAATATCTACTTAAATGAAATAATAATAAAATGGAGTAAAAATTTGCATCAAGGAATTAAACTTTCACCTACAGTTAACTTAAACACTCTCCTCTTTGCAGACGACCAAATAATAATTACAAATTCTGAAGATAACTTACAGAAAGCTATTTTAAATCTAAATGAGATATCCAAAGATTATGGTATGATAATATCAACGGAAAAATCAAAAACTATGGCCTTTAAAGGACAAGATCCAGCAAGAACTAAAATAGTATTAGATAACAAGATCTTAGAACAGGGGAATTCATTTAACTACCTAGGATGTATGATCACTTATGAAAATGAAAAAGATATAAACATAAAAATTGCAAAATATTTAAAAATAACAGGAGTAATTAACTGTATATTTAAACCAAACCTAGTTCAAAAACAAACCAGGCTAAAAGTATACAATACATTAGCCCTACCGGTCTTAATGTATGGAAGCGAAATCTGGACAATAAAACAAAAAGACAAATAAAGATTAACAACAGCAGAAATGAAGTTTATGAGAAAAACTACAAAGTATACCCTATTTGATGACAAAAGAAACGAAGATATTATGAAAGAATTAAACCAAGAACCAGTAATTGAAAAAGTAAAAAATATAAATATAAATGGATGGAACACGTTCAAAGAATGAAAACGGAAAGATTACCAAAACAAGCCTCAAAGTAAACGCCATTAGGAAAAAGAAAACCAGGACGTCCTCTTAAACGATTCAACGATGACTTCTATGGCCGGAACAGGCCATACTAGGCCTAAATCCTTGATGCGTATGATGATGATGATGAATAGTTACTGACCTTAACTTACAGGATCTACTACCCATTAAGGTCACTAGAATGTTTAGATCATATAAGACACCTATGCCTTTAGTCTTAGTAGAAATTCATAACATTTACAAAGACATCTATAATCTAAAATCAATCTGTGGACTCAAAATAACCCCAGAACCATTGAGAAAGAAAGCATCTTCTGGGCAATGCCACAGATGCCAAAAAATTGGCCATGCTCAAAAGCTATGCAAAGCTCAGTTCAGATGCCTAAAATGTGGCGAGAATCACCCCACAAACACCTGCGCCAAGCCAAAATCCACTCAGGCTAAGTGCGCTAATTGTGGGGATCCTCACCCTGCTAATTATAGAGGGTGTATACATCACCCCAAAAACAGATGGAGCGATCCAGATCATCAGTCTACCTCGTCATCTAGCGCGAGAGTTCCTGAAGCTCAGGCTCCTCAGTCCTCCAAGAGTGAGATCACAACAGGTGCTCGCCCATCATTAACTGAGCCCCTTAAGAAAATGAATCTTCAACATTAAGCGAGAACATATGCTGATGTGGTCCGCTCCAAACAGAGAGTAAAAACCCAGAACCTGAATAATCCACATTCGAATCCATCAGCTATTATCACCTCTTCTCTTGCAAACATGCTGCAAGATTTCAGTATGTCAGCAACTCAGATCCATCACTAAGTGTTACAAAAAGATTCTTACAGCAAACCCAATCCATACTATCTGCACTCTCTGATGCATAGGAAAAAAATCGCCCCAAATTCTCTTAAAATTATTGCTTGGAATGCCAACGGTATCAAAAATAAACTGTTAAAAATCCAGGAATTCAATAATAGATACAACCCAGATATATTACTAATCAATGAAACTCATCTGAGGACTGCTGACACCCTCAACATCAGAGGGTATCAGATTTACAGAAACGACAGACTTGGGTACAGCGGTGGAGGTACAGCCACCCTTATCAAAAACTATATCAGCCATCATTCAATAACCAACCCTACAACCACTAACCTCGAAATCACAGGAATTAATGTCCTCACAAACTCAATTGGAAACCTAAAATTTTTTCTGCTTGGTTGTAAGCAGAAAACGTTTTAGGTTTTATTTTAGTGGTTAATAATGACTTTATTAAAAACATTATTAACCACAGATCTGGATGCCATCCTTGGAGTAAAAGGACCAATCGTTATCGCTGGAAACTTCAATGCAAAACATCCTGCCAGGAACAGTAAATCGACCAATAAAAATGGCCACATCCTTTCCAACTACACAGGATCAAACTACGCTGTTGTGGCTGCACCTACCGAACCAACTCATCTCAGTACGTCTGGTACTGCTGACATCCTGGATATAGCTATCCTGCTAGACATTAAAGTACAGTACAGCCTTAAATCACTAAACAAGCTGTCGTCGGATCACAACCCAATTCTACTGCAATTGGGAGAACAAGAATGCCTGTCCCCCCCCCCCTCTCATTCAGGCATATCGTGGGAGAGACTGTCCAAAGCACTTAGGGATCAAATGGGACCTGTCCCTCACATATGCACAGAAGAAGATGTGGAATCTGCAGTGACTAGCCACACCCAACAGATTAAGTCCGCTATAACAGTTGCAACCTTCCACAAACCTGTTCCCAAGCCTGGTCGTTTACCTGAGGATATTATGGACCTGATCAGAGAGACGAACAGAGCTAGGGAGAGATTTCGTAACACTCGCGCTCCTCAGGACAAGACAGTGCTTAATAGATTGAACGGAGTAGTAAGAGATGTACTTAAAACTCACAGAAACCACGTTTGAGATAAAAGGTTAGCCTCTAGCTCACCTATTGATCGCTCTATCTGGGGGTTACTGAGAAACATCAAAAATAAAAACAGATCCCTCCCCCCATAATCTCAAAGCAGTGCCTAGTCCACACAGATGCAGATAAGGCAGAAGCCATACTAAAGAATCTTGAGGAGCAGTGCAAACCTTCTTATAACAACTTAAATTTCAATCACTTGTACAAAATCCACAGACAGGTCAGGCATGCATTAAATCTCCCAGATACCAGTGCTGACCATATTGCACCCGCATCACCTGTTGAATTATATGATATTATTAAAAAACTTAAGAACAATAAATCTCCTGGACCAGACGGCATCTCAAACAGGGTGATCAAGCTGCTGCCTCGAAAAGCTGTAGTGCACCTGACCAGTATAATAAATGCAATCTTAAGACTTCACTATTTTCCTTCCACCTGGAAACTGGGTGATGTAATTCCTATACATAAGCCAGGCAAAAACCCACACTTACCACAAAATTATCGTCCAATCAGTCTCATCTCCAGTCTGGGTAAGGTTGCAGAGAAAGTCATCCTGTCACGACTCCAAACCTCAGTAAATAACCTCAACATCCTCCCTAAAGAACAGTTTGGTATTCAACAACACCATAGTACTACCCAATAAATCCACAGAATTGTCGAATATATCATCACCAGTTACAACTGGCGCAAGTGCACAGGAGGTGTTTTACTAAACCTATCCAAAGCATTTGACAAAATGCGGCATTTTGGACTCCTACACAAACTTATCTCAACCGGTACCCTCACTAAAAATGGTTCATATAATCCATTAATTTCTTTCAGAATAGATCAATGCAAGTTAAAATCAACGGTTCTACATCGTCCCAGCACCATATCGTTGACGGAGTGCCTCAGGGATCTCTACTGGCTCCATTGCTATTTTCTGTATAGATGTCAGACATCCCACACAATCCGATGACTTCCATTTTGGTTCTGTATGCGGACGATACGGCAATACTAACCAGATCTCTCAGACCCCATTTCATTACCAGAAAGCTTCAAGAAAACCTTCTAAAGCTGGAGGGTTGGTTCTCCAAGTGGAGATTAGAAGTCAACCCCCTGAAAAGCTCAGCCGTTGTTTTCTCAAAAAGGCCAATGTCTCCTGCAAGAGATGTGTTACTATTCAATACTAAAATTCCCTGGCAGACAGAAACAAATTACCTGGGTCTAATTCTCGACAAAAAGCTATCTTTCAACCAACACATCAAGTCTACGTGCGCAAAGGCATCTAAAGCCATAGCTCAGATCTATCCGCTGATTAATAGAAATAGCAAGCTCAGCAACAGAATCAAATTGCAACTATACCAGATGATGATTCGTCCTATAATCACCTATGCCTCTCCGGCCTGGAGCCACACCTCTAATACTAACATTATCAAAATACAACGAGTACAGAACAAGTGCTTGAGAATGATTCTGAACGCCCCGTGGTATGTTAGAAACAATCAACTTCATAGAGATACAAATATTCCCTATATTTTCTCTTTTCTACAAGCCTTAGTATCCAAGTTTTTCCTTAAGACGTCCACACACCCCAACGATTTGGTTCAGCAAGCTGCAGCATACGAGGCAACGGACATATTCAAATATAAAAGACCAAAAGCTATATTAGCCTCCTATAGCGATGCATAATCTCCATGCCCATTCAGGGCGAGCAAACTGCTCATAAATTCTACCCTCACTGTAACCACAACAGATAACGGGGAATATGAAAAGCATCTTGCTTCACCCCTAAAGACATAAATGTGAATTGTCAAATTTGGATTTGAGATACTGTATTTGTTGCGGTATTTTGTAATACAACGAAAAATCGAGAATATGCAATTGTAATTTCAATGTTTAATAATTTCAATGTTTAATTTCTACAGGAGATTGATTATTTAACTTGCAGCCCAGCAGTGGTTTTGAACAGTGTTACAAGCTTTATTTAGTGGGAAAATAAATAATGTAGTCTTAACTATTTTTTATTTGGTGGGAAAATAAATAATGTAGTCTTAACTATTTTTTATTTGGTGGGAAAATAAATAATGTAATCTTAACTATTTTTTATCAGTCATGTTTCATTTAATGCATTTTTCTTTGCATCTGCAATTAGAAATCTAAGAGTCTAAATCTAACGTTTGCTTGCACTTGTACTTGAAAATATCTTGAAGAATTAATCTTTGAAATATTTAATGAATGAAACTTAATGAAAAAAATAACCTCCAAACTTATCAGGACATTTATTCAGCTATTCTATGAGTTTTAATGAAATATATTGTCTACATTTAATGCGATATTCTGAGACTGAAAATCGCCAAACATTTTGCTGGTCCTCTGCAGCCGATTCGGCTTGGTTGGCCGAGGCGTTAACGTATCCATTCTGTAGCCAAGAGACTGCGGGTTCGAATCCTCCCAAGGGTGGATGTTTGTGATGATGCTAGTAACAAATTACTGTATGTATTGCTGTGACCTGTGTCCTGGCACAATGTGACCGTTGATGTTTTTGCACCCATAAAAATAAAAATCTACCGCGGATATGAACAAGAAAACGCCACATATAGAATGCTATAGACAACTAGTTCTTTCCTACCACCTGCGGACAAATGTATGGACAAAAAAAAGAAAGAAAGAAAATGAAAGCATTAAGAAGAATTGTAATTTCATTTTTATATTCTGAAATGTTTGCAATTTATTTCTTTTAAATATCTAATAAAATGTACCTTACGCTCGTATCATCATATGAGACAACAGATTCGTCTAATCAAACGATATTCCCTCCGTTATAGTTATAGGAGAACATACCATCGTGCTCTTCAAAAAACGGATGCCTTTTCGGCATCCCCAGTCACATTTCTAATTATGGAATTCAAATACAGCCATTTTCTAGATGTCCTTCAGTCAAGATAGACTGTCGACCTAGCATAGGTGGCAGTTATTTTCAGACAGGATTCGAAGAACTCCATTTGTTCCTGGTAGTAGATAATTTAGCTTGATAATGAACAAAACTGATAACACAAAACTTGACAAATACATGAGCACGCTCGACCTATATATCCTCAGTTTCCGATTGCGATAATGAACTATAATCATAGGAAAGTATCAAATCAAACACAGCTGAGTATAAAATTTCATTGATACATTGTGGTGATCGCATCTCTCTCTCTCTATTTTAAATACACCCTCTGTCCAAAAAGAAACCGAACTTTTGATAGAAAATAAAACACAGGCTAATTATGATTATTCAGTTAATTTAGTTCAATCAATATACTCTCCTTCAGCTTCGATACAGCGTTTGGTAGGTCAATTAGTTCGTTAAATGAGTTTTTTATATCGGTTTTTGGGATACTGTTGAGGGTCGTGGTTACTGCCGCATGAACGATTTCAATGGTGTCGTATCGCTTTACTTTCACCTGCAAATGAAGTTGGGGGAAGAGAAAGAAGTTATAGGATGCTAAATCAAGTGAATACGACGAGTAATCCAACACGCAAACTTGGTTTTTGCTCAAAAACTGTCTGGTCGTTGGTCAACTTGTGGAGAACAAATCGCGACTTCAATTTACGAAGGCCCAAACTCTCGGTCAAAATGTTGTGCACAATTGATTTTGGAATCCTCAATTCATCTTCAGTCAATCTCACGGACGATTTCGGGTTTGCTATGATGAAATCACGCACTTTTTTGGATGTTAACTTCGCTCAGTCCAGTTTTTGGACGGCCCGGCTTTTCGTCGTCCTCAGGCGTTTCACGACCACTTTGAAATCGCTTACACTACTCGTAAACTAGAGTACGGGATAAGCATTCATCACCGTATCATTTTTGAAGCATTTGATGCGTTTCGGTAAAACTTTTACCAAGTTTAACACAAATGTCAATAGCAGCTCTTTGTTTGAAACTCATTTTCTGACCGCTCGTCAAAACGCACTGTCACTCTTGGCACTATAACTCGGCTTCTAATGAAACAAATGTCACAAACAATTGACACAACGCTAATGAAGATTGCCGCTTTCGGCAACAAAATGATACAACAGGTGGTGACACTAGTTTCTTCTATTTTCGAAACGTTCGGTTTTTTTTTGGACTGAGGGTATATATATATATATATATATATATATATATAAGGGTGGAAGGGGTGGTGGAGCGCAATACATAGCCTCTCCCACTCAAATGTTAACCTCACCTTCCCGTGGTCCATCCTGTTCTAAAAGTACAAACGAGGCACTGGCGACCGAGTATGGGCGGTATAACTTTAACACCCTAACAGAGTAAATACTGTTAGATCTGCCTGTCCAGAGGCGTTAGGTAGCAGCCCTACCACTGGACTTACCCAGCGACAGGTTAGTAACCTGCCCTGGGGAAATTCAAAATACTTTCAAGTTTCATGCAAAGAAAAGCCGGACGGACTGTCAGGGAAAAGACCACAACCCTGGAAACGGTAAACGAAATTGGAAAAAGGAACACATAATGAAGATTGCAACATGGAATGTGAGAAGCATTGCACACAAAGAAGAAGAACTTGATAAACAACTAAACCAAGCTAACATAAAGATATGTATAGTAACAGAAACAAAGAAAAAACAAAAAGGTACAAAAGAAACTAACAACTATATACAAAGCTACAGTGGGGTAAAAAAAGCAGAAAGAGCAAAAGCAGGTATAATGATTATGGTACATAAATCCCTAAAGAACAATATTGTATATTACAACTATTTGAATGAAAGACTAATAGAAATTAGACTCAAGACATTAAGAGGCCACATAACAATAATTGGTGCATATGCACCAGAAGAGGGAAAAGAAGAAGACAGTAATATATTTTATAAAGAATTACAGAATGCCATAGATAAAACAAACAGAACTGACTATTTACTGCTAGCAGGAGATTTAAATGCTAGAATAGGAAACAAAAAATACAAAACAAACATAGGTAAATTTGGCGAAGATACATGTAATCAAAATGGTCGCAGATTGCGCGATTTTGTCATTTATAATAATATGAGAATAATTAATTCAATGTTTAAACACAAGGAAATAGATAAATATACTTGGTTAGCCAAAGGATACAAATCAGTAATCGACTACGTTATCACAAATTTTAAATTAGCGGAGTTAATTTTAGACCTCAGAGCATATCGAGGCTTTGAATTAAACTCTGATCATTATATGATATCAGCAAAAATTTGTTTTAAACCAAAGTGGCTAAAAATACATAGAATTGAAAAATTCTTACCAGCCAAACTACAAAATTTCTTAATTACAGGATCCTCAAGTTAGACTATAATATCAGAAATGTACAAACTTAAAAACAGAAACCATACATGAATCAAGTGACATAGAAGATGAATGGGAAAATTTGAAACAAATTCTCACAAAAGCAGCAACAGAAACCTTAGGAATAAAGCACAAATGGATTAGAAAAAGAGGACTACGAGACTGGAACAAAGAATTAGAAAATATAATAAAAACCAAAAAGGACAGTTACCAGAAATGGCTAAACTCCAAAACAATAGAAGCAGAAATAGAGTATAAAAAAATAGTGCAATTGCAAAACGAGAAGTAAGGAAAAAATATAGAGAAAGATGGAACAATTTCGTAACAGAACTAGAAAAGGATTTATTTAAGTCACAACCCAAAACCTATAAAGTAATAAAATACATCAATAAAGAAATAAAAGAAAAGATAAAAATACAAACAATAGATTTAGAAAAATGGGTAACCTATTTCCAAAATCTCTGGACAAATGAGAACAACGAATTAAAATTTTATAAGACAAGGAATGACCTAATAGAAAATATCACAATGTTAGAACTGAAAAATATAATAAAGAAGATGAAAAATAGGAAAACGCCAGGAGAAGCCAATATAAATATAGAACTATACAAAAATGCAGGGTGAAAAATTTAATGAAAGACTTATGAAATTTTTTAATATGGTTTGGATGTCCGGAAAAACCCCTAACTCTTGGAAAAAAGCACTGGTTATCCCAATCTATAAAAAAGGAAATAAAGACAGTTGCAATAATTATAGGGGAATTAGCCTGCTGAATACAGGATATAAAATATATGCAGGAATATTAAAAGAGAAACTAAGCAGCATTGTAGAAAACAAATTACTAGAAGAACAAAATGGTTTCCAAAAAGGCCGATCCTGCATAGATCCAATTTTTACTTTAAAATTATTAATAGAAAAGAGAAGAGAATTTCAAAAAGAAACACACGTGGCCTTTATTGATTATGAAAAAGCCTTTGACAAAATTAGTAGACAAAAATTGTTTAAAATATTAACCGATTTAAACATACCAAACCAACTTTTACAATCTATTCAAGAAATATATACAGGAAATAAAATAGCAGTTAAATTAGAACACACCTCAGAATGGAAAGATATATCAAGAGGAGTACGACAAGGATGTACCCTCTCACCTCTGCTTTTCAATATATATATAAATGAAATATTAACGATCTGCAAACAACATAACCTATTTGGTATACAAATGACTCCGCAAATGAAGATACACTACTACTATTTGCAGATGATCAAATAGTATTAGCTACATCAGAAGATGACTTACAAAGATCATTAAAATCATTAAATGATATCTCAAAGCAATATAATATGGCAATATCCAAAGAAAAAACAAAAATAATGGCATTCAAAGGAGAAAACCCAATAAGAAGTAAAATAGTGATAGATAATAAAATACTAGAACAAGTAAACACTTTCAGATACTTGGGATGTGATCTATCATACAAAGAAGAAAAAGACATAGGTACTAAAATAGCAAACTTTGTCAAAGTAAATGGCATAATAAATAATATATTTAAGCCATCCCTGGTATAAAAACACACTACAATCAGACTATATAATGTCTTGTCAAAACCAACTCTACTATACGGAAGCGAAACATGGACCATGAAAAGGAAAGATGAAAAACGAATTCAAACAGCAGAAATGAAGGTCCTCAGAAAAACAGCTGGATATACCAAGGAGGGCCACAAAACAAATGAAGAAATCTTAATTACTACATAAGACAGTATAAACAAAAATTTAGAGGAAACACACTTTTCAGTCTGTTATTTATTATGCGTTCAGAAGATATAATCCTTGTATGTATTCGATATTCACGTAGATTGTAGAGAAGATGTTGTGAACAGAGTTTAATCACACAGTACTAGGTAAAGGAAAGTAGGTGGCGCACTTTAATATGTCTGCATGGTAAACATGAGAGTCACAAAAGATATAATGGGTGAAGAGAAGACATCAAGGAACGAATCGCACAGTTGACAGAGTAAACAAAACGCCTGGTGATTGGCAACGAACGCAATATGAAGGCCAGATGGTGTCGAGAAATGACAGACTTGATTGAAGAAGTGCAATCACTTCGTTCAATAGAGAAACCGCTAGGTGGCTGGTACGTATTTGTAGACATTGTTCTTTCCGTGTCAGGGGAAATTGCCAACAGAACAAATAAAGAAAAGTGAAGATAAGAAATAAGTGTGTTAAATGGGTCAAGAGTTGTTATCTGAGGGAGATCACCAATGAATCTGATGGTGGACAATTGATCAATATTCGATCTTCTACCATTGGCTATTTAATTAACTATAAATCATGGATGGTTTTACCGATGAGTGCTTTCATGAATACTCCCGAACGAAAACAACAAAAATATGGAAAAGTTCTAAGAGAATCATTTAACAGGTTAATTTCGTGCCGACTTTGTTTTCCTGACACACACACTTGCTTTATATCTTCCGTATGAAGACCTTGGCTAATCGTAGAGAGTCAGTAAGAATGGCAAAGACTGTTATTATTAATATCCTCAAGTATAGCGATCCAACCAACAATAAGAATGAAACCTGCAGTAGCATTAGTAAGGTGAGGAAGACATAATAGGAACCGCTCTACATTTCAAAGATGACAATTTTCTTAAGACACTCTAGGCCTCCAAATAAGAAAGATAATAGTGTTATATCAGACCATTAAATGATCTATCGCCTAATGACTTATACAAATATCTACGCCACAGCAAGATTAGAATCCATGGCCCTGTGATTGAAGAACAGTTTCCTTACCGCAAAACTTTATTAGTATTACATGCCATTCTATAATAGACTCTCGCATTATCAAAAGATGAGTTTCATATTTATGATTGTTTTAATTTATGACATAAACGCACATAAGAATAAAAATTAAAAGAAAAAAAGAAAACATTTAAGTCTTCCTAAAAATTAATGGCTTAAAAACTAATCAAGAATGATGCTATCCTACTACAGGGCGTAGAAGTCCAAGTCACAGAAGTCACAAAAAAATAAAAAATAAAAAACGAGACAGGAATTAACCTTATTGAGTCTAACATTTGTAGAAAGGTGATTTTTTTTTTCATTTGATTTTATGTTGTATTCAATTTACCTACTTGATTATTTCATACGTTCTTCCAGTTGAGCTTCAATGAGCCATCGGCGTCTAACGATAAAAAAATTCTTAAAATTAAACAGAAAAGGTTAAAAAGAATTTTATGCCGCACAGTGAACTAAGAAGTAAAAAAACTCAGACATTTTATGACATGCACACTAGATGGAAGAGGACATTCCAGCCTCTCTATTGAAAGCTGACGGACAGCGAACAAGTTCTCTACTTGAAATATAAATTGTGTTTGATTAGATAAAATAGGATAATTTTGAATTTTTTATTCAGCTTGAAGCCAATGTTCACTCTATTCACAAAATCAGTCCAGTTTATGTTTGATTAGATGAGTATACCAAAAGGGTACAAGTATCATCTTTCCCCAGTCTCATCCTAACACGCTGGATTTCTTACACTTAATCAGAGCACAAATATGATACTTGTACCCTTTTGGTATACTCATCTAATCAAACATAAACTGGGCTTTGATTTTGTGAATAGAGTGAATATTGGCTTCAAGCTGAATAAAAAATTCAAAATTATCCTATTTTGTTGACCTTGTTGACCAAGGTAGTAGCACTTTTGCTCTCGAGACAATAGGGGATTAATACCGCTGATAATGGATGTGCATGCTTGTTTTTAGGTAGGAGATGAATTTCATCGTTGGCGTGAGAACACCACCTTTCTTACTGGAAGACTTTATTTGCTTTAAAAAGTACATGTTTAGTTTGTAGAGCAGGTTTCTAGAGTATGTGATCACTAATCTACCTACGATATTAATACATAAAGTTACATATGATCCTCAAGTTACATCTAATACTTAGTCCGCTTCTTACTACGACTTTAATGTAGATTAAAATCATGCACCTGAAACCCGCAAGAGCCAATCATTTCTTTGTGCATCGAAAGAAATGTACGATACATACACACACAAATGTTAAAAAATGTTGAATTAAATAATAACAAATTTCTATAAGAAAAAAGGTAGCTAAATTTAAATTTTAAAGCAGTAGTTCTAATATCAAACAAATTTAAATACAAATATAAAAGAAGACAATATTAAAGATCCAATGTTATTTTAGAGCTGAATATATGTATGATACATAAATACATATGTACGATACATAAAATACATAAATACACAGGTTAATGTTTTTTTTAAATAACGAAACCTGTGGTGCGATCATAATTAAAAGAAACACACGTATTAACCACAGCGAAAATTATTTAATTGTAAATATTTCATCCTAAGTATCTTAGGACATCTCAGTACAGTAGTTTAAAACAATAATAGGAATAACATACAGTTAGGGCGCATGATTACAATAGAATCTCATTAAACGTGCGTAACGTGCTACAGAAGTAGAAAAAAATTTTTTTTAATTATTTAACACAATTTTGTATGACGATTTCCCATACTTTAGGAATGGTAAGAACGTCGTTGCGGTTTAAGTTTGGTCTGTGTAGTAGGGCTTCAGAACTTTCTTTGTATAAACGTTCATGTTTATATAAAGATCTATGTAAAAGTTTAGACTATTCCCAATGGATCCTATGGCTTGGATTTCCAATTCCGTGTTGAAAGAGGCCACATTTCTGCGGTTTAAAAAGACGAATGTGGTCTTGATGTTCCGAGATGCGTTTCTGAACAGACTTACCTGTCTGTCCAAAGTAAGACAATTTGCATGAGCATGTAATCTCATAAACGCGAGGCAACATCAGAGGTGAGAGTTTGTCCTTAGGAGAAGGTAACAAGTTGTAAATTTGGTTGATAGGTTTGTGAGTAGTGGCAAAATTGTATTTCTTCATAATTTTAGAAAGACGTTCGGAGATGCCTTTGACGTAAGGTATGGGAATCCTATGGATTTCTTCCTGTCTGATTTGATGTGTGGAGAAGTGACTGATGATTTTTTGAGTTGTTTTAGGATTATATCCATTTAGGATGGCTGTATTTGTAAAGAATCTTTAAACCAGGAATGAGAATTAATCAAACATACAGCCATCCTAAATGAATATAATCCTAAAACAACTCAAAAAGTCATCAGTCACTTCTCCACACATCAAACCAGACAGGAAGAAGTCCATAGGATTCCCATACCTTACGTCAAAGGCATCTCCGAACGTCTTTCTAAAATTATGAAGAAATACAATTTTTCCACTACTTACAAACCTATCAACCAAATTTACAACTTGTTACCTTCTCCTAAGGACAAACTCTCACCTTTGATGTTGCCTGGCGTTTATGAGATAACATGCTCATGCAAATTGTCTTACTTTGGACAGACAGGTAGGTCTGTTCAGAAACGCATCTCGGAACATCAAGACCACATTCGTCTTTTTAAACCGCAGAAATGCGGCCTCTCGCAACACGGAATTGGAAATCCAAGCCATAGGATCCATTGGGAATAGTCTAAACTTTTACATAGATCTTTGTATAAACGTTCATGTTTATATAAAGAAAGTTCTGAAGCCCTACTACACAGACCAAACTTAAACCGCAACGACGTTCTTACTATTCCTAAAGTATGGGAAATTGTCATACAAAATTTTGTTAAATAATTTTTTAAAATTTTTTTTACTTCTGTAACACGTTAATGAGATTCTATTGTAATCATGCGCCCTAACTGTATGTTATTCCTATTATTGTTTTAAACATCTGTACTGATGATGTCCTAAGATACTTAGGATGAAATATTTACAATTAAATAATTTTCACTGTGGTTAATACGTGTGTTTCTTTTAATTAGTCCTTAAAGTCCTCATAAGGACTGGCTTAAAGGGGCGAAGCAAGAATGCTTTTCATCTTCCCCGTTATCTGTAGAGGACAGTGTAGGGATAAGGTATTAATGAGCTATTAAAGCTCTGATCATGGCAGGAGGGTAACAGCAATAGCCGAGCCTCAGTTAGAACTTCATTGGCTACAGTATTGTTATACATTACCCTCCAAGGGTCAATTTCCTTAAAAAAAAAACTGTTTCAAATTTCGTTTAATTAGTCCTTATAGTCCTTATAAGGACTGGCTTAAAGGGGCGAAGCAGTAATGCTTTTCATCTTCCCCGTTATCTGTAGAGGACAGTGTAGGGATAAGGTGTTTTTAAGCTATTAAAGCTCTGATCATGGCAGGAGGGTAACAGCAATAGCCGAGCCTCAGTTAGAACTTCATTGGCTACAGCATTGCCATCCATTACCCTCCAAGGGTATTGGATTGAATGAATCAATCACCGCATCTCACGGTCGATTGTTCAACTTTTTCTGTCTGCATCCGTTTAATTAGGTTTAAAAATATTGCATTAAATAATAACAAATTTCTATAAATAAAAAGGTACCTAACTTTAAAAACTTCTTTAAAGCAGTAGCATTAAAATATCAAACATATTTAAATAGATTTGAGAGAATATTAAAGATCCAATCTTATTTTAGAGCTGAATATATGTAAAATATTTGAAAATTTCGAAAATTTGACAAGAGAGTAAGAATAGAATCCTCGGCATCGAAGTTGCTTTTGTACAACTTCAAAGACACGAGCGCTGCCTAGCGTCAGTATATTCTCTTTTATTTGTGCTTTTGGTAAAGGTTTCACTGGCCTGACAGCTGTTTCTTTGATAAAACGAAATTTAAATTTTTAATCAAATTTCTAAATACAAGCCTTTATAATAATTTTGCACACTAATATAAGCATGTTTATCCCACTTTTCGCACGGTAACATATTAATAAGTAAAACGAATTCGTTCCAGTAAATTGTAAAATTGTTGTAATTTTAATAACATTTTGTAATTTTAATAAAATTTTGTAATTTTAAAATTCCGAAATTAAACAATGGTTTACAAAGTCATTGAGAAGATAGCATTGTAGTATAATATACTTAATGTATACAGGGTGTTCGGGATAAATTTGACAGTTTCGTAAGGAAAAAGAAAATCTTCTTTGTATCTATTAAATTTAATGAATTGACAAAAAAACATTACAGGCAGAGTTAATTACAATACTATCAACAAGATTTACTCAAAATAACCACCATTAGCATCGATCACAGCTTCAATTCTGCTTCGGAACCTCGAACAAGCTGATGCTACAGTCTCCCTGGGAAGGGCCGCAAAAACTGTTTTAATTTTATCCATTAACTGGGCTTTTGTATTACTGGAAGTGCGATTGGTGTCTTTTTCAACTGCGCCCCATACAAAATAATCCATGGGGTTAAGGTCTGGGGAGTTTGGAGGCCAAACATTTGGACTGGTGAAGTCGTAGAAATTTTCAGACAACCATTTTTGACTTTTCCCAGAGGTGTGGCAAGGGGCCGAATCCTGCTGCCATACATACGGCCTACCATTGGCTACCCTTGTTATCCAGGGCTTGACTACAGTTAGCAACTCCACGAACAAAGCCCGAATTCCAATGCCAGGGTTCTTCAACACCTGTTCCTGCAGATTTGCGAGGAATTCTGCTGTACGAACGCAATCAGATCGTCTGCTAGGGATCTTTCTTCTTGCTACATCCTCGTAGTCACCATTGCAAGTCTCTAGTTCATGCCTGATTGTTTTTACTGTATTCAGGGAGCATTGGGCAGCAGTCGTAATATCCTTATTTTGATGGCGGGCACGAATCATCATGATACAAGTTATTCTCTTCCATGATTCAGGTGGGTTCCAGCTATCCATCCTTTCTGACATCTTGTATATGAATGAAGAAGGGTCCAAACTTTTAAATGAAGAGAAGTGTGTGTTAATACATGTAACTTACGGAAAAATATAATTAATTATAAATATGTCAAATTTATCCCGAACACCCTGTATATTCAATGCTAATCAAGCTTTGGATAGGAAATAGTTTTCTTATCCTTTCATAGGCTCACGATAATCCAGTTAACCAGCCCACCTCTCTACTTCAAAGCATATAATTTATATTTTAAACTGCGATGCTGACCATTCAGTTATTCATGACTCTCTCTCTCTCTCTCTCTCTCTGTTTCTCTCTATTTTTGGGAAACATTTATCGTATAAAATACGTAAAAACAAAACGGACGTTTAAGAAAACTTCAAAAGAAAATTTATTTCAGTCGATACACATAAAATATTTTGTGTCATTTTCCGTTTCGATATAAACGCATTTCATAAAGAGATGAAGAATGACGTTAATGCAACCTTTTTGAGGGAATCTATATGAAAAATATTTTTATATAAGGTCTATATCGAATCGATCTTTCCGTGCAATACTAAAAATATATGGTACCCTTTTGCAAAATCCCCATTTTAAGAAACAAAAAAAAAAAAGTGAAGAAAAGATTTAAATTTCTTAAAGAAACCCGACAAGCTAACTTGTGAGTTTCTGAGTATTGTCTTGGGGTTAATATTTCTTTAAGTTTTTTCGTTTTATCTTCAAAAACCTGCTTAAAACATTTGAATCTCCCATTTTCTTCAGACCAGAATAGGAATTAAACCTCATTTCCTCGAGGTGTGACTTTTATTTTGTAAATCTAAATCGTTGGAAGGCTCATAAGTATGGAGAATATTGTAAACATAGCACTGGTTTGGTACAATGACACAAATAAAGACTTCAACTACTGTCGTGCCAACCGCCAGTCATTTGATAAACGCATGTTAAAATTAATAAGACGGCTTGGTAATTATGCAAATATGTATTGATATAAACACACCAGCTCCTTATGTATTAATATAAACAGATATAAACACACCAGCTCCTTCTTTAAAGAAAAAAATCGTTTCATACATTTAATTCAGGGGATGAAATCCTTCTAAACGTATTTGACAGTTTCCTTAATCTCCATAAAAAAGACCCTTTACCAAAGTAATGATTTTTATCCATACTGAATGGGAGATGCATGTAATGTGGCAGCTATTTTCTCTGCGATAAATCAAATTCTTACTTCATATTCCCAATGGACAAATTTGCACCAAAACCAGAAAAAAAAAATTCGATTGCCGAACTACATTTCTAAAGTTAGTTAGAAGGACTACTTCCTAAGCTTGCGGTATTTTCTAGTAAAGATCTAGCAAGAGGAGATTAAAAAGATTCCAAATTTTCTTGTCTATCCCAAGTTGATGTTCTAGAGCGAAGCCGGACGATAAATATGAATTTAATTTGTGGTTGACGAAAGGTAGAAAGTTCTTTGCAATTTATTCCTAAACGAGTATTGAATGGAACGAAAGAAAATAAAAAGAAAAGAATAACTCGACAAGAAACCTCAATCACTTGATGTGTAGAGAGACTGTCGTTGCGCTACTTGTGTGAAGTGACTAGACACCGCTTTCTTCACTTTCTTATTAACTGGATTCGTTCTTCATGTCTACTGTTTTATTGATCGACATGGGAGTCAGTTGTCTCAAGATTATCGATTATCTCAGCGAATGATGTAAACTTATATATAACGAATGCCGCAAAATTTTCATCTTATGGATAGGACTTTGATATTTCGAATGGTGTAAGAGTTTAAAAACTTTTTACAATATTATTTATGAAGATATTTCAAAGATCTATAGAAGAAAGTACTATACTTAAATTAAGTAATTTAAAAATATAAATAGAAACAAAAATAATAAAAAAATTAAAATAATTAAAACAATAAGAATTAAAAATTGACTCATTTAAATTAAAACAATAAAAATGAAAGAAGGCTATGAACTATAATCGCCAGTGGTGCGAAAAATTAAAATATGTTATGTTTCTAAATATTCTCCATACACACATGATAATTTGGAATGTCATGACGCGTCACTGAACTGGAAAGCCTGAAACTGATACATTGTGTTCTATTAAGTTTGTAAGGTGAGTAGGGTGCATATTTCTTGTTCGTAGTATGTCCTTAGGACTCTTTTCAGGCTATTGTGGTTTGTACGGTTCTTGTATTCAAAAGGTAGTTTATTTAGTATATCTAGTATGTAGAAGCTTTGAATGGCCTTTCCGTAGTGATTATTGTATTTATATGTGATATAATTAGTTGGCTCAGGTCTTGCTATACGGTATGTACGAGGGTGGTCTGAAAGGTTCTCGGCCTAACAATGAAAATACGAATTAATAATTTAAAAATTATTTTTATTTTTTAACATAATCTCCCTTAATACTAATACGTTTATTCCAGCAATGCTCCAGCGCCATTATCCCATCCCTGTAGTGGTTCTCAGTAAGATCTGCAAAATACCCCTATACAGCTGTAATCAGATTCGAAGAAAAAGGCGACCAGCGAGGAAGAGTTTTAGTTTTGAGAAGAGATAGAAGTCAGAGGGAGCCAAATCTGGGGAATAGGGTAGATGTTCCAAAAATTCACAGTGCAGATCCCTTAATTTTCCCAATGCCAAAACACCTTTGTGGGCAGGTGCACTGTCCTGATGAAAGATGATTTTTTTTTTTCTGAAAACCGGGTATTTTCGCACGAATTTTTTCTTTCGTCTAGGTCTGGTTAAAAGATCGGAATAATATTCCCCGGTTATTGTTTTACCTTTTTCAAGATAATTAATAAACAAAATGCCTTTAGCATCCCAAAACACCCGTGCCATGATCTTTCCTGTTGATGGAACCGACATAATTTTCTTTGGCGCTGAACCACCGGCTTTTGTCCACTGTTTTGGATTTTGGTGTGTAATTGTGAATCCAAGTCTCATCCATAGTAATAAATCGACTTTGTCGATTTATTACTGTGAGCAACCGCAGCACCCATCTTGCACAAAGCTTTTTCATTTGCAATTCTTCATGCAAAATATATCCTACACGGTCTTTTGAAATGATGATAGTCTCAGAAATTTCACGCACTTTGACTCGCCGGTCATCCAATACCATATCGTGCACTTGATCAATGATTCCTGGTGTTATTACAGTTTTTGGAAGTCCTTCACGTGGATCATCTTCAAGGCTGGTACGGCCACGTTTAAACTCGGTAACTCATTTATTAATTGTCGAAAACTAAGAAGAGTGCCCATAAACGTTTATGAACTTCGAATGAATTTCTTTTGGCGATAAATCTTCTTTTAGAAGAATTTTATAACCGCACGATATTCAATTTTATCCATTTCAGGGGGATACAGCAACATTTTTGTTTCAGACAGCTGTATAAAACAAACTACTTGATAGAATGACTTGCAATTTCACCTGGATGCTTATGACAGATGTATCCAGTTAAAACAAAAATCTCTTGCCGATAGTTTTGCCATCTATGGTCGAAGCCGAGAACATTTCAGACCACCCTCGTATTTCTGGCTGTCCTGTAGTTGGCATCGAAATAATGTTTTAGTATGGCTACATAGTGACATAAGTGTTTTGCTGTTATTATTTTGTGTTCTGGCATTGCAGTGTATATAAAGCCGGTATTGTAATAATAATAATAATAATAATAATAATAATAATAATAATAATAATAATAATAATAATAATGAGAGTGACAAAACATACGAAATGAAGGCACTCTGAATATATATCAATACTGGAGGTAGACAAAGTCGATAGAAACTTTAAATGTGGTAAGGCAGCTATAGTAGATGATATTCGACCAGAAATGCTCATACAGGTGGTAGTATAAATGTTTTTTTTTTCTTCTAAGTGAATACATTGCATAGTTTAGGAAATGCCGAATTCTAAATGATTGGAGTTAAGCTCTCATAGTTCACATGCATTAAAAAAAAAAGAAAAGAAATAAAACTGAATATGAGAACTGCAGAGGAGTTTCCCTACTGAATACTTCTGGTAAGATTTATTCAAATATGCTTAAGAAGATGCTAAGAAAAAGTTGTGAAAAAGAAACTTTGAGAAGAACAAACTGGATTACGGCCAAATGGATGTTGTCACAAACAGATTTTTTTTTTTTTAAGACAAGTGATTTAGAAATCCTGGGAAGAAATATAATAAATATCTGTAATAAGAGTTTCATAGAAACTGTAAAGTCATATGATAATGCCTAGAGAAAATCTAGTAAATATCCCATAATTATAGCATAAATTTAGATCTAAACCAGCCATGAAAAATGACTGGGATACAGAAGATACTCTGATGCAAAATCAGGCGTATAACAAGGGTGCGCACTATCTCCGCTGGTGTCCAGTATCTATAAGGATCACATCAAGAACTAGTGTCATAAAAACCTGATTTCAAAACTGACGATATTCAGTTCTTTACTTTATGCGGATTATGTTATGGTGGTGGGTTTTCCTTTTTCAGTCGTTTCCGACCGTAGGTAACTTTGTAGGCATTGCCCACAAAGTTTTTATGGGGTAGTTCTGGTGAGGTTTTTATGGGGTAGTTCACCACTCCCCCTACCCCCCATTTCATTCCGGCTCAGGACCGGCATATTGCTGTAACGTATTCATGACTGTAATCTATGTGTATTCACGGGGCTGGTTTGTCTGTTCTGAGGGAAGAAAAAAACCCGAGATTCGGGGTGAAAAAAACCCCCTATATCCGTATGAGACCGGCTAACTCACTTTTGGTCGAAATAGACCAGATAAAGGTTCCTTACGTTACGGACGGGAATCGAACCCAAGTCTTGCCGACCAAAGGGCTTCGTCTGTACCAGTATTTCCCAACGTTTTTTGGATCATACCCCCACCTCAACGCCTCAAAGATTTTGATATCCCCCCCCCCTCGCCGACAATGGTGAGTGTTTTGAGTATATCAGTGATGAGGTGATGAATGCAACATCGTTTTCTAATTGCCCCATTGGGCGTACGCCCCACGGTGAGAAACACTGGTCTATACCGACTGAACGACGGAGGCTCAGGTGATGTTATATTCCTGAATAAATTCATCAGGAATCCTAGGGACTCTTACTATTATTCCAAGTAACAATAATTCTCATACCAAGTTCGGTATGAGAATTAGTAATAAAAATGAAATTTGTGAAAAAAAATAGATAGGAAGTTGGAAAACATCAACTGCATTTTCAATGTAGAACAAAAAAAATACTTTAGCTATTTAGGTTCAATTTTTAGTGAAGATAAAACACAATTTCGAAATAGATCATAGTATAAACAAAGCTGATTTGTTGCGTTTAAGAATATGTTAGTAGTGCTAATCTCAGGTGACATGGTCACTTAAACAAAATTAGAGAGGATAGGTTAGCAAAACAGGTGTTTCATGCTGGGGGGGGGGGGGAAAGATCCGGAATGATGTTGATAACAAATAAAACACAAACGTAAATAAAAATCCAGTAAATAAATAAAGAAAATATACGACAAATAAATGATTTAATAAATAAATAATAGAAATTAATTATAACATACTTTTGATTTTGTGATTTTATAAATCGGTGGGTCGAAATGATGAAAATATGATAGCCCTTTTCAGGAGTAACGTCCTGAAAAGAGAACTCCTATCATATTTTGACCATTTCATTTTAATCATTTTCATGTATATTGATAGCAAATTTTTATTTATTAATAAATATATTTAAAATTATAAAAGTTATAAAATTATTTCCAAATATGCAATTAAAAATCCAATTTTTTTATTTAAATTTAGATTTTATAAACACACTCTTTTTAATAATGAATAAAATGCAATTTAAAATCTTAATTAAGGGTGTGTGTTTTATTTATTTCAACAATAAAAATAATATTTTAGGTCTACTTAAATTAGAATCTCATTTTATTATTGTTATTATTCAGTAGAAACAAAAGAAAATTTAATGTGAGATTCAGGGTCAAGGTATTTTAATTTTGACGCAATCGAAAGAATCGTTATGTTTTTTTAATGGATATTACACGTTTGTTTTTATACATTTATATTTCTTGCATTTATATTGATCTCGATAATGACACTTCTCTGATTTTTTTTCCCTACCTTTTCATTAATTTCAGTTCAAGTAATTTTTCCTACCATGGATCAATAGCTTATTCAGCTCTGCTAGAATTAATTGTTTGTTACTACGACTCATAAATATGGTCAAAAGTTATCGTTCTCCTCAGGCTCATATTAACGAGATTCTACTACATTCCGACATTAATCCATTGTTACCAAACACACCACGTGTCGCGTGGTATTTGAAACGAACTTGTCCGCACGTACCATAGTAAATACGTCGCCACGCTTGGCTGACCCAAAGCGATGAACCTATATTAGGAAACATCAGTCACATGACGCGTCTAATAAGCTCGTTCTGGGGGAAGGAGGGGAGAAGAAGGGTAAAAAAGCACAAATGGCCTGGATAAAGCTTGATTACAGTACCGTGATTAGCCCCCGAGTTTGCCCGTTCATGATTACTGGCAGTAGATTTCCCTGGACAATAGATGTCGCTGGCGGCGCTTACTTTATTTTCTAAATGGCTTGCACGCATGACAGTATGAGAAAAAAAAAAAAAACCTTTCTTTGCGATTTTGCAAAGAAGCTTTCCAATTAACTTGTATCCTTATATGAATATGATTACTTTGCTACTATCGAAACGTCATAAAGTAAAATGTACTTTCAATGATGAAAGAAAGAAAGAAAAAAAAGCAGAAACTATTTCACATTTAAACTATTCTCTTACGTTTTCAATACGAAAGAAGTCCTTTGCATCTTTTGATAATAATTACAAAATATGAAATGTGCCATTCGTAGTAATTATCAAAGTTTGAATTTAATTGCTACTGCTAAGTCTTTTTTATTTATTTTTTTTCTTCTACCAGTTAAATGGCTTTTATTTCCCTGCTATGTAGTCTCTTCTGGGTATTTATCGGTAGGTTTTTTTTTCTTTCTTTTCTTCTTAAGTTAATTCATTTCTTTTTAAGTTCCGAAAATCAAGGAATCGATGTCAACTTCATTTAGTTTATAATTAGAAAAACCTTTTGTCTATGAAATCGATTCTTGGGACGTTATTTGATTTGAAATGTTATTTGTTTCGAAAGAGGGATCATGGGAGGGAGAGAGAGAGAGAGAGAGAGAGAGAGAGAGTGTGTGAGCAAGCAAATAACGTGTCTAGCACCACCATCTCATCATTTTGGTTGTAAAAAAAATTTTTTTTTCTGATTAGTGCTCCTCCTAACATTCTTCGAAAAGACAAAATATTTCTTCATCTGTCGTTTTAAATAATCAACAAGATCTCATAAAAAAATGCACTAATGTTTAACGAAGCACATCCAAGTTGTCACCATACATATTTGAAATTTCTGTGCCTGAAGTTATTTATTTTGCTCAAAGAGAATGTTCAATAAAGGGCAAACAAAACTGAAATGTTACAATTGCTTTCTTTTTTTTTTTTTAAATTCACGTTTTTCCAATGGATGGCAGTCGTATTTATTAAAATACCGAGCAGATATTCTTGCTTCGACAGAACGTAGAAAATTAAAGAAAAACAAGCACAGTATTACTTTAAAAAGAATATTGGAGCATTTTTCTGACAGACGCTTTGAACTTATAATCTATTGCGAAAACCATTTTAACAATATGAAGTAATATTAACGCATTTGACTGCTAATAGGCTGATGAGCTGAATAGTTGAACTTAAAAAAGGAAATTGAGGAAATACAGTTCTTGAAGAAACGTAACCTCCATAAGACATTTCTGCGCAAATGTCCACATGCAACAAACCTTTAGGGCAGCATTTACCAAAGTGTCGTACGCACAAAAAAAACGTTTTTAGGGGGGGGGTGTACGAGGCTTTTTTTTTTTTTAATTTTTATATTTTTGTCGCCGCATTATCTCATATAAGTGCAGGTCCATGCTATAACTAATGAATAACTTAAAATCTAAAGGAAATGTTAAACACATCGTATCTCTTGGCATGTATCGACTGAACTCCATTACGGGCGCTTGTGGTTGACTGCACGTCGCGTTCCAACCGCGTAGTTCTAAGTGCATTAACAGTTTAAATTCAAACGGTTCGAATCAAAAAATAAAAATTAATAAAAAAGACACCATTTAGACATATTAACCATTAAAGAAAGCTTTTCTACTGAATTGGGAATAATCAAATTGATTCGGTAAGCTGTTTGATTCCAGACAGAAGATTTAAAAAAAGAAATAGCGGTACTATGCAGAGGGGAGAGAGAGAGATCAATGTCCACCCCAAACCCGAAAAGTCAAATCCAAGAAATATCAAAATTATACAACTATTGCATCGTTTCATATGCAAGTAAAGGTTTTTGAATTAATCAAAATAAAAGGGGGGGGAAATCGAACTAAATGGGTGTAGAAATTCTAAAAGAAGAGACAGAATTGTAGAGAAGTAATGAAACTAGAGAACAGATAGTAAATGCGAGAATGGAAGCTCATAAGGAAGCATTCTTCAGTTATGTTGATCAAAAAGAAAAAAAAAGAAGTACCAATTTTTAATAGACTGCGGAATGTGATGAAAAAGATGACAATACACGAACATCTAATTTTCTTGATGATGACCAAAGAGAGATGATAACCAAAAAAAAAAAAAAAACTTCATTAAAATATTTTTGGAGAAAGCAAGGATGCATATTGTTGTCTAACGTTCAAACTTTTATAGTGATGCCCTAACTGGCTGGATTAAATAAAGGTCCAAAAATGAGAATTAAATTTGAAAGTAAAAATAAATAATTTGAGATATGCATTAAGATCTGGAGCGGTTGATACAGTTAGTTAAGAGATAAAGCAATAAAGCTGGTATTAATTAAACTATTAGTATGACAAAAGTAATGGCATCTTGATATAAAATAGAGGGGGTAGAAAGATGCGAATTTTTGGATTCAAGAATAAGAAACGATGACGTGTGGACATTAAATTAAAAATGAAGTAGCTGTTGAGATAACGCTTAGTTCGATTAATATAGTGTTAGGTAACACAATGATTGCATCTAGATATAAGAGTAAGGCCATTAAAATTAGAATCGTTAAAGTGATGGGTGTTTCCTATAGCAATGTACTGATATTAAAGACAGATCATTAAGAATAAAGGCAGAAAGATAATTGATTCGTCTGAATAATAAGCACATAGAAGACTGTTATAAATGCTATGGACAGCGAGAATGGTTAACCAGAAGATGCTGGAGGTATTGACTATTAAACACGAGTTAATATACTTTGGACATATTACGCGATTAGATGAAGTCACTGGAAAAGATAAACATTTTAGAGGAAGGATATGACAAGAGGAAGACGGAAAAACAATGGATGGGTAACATTAATAAAATTAAGAATATGAAATACAGTTGCATAAAGACGACAATAGAATCATGAGACAGAGAGAGCCTGCCTTCACAGGATCATCAAAAGTGGACAACCAGACGATAGTTAAATATAAAAAGCACAACATCAAGAGTTGTTGGTCAAACTCATCAAAGAGGAAATAGAAGAGTCTAAGGATGATTGTGGACAACGAATTTGAACTTCATGCGAAACATTATGAAAGTTATAAGATTCACTCAGTAAGAATCTACTCTCACAATGAGATAGTCATAAGTCATGATTAAGAAGTTATCATCTACTACTGGAACCTATTGATAACGCTGCGTCTAGTATACTGTATAGAAATCTCGTCATCTCAATATTTAAGGAAAGAAGAAGGGCCTAATAAAAATAATAAGTCATGATTAAGAATAATAATAAGAAGGGCCTAATAAAAATAATAAGTAATGATTAAGAAGTCATCATCTACTAGTGGAACCTATTGATAACGCTGCGTCTAGTATACTGTATAGAAATCTCGTTATCTCAATATTTACGGAAAGGAGAATGGCCTAAAACGAATTATTACGTGTGAACGTAGGATACGAAATAGATCGAAAGAATGCAAAACGCGGAGCTTGAAAGATAAGGGGGGGGGGAAGAAGGGATATGATTCAGACACAATTTGGTGAGGGATACTTATTGAATAGATGGAGGGGGAATATTTCACAAGGTGGTAAGTGAATGGGGGAAGTGGGAGACTATTGCTTAGAGTGTTGTGTGATTGCAGTGTCTTTCGAAAATAGCTAGTGGGTGAGCAATGTGGAACAGGTGTTATTTTAGTTTGTTTGCAGGGTAGACCAACCCCTCGTAGTAAGTCTTTTAACTTGAAAAAGGTCTAAATGCGCTAATGCATAGTTAGACTGACTACCAATCAAAAGTACACGAAAGCAGGATATACTGCCGTATGATCATTTTCGTGAAGTCCATATTGAACTTAAGTACTCAGCTTATTGCTCAGAGTCCATATAGGCAGAATGTTCTCAGCGTTAAAAACAACTATTATTTTGAAATAAAGATAACTACCTACTTTAAAAATTTCGCTTTTAGAGCCTCTTCTTCTGCCAGAAAGGAAAGTCTGCATTAGTAATTAATGAGATATCATTTATAAACTGATGTTTATTATTTATATATTTATTATTGTAAATAAATAGCTATTAAGAGAATAACTATGATTATCCTCTTAATAGCTAGGTTTATCCTCTGGGTGCTCCGGGTTATTCCTTTACAGACAACAAACTGGCTTCGGTTGAATGTGAATTAAATTCAATAATTTGTTAATTAACTGCACATATAGACCTTCTGTTCGATGTTAACAAAACAACCATTTTAAAAAAAAAATAATCAAAGAAATTAACCTAAGATGCAACATTCCATTTACAGACTTGAAACACTAACTTCATGATCTTTATAGAACAGTGATATTAAGATTGTGTTAGGCGAGGAAAGACAAGTCGAAGGGAACGGAGCGATAGGTACTCTTCGGTAAAGATATGGGTTCGATCTCTAGAATTCGAGGATCTTTTGTGGACTGATTTTGAGCTTATGGTGAGTTAACATGTCTCATTCGCTGATGAAAGAGTTTTCTGTTTTGCTTTTATTTCCGAGAAAATCTTTTTTTTTTTTCATTTTCAAAACAGGCAAATCGGTCGGAAGAATGCATGACAACAACGAAATAGAAAACAATCAACAGCTAGAATTTAGTAGCCTCAGTTGCATCAGTAATTCAAATCTATCATAATCAAGCATTGGACAGCATAGACAAACCTCATAAATTCAACACGCCCAATTCAAACTCGTCTACAACAGACTTTTATTAACATCTATGTCCACAGCGGGATTCGGACCCATGATCTGTTGGTTGGGGAGCCTCACCTCTAGGCCAACCAGGCTGGCTTCTATTATTTATTTATTTTATTATTATTTTTTTTGTTACGCAGTCTCATCCTGCCTAATCCAGAAATAAATGGATCGATAAATACATCTGTTTATTTTATCCTGAACCATTTACTACTTACAAAATCTAAGCAAACTTGTACATAAGAATAATTACGCAAGCAAAGTGGTTTTGCTGAATAAAAAGTTTTTTAAATGTTCTCATGAAAAAAAAAAAAAAAATATATATATATATATATATATATATATATATTATTCATCATATTGCCAGAACTTATTAGTTTATCTTCATTTTTTGCGTTTATTTTCGAAAATATTTTAACGGAATATAAATGCTCACAGGAATTAATATATAGCAATAACATGCTAATATCGTACCAAATAGCACACCATAACATTAACCAGCAAATGTTAATCACATATTGAAATAATGATTAACAACATTCTTTTGTTATTTCTTTAAGAAGAAAGAGAAAAGATGTTTTTTACCGTAAGTAAAAGAACATCAGTGAGCGCAAAAAAACAATTAATGGGTGTTTGAAGGGAAAGTTGTAAAACACACACACACACACACACACACACACACACACGGAAACTTGGGTGAAGTATTATCCTATTTCAACAGCTCCTTAGCGCTTTTATTTTTGCACATTTTCATTCGAAATCTAGGCTAACCAACCAAGTGAAGCAGACAAACCCTAATACTCTTACAACGTAGTGGCATCACGCAAGAGCCATCAAGAGTGTGGGAACCAACACATACGCTGACAGAGCCGACTGAAATTTGCGGCATTACAGAAACATAGAGTAATGGTATTTCGAAATTTTCTCTTTCGTAAAGGCTAGCTGGGAAGCTGAAGAGCAAACATAAGGACCCCGCTAATATTTTGAACAACAGCGAGAGCGCGCCTTTGGTACCAGCTTTTAGCAATAAAACGTTTTGCGGCCTAGATGATGATGTATTTAAGTTGGGCGATGAGTCACACATAAATGGAGCCTCTTGAATATTTCCGATAATGGAAAAGGGGCATCATCTATTTACTGGTGCCACTGACTGGCAGTTTGATGAAAATAGCGCTGGTATCCATTTTGTCTCCTCCTTGTGAGAGCAAAACTGAGTGAGGGCACTGTAAACTCTTCTTGGTCTGAATTTGAAATTAGACAGTTACGTTAAAGTAGTTATATATCATCCAAACCTTCGCTTTCTGTGTTTAGGCTGTCAACTCACTTTTAATATGGCTTAAGAAGGTAAATTTATGAATTCAGGAAAATACTGAATTTAAACTACAAGCTTGCAATATATGCCTAATATGTCTCCGTAATTTTCTGCCTTTTTTTACCTCTGTTTGTAGTATTTTTCAAATGTTTTTATATAGAGTTCCTATATATGACTGATATGCTTAAAACACTATCGGAATTTTATAAGAAATCATTTAAATGACAAGAGATTTTTAACCAATATTATAATTTTGTGTGTGTGTGCCACTAGAGGACACTGCATGTCACTTAGATGTAGATCACATGGATAATCTCTGATATTAAGCTGAGATTAAACATTTCGCTTTACGTTTCATTTATTAGTGACTTTGTTTATTTACTTTTATTAATTAGTGGCTTTATTGATTTTAATTTTATTAATTAGTGGTTTTATTTATTTTACGGCTTTATGTAGCATTGCATTCAAAAGAATCTGACGTCTTATATTCGCATAACGTTGACAATACTGATATAACTTAAATTAGCAGTTGGAACACCATTTTTAATCACATATAAAGTTCGTTATAAAACATACGTCGTCACATATTTTCTGTAGAATTAATTGAATCAATCGACCGTGAGATGCGGTGATTGAGATTGATTCATTCAACAAAATACCCTTGGAGGGTAACGGATGGCAATGCTGTAGCCAATGAAGTTCTAACTGAGGCTCCGCTATTGCTGTTACCCTCCTGCCATGATCAGAGCTTTAATTAATAGCTCAATAACACCTTATCCCTACACTGTCCTCTACAGATAACGGGGAATATGAAAAGCATTCTTGCTTCGCCCCTTTAAGCCAGTCCTTATAAGGACGACTATTTTCTGTAGGTGGCATAAAATACAGTCTTTCTTAGGACTTCCAGGGTGGCAAAAGGCAATGCTGAACCAAGGAAGTTAACTGAGGTTCGGCTGTTGCTGTTATCCTGGGTGATGAGTTTTTGAGTTCGCTCTCTTAGGGTTTTTGCTTTAAGGGAGCACTTTGAGTCTCCGGGAAAGGTGTTCTCCGGCACGGCCCGCTGAGGGGTTCTTGCCGGTAAATTATTTTCCTCGGAATTTGAGTGGTTCTGCTCAGTGGTCGGGGAGCCCGTCACTGAGTGGAACCAACGCTGAGATATGGACGGCCTTTCGCCCACTATGGAGTGGCCTAGAGATCGTCCGATGTTTTGAGATTTTACCCTTTACTTACTAACCAGGGTGACAAATGGCAATTCTGAGCCAAGGAAGTTAACTGAGGTTCGGCTGTTGCTGTTACCCAACCATGACTAGAGCTTTTTAGCTCAATAACACCCCATCCACACAGATTTTCTTCGTTCAGATGACGGGATAAAGAGTCAAGGACTCAGTCCATCGCCCAGTTCTTTTAAGAACTTTAAGATTTTCTGTAGGTGAATTGAATGGAGTGAGATGCGATGTTCATTCAATCCAATACCCTTGGAGGGTAATGGATGGCAGTGTTGTAGCCAATGAAGTTCTAACTGAGACTCGGCTATTGCTGTTACCCTCCTGCCATGATCAGAGCTTTATTACGTAGCTCAATAACACCTTATCCCTACACTGTCCTCTACAGATAACGGAATATGAAAAGCATTCTTGCTTCGCCCCTTTAAGCCAGTCCTTATAAAGATATTTTCTGTAGGTGGAAACGAGGAAATCGACCGTGAGATGCGGTGATTAATACCCTTGGAGGGTATTGTAGCCATTGAAGTTCTAACTGAGGCTCGGCTATTGCTGTTACCTTCGATATTCGGTAGCGAGTGTTTCAACAGAGGTTAGGCAAATTTTTTTTGAGCTTTCCGTTTCAGCACTCGACGATCCCGTTATGGGATTTTATGTTGTCTACCAGGTCGCGATTCAATACAATATCATGTCCAAAAAGAGGACTTTGAATATATAATCTACTTAATACTTAAAAGATGGGTTGGGTTGGGTTGATTTTATAACGTAAGTAATATTGGGTGCTTAACTAGCTATCTGCCATTGGTTCTCAATTTATGATGCTCAACATCAGATGCAAGACCATTATAAGTTCGATTCTAATCTCCGACTAAAGAACTTTTTTTTATTACGAGATGATGGCAGTTGTCTATTCTCTCTTTCCGACTACTTGAAAATCATCAAATAATCATCAGTTCCAGGTGAGGCTAATTCTGACGATCGGCTGCTAATCACAATTGCCAAAAAGGTTAGGGCTAAAGGAGTGCACCTTTAGGGAATAAAAATACAATAGAGGATTTTTCTAATAAAATATAAAATAATATCTTAATATAATGCTGAAGTAAATTTTTATGCTCTATTAGGATATTGTTCATATAATAATAGTAGGTATATTATTATAATTTCCTAACATTATATACTTTTTAATTTATAATACAATATTAATGAAAATGTACTTCAATTGTTTAATAATAACTTTACTAATAATAATGTAATTTCAGGGAATCTAAACCTTTTGCTTTTATAATCCACTAATTTGCAAACATCGAGCTGTTCAAACTGGCCAGATTCAAGAGTTGGAACGAAATATAAGAGAATGCGGACTGTTTTCCCATCTAATATGCTTAACAGCAATACGGTGAAACAGGTGAAAAACTGAACGTATATGTTTTTATTTTAATATAACTTCTTGGAAGCTTGTTAGAATATTTTATATAATTTCAAACAAAGCTTGCATCAATACTGAAGTTAAACTAAATTTATATTACCAACAAATCACAGAAATAGCAAAATGAACATAATTAATTCTACGGTTTTTGTCTTGTTGGCTTAGAGCCAGAAAATGTGGTAGGAAAATGCTGAAATTAGTATCACACAAAGCAGCCAGTCAGGTTGAACCATTTCATTGAAAGCTATGGTCGTTTTGTATCGAGGTGTCATCAGCATCCCCCTGTTCCTTTTTAAGAGAATGACAGTGCTGTTACGATTCGCATTTTACAGCTGCAAAGGATAAGAATAACATCCTGGATCTCTTTTTTTTATATAGTTCTTTGGTTCGATAGCATCGAATCTGACAAGTACGCATTTTCGTTCATAACAAAAAAAAAAAAAAAAATCTAATATCAGAACAAAATCTTTAAACTAGAAAAGTCTGTAATGCGCATATCTCTACGCAAACACAGCTGGAAAATGTCTGCTCCACTTCTTCAAATAGCACTACAGCATCTAGATAAGACATCATGATTTCGCATAAAATATGGCAAAAAGAAATTACTAAAGTGAAATATGACTTTGCTAACATAAATATGAAAGGAAGCGTTGAAACATTCAAAACTGATTTATTCTTTTTGTATTAACTGATATAAATGCATTATACACAATGAATGCATATGTTTCATTAGTGACATACAGTTAATGTGAAATGTTGACTTATTTTGTGATGTTATTAATAAATCCCTCATGCTACTTAAAAATAACAACATAAAATCTAAAGCGTAAAATGATATTTATATTTTTGGAATAATGACTGAAGCAACCACTGTCACGTGTATTGACTGTGTGTGTGTATAGAAGGGTTTTCCTCTTTTGTGAGATAGTAAATCTCAATAGGAAAAAAATTTGTCATTCCTGTATAAGACAGGTTAACACACCATCACCTAAAAAAAAAATATATATATAAAGTTAACACACCGTGAACTAAAAAAAGATGACAAGTTAACATACCTTCAACCACAGAAATCAACAAAAATTGATTAATAAACTGAAACATATAAAAACATAAAAGGTATATATGTAATTTTAATATAAAATAGGTAAATTTTGCAATAAATAATTTATTTATTAATTTAGAAAATAATAAATGAAGTTATACCTACTTTTATAGATAGAAAATGATTTAATAATTAATTAGCATAAATATAAAAAGAAACGTTGAATATAAAAGGAAATGCTTAGAATTCAAACCTGGGTCTTTCCAACTGGTAAAAAAATATGGTAACGAAGTCCTATAGTTCTTAAAATAATAAACTCGTATAGAATGCTCTGTCCTATATTAAAACCATTGAAAAATACATTTTTATTTTAAAGTTCAGACTGGCAAATGGCTGGGACGTGACTGTAATCCATGTATGTTCACGGATCCTGTTTGGCTGTTCTGGGGGGCGAAAAACTCGAGTTTCCTTGTGAAAACCCCCCATACCAATGTAGGGGTTTTTCCGGGTGAAAAAACCCTACTTCCGTATGAGACCGGCTAACTCACCTTTAGTCGAAAGAGACCAGATAAAGGTTCCTCACATCACTGAGGATTCGAACCTAGGTCTTTCTGACCAAATCGCTTCGTCTATACTGATTGAACTACGGAGACTCCTGTTTGGAATTGGGGTTTGGATATTATCTACTAGCTGCTCGGGTTCCTATATGATCAGAGAAGAGCAGAGTAATGATAGCGGCTAGTTCGGTGGAGCAGCATCGATGAATATACCTCTAGAAAAGAAATAACGCAGAAACAAACAGCTTATGAGAAAGTGAATAAAGATATAGGAACCTTTTATCCCCAGTCATCTATTAGGTGGATTTTCCGCTTTTGTAATACAATCAAGGATGTTTTGGAGGTATTGAGTTCAGCATCCCAAATGTGAACCAATATTTCAAGTTCAGCACAATTTGGGAGATTTATAAATTGGTGTTAAGATTTGAGCAGGAAAAAAGTACTGTTTAGAATATAAAAAGAATACCTAGTTTTTTAGCGGCCCAGAAGGCAATAGATGTAATGCGTTTATGGATGTAAAAGTCAGTCCGAGAAAATGAAGAGATCTTGAATGGAAATTGGAACATTTTCAAAAGTAAGAATAAGTGAAGTTGGATCTTTCTTCCTTATCATGAAGCAGGACTGTGTTTTGATATCACTGAAATTCACTAAGCTGTCTTCACCCCACCTGAGATTGGTAAAGAGATCAATGTTTTAGACGATGGCTGTGAAGAATTTGAAGCTTAATTCAATGAATGTTATCATACTGCTATGCAACGGGAGTGCTGGGATCGACTATTGCTGCTACCCTCCTGCCATGATCAGAGCTTTAATAGCTCAATAACACCTTATCCCTACACTGTCCTCTACAGATAATGGGGAAGATGAAAAGAATTCTTGCTTTGCCCCTTTAAGTCAGTCCTTATAAGGATATAATAAGAGAATCGACACCATGAGATGAGGTGATTAATACCCTTGGAGGGTAATGGATGGCAATGCTGTAGCCAATGAAGTCCTAACTGAGGATCGGCTATTGCTGTTACCCTCCTGCCATGATCAGAGCATTAATAGCTCAATAACACCTTATCCCTACTACAGATATAACGGGGAAGATAAAAAAAAAAAATATATATATATATATATATATATATATATATATATATATATATATATATAAGGCATTTCGAGGTGAGAGAGTAGAACTACCTAAAGTCCTTTTCAGGATTCACAGGGTAGCAAATGGCAATGCTGTAGCCAATGAAGTCAAGGACTCAGTCAATCGCTCAGTACTTTTAAAGAACCTTTCGATGTCAATATTAGGAAATCGACCGTGAGATGCGGTGATTAATACCCTTGGAGGGCAATGGATGACAATGCTGTAGCCAATGAAGTTCTAACTGAGGCTCGGCTATTGCTGCTATCCTCCTGCCATGATCAGAGCTTTAATAGCTCAATAACACCTTATCCCTACACTGTCCTCTACAGATAACGGGGAAGATAAAAAGCATTCTTGCTTCGCCCCTTTAAGCCAGTCCTTTCGATGTAATTATAACAATTTATATATAGGTGAAAGTTAAACCTTGTTTCAATCTAATTTGTAACATTTTCTAATGAATTATTATATTACATTACACAATTTATATATATCATTTTATACTTCTGTTGACAATAGTTCTACTGAAGTGTGATCTTTCTAATAAATGATTTATTTAATACACAGGTATTTTTCAAATACCTTCGAAAACTTCTAAAAAAAAACTCGTCAGTGTTTGAAAGTATTTGAAAAATAATTTTAAATATTAAAAAAACATTCAGCGACGATAATTTTTTTTCAAGATCAAAATTGGAAAATAAATACTGTTATCGTTAATTATCCATAGACTACGAAATTTAAATGTCAAGTAGTTGCACTGAAGAAATGCAGTTGTTTGCCATACGCCAAGTACATTATTATTCTAGTTCTCTAAGAAATCTGACTTAAGGAAGGAGTTGCCTATAAAAAAAAATTAAAAATGAAATAGTCTTTTTGCTATTCGATATGTTAATGTTACTTTCTTTTATCAGAATTTCTGGAAATTGCTAATGGATGCATTTTCTATCTTTATTTGAGTTTCAACAGAAAGATTAAAATATAAAAAATAATAAACAATTATTTTATATGTTATATTAAAGATATTTAAACGTATTTAAAAAATTAGAAAATAATTTTAGATATCTTAATACACCTTTTTTTTTTTCATTTATGACATGTTATTAGAATATTTAAACAGTTGTTATCTTTAATGAAATTAATGAAAGCTGATAACTTTCATTAATCCACAAATATTGTTTCTGCAACCATTAAAATTTAATATTTTTCTATTCTAATGGATAGCAATCTGCTTAAACATATTCCGTCATCTTCTTGAGAAAGATGAAGAAAACTGGATAGGAACATTTATAGATTTGAACTAATGTTCCTTGGAACTGGGATATCCGAATGAACAAAGAAGCCCAAATCATCACATCCCTCTTATCTTTAGAGACAATACGCCATCTGCGATAATAATGCTCCATGAAGGATGGTGTGTTGATGTCTTAAAGAGACATCTGTGTGTATACAGATATTAATTACATCATCCAGAAATCTCCTCGGTCTAATGCTAGAGAGAGCAAGTTGTCGCTAGGTAACAACAGGTATTATCTGCGCGTGAGATGCAATCATCTATTTTTGTCACATCATTTCTTCGCCACAAAAGCACGTTTCAAATCTTTCGCACCAAAGAACCAGGTGTCAGTAAGGTGTTATCGGTAGCTATTTGGCTGAATTCCCTTCTGGGTGTGGGGAGGGGGAGCCATAGGAAGTACCGAGTGGCGGCAAAGATTAAAGGGATAAAATATGGCATTCGATTAAGAACTTCACGACGAATGGGTTTTTAAGTCGACTGCCAACTTGTTTAGTTCTCTAGGGTGTGATTTCTGGTCGTAGACGGAGTGCGTTTTGCCACACTCACACATCTCATTCAACCTGTAAACGCATGGAGTTTACTGGATATCGAAATCATTGAACACCTTCTATGTTTACCTGGATGCGTTAGCAATATTAGCATCGTTGTGGTCGTTGCTATGGTAACAAAGAATCAGGGGAATAAAAAAAAACATAAAAAAAAAGAAAGGAGAATTGAATTGATTGTAACCGAGAGACACTTCGCTTATTCTTTTAACGGAAAACCAATTTCGTTCCCTACGCCGGACAAAATTCATTGTCTCGGCGAACTTTTAATGTTTCTTAAAAGGCCAACGATGATAGGAAATAAACACATGTTTCACATACTCGGAGCAACCTTGATGTAGCGGCTAAGTTACCCAAGCTAGCAAACAGTGTGATAACACATAATTTAGATGTCACTAATGCTGGCTTACTTTACCAGGATCAGTCAATCGAAGTTGAAGAGTGGGGAAACAGAAAGGAGTAAACACGTGCAGCGTGAAGATATCTATAGAGAAAACTAGGTTTAAACCGTGACTATGCCAAACTTTTCTAAACTGTAATTCGCTTTTAGAAACTCCAGATATTTTCTGCTAAAAATAACAGAAAAAAAAAAAACATTTTTGAATCCTTGTGCAATTTATCCACTTCAACAACGTTAACATTGTAATTATTAAAGTATTGTTCAGAAATTCATTTTCTTATTTCGATGCACAGATGTACTTCTTTTATAAAGCATTTCAAAGTTTTGTTCAGAAGTATTTTTATATTTCATTCAGAGGATGAAGCTTAAAGATTACTTTATTCTTTAAATGCATATATTTTTCTTATGCTTTTTCAGTGTTTCTTCCTCCCCACTCGCCTAGCAAATTTAAATGATTATTTCAGTAGCCATATCCTTTCCGTTAAGTCTACTGACTCGCACTTTATTATATCTAAACAGACAGACAGATATCAAGTAATCACACAAATAATCTACTTCGGCAAGAAGTTGGACAAGAGATTTGTCCAACTGAATTCCGAAGTGAAATCTGGATTTTTTAACAACAAAGCGCTCCGGTATAAAGTCTTACATTTTAATCGGGAAACCCATCCGCCTAAGATGATAAACCTATAGCACATTTTAGCATCACGGGTGGAATAACGGTTAAATAATTAAAATCGAGCATTAATTCTGTAATCTATTGAGTCACTTCCTATCCTTCGTCCGTCCTAGGACTGGTTGAGTCCCCTCTTAATAAGGGGTTACTGGCGAATCGGCTTGCGGGATGAAAAACCTCGGATAGTTTGGGAGAAAAACCCTGCTGTCCACGCCCAAGACTGGCTAACTTGGCTATGGTTGAGGAAGATCCTTAAGCTTCCTCAGCCGACGACAGGAATCGAACCCAGGACACTCCTTCCCCAGGCAGATGGTTGCGAAGCGTATAGCAACTAGGCTAACCGCCGAGCCACTTCAGGTCTCCAAATAGCATAGTCATGGTCTTACATTGAGTGATCGTATTCATCGACCACCAGAATGCATTCCCAAACATCAACGCCCAAAGTGGAATTTTAATCCACGGCGTCTTGTTGGAGAACTATATTCTATTCACTCTGCCAACCAGACTGGTTTACTAGAACTTCATCATTGTTTTTATCAGTCTGTGATATAGATTATAGATGATACCTGAACACACACGCAGCGTTTATTGTATAAATTTATGTAAGATTTTTGGCAATTTTTTTGCTACGCCTTCATCCTAAAAAAAGCGCAATCACATCATGTTGGTTTTTTAGGTGGGGGATACGGGAAGCCGTTGGAAAACTTGGCAAGATTACTGCTGAATGTGCACTCAATTGACCTCCATTTTATTTGGATATAGTATTATATATATATATATATTTTTTTTTTTTTTTTTTATATACTTAAACTGACTTAAACACCGAGAAAAAATACAAGGGATTTCATAAGGTTTCACTACTTGTTTCATCGGTAATGCCAACTTCGTCAGGTAAATACAGTACCATGAAGAAAACAACATCTTAAGAATATTCACCTGACGAAGTTGGCATTTCTGATGAAACTAGTAGTGAAACCTTATTAAATCTTTTGTATTTTTTTCTCTGTGTTTAAGTTAAAAGCATGTTATTTAACCGAGTCAATTACTCTCTCTCTCTCTCTCTCTCTCTCTCTCTCTATATATATATATATATATATATATATATACAGATTTAAGATCACCATTGGTCTATCCTAGGGATGCAACTAGCATGCAGTACTTGCAGAATGATTTGAATAAGCTCAAGAGCCATATAGAAAAGATTGTAAATCCAACTCAGAGGATAATTGCAATGCCCGGAACGAACATTGTCATGCAAGAATAAGTCATTTTTCCTCTTTATAAGGCTTTGGTACGACCTCATCTGGACTACTGTGTGCAGATCTGTCGCCTGGTTTTTGAAGGTGATGTGCATACAGTGCAGAGAGTGCAAAAAAAAAAAAAAGAATATTAAGGATGATATCGGAACTGTGGAATGTACATTATGAAGGTATTGAAAATTTGTGGACTAGACAGAAGAAAGAGGAGCAATATGATTGA
Organism: Typopeltis vanoorti; assembly: GCF_054136105.1. Taxonomy (NCBI): domain Eukaryota; kingdom Metazoa; phylum Arthropoda; class Arachnida; order Uropygi; family Thelyphonidae; genus Typopeltis; species Typopeltis vanoorti. The sequence goes on from NC_143552.1 coordinate 142,819,457, forward strand.
GCTCTTCAAACTGGAAAATGGATCATATAGATTGCTGGTGGATGAAATTTTTCATTGTGTGTGTATGGCGGGTAAAGGACGAGAGGGAATTCAGGGAAGTTGAGAATGAATGCAGTCAAGAAAGGGATGAGAGCTACACTTTTCTCTCATAGAGCGGTGAGTGATTGGGATGATTTACCTTTGGAGACGGTGACCGCATCTGTTGTGAATGAGTTTAAGAGACGGTATGACAGCCTGGTGTGGGTGATGTGTGGCCTCCCTCATCGAGTCCCTGACTCCCTAGAAGTTTCTTGTAATAATAATAATAAATATATTTTATATATTTTTCAAAAGATATCATATTTTGATGGATTTAATACTTTTTCGCAAAAATATTTCCCGAAAGTGTTCTTAATTCGCTATCATACTTTGATATTTCATCTATTTCATCTATTGCAACAACTTCTGGTACGTGATATTTACTCTCACGTTTATTTCTAATTATATTTTAATTTTTAAAAAGGAGAAATTAAATTCAAATTTAAACAAGTGGCAGTTTGTTAATCTTATACAATCAAATGCATTTTCTAACGTTAGTTAGCATGAGTTAAAAAATATATTCATTTAATAGTTTAACTGTAAAGTTTATTAAAGTTTATTACAGGAAAGAAGTTTTTATTATTTAAAAAATTAATCTTACGAATATGTGCAATTTTATATTTTCCTAGCTACTGTTATGAATAACAAAATATGCAATTTCTTTCTATTTTCTTTTTCTTTTTTTTTTGTATATTCGTTTTATATATATCGCGTTTTATAATGTTAGATAGGACGTGTTTTTATTTTCGCTCCTTCTGATCTCAATTTCTCTTTGTTATCTCCAATTAGCAAATTCTTCCCTCTACATATCATTAATGGTTAACTGTGAGCAACACAGCTAATTAAACCCTAAGGTATTTAATTAAAGCTCTGATTTTTCATCCGCTTAAGTGCCATAAAGCTGTTAATGATTTTAATCAGGGCTTTGCAGTCTAAAACGTCTTAAGAAAATGAGCTTAGAGGCAATATAACTGATTTGACGTAGATTTATCTGAAAACCACTAGATAGAGTATGATAGGCTATTTGATCTGTAAATAACTAATTAACTACACTGCCCAGATTAGCAAGGATAATTTGCACGTGATGCATAATCTACGATGTGTAAACAAATAGAAGACGAAAAGTTTGCAAGACGAAAATCGGTATACTTTCGCGGCCAGAACATCCCCTTCTCCTCAAGACAACTCACGGAACATGTACCAAAGAATTGAGTTCGAGATAACGTACTTATTTAAATATCTACTTTAACGTGTATAGATTACATAAAAAAGTGAATATTTCAAGAAAATTCGTTTTTTTTTTTATATTTTATTTTGAGATGGAAAATCAACTGAAAAAGAGAGAGAGAGAGAGAGAGAGAGAGAATTTTTATGACCATTTAAGCGTAGAGAAGACTCATCACAAAGAAAGTATTAACTAAATTATTCTATCCAGCTTCCTTTATAACGACAAAGATGACTCCAAAGTCTATTTCGTATGAAGGTGTAATGCTGAGAACTTCAGTAACTTTTAACACTCATGGCTGGCCATCTGTTACGATCGGGCATTGCAAGAAGCTGTTAGGTTGATAGGTATCTGTCAGTGGCCACTGCACGCCAGAACGATTCTTCAGCGTACCATAAAGAGTACTTTTAGAAATATCAGATAGAATAAAAACGACCAAACTCCATGCCAATTACCATTGAAAAATGTGCTCGATAATTTAATAGAGTTAAATTATGACAATTTAAGCAAAATGGGTTCTTAACCCTTTCTTTAGTTTCTAAAGTACTAACAACGTTCTCAGAAAGGTTAAGAAACTTTGCAGGCACTAATGTGCGGACAAATGGACGAGATATAAGTTCAAGGTTTCAGTTTAAAATTATATGATAATGTAGGTATTCTTTATCTTGCAAAACTTAGATAGAGATAAGCAGTATATCGTATTGACAAGCATGAATTTCTCTATGGGAAAAAGATGTGTGTGCTGTTGGTTTATCAAGGCTGTTGGTTTATAGATCATAATGACGTCTAAAGTATTTGCATATTTTTCAAAAATAAACAGAAGTCGCTTAATTCTAATAACTGAGATCTGAGTATCAATATATAATAATTAATATTTTCTAATAACTAATATAAATATCAAATTAGCATATAATTACTAATATTAAGTATACTGTTAATATTATTAATAAAAGTACTACATCCCTTACATAAACAGTAGCAACAACACAAATAGTGAAGGCTAAATCCCACTCTCTTCATAAAAGCTAACCCAAGCTTCGAAGTAGGTGGGATTAACTCGCCTCACTCATCTACAAGTAATCCTTAAAAGCAAATGCAGAAATTTGTATGTTTTATCACTCTTTCTCAAACTTAAAAAAAAAAATAAATAAATAAATAAATAAATATATATATATATATATATATGTAATTTATTTATATATTTCTTGTGAAATTATTATCAATTTGTATAAAATTCATAATAATTTTATATTATTAAAATAAACTACATTTAAGTAATAGTTTCTATTAAATTATTATTTTCGTCTTAATAATAATATTTTCGTGTTATTAGTAGTAATATAAAATGAATGCACTTGATATTTGTGACGAAACAAATTTATATTTTTATCTAAAAAATCCACAAAATAATCAAATCACGGACTCTTTCTGCTCTTTGTAATAATATAATAAGAATATTGTAACGCTTTATTTTCTCTCATATAAATAACATACATTTTTATTTATTATTTATTTATTTATTTGGCTAGATGGGCGAAGCAAGAATGCTTTTCATATTCCCCGTTATCTGTAGAGGACAATGCAATAAAGCTCTGATCATGGCAGGAGGGTAACAGCAATAGCCGAGCCTCAGTTAGAACTTCATTGGCTACTACATTGCCATCCACTACCCTCCCTGGATACCCATTTTAGTCGCCTCACACCACATGCATATTGTCATGGATATTGTAAAATACATTAAACAGGCTAAGTGGAGATGGGCTTGCCATATTGCCAGATGCAATGACGGGAGATGGACTAGAAAAACAACAGAGTGGAGACCAATGGATGGAGCAAGACAAAGAGGAAGATCGAGAAGAAGGTGGAGGGATGAACTGGAACAAGTTGCAGGAGTGAAATGGATGGGAGGGGCAGAAAACCGAGTGGTCTGGAAAATCATGGGGGGGGGGGAGACCTTCGTCCAGCAGTGGACAGAACCAAAAGGTTGATGAAGAAGAAGAAGAAGAAGAAGGAATTCTGCTGAAAATAAATTCTTACACAAAATATTACAAATGACAAATATTCTATTTTCAATAAGTCAATTCATACTTTTTTTTTTGTCTAGATGGGTGAAGCAAAATGCTTTTCATATTTCCCGTTATCTGTAAAGAAAATGCATGGATAGGGTAATATAGCGTTATAAGCTCTGATCATGGCAGGAGGATAACAACAATAGCCGAGCCTTAGTTAAAACTTCATTGGCTGCAGCACTGCCATCCATTATCCTCTCTGGGTACCCATTTTAGACACGCATAGGCTGCAGTGGAGCTATTCGTATCCCGGCCACCACACGGGGTTAACTTACATGTACTATACAATTTCAATATTTAAGCAACAACAACAACAATAATAATTTGTGTGGGAAGCTATTTCTATTTTTTTAATCTAACTGTTATTAAACTCGCCTTTTTGTCTTATTCTTCAAGATAAAGAAATATGCGATCATGGTCTCAAGGATAGATTCAAAAAGTTTTTTTTTGAATCGATGCATCAATAAAAGTTTACATGAGTAAACCAACAAACTTTGAAGCAATCATCTTTTATGAAACCACTCTAAATCATTTTTTTAGATGATGTATATTTAAGTCGTTTTGTAGTCTCGTGTGTTTATTACTTTTTCAAAGAGTTTGAGGACAGGCAAAATTAGCTATAGGTCTGTAGTTTCAACGTCGTATATTTTTCCCTGTTTGTAAATATGTGTAACTATTCGCGGATTTTAGTTTGGTTTCAAATCGAACACGTATATAGTTGTTCTGATCTTTAAATGTGTTGGGAGCTAGCTCTGTGAGTCTGATTTTGTCAATTCCTGGACTGGTGTTTCACTTTAGTTGTGAGAGAGCATATATCAGTTCCAATTTGGAGGAGGAAAGTATATGGTTTGCTCTTGACTTTGGGTTAATAGTTTTATGTTGGGTCTAATAGAAAAAGTATCTGTTTTAGAGTTGTGTGATGTTTGTGATTAAATGATTTTCAGTACTTTCTGGTTCTTCTCTTGATCAACGTTTCTGGTGATAAAATCTTGTGGGCAGGTTGTCCTTTTTCAGTCTAATAGTTCAGTAAGTGTAGAGTATGTTTGCTTCATATTGACACTGTATTACGCGAATAGTAGTTTGATCTCCTAGTTTTAGTTGTTATTTGATTTCATGTGTTTTTGTATGTTTGTAGCTGAATATTTTGGGGCATACAGTATAGCAATAAAAACAAAAGCTTTTATTGCTATACTGTTAAAGATGTTCTCAATTTATCCATGGATATTTTAATGCTTGTCTCCTGTTTCTTGGGGTGTGTGGTTGCCATTTGTAAACAGGAATTTGAGCTCATCGCATAAAGTTGTTGGATTATTTATATTAAGTAGTCTGTTCCAGTTTGTGTTTTTTTATAATATTATAAGTCGGAGTTTTGCAACGTGTGTGTGTGTGTGGGGATGTAAAGGTGATATTATAGAATGAAGCTGTGATGAAGTATTGGTAAGCGATTTTAATGGTGATTACAGATTACATGTATGTGTGTTGATAGGAGCCCACATGTTGATGTGGTCTATGCATGCATGCTTGTTAGAGAGAGTAGTTAAATATTTCTTCTCTCGTTCGACAGTTTATAGTTGGATTTATGTTGTACTGCCCTAACATATCAAGACAGGTGTTAATGGGTGGAGAGTCACAGTCAAGGTTATTTATATTAATGTCGTATATTAGGATAAGTCTATTTGCCGTGTGCTTGTTGATATCATTTAGCCATGTTTCTAATTCATGAAGGAAGCTGAGTGTCTGGACATGTTCGAAAGAGGTTACGGTTTCTATCACACTGTGCTTTTTATTTACAAACTCGATACTGCCTCCTCCTCTTTTTCCAAGTCTACATAAGGTGTAGACAACGGTAATTGTTAATGTTATACGCATAAGTTTCTGTACCACATATAGAAACTGCCGTCAAAATTAGTACATTGATATTTGTCAGGATGTTATTGAGCAGTGTTGACAGAGTACGCCAATATTTCTTTATGCTTCTTAGCTTCTTATGTTAGTATGTAGTATGGTGAGTTCAGAATTTATATACAAATAATCTATCCATTTATTAAAGATTCGAAAACAACACAGTTTGCATTTTCTTGCTGAATATGCTCGACGAGATTTACCGTAGCCATGTTAGTGTGAGAAATGTCCGCGCGGTTAGCCTAATGGCTATGTGCTTTACAATCATACGCTTGGGGAAGGGGTGTACCAGGTTCGATTCCCGTCGAACGTGAGGAGCCTAAGGCTCTTTCTCAGCCGTAGCCAAGTCAGCCGGTCTTGGGCGTGGATAGCAGGGTTTTTTCCTCCCAGTTTATCTGGGGTTTTCCATCCCGCAAGTAGGCAAACCAGTCGAGGTCGAGGAATGGGGGGACCCCCACACGAATAAAAAAAAAAGTGTCAGAAATGGTGTAAAACTTGCTCTGTAGGATGGAAGTGAGGACGGAATTACTTGGGAATCCTTAGTCCATGGAAACCTTTTTGTTTTTCTGTTTTTGTTTTCCTTGCTAATAAGGGGTCCGGTGTTCTATTATGTGGATTGGAGTTCAGGGTTGCTTATTATTCAGGACAGACGTTTTGGCTTTGCTTTCTTGCTTGCAGCTAGGATGCGATCTCTCAGGCTTTTTTTTTATGTTGATGCATGCGATAATAGTGCTAATGGTCTGTCTTTATTTCGTTGTGGTCCTCGATTTACGGAGACGATGTCAGTGGTTGTGAGCGGTACACCAATTACTGTGCCAATCCGTTGTATCAGAGAGTTCAAAGCTTCCGATTCTGCTTTGGATATCCCATCAATTATCTGTTTTCCCCTGTTTTCTTCTGCAAGACAATTTCCATTTGAGATTTGAGGGTTTTTCACTTCTTTTTCTCAGTTTTCCGTTCTCGCACTTAAGAGTTTGATACTCTTCCATTACTGCTAACAAATTAGATTTGATAGCGCGCGCAGTTCCAAGCACTTCTACGCTGCCACTGTTGTATTGTAAGTAGTGTTCATACTCCTTAAATATTTGTTTGACTTGCTCCATGTAAGTATTTCTTAATTTTTTCCTTAAATACTATGTGTTTAAGAAAATGTAAATTATCAATAACAGTGAGATCATCAAGGGACTTACCTTTCTGTATTTCGCTGCCCGGCGATTTTTATTTTATTTTATTTATTTCATCTCACTTTTTTATCGACAATGAGGACAACGCTATTTGGTACGTTTAGGTAATCCATTCGTCTTTCAGGTGCTTTCCAAAATTCCGGAAGCACCGATAGTATAGCATCTGTCGACAGTCTGTGCAATACGGTCCTTCCTCTTCTTCACGCAGTGGCTCCCGCACTTGTTGCAGGACATGGTATGCGCGTGAGTGACCTTCACCGTTTCGATGACCTACGGTGACTAGACTTTGCTCAGTCGTCGGCAGGGAGTATACGTTGTCGTTGGGGCAATACGGCAGATACTTACCCACACCCTGATATGCAATAATGGAGCAGCTATTTTTCTTAATGCTGAATACAAATAAATCAGATTTTATTTAGAGAGATTAAAGAGAAATATTTGTACTTAATGATCTCAGCGGTTGTGGTTGCTACACTTCCGAAAACAGATTTCACTAAAAGTAACTTGATTTTTTGAGGAGCACAGCGCATATCGACTTATAATAATAAAGGAGTCACTGACCAAGATCAGGAATAAGTAAATTCAACATACCTATTATAAGCAAAGTAGGAAACATTTGTATATCCAGAATATTCACCATTAAATACATCATATGAAATTACATCTATATTACATTATTATTCTATATTACACCTGTCGAAGCATATAGGTATATAAAATAACTACACTGAGGCGATAATAATTTTCATTTTGTTTAAAAAATACTTTGATTCAGTCTTTGTTAAACACTGGAATTTCAAATTATATAGTCCTTATAAGGACTGGCTTAAAGGGGCGAAGCAAGAATGCTTTTCATCTTCCCCGTTATCTGTAGAGGACAGTGTAGGGATAAGGTGTTATTAAGCTATTAAATTAAAGCTCTGATCATGGCAGGAGGGTAAAAGCAATATAGCCGAGCCTCAGTTAGAACTTCATTGGCTACAGCATTGCCATCCATTACCCTCCAAGGGTATTGGATTGAATGAATCAATCACCGCATCTCACGGTCAATTGATTCTGGAATTTCAAATTCAAAGCTAAGTATCTTTAATACTATCAAATATGATTTATTCAAAATGGTGTTGAAAAACAATATTAATTATGTAATATTTCTCAAGAAATAACTCCAATTAGAGAAATATATCTATAATATAAAATATTTGTAATCTTATTTCTTATTTTTTATTTTAATCTAATTGTCAGTTATTAATTTAATTAGCTTAATTATCTAAAATAAACAAAATATTTTTTTCAAATCTGCGATTCTATAGAAACATGAAAACATTTATTTGAAATTCAGGTTATTCATTTCAAATATAATAATTTATAAATTTATTTTATTAAAAAATTAAAATAACAAACAGTACGCTGGTTCTTACTTAGAATACTAATCTTTAAGATACCTCCAACTTTGATACTTATGATATTTGTGTCCCTTAACTTTGTGTGTGTGTGTGTGTGTGTGTGTGTGTGTGTGTGTGTGTGTGTGTGTGTGTGTGTGTGTGTGTGTGTGTGTGTGTGTGTGTGTGTGTCGATATACTTTTGCTGAATAAAATGATTATTGCACAGAACCAACTATTGATTAAAAGTCACACTTATTTATTTATTTATCCCCGAATATAAAATATAGATAAGCGTTTTTAGAATGATCAGAAACTCAGGAAAAGATTAAAAAGAAAACAATAAGACTCGGTATCCTGAGCAGTCAAGAAAGCAAAACTTTATGTAGACAGGGATAGATTAAAATCTATAATCCCCGAAATGTCTAAGATTCCGAGGAAACCATGGCTGGCTACAAAATGGAATTTTATGCGATAGTGAATTTTTGGAAGGATGCACAGGCATATATTTACCTGGAGGGAAGAGAGAGAGAGAGAGAGAGAAATCAATAGTGAAACTCAGACTATTTCTACCCAACTTCAGAGACGCAAAGAGGCTTCGATTCTGTATCGAGGTATAGTTCATAATATCCCGCTCGGCCACACTATTTGTCAGTCGGAAGACTTTTTCCCAGTTCGGAGAAAGTGATTTCATGAATATATTTCGGTGAAATACAAACTTCAATATAATGCAATAAATATTTATGATTGCCAGTTATTTCTGACTAAAGTAATATTTTTGAGACTTTCTGTTTAGACTTTTTAAATATCTAAAATCTGAATGTCTTTTATTTATTTATTTTTTTTTAAAGATTTCGTATTGCTTGGAATTTTACAATTTTTCTTTGGTGTGAATGAAACAAAGTTCAACATGTCTAAAAAAAAAATATATATATATATATATTATAAAAGTCATTAAACTTAGCTAAGGATATGTAAATATTCTTTAATTATATATAAGGATATGAATAAATTCTTCATTATATAAAAATTCTTATGTAAAAGATTAATAATCTCTAGTACACCTTTTTATTATTAATATGTGTAATATATTTTAAAAGAAGATCCGTTTATTGCAACAATGAATTCTATCAAAAACTTTAGCTGTTTACCCATAAGGTGATGGTGTTTCTTCAATTGTATCTGAATAACAAGTAGAGCATCTGGCTGATCATCTGATCGCTCAAGATAAATACACCACGCTTAAATAAGTATCGGAACAATACCTGAATAGCACGTGCTTCTATAGCGTGTCGATCCTACTTTGGTACTGATATACATACTTTCCACCATTCTAGACATCGTTTTACTCAAACCATGTCGCACTACCATCTACAGTATAGCATATTATTATTAGGCTTTCAGGGATAATTTAAAATTTTCTTCCTTTAAGAAATAATCAGTACAAAGTTAATCACGGGGAACATATTTGCGTTGTTTAAATGCCTTCATAGACGCATGAGTATGTTCCATTAATCTTTCCCAATGTGGGAAGTTTTGCATTATTCAGAAATGTTACATATTCATCCTTCTAGAAACTACAACCAGAGGTTCTGCTTCATAGGAAAAAAAAAATCGGACCATTACACGTTAGCACCAAACTTCGCAGTGGATGATGCATTTGGGATTAGGGTTCTATATCCACAATTGTCCATCCAATCGGGGGAAAATTGAAGCATGATTCATCGCTCCATATCAAGGAGCACCATCATTCTCCATGGTGCATCTTTTTTCTGACTTCTCTACCCTGTAGAAGTGCCCTGGTGATGCATGGTAATCGACCAGGAAAGAAACTACCTAGCTAGTTACATATAGTGTATTGTAGACCAAAAGATGGCAATTTGCTTAGTGACCCTCGATAACTTATTACAAATACTCTGAAAATAAGAATAACAACAGAGATTTCTCCAAACCTTTCAACTGGACGTCAAAGGTGAGTGCCGCAGATGAAGAGAGTATTTTAAACTAAGACTGATCACTCTTATCACTGTTTTTCCGTTGATTGTTTTAAAAAGTAATAATAATGAAAGCAAAAATAATCCACAACATTACTAATCATATCAACACTTTCGATATTACTAAGTTACTTTATTACCTGACTAATAACCTATCACTTCATTAATATTAATTATAGTTCAATGACTTTTAATAGTCATCATTAGGCGCTGTGTTAATACTACTTCTTAGAAGTATATTAATCACGCAATGTTAACAATAAAACTGATCTCGTATCATATTTTCTTTCATCTACAATGCCCAATGAAGTTTACGTAATATTACTTCATATAAACTTAATTTAGATTTTGAAAAAACAAAACGTCAATCCTCTCTTCACAGTTACCATGTCTGAACACTGCGATCTTCAGCTGGTTTGATTGTTCTGGAGAAGAAAAACATGGTAGCAAAGGTTTCCTAGGAAAAAAAAAAAAATTCGACGCTCCTGTATGAGCCAGGTTTCAGTTGCAAAACCTTTATAAATGTTCGTCGCATGGTAGATCTAAAACCTTTCCACTCAAAAAATGTGGGCTGTTAATAGCTGCTTTGGCAAGGAAAGGAACTCCGAGTTCAGTCTTCCTTTTAAATTTATTTTCTTGGAATAAAACTACGTATTATTAGGCAAGACGAACGGCTTCATTTTTGTACTGTGAAACCTATTAAATACTAGCTCCCAAGTTATTATGCTTTCCGTTTTCCTTGCTACGCCCTCAAAAGCGGTACTCGTAAAAATTCCGACGTTGTTGCTTCAGTACCAATCCTCTCCTCTTGATTTCAATTGCCACGTTAAAGTGAAATGCTTCAATACATTGGCTCCTGGTATCTGATACGATTTGCTTTCAGTTCCGTGGGTGGTAATTCAAGACGCTTTAATTAGCTTATATGGAGGTCGCTTTAGAGCTTTCACGAATTAACTAAGATACATCAAATCGTCTCTTATTAACGTTTTCTTCACCTTAACTCACTAAATAACTAATGCATGATGTTATCATTGCTTAATTCACTGTGATAACACATTCCAATTCTTACTTTTATATGCTTATATACTGTATAAGGTTGTTCTGTCTTTCAGGCACTCTTTAAGTTGTGATTTTCTTGTCATTCACCCAAATATTAAACCAGTTACTGCACAAACATACGGAACCAATTATCAAGGAGTGTCATATGTATTATGTTTCGCACACGTCACATAACATATCCTTTCTAATTACTATTTGCATATTGTTGCATCTCTCGTTCATTGAAATCAAGAAAAATTCAAGTGTATTAAAAATATAATTTTATTTAAACTTCTCACAAGACACTGGCAAGGTCGAGATCCCCGGGATCCGTCAGGTACTCGTATAAGCTAAAAAATTCCTGTTCTCATGTAACAGTGATCAAATTATTATATACTGATGAGCCAAAATATTATGACCCTCGATACCCTATTTGATCCCCACACCAGGATACTACCACTACCAGCACGATGGTAGTGATGGTATCCTGGTATGGGGATTGGTATCATGATCACTGGGTCCTCTCATCCACATTGAATGTACCTTGATGCTATTTCTTGATCATTTCGGACCGGATATTGCTCTACATGGTGACAATCAAGCCCGATGGATGTGGACACTTCCAGCTCCGCAAGACAACGTTTCGTGTCTGAAGCCTCGCAGTGTGCAAGCCCGGATCGAGGTATTCTGTAGGCAAAAAATGCACCATCGACCACTGCAAAAAATGTCTTCAACTTACAAGGGTAATCTGACGAAAACTCTCGTTTGGTTTTGGTGTGATGATCTGGGACCATGGGAATTACACTTCATTGTTCTTTTGGTTTAGAAATGTAGATAGAAAGACGCTGTCTTTGAAAGGGTTTAGTGCTTCTACCTGTTGGAAATTAGGAGAAAAACATTAAGGATTCACCATCCATTTGGATGTTCTGAAATCTTCATAACGCTACAAAGTAAGTCACATAAAATAGTGGAAAATATTTCTAATCTAAATTTAACTGAAACACTAATACACAAATAAACTGTATAAGTTTTTAAGACTTCATTCCTCATATTGCATACTATCGCAGAATATAACTGTTTTAATGTAAAGTAAATGATTATAAATTAAAAGATCCCTGTTCGCATGCAGCAATCATCGCATTATTACTTTTCTCCCCAATCTATAGAGCAACGATCACTAACTAACAGAATAAAGAAAAAAACCAACAATTCGTGAAATCATGGAAAATAAAATTCCCTTAGATTGTCCAAATAAAATAGCCAACTACCCAGCATTTCCTCCAAATCAAGAAAGGAAAAATATAGTTATTTATTTTGAAATAGGGAAACACGAGGAAAACAGCCTAAAAAACTCTGAAATCTTCAGATCATTAACTCTTTCAAAAATAATTGAATATGGACCGGACCTGACTCAATAACGATCTACACAGATGTCGCCAAAAATCCAAATGACAATTCTGTGAGTGTCGTACTCATCTATGACTCTCCCAAAATACGAGTATGGGATGCAACTCATATCATGCAGAATTAATAGCCATTTACATAGCACTGCAACATTTGGATAAACAAAACCCAAAGGAATTTATATTTTTCCCAGATTCCTTAGCAGCCCTTGAAGCTATTAAGAACTGCTACACTAGCCACCAAGAAATATTTAGAGACATGGTTTCATTTTAATCCCATGCGGGATTAAAAGGAAATGCAACTGCAGATGAAGTAGCAAAAATGGCTGCAACATAAGTGATACCACAGATTTCGATCTTTTTAAAATCGCTGTGCCATTGCCATGATCTCTCGCCTCAAGATCGGTCACACAAGATCAATCAAGTTTAACAATGGCATAAAAGTCTTCTCCATCTGCAAAATCTGTAACATTGAGGAAGCATCACCAATGCATTTACTAAATTGTATGAATGTTTCTAAATCTGAGTTTTATAACAACCCAGAAAATGTGCTGTATAAAATACATGAATTTGACCTCTGTGATCTGGTGTAATAATACCGTGGGATGATAATAATAATAATAATAATAATAATAATAAAAGATCACCAGGCTAACCAGCCGGAGAACACACGCAATTAACATAATACAGTAGCCTCAACCTTAGAACGTTTTGATAAATCCTGAATAATAACAAACAATGGGAAAAAAAGGGGAAATGATGAAAGAAACATACACATATACATTTTTGGTAACTGGAGATTTATAAACAAATATATTTATTGTTTCCTGTATATATTCAACCATGAGAAATGTATAATCAAGTATCTAAATTGTTTATTTCTATGGTAAATCACACTGATCGCTGGCGCATTCCCTAAAAGACTTGGCTTCACAAATTGCTCATTGCGTAGACAAAATCATGTTGGCTCGCTTCGCAATAGATTCAGGAAAGTCGAATTTGTTCTCTCATAAAACACACAGATCGGCCAGCAAACACATACATTTGTAGATACAAAAGACTGTAGAGATAAAATTAACTATTTGTTCATACTAAAAATTAACTTTAGGAAAGTCAGGTTAAATGCAAATAAACTGCAATATAAAATTGGTATATCTTTGAAAAAAATTAATTTATATTCAATATGAATTAAAATTTACGCCACTTTTTTAAAATAACACGCACATATACACCATAAAACTACTTACATAAATATATATTATCTACATGAGTGGAAAGATTGATGACACTATACTCTTGGAGGGTAATGGATGGCAATGCAGTAGCAAATTTTTGGGTTTTTCGGGAAGCTCGCATTACACTGGAACTAACACAGTTCGAGACCTACTATCTCCCCAACCCCTCTGTATGAAATATGCAGAGGACTAATGGCTGGTAGGCCCCATCCACAATGAGGACTAGTTGTAGATGAATGGTATTTTAGGGAGGTAGGTCTCTGCACTGTGTCCAAGAAACTTCTCCAAACTCCTTTGTCCTTGTTTTTAGGATAGTAACCTATAATAAACTAACTGTTTGCTGGTAGACACTTGCTCTATTCTTTACTGGCATTTTGTACCCCTACACAAACTTATCTCAGCCAGTACCTCACTAAAAATGGTTCATCTAATCCATTCATATCTTCAGAATAGATCACTACAAGTCAAAATCAACGGTTCTACATCGTCCCAGCGCCATATCTTTGCTGGAGTGCCGCAGGGATCTCTACTGGCTCCATTGCTATTTTCTGTATACATGTCATACATCCTGCACAATCCGATGCCTTCCGTTCTGGTCGTCCTGTATGCGAACGATACAGCAATACTAACCAGATCTCTCAGATCCCATTTCATTACCAGAAAACTTAAAAAAAAAACCTTCTAAAGCTGGAGGGTGGGTCTCCAAATGGAGATTGGAAGTCAACCCCCTGAAAAGCTCAGCCGTTCTTTTCTCAAAAAGGCCAATGTCTCCTGCAGGAGATGTGTTACTGTTCAATACTAAAATTCCCTGGCAGACAGAAACAAATTACCTGGGTGTAATTCTCGACAAAAAGCTATGTTTTAGCCAACACATCAAGTCTACGTGAGCAAAGGCATCTAAAGCCATAGCTCAGGTCTATCCGCTAATTAATTGAAATAGCAAGCTCAGCAACAGAATCAAATTGCAGCTATACCAGATGACGATTCGTCCTATAATCATCTATGCCTCTCCAGCCTGGAGCCACACCTCTAATACTAACATTATCAAGATACAACGAGTGCAGAACAAGTGCTTGAGAATGATTCTGAACGCCCCGTGATATTTTAGAAACAATCAACTTCATATATTTTCTCTTATATATATATATATATATGGGTGATGACAACCTAAAGTCCTTTTTAGGACTTCCAGGGTAACAAATGGCAATGCTGAAGCCAATGAAGTTTTATTCCGGTGAAGAGAAAGTCCTTTTTAGGACTTCCTTGGTAACAAATGGCAATGCTGTAGCCAATGAAGTTTTAACCGAGGCTCGGCTATTGCTGTTACCCAGCCATGACTAGAGCTTTTAGCTCAATAACACCCCATCCACAGAGATTTTCTTCTTTCAGATGAAGGGATAAAGAGTCAAGGACTCAGTCTATCGCCCAGTTCTTTTAAGAACTTTAAGAAATATACACGGATGGGCGCAGAAAGAAGGACGATGAACCCTTGGAGGGTAATGGATGGCAATGCTGTAGCCAATGAAGTTCTAACTGAGGCTCGGCTATTGCTGTTACACTCCTGCCATGATCAGAGCTTTAATAGCTTATCCCTACACTCTCTTCTACAGATAACGGGGAAGATGAAAAGCATTCTTGCTTCGCCCCTTTAAGCCAGTCCTTATAAGAACTATAAGAAATATACACATACACATACACACAAGGCCGAGATAGACAGATATATACACATATACGTATGTATATACATATATAAATATACACCTATGCACATATACATATGTGTATATTATAGAGAAAGAGAGAGAGAGAGAGAGAGAGATACACAAGGCCGAGATAGATAGATATATACATATACACAAGGCTGAGATAGACAGATAGATAGATAGATAGATAGATAGAGAGAGAGAGAGAGAGAGAGAGAGAGAGAGAGAGAGAGAGAGAGAGAGAGAGAGAGAGAGAGAGAGATCAGGAAGTCTAGTAAAACAGAGTTTTCTATTTTCATCACTTCTACAAAATCAATAAAATGAATGTCTGCTTTGTCGAATGTAAGTTAAAATAAGATCCCCATTTTCTTAGATTTTTCTAACAGAATCGAAGAAGGAATATCTTTCTTTGTGCTTATATTAACAATTTCTTTATCAGGCTGAATTTTACGCAGTCAGAATTTCATCGAATAACTAGTATAACTGGATTTTCAGGGAAAAAAAAATTCTGCATCCGTATATTTCAGACTATCTCTAGGAGGAAGAGTACTTGAAGACAATATATTAGAGTGTTATAAAATTCTTTTATCGGCGAGAAAGAAATGGCAAAAAAGCTATAAATATTAAAGATCCATGCGTACAGTGTTCTACAACAGATAAAAATACTTCAGACTTCATATCGAAATTTTTTTTATCCTTTCTGTTCTTCGACAAAAAGACAAAAAAAAATGTAATAGAATTCAGGAATGACAAAACATAACATCTACATTTTTCTCCAGGGAATGTATTGCTGAAATAAATTTCAACAAAGAGGAAAATAGAACAAATGGTCACGTGTAGGTCGTATTCCATCGCTAAGCTACGAATAGAATTCAAGAAAAATGAAATTTATTTTAAAATACTGTTTCTGACTAATACATGAAGTTTGCTCAATTTTTGCCTTGTTTTCCCAATAAATATCAATATAAAGTCCCATTATTCCAGTTAAAAAAGAAACTCGTAAAGTAGTACATTATGAACATTATGAATGCAACTCTTAAAATAATGTAAGATATAATGGATACTGTGCTTAGTGATTGCTTTATTAGATCCCCTCTGGGTTCGAGATTACAATTGCCGATGACGTTCCTTAGTCATTTGGTTAAAACAATGTTTAAAATACTATCGCAGTATTTTAAACATTGTTTTAAACACAGTCATCGAGCAATAGTGAAAGGAACAATAAAGTTTTTGGAGAATGAACAACGGAAAACAAAAATCTAGTCATTAAACCACTGTAGTCAATAAATAATAATAAGATTGTTACCATTTCTCAACGAACAAGCTGTTTGTTCTATTACCAGTTATCTAAAGACATGTGAATGTCACTGATACATCTATTATCTAATGACTTCTGATTATTACCTATCTATTACCTAAATACATTCACGTGTCTTTAAGTAATAGATAACATCCATCGCCCAGTGCAAGACTGCCGCTTCCTTGCTGAAAAGAGGTGGTCTAAAATGACTTGAAAAATTTTCATGTTTGATTACTGGAGGACGATTGACGTAACGTAATATGGATGGATGGAATTCTCATATAAAAGATCCAAAAAAAAAAAAAAAGAGGTCATAATGGTCTAAAGATTCAGTCGCTCACCGTATCAGAGTGGGAGAGTGAGTCGGTAACACTCACCATATCACATCAGGCAAACAACACCCCCATCTTTCTGTATTGCCCACCAACTTGTCATAAAACAAAAAACTGTAGCCCGATTTAAGAAAATATATATAGATAACATAAATCAATGATAAAAGTCTAGATTCTACTATAATGTAATGAAGGGTCATTATAAGGAAGAAGTAGTGGAGATTCCTGGATCCATCTTTAATAGTCAAAGCATTGTAGATTGCGGAGGCAGTGCCACAGAGTTCGCATCGTATTTATATCAGGAACACGTGGTGAATTTCTACTATGTTTCATTAACCTACTACAAACATGGTTAAGTGAGATATGGATTTAAATGCTTCGGACAATTGCTTCACACACAGGAAGTTCTGTTTGTACGTACAAGGCTTCTCAAGACGGTGATCTTGTTTCTGACTGTCTTAGGACTACAGTTACGCCTGTTAAACAAGCAAAGTGGGTTATTTTTCCACTGATCAAACACTCAAGATATCTCACCTTTTGAGAAACCAGTCAACTCTGTGGTTTTCAAAATCGTGCCGCTAGCAGACGGACACCCACAATATCGAACTCCATTACCGAACTCCTTTATCGAATTCCAAAAGATCGATTTTTTTTTCAGTGATCAACACTATTGACAATTACTGACTAGAAGCATTCTTAAATTGTGTAGAACATGTGACGCTCTTGACAAAGTACTTTGCATATAAGCTACGTAAATGACATTTACGTACATCTACATGAAGCCTTATAATTCATTGGCCGGTGTGTTAGGCTGCCTAAACCAAAATAGCTAATATACCGAGGGGAATTTTGTTATTTATGTAATCGACGTCGAATTGAATTATGGAGACGTTGGAGATAAGTTGTATTCCTAATAAACAACCGTTAAATTTATAATTAGCTGATCCGTAGTAGAAAATGGTTCCATTTTACCCAGATATAAAAATAATATTAAACATTACATTCGATATAACTGAACCCAATGCAAATGAAGATGCCTCTCTTTTTAATGATATCCGTTATGTTAAGTAAGAGTGTATTAGTAAGGCATTTTAATAATAAGAATGCATTATCAAAGCAAATGAATTAATATTTACACAACTCATTGAGTTACTAAAAGGATGAGGTTATTTTTTCTGTTTTGCTCTTATTATTTCTGTTACGCCTTTGATATCCAACTGAGATCAATGTTCTTCATGCTATGACATATAAGTGTTTAAAAATTTACTTGCCTGTTTAAATACTTGTATTAGACACACTCATTTAGAAATAACTCGATAAATAATTTATATACAATTTTAAGAAACAGACACAAATACGACAGAAGAGATGGAAAATTACTGAGAGATGACAAATAGTATAAATGCTGTTTCTTTAAATTGTTTATTAATCTCAGAAGGTAATTATTCAAAGTAAATATTAATATAGCGAAAACAAACTAGTGCAGCCTTTGTTTGGAAGAGTTTTAAACTATTATTACACCAATAACAATAGAATATCATTAAGTTATGTAAAATATGTTGTCTTAAGAGATCTTTGTTATAAATCATTAAGTTATATAAAATATGTTGTCTTAAGAGATCTTAGTTATAAACATGCCATTACAATATCACATGTTTTAATTGTTCATTGGATATTCAATAGTATATGAAATTACAAATATCACTCATTAGGGAATAGGCTGTATGTATATATATATAATCAATGTATAATGTACATACTCAATATTAATATTAATATATAATCAATGTATAATGTACATACTCAATATTAATATTAATATATAATCAATGTATAATGTACATACTCAATATTAATATTAAATATTCATCTTATAACATAACCAAATTGACATGAAACTTGAAAAATGAATGTATTTTATGTATCTTAAAGTTCTTAAAAGAACTGGGCGATGGACTGAGTCCTTGACTATCCCGTCATCTGAATGAAGATAATCTGTGTGGTTGGAGTGTTGTTGAGCTAAAAAGCTCTAGTCATGGCTGGGTAACGGCAATAGCCGAGCCTCAGTTAAAACTTCATTGGCTACAACATTGCCATTTGTTACCCTGGAAGTCCTGAAAAGGACTTTTTCCCCTTTTTCTCATCTCGTATATTTTATGTATCCTTATAATCCTTATAAGGACTGGCTTAAAGGGGCGAAGCAAGAATGCTTTTCATCTTCCCCGTTATCTGTAGAGGACAGTGTAGGGATAAGGTGTTATTGAGCTATTAAATTAAAGCTCTGATCATGGTAGGAGGGTAACAGCAATAGCCGAGCCTCAGTTAGAACTTCATTAGCTAGAGCATTGCCACCCATTACCCTCCAAGGGTATTGGATTGAATGAATCAATCACCGCATCTCACGGTCGATTGATTTTTCATATCCACAACCTATTTTATAAGGTGTTATTGAGCTATTAAATTAAAGCTCTGATCATGGTAGGAGGGTAACAGCAATAGCCGAGCCTCAGTTAGAACTTCATTAGCTAGAGCATTGCCACCCATTACCCTCCAAGGGTATTGGATTGAATGAATCAATCACCGCATCTCACGGTCGATTGATTTTTCATATCCACAACCTATTTTATGTATATAACCTTCGGCAAAACATGTATTATTCTTAAGTTAACTATTAATAAGTGTATAAGTATAATATAGGAATACGAACTAAAATATCTTTGTTTCTTCCAATCATCTAAAATTTAATAAGGATATTAAGGATTCATTATTTTTATAATATTTTTGATATAATACTTCAATGCTTTTAAAAGTTTTGTCCTCACTGGTCTCTGATAAAAATCACTTGCCAGGACGCTGAAATCTAATCAATAAACTAATAACAGACGAACGTGCTGGGTCCTGGGCAGAGTTCGTATCTTTTAAGTAGTGCAAGTCTATGACAATTCCAACGCCCAAAGTTATATTCTCATGAACGCTCTACTAAAATGTCGAAACTTTCAAGTTTCATTTTATTTTGGTTTTGGCTATAAAAAGATGGAGTTTTAATATTCTCATTGTGCATTACATAATAAGGATATTTATATTGATTGTCGATATTTCAGAAATGAGAGCTACCATGATATCTGTGACAAATGTCGATTATTCAAAGATCTCTGGCGAGGGGAATACTTTTGTGAAAATCTGACAGATATTTCAACTTTATAGCATGTTCATGAAACGTCGATCTGTTTGTCTTAAATACCACAAATATAATTTTTTTGTCAAATAAATTTGACACTACAAATAGATCGATTGAAACGAAAATTTGAAAATTTGAAGATATTTCAAATATTCAAATATATGTAGAATTATTAATATAAATTCTAAATGCTTTGCTAAATGTCACTAATAAAATGATTTCCATTTCCTTTGAAATCAAAATTAGAGTCTTCTTGTGTGTATTCTAAATCCTAGATTTTATTAATGTTGGGATTTAGAATAAATCCTAAATGTAATTAAATTAGTAAGCATTTTGTAAACATCTATTTATCTATTTTAGATAAATATAAGTAACAATATAAGAATGTAAATGATTCGCTAAAAATAATAATAATAAACGCCATCTATGAATCTGCTAGCGAACCATTTTTGTTGAGCATTGGCAATCTCGAATTTCAGTAATTTTTAGCTGACATTAACTTGCAAATGGTACAAGTATTTACAAATGTTGCAAATTTCTTAATTCAAGATGTGATAAAGATTTTAAAATACGATATTTAAATAAAAACTCAAAAATTAAATAAAATATAAAATTTATTATAGAATTATGGAGAATATTTAGTTTTTATTATATATTTTTCGCATTGGGTACGCACACCTATTTTAAAATATTTATGTAGACATTATAATAATAGTACGCATAGATTTTTGTTTTACTTGAACTTGCAATATCTTGCTCTTATGTAGCGTATCATTCACTTTTCAGTTAAGAGTACAAAAAATGGGCGATTGTTTTATTGTAATTCAAGTTATGAATCCACTCGAACGAAAATCCCAACCACATATCAGATTTCAAATTGATTTATACACAACAGAAATATTTTCTTCCAAATTTTACTTAAAGCATTTTCCCGAGAGGATAGTAAAAAGAAACTAGACAAGTATGCTATTCCTGAGAGGAAGGAAAACATTTGTACATGTCCCTGCGCTTCTCAATTCTCCCCCCCCCTTTTTTTTTTCACGACAATAAAATAAAAACAACACAGCTAGAGATGAATGCTCATAAGAACAGAGATACCGACACGCGAAATGAGAGAAGGGTCTATTTATAAGTCTGTATCCGCCTCTTGTGGTCATATCAAATATCACCAACTGTCATTGCTTTCTTTTACTTTCTGATAAATCGTTACGAAATTTTCAAAAAATCACACTTGAGTGTTTAAGACGAACAAAGCCATTCTTTATGAGACTTTTCTTGGTAAATATCAGATTTGAATACCTTGATTTAAACCGGTAGAACATAGCTCATTTCCCCACGTCACACACACACACACACACACACACATACTGACGTTTGCTTGGAGGAGGACACAAAATAATTGGAGTGCCATGATCAGCAGCAAGGAGTGCCAGCAGAAATGTTTTGGCATCTATTTTAGTTAAGACTAATAATAGCTGACGTTATATCTGCCTTGTTATAGAATGACGTCAGTAGTCGCTTCTTTAGTGTTCATTAGTCAGTTTTGTGAATTTTTACCCCCTAGTCATTTGTCATTCTGGTGGCAAATATTGGGATACGAATATGACTTTGTATCTATAAATAATGTTAGCAGCGAGTGTATGAAGATAATAAACCATACAGGTACGTTTGAATGATTTAAATTTTTATGCACCTCAGAATTATTGTATTTAAAAACGATAAAATAATTTTAGTAACGGAATGTGCAGGAAGAGGGCGCTGTTAGTAATGGGAGTTGTTCTGAGTTGTAGCTACGCCACTACTCAGTGCTATAAAAATAAAATAGGATTTTATTTCCATAGTTCTGAGCTTCTTCATTTCAACTGTTGACATCCAAAATAAATTAAGATTACAAACTTGAATGGCACTTAAACTATTAGATATTTAGGATTTATAAGACCATTAAATGCTTTATTTTGAGAAGTCTATACATCTCCTTGACCTTGATTCTCTCTTTTTTTTTTTTTCGTTGCTCGTGTATATCTTGCAGGTAATGGAGTAAGGAACCTTTTGTGACATCGTTGCATCCGGGGATTTTTGGCACATTGCCAGATGTCAATCAATGCAGTTCATTTCATGTATCTTCTGCTCATTTGACCACACGATTGACGACATTCCACTCGTGACTGTGCCTTTGAAGATTAAGAGTCTAGTTAGTCGCATTCGCTTGTGATCTATTCATTCCAGGGAAAAACACATTCACGTTCTAACCACTAATCATATGACTATATTGCTGTTGTAATAAGCTCAATGATGCCAATCAAATGTTTGTTTGTTTTTTCAATGTAATTAAAGATACTGGCTTTAATTGATGATTTAGGGCAGATATTTGGTGGACAAAAATGCCGATAATCATGACTTTTTACACAATAAAATGTTTTATTTAATTAACAAAGAGAAATGTATTGAGCTTTGATGTTATCATGACAAGATTAACTTCTGCTTCCGATCAAATACAGGGTACATAAGAGTTTGGATTAGTCAATAATGAAATACACGATTGATCCTAGTTCAGTGGTGAGATGCTTACCATTCCTGAAACATGTAGGCTGTGAAATCTATTCTACAAATGTAAGCACAGATCGAATGGATAGTCAATCTCCATCCAACAGGTTATAGGTTCGAGTAAGATCGTGGGCATAGGTGTTTGCAAAAGTCTGCTCTGGATGGGCTTCTGTAGTTCCTTGAGTTTATAAGGCTTCTCTTAAATAAAAAAGGGCAATATTTCAATACACTCTGGAGGTCTACATAAGGGGAAAAAAGTCTAAATCTTTGATTTCAGGATGAGTATAAATAAAGCCTGATTTTCTATCAGTTTCTCTAATTTTCTATCAACTTAACCAGTGGAGGTGCAACATTGCTGAATAGCACGTACACATAGCAAATAGGAGTGACATTTTGTGCTCTTTGAACTCATATTATAATTGGTACTACCCTGGCATTCTCTCATACAATGCATGCGATCACTACAAAAGTCGAATCACAACAGAGAATTACACATTGTGTGGGTATTCAATACATTTCGAATTGCTTTTAACCAGTTGGGTCTAAATCTCGGCCAACAATATTTTCTTTTATTCACAGTGGAACAAAATTATCTCTACAGAATTGTGTTATTCGATTAAACTCTGGGCTTTCAGATGAAGAACATTTAAATTCTCTATCTAAAAGGACGTGTGTGTGTGTGTGTGTGTGTGGAATAGAAGATACAGGAACATGGAAGTGACAGTAAATTTGTTAGCGGCAACGATAATTTAATTTATTGGTCGAAATTAGCAGTGATTATATGGGAGTGAATACTTTGAATTAAATTGTGCGTTAACTTTCCAAACACTACATCAGAAACATCTTTAATGATTCATTGTGAAGGCCAATTTGCAGTTTCGGAAATCATCCACTAATGAGGTATATTTTACAAAGACCCATCAATGGTGGAATGAATGGAATACGTCATATACAGTATGTAAATATTTTTAATTTATTGACTTGCGAAAAATTCTGTGTAGTTCCGAACATTAAGATAAATTAGTTTAATATATTATATTTGCTGCATATGAAATGTACTGATGTAAAATTAATGAAATAAATCGAAAAATAAAGTCTAGAAAAGACTCATCGAATGACATATGTTATAGCTTGCATTTCATTTCTTTATTGAATTTAGTGCCCTTGTTTTAATAGCTGATACTGGTATTTTATTTTGTGTATTCTCCTGTATTTTAACTTAAAACAATGAGTCCAAATTCTACTTAAAACTCGAAGATACTGGAAAATGATTCGACAAATTCATCTTCAAAGAGGATGAATCTAAGTAATTCAGAATCACTTAGATTCTGAATTCCTTTTCATGAATATGTACGCCATCTTGCATAATCAGAAAGAGCCATAAATAATAATAATAAAAAAAAAGAATCGTAGCGTGTATAAATTGCAATATTACTTAACATTTACATTCTGAAATAATGTAAATTTTTACAGATAAATATAAATATATAAATAAATAAATAAAATTTACGATCTTTCAAATAAATGAGATATTTTCCCCCAAGGGTGTGTGTGTGTTTGTCGGGGGGGGGGGGGATGTTGACTGTAGTAGGGTCACCTGAGAGAGAGAGAGAGAGCTAGCAATAAGATCATAAGTACTTCAACCAAACTCCGCTGCACTAATGGAAGTCTAGTTAATACATGTAACTTACGGAAAAATATAATTAATTATAAATATGTCAAATTTATCCCGAACACCCTGTATAAACAAATAAATTAATGCAGCCCTTATAAGGACTGGCTTAAAGGGGCGAAGCAAGAATGCTTTTCATCTTCCCCGTTATCTGTAGAGGACAGTGTAGGGATAAGGTGTTACTGAGCTATTAAAGCTCTGATCATGGCAGGAGGGTAACAGCAATAGCCGAGCCTCAGTTAGAACTTCAATGGCTACAGCATTGCCATCCATTACCCTCTAAGGGTGTTAATAACCGCATCTCACGGTCGATTCAACCGCCCTAACTCAAATTAATGCATTAGTACATATTGATATTATATTCAGAATTGATATAAAAATTATTAAGTGTTTTCATTAAAATATCAAAATCTCTAAAATAGAAAGGAAATTAGAGTTAAAAATATTTTTTTCTGACACAGTTTGATAAATAACGTAATGTTCTTGGAAACAAAAAAGTATTAAAAAAATACTATCTCATAGAGGTCCGTCTCATAGATTATCATTACCTCACTAGATAAAAATATACCTCTTTTTCCTGCTACACATTGTTGTGAAAGTACGAAATTCGAAATGTTCTTAGGAGCGAGTGTAAAGTCTTCAGCTTTTAATAACGAGCTACCATATATGTATTACTGAAAGAAGTAGATCACATGTGGAAAAATACTTCTGTACATTACAAAGTCAGACAACTAAGATAGTAGCATCTGCAAGAAATTTTTACTAATGTAAATACTAGAAAACAAATACAAATACGATTATTATCGAGTTTTGAGTTGTCTTTTTTTTTCTTTCTAAAAAGCAATAATTTATCTCTCTTAAATGACCATAAGTGCAATATTAACTGCCGTGTAAACTTGAGAGAAACAGTATTCACAGAATACTGGATGAATTTAAGACTGGATGAATAATGAATTTAATTAATTAATTATAATTTTATTTATCTATTTGTATATTGGTCACAAAATCTATGGATAAGATTAGAGAGTGCCTGTTAACAGGATTTTTCATTATTTTAGAAATAATATGATGACACGAAGAAAAGTCGTGTCATCTCCGTATAACATCGGCCAATTGAACCTCAATTTGAAGATCAATTATAAAGTCTTGAACATTGACCTTTTCAAAGGTTGCCGTGTCTTTGCAGGTCTCTACTTCTAATAATACGTCTACGGAATGAATTGCTTTGCTATATGCATAAATTCTTAGCTTATGATAATACAAAAAAAAAAAAAACACGATATAAAACGGGAGGTAACCGTTACAGAGAATGTAACGGTTACCTTGTTGCAGAGAATGAATTTACTAGATTGTCAATGATGTAAAAGTATTATATTATAAATGACATTCTGTCTTTTATTTAGATACTTTTGTTACTGCTTATTTCCAGAGACCTGAAGTGGTCTGATAAAAAGACTGCGCTTTTTTTCGAAAGCTGGGTTTTCGAATGATCAGTGAACCAAGGCATTACGTTAATATGTCTACAGCTTTTGGTAAGAAGAACATGATTGTCATGAAAATAAAAAAGCAATAATTTTTATATATTTTTGGCAAGTATTATTAGTTAAGAGCCTTCGTAGCTCAGTCGATAAAGTGGAAGCCTTTGGTCGAAAAGACCTGGGTTCGATTCCTGTCAGTGATACGAGGAACCTTTATCTGGTATTTTTCGACTAAAGGTGAGTTCGCCGGTCTCATACGGAGGTAAGGGGGTGTTTCTCATCCTGAAAATCGTGTTTTTCGTCTCCCAGAAACGACAAACCGGCCCTTGAACGCATTTACAGACATATGACACACCGGAAGGCATGGATAATAGTTGGAAAAAACCTCGACACCGTAAACGGTAGAAGAGCGAGAATTAAGTAAGTAAGTTAGTTATTAGTAAATTAAATGAAATATATTTTTGGATTATATGGTTAGTTGTGATATAACTTATTCGCATCAAGGATTGCACTGGAGGGAAAAAAAGTCCACTACTTCCTTTTATTTCCCAAAGGAAGTAAGTGAGGACGTTTTTCCTCAAGTAACTTTTTTTTGAATGCTGTTGATCAGTCAATCTCTATCCTTAGCTGTCACCGACAGCGAGCTTAAAACTATCGGTGATTTCCATAGCATCCTGGGAGGAAAGTATGACAGACAATTTCCCTTACCTCGTGCTTACTAACCCTGGCACTATACAGAGTAAGTTTATTTTTTAAACAAGGAAGGGAATATAAAATTTTTACATGTAGAATTATTTTAATTATGTATTTGACTATGTAAATCGGTAGCACAAAAACTTTTTCAAGTTATTTCATATAATGATAAATTAGCTAAATTGACTATGGGAATTTCTATGGTAAACGACTCGGAGATTGTTCAGCCAGATTAAGAGAGAACAGGCAAATTCAGCCTATAAAGAGAAAAACATATTTAATGTATATCAATATAGAATTTGCTATTCTGACTCTTTTTTCGTAATTAAACATCATCAATAATTTTCGTTACTTTCATTTCTAGTCTTCCATAGCCATGAAAAACAATACATCATTCAACTGAATTTACCTCCTCTCTGTGTATGAGTGCGTGCGTGTTTATCCATCTATCTCTCTATCTATCATGCCAATTAATGTATAATGACTAGTTACACCGCACGTGTTTTGAATTCTATGTCAGTCCTTGCATTAATCGGTTTAAGATGACCATAATCACCAAAGTCATCCATCACTACACTTCATGCTTGTGAGGAATGTATCGCTCTCTCGCTAAATTAATTGGTGTCCACAGGAGTGTACATGCAATCTGTTCTATAAACGTGATCAGATTACTACACTTACTGCTGCCTACTGATCATTTTCCTTCGCCAACTTCATAATAAAATCGGATTATGGTCAGGAGCTATTTACATTCTTTCAAAATGTATGCGGATTATAATCCCTACCGAAGGGAGAATGGACACGAATTAGAGTACGTCTGCCGCTGTTCTGTCATCCATTTTTAGATTTTTTTGTTACTTATTCGAAGAAAATAAAATTAAAAAAAAGAAAAATTAGAATTTTACAACAGAAACTGAAGAGAGTTTTTTTTTTTTTTATGGATATAGTCACTTAAGGAGTTGCATCTGGCACCATTTAGGGTTCATTAATACTAGACCCACAGAAACAAAATTTGAGTTTGGATTTTAAACTTTTCCTGGACTTTTCTTTTTCATACTCAGACAGTTACAAGCGAGTAGCTCATCCCTCCAGAAACTCGCGTTAAAACGTGAGTTAACCCTGCAACTTAGAAATATCAGCTGTAATCCTGTCATTATTTCAGACAACAATGCAATTTAGGCGTTACGATCACCAGATGGCGGCAGTTGTCTGCCGCACTCTCTCCTCCAAGCCTTCGGTGATCATAGGTAAGCATGAACTCAGCTATCAGTGATGATTAAGCCTTGCTATTCACTCGCTTACTGTTTTGGGGAAAGAAAAATTACGTCAGGAATTTATTTCATATTTAATTATGTCAATTAAGAAAACATGATTTATGAAGTTAGATTGTATGTATGCGCGCGCGCGCGCGCGTGTTTTTCTCCAGCCGATTAGTCTGTTTTCTGGAAACAAAGATCAAATATGCAGAAGGATAAAAATCAAACTATTGGTAGATGAAGTTTAAAAACCCATAAGTTCTTCGTCTTTAGACGGAAATCGAACCTAGACATTTCTAAAATATAAGAAATAAAATTTGGATTTTTTCTGAATATAACAGATTTAGCATGATGAATTTCATACATAAAACAATGAAGAAAATAAATGTTTTTTCGAGCATTATTTTTCGTCTAGTTAATCAGGGCTATTTGAGAATGATAAATGCTAATTCTGCGCAGGAGAATTCCTCATTATAATGATAAAAATGAACAAGGATTTCATGAGCATAAAGATGTATCGGAATACGGAGATATACAAAGGATTCTGATTAATTGATTCTTCTAGAAGATCCATAGTACTCTGGAGATCTAGAGGAAGTTCGACCCATTTTAAGATAAGGTTCGCAAACTTTGAAGGATGTACCTACATTCACACTATTTTCTTTAAAGTGCAAACTCTTACTTATGGCATAGAGGGACAACCTAACCGATTCGCTAAGATAAATCAAGTTATATGCTATTAGTGAAGTTATAAATCAAAATAAATCAAGTTATCGAAGGACCGATGAGCACATCAGTACCTTGTCTGGGGGTGGAGGTGCATATAAATTCAAAGATTAGAGATTTACAGCATTGGGATGATTCTTTTATTCAAACCAGTCTTACAAACTTAACATATTTCTATTATAATTACCATCGTCTAATAAAAGCAAGAACGCATTTGAAATTTCTCAGAAATTAAGCTCCCATAGTTCAATGGATGTTGTCTTGTCCACACGCTGTTGGTTCGAATCCTACTGTGAGCATGCTGTTTGTGAATGTCTTCAGGTGTAAATGATTGTCATGGCCCAGTGTGAAACATCTTTTTCCTCTTTTTTACGTATTAAGCCTAGTGGCTTGTTACGGAGCTGTCCTTAGCCCATCCAAACATACACGTCGAGGATAAGGTGGTTAGACCTATGCTTCCCGGTGTTCTATGTCTGTAGATGCGTGTTTTCACGGGGCCAGTTTGCCTGTTCTGGGGGACAAAATATCAGAGTTTCCGAATGAAAACACCCCCTACCTCCCTATTAGACCGGCTAATTCGCCTTTCGTCGAAAGAGACCAGATAAAGGTTCCTCACGACACCGACGGGTATTTATCTTATGAATTACATATCGGAGGGAGGGGGGGGGAATAAAATGACGCTAAATGAGTTCACATTTGTTCTCTAGAGCCGGATTTCTTATTAACAAACCCTCAGCCAATTCACGGAATTGTGCACTGCAGGTTTACTACCTGTCGGTGGAATTCATAAAGAGTTTTTTTTTTTTTTTTTGAAAGTAGTACATCAAAGCTGTATTTAGTGAGAGTTCTGCTTTCTTTGAAAGTTCAATTTTCTCATTCTAGCACTTTAATAATATGGTGACCGAAAGGCTAACTTGTCTTCTGTAGTGAACAAATTGTGGGGATTCTAAACCCATCGTCGTATGAATGCAGTGGGTGGCTTTTCATCACAGAGTGTGCGAAATCTATCTTCTTCGTCGGATACTTCGACATGACTTGTAAATGTTCAGCTTTTCTCAATAGCAGGACTGATATCAGATTATTTAGCAATTAGATTACCCACGCCACTAATATGTTACAGGTTTTTCTTTCTTTTTTTTTTTTTGTTTTTTTTTCTTTTTATGTTGGGGGAAGCGTCATAAAAACCCACTGAAAAAGCAAGTTATTGACTGAATGATACTTAAAAAAACTGAAAAAACTTCTAAAAAACGAATTTATGGAATAAGAAATGCCTTCCAACCTAGAAGACCATAAATTATTATGAAGACAACTAAAAAAAAAAAAAGATTGAAGCATAACGATTTGCTTCTCTTCTTTCACCTGGGGAGCATAGATTGTTAATTGGCATTACCTACAATTCCCCTTTTTGGCACTGACACATGATTGACGTCAAGTCCCCCCCCCCTGCCATAATACTTTTAAATACAACACCTGCACGCTTTCGTTTTACTTACTGTTCTGACCATGGTCCCCTTCCGACCCTCAACAGCAGCCTTTATTTATATATAAAGGTCTGTTTTTATTTCCTTTCACTGATTTAAAATTGTCTTGATATTTTGATTTTCTTTCCATCCCAATTTTTGACTTTTGTATGGTTCAAATAAAGCTTAGTTTTTTTATTATTTTTCTTCCATTATTTATAGTTCATTATTTTTGAGAGTTTTTCCTTTCCAATCTTCATAATAATGTTCTTCTCAGTTTTCATGCATTCCTAATTCTACCAAATCGTTTCAAACTACGTGAAGCTAACGTTCAGTTAGTTTCTTATACAATACAAGTTTCTTCCCCCCAAATATTTCCCTCGATATTATTAAGTTGTGATAATAGTAATCATAATAATAATTCTTATTGGAGTTCAATCAGCGAGTTGATACTTTGAAGATGTACTAATTATTATTGTAGGAACAGCTAGCCTGTTAACAATCACGAACAAGACCAGTTTTAATATAGTGACTTTCTAAATTACATATTAAAATAATCAATTTAGTATGATGATAGAAAACGTCAAATAAAACTCCATCAAAATATGAAAGTTCGGTAGATAAAAATTAGTATATTTAATAGCATTCCCAAAAAAAAACGCTGGAAGTTTGAAGGAGGCTGGTAAATATCATGGATAAATGTCCAGAATAAACCTTTATATTCGTAAAGACTGTTTAAGTGAACCTTCTAAATGCTACATTTAATGGAAATTGATCTATCGCATCATATGATAGTTTAAAATGAAAAGTCTTTTTTTTAATTGCTGTTATTAGATTAAAAAAAGGATTTTTAATTTTCTAAAAAATTGAATTATATAAATCAGAAGTTTCCAAAGTGGGAGGTGTCTCCACTCTCCTTGGAGGTGTTGGGGAATGTTGTTGATATTAAAAACCTTTAGCGAGACATGGAGAAATATTTTAAAAATCCTTTTTCTTGTTCTAGGTAATTTAGTTATACTACTGTAGAAATAAATTTCTGGGTTTCGGCAGGGTATTACATTAAAACACGTTTTTGTTTTCGTTAATTAAAATTGTAAAACAACGCCTTTTTTTTAAAATTTAGCATGGTGGTAAAACAGTTTAATTCTGTGTAACTAAACCATTGAATGGATTCAAATTCTTTAGGTCGGGACAAATCTAACAACTCTGGAATTCTAGATTATTGGCAATAATGAGACGTGTGACAGCGCCAATAATATATAGGGGTCGATTGTGAAACATAACCACACTGCCACAGTTGTTGATAGCTTGTCTATTAAAAATAAATAAAAATAAAAAGTATAAACTATATTTTTGACTACACTGAAGTATATTTATCTGCATGAATATCCTATTGTGGGGGGGGGGGGTTGACATCCAAATCGACAAGAATTAAATGAAATGCGTCAATAAAACAATAGAATACATATCAAAGCAAAAGAAATAAAAATGACGAACAGGATAAACGTCTCTGTAAAAAATAAATTAAGGAAATAAAAGTATTGCATTTTAATAATGCAGTGTCATAACAAACGAATCGGGGCAATGCTTATTCTGTGACGTCATCACATTTTCAAAGTCAACTTATTTGGCGCCGAACGTTTCGAGTTCCTCAGGTTACTATCAAAAAATACCTGTGAATGCTTTCGATGCATAGGCACAATAGATAACTATAACGTCTTGTGTGTCTGTGTGTATATAGAAGACTGTATGGTTCTAAATCTGTTGAAAGTGAATGCGACAAGACGTACGTGGCACAAGATCGTAGACGAAGGTATTTTCTATATTTAGAATTGGACGTTGTAGCAGGCCATTGCTTGCTATCTGCCATGTGTGTTGGTGAAATCCACTCTTGTTCTCGGAGGTTTAATGGGCATATCATACCTCGCGAGTTTTCAACCCAGCTATTTGGAAACAGATGCTGGCACCCAGATAGATAGACAGATAGAGAGCGAGAGAAAGAATGACAAAACATTTTTTCGACGCTCGGGGCCATAAGTGTCATGCAAAAAAACCTTAGAAGACAACACACAAGACGAAAACTTTGAGACGATGTGAAATATGTTTTTCTTTTTTGTTTTTGTTCCTAACATTATTCATGCTGTGCTACTCCAGCAATTTTATGGGATGAGTGGGAGACACGCTACATGGTGTGATGCGTATATGATTGTCCTATATTTAAGGATATCGACCTATACCACACCGAAAAAGAAAAGCATCAAGGAATGTCGTTATTTATTTATTTTTTCCAAAATTTGTTTTATAAGAAAAACCTATTTTTGAATAATAAAAATATTCCGAAAACATTTCAGTATAGTTTGACCTTTTTCTCCACTCCTTTATCTTTCGTAAAATAAAAGAGATTCCAGATTTTAATAGACTAGTCGATGATGTCTGGTTTATTATTCGTTGAGTCGAATAAACACAAAAAAAGTCTCTCAACAACACACAGTCGGTCTTGTTCAGAATACATTGAAACATATTTTGTTGCGAAATATTATTGCAACAGTTAGTAAGTATTCCTAACGTTGCCATGACAACCTGATAAGGTATCAATTATCATTGAATCTTTTAAGAATCATTATTATTTTTATCCTATGTTAGAATATTCTTCCATATATGTATACACCTTACTTCATAGGGGTGCTTCTTACTGTTATAAGACATTAAGTAAGTAGTTCTCTATTTAAGAAAAAAAAATTATTTAAATTGAGTTGAAAATATCCTATTATTTCTAATTCCTAACTTTTTCCCTCTTACAAAGTACATTTTCATCTATCATTAAATAAGGATCACCTAGTATTTATTTATAGCAATAACGATGATAAAAGTCAGAATTATTATTGTATTTTATTGTTTCTATTCTGACTAAATTATATTAAAAATTTCTAATCTTGATGAATAGTTATGAATACCACTTTTAATTATTATTCTGATATTTTTCACGTAATTTACTATCTTCTTGAAAAAATATAAAGTAATTATTTTTATTTTGCTGCAGTTAGCTTATAAGATATTTCAGAACCTTAATAGTACTTAGAAACGTTTACTTCGAAAACCTCCAGAGATGAAATCTTTAAAGGTTTTTTAGAATGTTCATTTTTTTGTTCTATACAATATTTTCCCCTCAGTGATGTAGGTGGATGGAAGTTTCTTTCCCTTAGGGAAATGCATTCCCTCTGTTTCGAAGTACTTCTATTTTTATCCTCAGTCCAATATGTGATTTTCAGGGGCGTATACAGCACAGTAATATTTATAATTCCGAAATGCATTCAGTACTTCTTTTATTCAGAAACATATTACTTTATTGGATAAAACTGGAATAAATATAATTGCTGTTTATGATTGGTATATGTCAGTTGGTTAGTGCTTTGTTGTCTAGAATTATGGCTGAAGCAACCAAAATTATGGGCTAATATTAGCCAGTTTTTCAGAAAAAGAAACAGCGATTTCAGCGAAGAAAAATCCTTCGACCTTTTTATACAATCAGCTGATACCTTTAATTAAAAAGTTACGATAAGGGATTATTTGTGTTCTATACTGGATTCGAAGCCAGGTCTATTAAGTCGAAGCGTGTCACCAAGCTAGACACAGTGGCTCTATTTAATTTAAAGAGACAGAACTATAAGCGTTTCATAATATCCCCCCCCCCCCCAGTTCTTCGGAGTCTTCAGAGTTTCGCTATAGAATAGTTCGGTCATCAAATTATGATCGGCGCGTACGTTGGGAATACTCTATTTCGGGTTGTCACTTATCCGCTATTTAGAAATAATGTGCAGTAAGCTCTGTATTCTTAAAGCTTCCAGCCCTTTCCCTGCCACGCCAAACAAACACAGATTTATCTTATCGACTGTAATTAATTTATTGATATTTTAAGTAAAAGTAATATATTCCTTACATATGAATTGATTCCAAGATTTATCGTTTCTTTGAGATATTCTACTTGATTCATCATCTTTATGTCTACACTCACACATGGACGAAAAATGAGACACGCTTTAAATATTTTTTATACAGATTTAGAAATTTCTCCTTCCAGTTTTCTGTTATATGAAAAACGGGAGATTATCTTACACACTATGTTAGATTCTAAATAACTCTCTACTTGCTATTAGGTAGAGAGTAGCGCATAATAAATTAGCCAATCAACGTATACAGTAGTACTTGACATCACACTAAATTGACTGTATTTTCGTATTCATGCGATCAATTATGTCGAAGTTTCGGGGAAAAAATGAATCACAGGAAACGGAAAGAAATACTAATTTAATAATTATAAATTTTTGTTTAATTATATATTTATTTTATATTTATATTTATTTAATTTAAATTTATTTATTTATTTAATTAATTAATTTGATTAAATTTATTCAATCAGTTTTGTTTAATTAATTTTTTACATTTAAACCACAAATAATTTTGCATGTTATTATTTAATTTGAATATTTAAAACATTCATTTAAAACTGATTCAAAAAGTCCTTTTTAGGATTTCCAGGGTAACAAATGGCAATGTTGTAGTCAATGAAGCTTTAACTGAGGCTCAGCTATTGCCGTTACCCAGCCATGACTGGAGCTTTTTAGCTTAATGACACCCAATCCACACAGATTTTCTTCATTCAGATGACGGGATAAAGAGTCAAGGACTCAGTCCATCGCCCAGTTCTTATAAGAACTATAAGAACTCATTTAAAACTATAACTCATTTTAGGAATGTTAATCAAGTGAGTAATATTTATTATGCGACTAGTTTCATCGATTTTTGCTATCGGCATCTTCAGGGATACAATTGGTAAGCGATATGAAGGTAACAGACTAGGTTTCAACTGACAATTCTAATACATACAAAATTAGTACTGTGCGAGACAATACTAAAGAAATGAACTTTCACGCCAATTACATTATGTCTCTCAACAAATAAATCATGTGCCCGCGACACGCGTACTGTCTCACGCACAGCTAATTTTATATGAATTACAACCGTCAGTTAAAACCTAGTCTGTTACTTTCAGATTGCTTACCAATTTTATCCCTGAAGATGCCGATAGCAAAAAAATCGGTGAAACTAATTGTATAATAAATATTACTCACTTGACTAACATTCCTAAAATGAGTTATAGTTTCAAATACAAGTAGTCAAAAAAAGTCACACTATTAATTTAAAACATTAAAACAATAGGAATAAAATTATTACTTTTATTCATATTTCGTAGTTATCTTTCTAGAAAATTCAACATGAGTGAACATACATGAATCACCTGCTACTTAATGACGTAGTGATATGTGAGCTCCCTTTAGGGGGTAGGATGGTTAAATCTAAATCTAAAGAAAGGTATTTATAACTGCACATAAAATGTTCTCTCTTTCGTTTTTCCTGTTATCATCCTTCATACCAAATTACGATAAATGAGAAATTTATTCAGGATAATATTTGGATTGCTATTTTGTTTCCGTATAATTTATACGGAAACCAAAAATTTTTATGTATAAAAATATGAATTAGGACTGAAGCAATCAGTATGAATCGACGGATCTGGATTGATTCATTCAATCCAATACCCTTGGAAGGTAACGGATGGCAATGCTGTAGCCAATGAAGTTCTAACTGAGGCTCGACTATTGCTGTTACCCTCCTGCCATGATCAGAGCTTTAATTGCTCAATAACACCTTATCCCTACACTGTACTCTACAGATAACGGGGAAGATGAAAAGCATTCTTACATCGCCCCTTTAAGCCAGTCCTTATAAGGATAAGTATGAATCGACGATTTGTAACACAGGAGAATCGACCGTGAGATGCGGTGATTAATACCCTTGGAGGGTAATGGATGGCAACACTGTACCAATGAAGTTCCAACTGAGGCACGCCTGTGGCTGTTACCCTCTTGCCATGATCAGAGCTTTAATAGCTCAATAACACCTTATCCCTACACTGTCCTCTACAGATAACGGGGTAGATGAAAAGCATTCTTGCTTCGCCCTTTTAAGCCAGTCCTTATAAGGACTATATACGTATGAATTGACGGGGTAAGATGGCGGCCTCGCGTGTTAGTGTTTCGTGTATTATTGATGGTGAATTGCGAATTTGATTGATATGTTTTTTAGCGATTTATGCTTTCATGTCGCGTATTATGTTCACATGTATTGATCAAGCTTTTTGATTACGAAAAGTTTTTATAAGTTACAGGTGAGTAAATACTTTAATTTCAATTTTTAGTTCCGTCGGAAACCCTCTTCTAAGCCTAATCACAGGGCATACTAAACTCTATATCGTACTGCTGGAAAACACCAGCAGTACGATATAGAGTTTAGAGGAGGTTTATAATGAATTCCTCAGATTAGGAAAACGTTTGAGTGATAGTTGGCCGGGAAAGGTTAAGCTTTTTGACTCATTCCCACCCTCTGCAGTTACAGAAGATAACTTGGACGATACAAGTGAGGAACTCATTACTCAGTTGCAGTCTCTACTCCCCCACCCCCCAGACTTTGAAGAAGTTCGTGTGCGCAAAAAGCGCGAAACCACTGATACAGAACCTCCCATAGATTATGGTGTGGAAGAGGAGACTCCCAGTTCCAATCTCTCGACCGCCACGAAAGAGTGGGTTCCACCGATAGTTCTCCGGGAAAAGAAAACATGGACACAATTAAGATCCACCATGATAAACTCACAGATACAGTATTTCTCAGCCAAGAACACTGATGATGGTATAAAAATTCAGCCGGCTACTGATTACAGGAATCTGACCAAAGTGTTAGACTCTAGCAATATTCAATACCACACCTTTTCTCTTAGTTCGGAGAAAAATCTGAGGGTAGTACTGCGGGGTGTCACGGAGGATATAATACAGATGAAATTGAGGCTGACCTCCACCACCAGGACCTGCCACCTATTAAGATCAGCAGAATGACTAGAGCGGACAAATCTCCTATGCCCCTGGTCTTGGTGGAGATCCACAAAGCCTATAAGAACATCTATGATTTAACATCTGTTTGTCGACTCCGGATCACCGCAGAGCCACTCCGTAAAAGGGTATCTACTGGCAAATGCCATAGATGCCAGAAGTTTGGCCATGCTCAAAGACTCTGCCAGGCAGAGTATAAATGCCTGAAATGTGCTAAGAACCACCCCACGAACACCTACACCAAGCCAAAAACCACCTCGGCTAAATGTGCCAACTATGGTGGCTCTCATCCAGCAAACTACAAGGGATGTACTCAGCACCCAAAAAACAGAGGGATGGAGACAGCTAAACCGCCCTCTTCCTCTAGTACAAGATCACCTGAGGCCTGCTCCACAGCCTGAGACTCGGCAGCAACAGTCGGTGACCTTCAAAGACAGTGGAAGTCAAAGGCAAACAAGAAGTGATGCTGATGTAGCCCGCACAAACAAATCAACATCAGAACAAAATCAGCCAATAGCACCTACGAATCTGACAGCAGTTATTATAGCCTCTTTAGCTAACATGCTACAAGATTTCAGCCTGTCTAACCCTTCAGCAACCACCACTGAAAGATTCCTACTGGAAACACAGGCCATCCTCACAGCAATCATAAATGAATAAAAACAAACTCATTCCTGCCTCTCTTCAGATCATTGCATGGAATGCAAACGGCTTAAGTAACAAAATTCTGGAGTTACAAGATTTCACTTACAGATACCAATCTGATATTATACTAATCAGTGAAACGCACCTTAGACCCTCTGACAGTCCCAAAATATCTCATGTACAGAAATGACAGATCCAACTACAGAGGTGGTGGCACTGCCATCTCCATTAAAAATTTCATTAAGCACCATTCTGTGAACAACTCACCAACCATTAACCTTGATATTACAGGCGTGGAAGTTTTCACCAGCTCTGACGGCAGATTCAAAATCTATTCAGCTTACAATCCACCCTTAAAAACTCTGCTGCACACTGATCTAAATGCCATTTTAGGAGTTAGAGTACCCATCATTATTGCTGGGGATTTAAACTCCAAGCACCCTGCTGGAATAGTAGAACCACCAATAAGAATGGCTGCATACTTTCGAACTACATAGGATCAAACTATGCTGTCGTGGCTGGACCTACCGAAGCACCTCATCTCAGTACGTTTGGCACTGCTGACATCCTGGATATAGCTATCCTGCAAGACATTAAACTTTAGTACCGCCTTAAATCACTAAACGAACTGTCATCGGATCACAACCCAATTCTACTACAACTGGGAGAAGAAGAATACCTCTCTCCTCCCTCTCACTCAGGCATATCGTGGGATAGATTGTTTAAAGCACTTAGGGATCAAATTGGACCTGTCCCTCACATATGCACAGAAGATGTGGGTTCTGCAGTGACTAGCCTCACCAAACAGATTAAGTCCGCTATAACGGTTGCAACCCGCCACAAACCTGTTCCCAAGCCTGGGCGTTTGCCCGAGGATATTATGGACCTGAACAGAGACAAGAACAGAGCTAGAAAGAGATTTCGTAACACTCACGCTCCTCACGACAAAACAGTTCTTAATAGATTGAACGAGGCAGTGAGAGATGCACTTAAAACTCATAGAAACCAAGTTTGGGATGAAAAGTTAGCCCCTATCTCACCTATTGATCACTCTATCTGGGGGTTACTGAGAAACATCAAAAATAAAAACAGATCCCCCATAATCTATAACTAAGGCCTAGTTCACACAGATGTAGATAAGACAGATGCCATAGTAAAGAATTTAGAGGTTCAGTGCAAACCTTCATGTAACAAGTTAGATTTCAATCACTTATACAAAATCCACAGACAGGTCAGACACGTATTAAAACTCCCAGATACCAGCGCTGACCATATTTCACTCACATCACCTGTTGAAATATATGATATTATTAAAAAACTAAAGAACAATAAAGCTCCTGGACCAGACGGCATCTCAAATAGGGTGATCAAGCTGTTGCCTCGAGTAGTACACCTGACCATTATAATAAATGCAATCTTAAGACTTCACTATTTTCCTTCCACCTGGAAACTGACTGATGTAATCCCTACACATAAGCCAGGCAAGGACCCACACCTACCGCAAAATTATCGTCCAATCAGTCACATCTCCAATCTGGGTTGCGGAGAAGGTCATCCTCTCACGACTTCAAACCTCAGTAAATGACCTAAACATCCTCCCTAAAGAACACACCATAGTACTACCTAGCAAATCCACAGAATTGTGGAATACATTATCACCAGCTATAACTGGCACCAATGCACAGGAGCTGTTTTCCCAGACCTATCCAAAGCATTTGACAAAATCTGGCATTTCAGACTCCTACACAAACTTATCTCAGCCGGTATCTCACTAAACATGGTTCATCTAATCCATTCATATCTTCAGAATAGATCAATACAAGTCAAAATCAACGGTTCTACCTCATCCCAGCGGCACATATCTTTGCTGGAGTGCCACATGGATCCCTACTAGCTCCATTGCTGTTTTCTATATACATGTCAGACATCCCGCACAATCCGATGTCTTCCATTTTGGCCCTGTATGCGGACGATACAGCAATACTAACCAGATCTCTCCGACCCCATTTCATTACCACAAAGCTCAAGAAAACCTTCTAAAGCTGAAGGGTTGGTTCTCCAAATGGAGATTGGAAGTCAACCCCCAAAAAAAGCTCAGCCATTCGTTTCTCGAAAAGGCCAATATCTCCTGCAGGAGATGTGTTACTATTCAATACTAAAATTCCCTGGCAGACAGAAACAAAATACCTGGGTGTAATTCTCGACAAAAAAGCTATCTTTCAACCAAGAAACTATCTTTGCGCACGCAAACATAAAGTTTATGTGTGTAAAGGCATCTAAAGCCATCGCACAGATGAATCCGCTAATTAATAGAAAAAGCAAGCTCAGCAACAGAATGAAATTGCAGCTATACCAAAATGACGATTCGTCCTATAATCACCTATGCCTCACCGGCCTGGAGCCACACCTCTAATGCTAACATTATCAAGATACAGCGAGTGCAGAACAAGTGCTTGAGAATGATTCTGAACGCCTCGTGGTATGTTAGAAACAATCAACTTCAAAGAGATACAAATATTCCCTATATTTTCTCTTTCCTAAAATCCTTAGCATCTAAGTTCTTCCTAAAGACGTCCATACACCCCAACGATTTGGTTCAGCAAGCTGCAGTATACGAGGCAACGGACATATTCAAACATAGAAGACCAAAAGCTATTTTAACCTCCTGTAGCGATGCATAATCTCCATGCCCAATCAGGGCGAGCAAACTGCTCATAAAGTTTACCTTCACTGTAACCGCAACATATAGCGGGGAATATGAAAAGCATCTTGCTTCACTACTAAAGACATAAATGTCAATTGTCAATTATCAAATTCATTTTGGTTAACAAATTATTAATTTTATTCCTATTTCTCTAGAAAAATTCAGCATCAGTGAACATACATGAATCACCTTCTACCTAATGACGTAATGATATGTGAGCTCCCTTTAGGGGAAAGGATGGTTAAATCTAAAGAAAAGTATTTATAACTACACATGAAATGTCTTCTCTTTCGTTTTTCCTGTTATTATCTTTCATACCAAATTGCGATAAATGAGAAATTTATTCAGGATAATATTTGGATTGCTATTTGGTTTCCGTATAATTTATAAACCAAATTTTTTTTTTTATATAAAAGAATGTGAATTAGAAATGAAGCAACCAGCATGAATTGAGGTGGGAATCAATCGACCGTGAGATGCGGTGATTGATTCATTCAATCCAATACTCTTGGAGGGTAATGGATGGCAATGCTGTAGCCAGTGAAGTTCTAACTGAGGCTCGGCTATTGCTGTTACCCTCCTGCCATGATCAGAGCTTTAATTGCTCAATAACACCTTATTCCTACACTGTCCTCTACAGATAACGGGGAAGATGAAAAGCATTCTTGCTTCGCCCCTTTAAGCCAGTCCTTATAAGGATTATAAGGAAGCATGAATTGACTTATAGAATATGGAATATTTTCCATTTGCAATATTTATGTAAGAATAAGAATTTATTTTCAGTCATTAGCAGAATTCCTACAGATCGTCAATATCAGAGAACTAACTGTGGTTACACTGCTGGGTAAAACTACAAACGTGATGTAGTAATGCGTGTCGAATGTTAATGATCAGTTTAAGAGGATCAGTACCAGTCGCTTCATGACCGTTTTGGAAACACAATGCCCATTCTATTCTGTAGGTTTATGTCTGTAATCTAGAAAATTAGGTATCGCTGAAAGTTAACAAAGAAAAAAAAAAGCAGATCCGTTTCCTTGTCGAAAAATATCCAGCTATTTTACTTAAATTTTAGATGATATAAAGATTAATAATTTGATATGTACGACCAAAAATTCCATATTATAGCGTGTATCAATAATTGTACGATGTGTTATCTATCATATTCGAATCACTTTCTAAACAAGTGAATGATGTAAGACAAAGAGAAGGAACAGGTCGAATAGCATGCTCACAACACTAGACGTATCTCCAGGAGCAAGTATGTGTCGTAGTAAGGAGCGAGTGGAGCTTCGAACGAAACTGATTGCCGGATGCCATGTAAGTAATTTTTCTTGCGTGCGACAACTAATTATTTGACCTTTCCAAAAGTCCGCAGTCTCTATCCTCGAAAGTGACAGAAGGCTAAGGCTGACACGATCGTCAGGAAACCACTTACGCTAAGAAACCTGAATGTTAAGATCGGAGAATCCTTAAATGTTTAATCATATTGAAACTCTTCAGTGCGTCCATTATGTGTATATACATGCGTAGCCTTGGCTTCCTTAGTCAGTACATATAGATCAATGATCAGTACAGCTCTTGGACAAGATAATCAGTATATATAATAGAGATTATCTTTGTTTTAAATGAAATATAGAACTTTTTCACGCCATTCAGGCCTTTAGTAACTTACATAAATCCTCTTTCAAAGCGATATTCGAATCCAGTGTGGAGAAGCTTCTCTCTCTCGCTCTCTCTCTCTCTCTCTCTGTCAAGCTATACTTTCTACTCGTCTAAGCAATTAAAAACCTTCCCTCAACTGAACTTGATTTCCCTTGAAATTCCAGTTTAAATCCAAATCCAGCAGAACGCTTTGGAATATATTCGCATGCGATAAGTTTAAGGCCTACAAGCTCCACTTGACAGTAACAATGGTAACAGTATCAAATAGTTAATTTTATATTATTAATTTTCCTATTCAAATCAAATATCTACATTATATTAAAACAAGCAGCGATTTCTATGAGACCCATATTGCGCACACCTCAATAACGTGTCCGCCTTTGGTCTAATCCCACTTTCACTCTCTATTCATATCCTTCGCCACTCAGCAATAATATGAGTAAAATATTTTGGACTATTCTTCCTTCGTCACTATCAGTCCTTGTATGGTTGTTAGACGCTTTATACTAGTTCATCCCATGATGCTTTGGTTGTTCTTCTGGAACGAGATCCGGACTTGATGGAGGTAGCCAAGTTTTACATAAATACATCAGTTTTTCCGAAACCATAATGCAATAGCACCTGCAGTATTGATGCATTATCGTATTGTCATGAGCCTATTCCACAAAATTGTCATAATGTCTTAAGTATTGCATTATCTAAAAGTATTAAGTATCCATCAGAGTTTATCTTTCCAGTCACAAAAACCAAACGTAGTTCTTACCAGGAGAAAAAAATCCAAAATTTTAAACCATTCCCGCCAAACAACATAGGATAGTCCACTCGGACATGAAACAAACCCCAGACATTCGTCACACTTCCACACTCGCCCCATCTCATTAGAAAAGGAGGTAGTGTGATTGGTCATTCCATACGAAGGACCGGACTCCCAAATGTTCTTGACACCAGTATATCCAGCGCTGTTGATTTTCATTGCCGATGTGTTTGGCTTTTGTGCAACTAAGCAGCTCATATAGGATCATGTGATAACATTTCTTTTGAAGTCTGTAAATACTTTTTCAGGTGTTATTGATAATGTACAGAAGTACAGTCGCTGCTCTGAACAATGCCAGTTTGGTGTTACTGGAACTTTATCTATTTTGAAAAGGTCCAAACTTTATGAAGAAAAAAATTGTCACCACCTGGGACTCTGATTAATTAACTTGTTAAATTAGAGAACGCTGATAAATATTTTTTGTAATCCTATACGAAATCGAGCATTATAAAGGTCTTTCCACTAAGAGCAACATCGCTACCGATTGGGATTCCAAAAAAGGTAACCTTTTCTTATTTTCCGAATTTTTTCTTTTTCTTTGCGATTAAAAAATCTAGATAACATTATTTTCTCCAAGACGTGTCCATTTACTTACTATTCCAATGCTGTCTCATCGATCGTATTTTGGCATGATTCAAATGAAATTTGCAGCTGATTAGCCATCCCTAAGTCTGTTTTCACAGACAAGTTTCTTTTCATTTTGCTCATCCAATAAATGGTTCTAACGTTCAGAATCATCAACAGACATCATTCCATTTTCTTTTGAACTTGGAAACCAATCGAATGTTTCAATTATGCCCAACGTTTTCTTACAGAAAGCAGGTTTTTTCCTCCCAAATGTTATCCTAGAAAATTTTCCCATGTGCTGTTCTTTGAAGTCATTTTTTCTTCGATCGTTGTTTGATGGAGAGGAAATCACAAGGCTTATGAAATAGCACACCGTGAATTAACCCAAGAAAGTATTATTTC
The DNA here is from genome assembly GCF_054136105.1 of Typopeltis vanoorti. Classification (NCBI taxonomy): domain Eukaryota; kingdom Metazoa; phylum Arthropoda; class Arachnida; order Uropygi; family Thelyphonidae; genus Typopeltis; species Typopeltis vanoorti. Next base: position 142,863,041 of record NC_143552.1, read on the forward strand.
TCAATAATGTAAACTATAATTTTGAAATCAATGTGAAATAACACAGCAAATTCTAGTCTACTCTTTTCGGAGGATCTTTGTGTTACCAAATGCCATCTGCTGGAAAATGTAACTGTTGGTATATTGGTGCTATTGAATTACTTGGATGTAAATTAATTTATTCAACTAAATGGTTTTTATTTGATCAAATTTGGACATATTAACGCAGTTAACACTTGATTAACATATTCATTAGAATTATAACAATAATAACAGGCAGATCAACTACTTTTAACAAATTTAATAACATTTATAAGATTCCTGGAATAGCAAAAATATAATAAAATAAAATGAATAAATTCCCCAAGGCCTTTAAGTCCCAACAGTAGTAGGCGGAACTCGATTAGTCTTAACTAACTTTTGGAAATCGGTGGGCAATCTAATCTATCACCTCTCTCTTAGTTGTCGATGGTAGCAGAGTTCAGGACTACCAATGATTTCGTAACTTCGGGGGGTGGGTGAGAATATGGCAAACGAAAGAGTTATTTAGTATTCTATACCGTACTGGTATTGTCTGAAATATTATGTGTTCTATAGTCGAGTTTTCGGAGTTAGGGGCTTAAAAAGTAGGGAGCAAAATCCCTATTTTCTTTACTAAAAATCGACTCGAGGTACGCTAACCGTACCGGGAGTTTATTGTTTAATTAATACCGTTCTTTCACTATTTTTTAATATTAAATTGTGCTTCCGGTTTTGGTCTCAGCTAGTATTCCTTCATTTGTTCACTTAGAAGTTATTTTTGTTGCAGTTTTCTCTATAGCTGAAAGCATTTAAATAAATTATAAAATTCAGCAAAAATGTGAGGTATTGAAAACTCAAAATTCAATTCAAATTCAATATAATCCATAAATCATTATTTTTTATTTTTTATATGATTATGATTATATTATTTTATATGATTATAATTTTTGATTATAAAAATAATTCGATTTATATTTCCCCTTATATCATTATTTTATTATAATAATCAAATACGCATATAGGGTATATGAATCTGCTACATTTTAGGTGACCACTGGTGTGTCCCAGGGATCAGTCTTTGGGGCCGTTGTTGTTTAATTAATGATGCTTGAAAGGACTGACAGGACATCTTCAGTTGTTTGCTGATGATGCAAAGATGGACAGGGAAATCAGAGATGATATTGATATACAACATATACAAGGTGATTTGAATAGGCTGGAAGTGTGGACCAACAATAATGGCTATTAATATAAATTTCAATGTTGGTAAGTGTAAAGTTATGCGCCTGGCGTGATGTGATATCCAGTAGCATATTTTATTGGTGGGATTATACTTGGGTTTAAATGACTGGGCGAGAGATCTTGGAGTTATGGTGCACAGGAAGTTGACGTTCAAAGATCACATAACAAAAATTGCAAATGCAACTCAGAGGATAATTGCGATGTTGAAACAAACCTTGACATGTAAAGCTATGGAAATCATTTTGTCTCATAGGAAAGCCTTAATAAAACCGCACTTGAAGTACTGTGCGAAGATTTGGTATCCTGGGTTCCAAGGAGATAAAGAAGCCGTGGAAAAGCTGCGAAGAAGAATTATGGAATAATGTGGACTGCAGACACTGGTAAACAGAAGAAAGATAGGATGATATGATAGAGGTCTAAACTTTTGAGAGGACGTTATAGGATATAAGGACAAGAGGGCATGCCTGGAAGTTAAGTTTGTATGCTTTAAGAAAGGGATGAAAGATAGCTTTTTCTCTCAACAGTGAGTGGTACGCTTACTTTAAGAGACGGTATGACAGCTGGTGTGGGTGATGTGTCCTGATTTTCTGGAGGTATAATAATAATACGTTTGGTATAATCTAAAAAAAATGTGGTTATAATACCGAGTACAGTAAAGAGGGTACGAAGCGCCTGTGGCAAGTGTCTAACTTGCGCCCCCTAACCCAAAGATGACAAAAATTTTGAAACATTTAAATGTAACAAATTAAATTTTACTAAATGCAATATGTTAAATACCTACTATTAACCCCATCAAAATGAGTTGCAGTGTGTTGCAGAATTTGTGTGTCTAAAGCGGAGTATTGCCGAATTTTAAAAATACAATATAAAATAGGGGACTTTTATATTTATTTATTTATTTTTATTTTTTATATTTTTTTATCTTTTGCGCCCCAAACCTAGTTGCGCCCGTGGCGGCGCCTCTTTCGCCAACCCCTCGTTACGGCGCTGATAATACCAGATCAAAAAACGATATCGGTTTTAATTTAATATTATATTAGAATACATGACAGAAATAATTTGAAAAAAAAGAAGAAGAAGAAGAAGAACAAATGTGATAAACTGAATAATTTTATGATATGATGAATTTTGAAATGTTTCCCAGAAGCCTTTGCGCGTAAGCTGTTTTATATGTAATGTTAATTACTAATCTTTGGATAGAGAAATCGTAATCATCTTGGAAATAATAAATAAATTAAATTAAATTATCTGCGTTTTTACTTAATATATATATATATATATATATATATATATATATATATATACCTTTCTTTGTTATTAATTTAACATTTGAACGGTTCAGTTGTACAAAGATATAAAATTACTTTATTTTGTGCTTTTCGTTGTGGTGTTACCAAAAATAGGAACAATTATTGGTAAGATGTCTTTCATTATTCGTTGGAATGATAATAACATAATGATTTTTTTCTGTTCTGTAATAAGGGGATATAAAAACGAGCTAATTACCGATCTAGCCAGGATTTCAAGTGGCAACGGTGAATTTGTTTTATTTTTTATTTTTATTTCGGTCGCTAATCTCTTAAAAAAATACCTTATGGACGTTACTAGTCAATAGGAAATGGGGTTTGAAACTGCCTCGATAACAAGACCCCTTTTGCTCTTATCCTATTATGTTTTACTGAAATAAAAAAAACAGCACGTGCACACACGCACACACACACAAACTCATGATGTGTAGCGAGAAGCATCACTTGGTACTACTGTACAATATTTAGACTGCGCCAGTAGAAAACGTCGTTAACGACAAGGAGAGACGCAAAGAAAGAAGAGCAAAGATAAGGATAGCTTTGCCAAGTTTTTGACGTGCCCGAAGCACAGCAATGAGGGCACTTCAAAAATATCATCTTAGTGTGTATTACCTTTTGATATGGGGCTGCACAATGTGAGGCAACGATCGGGGGGGGGGGTAGCTAAACCACCAGGCCAGAGGATTGTTACGGTAAGATAGGATTGGATCACGAAGAAGTGGAGGCTGTTAGTTGTTGAACTAAAAATCATACAGCAAACATGTTTTCAATAAGGGATTTTAAAAGTAATGCTGTTTTAGTACAAAATAATAAATTTCATTCAAACCGTTAGCAAAAAAAGGCATAAGCAAAAAGATCAATGACAAAATGGGACGTTTGTCCAGTTTTTTAAAGGACCAAATTAAAAAGCCACACTCACAAAAGTTGAAAAATTTTATTATAAAAATGAATTACTATAGTAATAATAATATTATTATTATCACTCTAGTTATGTAACAAATAAAATGGAAAAATACAAACCACAAAGTTGTAAAAATAATTCTCTCTTTACTTAATTTATTATTATTATTATTATTATCTGAGGCCTCCAGGGAGTCAAGGACTCAACAAGGGGAGGCTATAAATTACCCAAAACAAGCTGTCATACCTTCCCTTAAATTCATTCACAGTGAATGTACTCCTTACCCCTAAAGGTAAACTATTCCACTCGCTCACTGTGAGTGGAATAGTTTACTAGCTCTTACCCGTTTCTTGACTGTGAACAAACTTAACTTCCATGGATGCCCCCGTGTTCTCTCCCCACCTTCCTTATAACGAAAAATTTCATCAGACAATATCCTATAATGCCCATGCAAAAGTTTATAGACCTCTTTCATATCACCCCTCTTTATCCTGTTAACTAGAGTCTGCAATCCACGTACTTGCAATCTGTCCTCATAATCTAAATCCCATAATCCGGATATAATCTTTGTAACTCTTCTTTGCACCTTTTCCACAGCTTCTTTATTCCCTTGGAATTCGGGAGACCAAATCTGCGCACAGTAATCCAGGTGTGGTCTTATCAAAGCTTTATGAAGGGTCAAAATGACTTCCTTATCCTTAGATGTCAAGGTTATCAATCAAGCGAAAATTGTATTTTCAAAATATTATGTTATTATTTTTGCTAATTTGAACATTAATACCGTGAGTGGGCTAAGGATTTTTTTTCAAACCACTTTAAACATCCAATCAGCGAGCGGGGTGGTGGTCACACACCGAGCTATGAAATTTATCTCCCACCCTAAAGACAATCACAAACAACAGGTCGCACTTGATACTCGAATCCGTATCCTGTTGGTGGGTGAGCGGTTACGCTAACCACTCAAACACCAGCGTAGTCGGATGAAATACTTGATTCCAAGAGGAAACTTTGTGATCTCTGCATGAGGCTGTATAATTCACCTTCAACGAAATATTCCTTAATAACCGTTCTTTGCATCGAAGACAGATTTGAATCAAAATGTTATGCAACCAAAGTAAGAATGTTGCGACCTTGCTGAGGAGTTGCTCTTAGTCCAATGTTGACTGAAGTGAGAACGCATTTGTGTAATAAGTAGTTGCCGTGAACTTCAGCAACAGTTATCTAAGACCAATAATGCGCACCTGGAAAATTCTAATGATGACAAGTGATCATCAGATACAATTTTTCCATATATATGCACATACACAACACTTTAGACATAGACGAATACGTCTTTGCATCAGTACTTCAACTTTACTTGCTGTTTTTTTTTTTTTTGGTTTTTTTCGATAATTTGTCATCCGTTTGATACAATGAAGTATCAGAATGGTATTCTTTCAGAACTGTCTACTGTTTTACTGTTTGTAAAAAAGGAATACTTCATTATGGTTGTTTGTACTCCATTGCAGCGATATACACCCTCTGTCCAAAAAGAAACCGAACTTTTCGAAAATAGAAGAAACTAGTGGCGCCACCTGTTGTATCTTTTTGTTGTCGAAAGCGGCAACTTGCATTAGTGTTGTGTCAAATGTTTATGACATTTGTTTCATTAGAAGCCGAGTTATAGTTCCAAGAGTGATAGCGTGTTTTGACGAACGGTCGGGAAATGAGTTTCAAACAGAGAGCTGCGATTGACTTTTCGAAACTCATCAAATGCTTCAAAAAGCATACGGTGATGAATGCTTATCCCATACTCAAGTCTACGAGTGGTTTAAGCGATCGTGAGACGCTTGAGGACGACGAAAAGCCAGCCGTCCAAAAACTGGACTCAGCGAAGTTAACATCCAAAAAGTGCGTGATTTCATCAAAGTAATCACGAAATCGTCTGTGAGATTGATTGAAGATGAATTGGGGATTCCAAAATCAACTGTACACATTATTTTGACACACTGTCACTCTTGTGCCAAGAGTGTCAAAACACACTGTCACTCTTGGCACTATAACTCGGCTTCTAATGAAACAAATATCATAAACAGTTGACACAACACTAATGCAAGTTGCCGCTTTCGACAACAAAAAGATACAATAGGTGGCGCCAGTAGTTTCTTACATTTTCCAAAAGTTCGGTTTCTTTTTGGACAGAGGGTGTAGTTATATCATGATAAAAAATAAATTATCCACATTTTTTCCTCTCTCTTTCTCTCTCTCTCTTTGTTCTCTCTCTTTTTCTCTTCTTTTATCTTCTCTTTTTTTTTTTTTGCATGATTCATTTATGTGGCCAAGATTTTCGAAGGCGTGTAAAGAACTAAAGGCGATTCTCATTTACATATGAACTCAAGTTCGTTGTTCTTGTATTTGATATCGTTTATTGTTTCGGAACATATGCATCAAAATTAATTACGTTACTATTCATAAGAATAATTGATTTTGTATTTCATTTTGTTATTTGCTATAATGGGTTTTATCTATAAATTGTATTTGAGAAGCAGCAAAAAAGTGTGTCTATCTACTGTTGTACACTACTGCTAATATTTTATTCATAATATGTATTCTCAGTTATATATAGGAACGATGTGTAATATCTAAACACAACATATGCTAATTATGTACTGAATTGGAGATTAAGTATTCATATTGCATGCAGTACGACAATTAAATGTCACGAATATTTCTTTGAAATCAAGAGGAGATGACCTCTACAGTATGCACTGAGCGAGATAAACATGCTGGGTACATGGTTGGCTTGTTTTGTCGTAGTGGATATTGTTTGTTTGTGAAACAAATCTCTTTGGACGTTCATTGATATTATGCAAATAGAAATACTCGCCGTGTACTACAATCCAGGTCGAGACTTTCTATTTACGTCCTGTGAATATGTTGTGAGGATGTACTAGGCTAGCGTAAGTGTTCTTATTTGGATAAAAGCTTTCAGAAAAGAATCCTCTCTGTTAATTTGGCTATCGTATTGATCCTTTAAGGTTCAGAAGTCTGTATATTTTTATATCTGTCATTTGAGTATAGCGTCAAAAGAAAAAAAAAGATTTTGCCATTGCCTGAGATCGATTAACTTAGCCTCCGTTATAAATACCTGAAAAACGTTCATCGTGTACTAGTTCAGTACGCGATGAAAGTTTAACACTTTCATTGCCAAGCTGAAAATTGGAATTTCGTGTGGTGGCCAATTTTTTTTTTTTTTTTTTATTTAGTTAGCGACGTCAACGCGATAACGGTGATCGGCCGTTTGGTGAGAACTCGCATCGCGCGATATCGCGTGATTGGCAATGAACGTGTTGACAAGATCAGTAATAACAGAGGATTTCAACGGACTTCAACTCAGTCCTAGCAACACAAAGATTATTGTTATCAAAGGAAATACAAACAGGAAACCGCTTGAGAAACAAGTGCACCTTAATGGAGAAAGAATTGAGGAGGTCAGCAAGTTTGAGTACCTGGGATCGATTATTAATGTGAAGAATTGCTGTTCAGAAGACGTCAGAAAAGGTTAGGAATAGCTAAAACAATAGTCAGAGACCTGGCTAAAATCTAGAACGATGGATCTATCTCCATGGTTACAAAGTTGAGGATTTTGGATGCAATTGTTTTTCCAACAGCAACTTATGGATGTGAGACTTGGAACCGAAAGAAGTCAGATAAGAAACGGATATCTGCTTTTGAGATGTGGTGTTACAGAAGGCTGTTGAGGATATCATATACGAAAGGCGTACAAATGAACGGGTGTTAGAAAAGATCAGTAGAACGTTAAGGCTCCTTAAGGATATTGACAAAAGAAAGTTAAAATATTTTGGACACATAGAAAGGATGAAAGGGGACTTCTCAGAACAGTAATAGAAGGTAAAGTTCCTGGAAAAAGAGGAAGGGGATAGATCATCAATGAAACGGATGGATGGTGTGTGTGTGGAGAGACTGATCTTCAGAGAGTTGATGTCTCCAGAAAAGCCAACAGCAGGACCACATGGCGGGGCCTGGTGTGGCACATCACGGAGCATCTGTGGATGCCCAGTGAACATATAGATACTGTACTACTTATCCTATGAAAATGCAACAGTCGTGAGTTTCATAGGAGGTAAAAGGTTATGCGAAAACCGAGAAGAATCTTCCAGATGATATGGAACAGAAACAGTCAAGAAGAGCTATAGGGATTTACTTGGAATCTCTTGCATCCCTGATACTCGTAGATTTTACTATGAATGTCAGAAAGTAACTATCCATTTTGATTTATCAGGTACATCCCATCATGATGATTGTCTTGTCAGATAGCACAGATATGAATTGTTTTCCAGCAGAATAATGCTTGTCATGTTACAATATCACGGTGCCGAATTCGCTTCATTTGAATCCCATTGATCATCTCTGGGATTACGTAGATCAAGAAATCAGACGTTGGAGTCCTTCACCTCGAAAACTCACAGATATACGTGAAGCAATCCTGAGGACTATGCACAGTTTATCTCCTGTAAGAGGGTGGTCTGAAAAGTTCTCGTCCTCGACCATAGATGGCAAAACTATCGGCAATAGATTTTTTCTAAGTTGGTATACTTAGAAATTCTTTAGAAATTAGAAATATAAAATTCTTTGTAAAAGAAGGTTTCACGCCAAAGGAAATTCATTCGAAGTTCATAAAAGTTTATGGGCACTCTTCTCCTTCGTTTTCGACAATTAAGAAATTGGCTGCCTTGTTTAAACGTGGCCATACCAGCACTGAAGTGATCCACGTGAAGGACGTCCAAAAAGTGTAACAACACCAGAAATCATTGATCAAGTGCACAATATGGTACTGGATGACCGCCGAGTCAAAGTGTGTGAAATTGCTGAGACTATAGGCATTTCAAAAGAACGTGTAGGACGTTTTGCATGAAGAATTGCAAATGAAAAGCTTTGCGCAAAATGGGTGCCGCGCTTGCTCACCGGAGATCAAAAATACACTCGCACGAAAATCTCTGAACAGTGCTTGGAACGTATTAACAAGAGTAAAACTGATTTTGTGCATCGATTTATTACTATGGATGAGACTTGGATTCACCATTACACACCAGAATCCAAACAGTAGTCAAAACAGTGGACAGAAGCCGGTTGTTCAGCGCCAAAGAAGACAAAGGTCGGTTCCATTAGCAGGAAAGGTCATAGCATCGGTGTTTTGGGATGCTAAAGGCATTTTGTTTATTAATTATATTGAAAAGGGTAAAACAATAACCGGGAAATATTATTCCGATCTTTTAACCTGACTAGACGAAAAAATTATCTTTCATCAGGACAGTGCACCTGCCCACAAAAGTGTTTTGGCAATGGGAAAATTAAGGGATCTGCACTATGAATTGTTGGAACATCCATCCTATTCCCCAGATTTGGCTCCCCCTGACTTCTATCTCTTCCCAAAACTAAAACCCTTCCTCGCTGGTCAGCATTTTTCTTCGAATCAACAGGTGATTACAGCTGTAGAGGAGTATTTTGCAGATCTTACCGAGAACCACTACAGGGACGGGATAATGGCGCAGGAGCATCGTTGGAATAAATGTTTTAGTCTTAAGGGAGATTATGTTGAAAAATAAAAATAGTTTTGAAATTACAAATTCGCTTTTTCATTGTTAGTTCGAGAATCTTTCAGACCATCCTCGTAATTCAAAAGTCTTATAGAGTCCACCACACACCGTGTAGCGGCGTGTCATGGATTCTATAAGACAAGTCATGGCAAGAGAGGCGTACCAACTGGTAGCAGGAGGAGGGAGATCCAGAGGGGTAACAGATGGCAATGCCGTAGCCAATGAAGTTTTAACTGAGGCTCAGCTATTGCCGTTACCTCACCATGACCAGATTTTATAGCTCAATAACACCCTATCCATACATTTTCTTCCACAGATAACGGGGAATATGATAAGTATTCTTGCTTCACCCACCTAGCCAAAAAAAAGCGTACAAACTATTAGGATGGCGGTCATAATATTTTTTCAAGTGTTTTGCTGAACTGTGTCTAATACAAGAATGGATTTAATGCCGAAAAAATTCCAGTTTTAACTAAGTTAACAGTGGCAAAAAGGACTAGTAAAGAGTATTTTGCCGATTATAAGTTAAACAATCAGCTAGAACCAAAATGGTGTGGATTACTCTATAGAGATCAGCAATGCCCCCCCAAAAAGTATGCTATCTGTTTTTGCGTAATATTCAAATAAAATTCAAATTCTTTTGAATTGTAAAATAGGATCATTTGGTATAAATGCAAAAGAAGACTAAGAAGACTACCTTATGCATGTAGAAAATCAATAAGTATGTATGACCTATTGATTTACTACGTATCATCTCTGCACAATAAATAAAATTGCCATTTATGAATCATCAGCCGAACCATAACGCATTTTCTTACTCCGGTAAGCGAAGGCTGGAAGGTAAAAACGGCAAATGACAAACTTTCTATCCTTTTTTCCACCATATATCCAATGGCCTGCGTCATCTGTTATAATTAAACTAATTAGTGATTAATTAACATTTCTAAAACAAATCATAAAACCGACGTTGTAGATTTGTCCCGTTGAAGACTTCGCTAATTATCCCCCTAACGTTTATCTACCACAATTACAAGAATCAAATGATTTATGCTCTTCCAGCTTGGCTACACGCACACCAGTGAATCGTACTGCGTCCTTGACATGACAATAATAACGATATCACTGTTTCTGCCTTAACCTTTTCCACACGCCTAGTCGTGACGAAATCCTACAGAAAACCGACTCTCTATCATTAACTGGAAAGCCAAGCTCCCCTTACAAGTCATTTTTACCCTCTCACTGTTTCTGTGTTGTGATAAATCGTTAGTGATTAAGTTGTGTGCCGCGAAATGTTTATTTCCAGCACACAAACTAAAAGATACACCAGAAAGTTATCTTTGTGCTTTCTTTTTGTTAGGTCTAGATGTGAGAGATGACAAACGTCTTTATGGATGCAATCCATTCTTTTTATTAATTGAACAATCTGCATGTTTCTGTTACAAATGCAATGAGAAACTTTAAATTAAAAGTAAATTAAAAATATTAAATTGTCCAGAACGTTTATTTTCAATTAGTAATTTGTTATTCTAAAACTGGTGTATCAAGAAAAAACCAAAAATAATATTTATTTTATATCTATTTTATAATATCTAATTATAATCGTATTAAGAATTATATATACAATATTTTGTTATAAGCAGTAATTATTTTGTAAGTAGAACTATGACTATATTTACATGTTATTATGAATCCTCAAAACAAATTTGCTATAGTTGTAAAAAGCGCTCCCATACGGTGAGTATATAGCCTTTTCATTATAGATATACAGTACTGTGTATGTGTGTGTGTGAGTGAGAGAGAGAGAGAGAGAGATTCAACCTCGGCGTCATTTCTGCAACTGTACTAATTATTCAACAATACCAATTTTTTTTTCTTGATTTTTATCTACGTAGGTCTTACAAACGACTTCATATTCTCTCTATACTGCGAAAAAATAAAAATGGATTATTTTATTTTATTTAATTTCTTTTTACTCCTAGCTTCTGTTGCTTTCTTACTTTTTTCTACTTATTTCTTGATATTTTCTTCTTGAATACTGTGCTCTTCTAGTTGTTCCACTACAGACTAGGTTCTTCATGTAATGGACGTTTTGTTTTCTTCATCAGTAGTTTTGTTTGTTCTCTTTTGGTTTTGTAAATAAACATAGTTTCAGTGATACTTTCATTATCTCCTAAATAAGAAGAAATATGTCTCTATTTTCTCTATAGAAAGTAACGTTCAGCTTCTGTCAGAAGGATGAATTTCGGAAATAGCGAGTCTAGACATCTTGGGAGAGTCTTTTGTCTGGCAGGTAAATGTTGAGATGGATTTCTTTCAAATCGGTGTCTTCACCTATCAAATAAAATGTTTGTTTGTTTTTGTGTTAGCCTTATTCTCGTCAGGTTGCAAAACCTATACCACAATAGTACCGTGTGTAGGAAAGGATTTATTCAAAATCTTTAGTCAGGATTTTTTGAGAAATCATCTCTTAGGTCAAGGTTTTTAAATTTTTTGTTTAGTACATTTCGGAATTAATACGGAAAAAAATTATAATCTCTTGTAATTGAAAGATTGTTAGAAATAACTAAATATTATCCAACACGAAAATTATTAAACAAATTTTTGACATAAAAAGGCTAAACGATACTACTAGTTCGGAAAAGTATCATTTTGCTCATAGCACTTGTTCTACTTTCATTTATAAATATCCTAAAGTCGTCAGACTACCAACTTAATAAAATTTAAAAAAAAAAGTAGCGGAGTAATAATCTCTAGAGAAAAAGATAAGCAACTGCGGTATAGAATTTGAAATAATACTCAAAAAGAATCTCTCAAAATAGGTGATAATGAATTTGGCTTTTATTCAAATATAAAAAGAATGGCACAAATGTTGAGGTTATGTTCCATATTTTGGAGGGAAAAAAAACATCCAATGAAATATTTGAGAATGTTATTGCTAAGAAACTGTTCTTTCTGTTACAGTGATCCCATCAACGTAAGGGAACTGTCTCGAAGTAATTAATTTACAGTACATAAACAATCTAGTTTTATTATTTGTACCGTACAACATAACATGAAAATAATCTAGCTTTATTATTATAAAGCTATAATTGTGCTAATAAGTACCTATTTTATATTTTATAAACTTGGTTGATTATGTCAGAAAAACATCAATGTTACTAATGCAACAAACAAATAGTCCTTATAAGGACTGGCTTAAAGGGATGAACCAAGAATGCTTTTCATCTTCCCCGTTATCTGTAGAGGACAGCGTAGGGATGAGGTGTTATTGAGCTATTAAAGCTCTGATCAAGGCAATAGGGTTACAGCAATAGCAGAGCCTCAGTTAGAACTTCATTGGCTACAGCATTGCCATCCATTACCCTCCAAGGATATTAATCACCGACTGTTTAAGTAAAGGTGAAATCTCAAAAAAATCGGACGATCTCTAGGCCACTCCATAGTGGGCGAAAGCCCGTCCATATATCAGCATTGGTTCCACTCAATGACAGGCTCCCCAATCACCGAGCAGAACCGCTCAAATTCCGAAGAAAATCATTCACCGACATAGCCTCTCAGCGGGCCGTGCCGGAGAACACTTTCCCAGGAGACTCAAATTGCTCCCTTAAGGCAAAAACCTTAAGAGAGCGAACTCAAAAACTCTCGAATCTCATCGCCCAAGGGGATAACAGCAACAGCCGAACCTCAGTTAAACTTCATTGGTACAGCATTGCCATCCATTACCCATTAATGAATCAATCATTGCATCTCAATTTATTGATGGCGGTCGACTCAATCGCCGCATTAATAAATAAATACAATCACTCTTTCAATTAATATATATATAGTTGTCTATTTAATTTAAATGGTGTATTCGCTTAACTGAAATAATTCTATTAGATTTTACATTTAAATATAAATATAAAATTTATTTAGTTCAACATATATTAATTAAATTTAAAATTAAATTTAAAAAATAAAATATAAAATATGTATATAAGCTATAATATAATATAATATAATATAATATAATATAATATAATATAATATAATATAATATAATATAATATGTAGGAATTCATTAATGTTAGTTAATTGACCTGTAGACGAAAGTAATATGATATTAAAATTTATGCCAAACAATGCTAAGAGAAGAGATTGTTCATTCATTGCAATATAAGCAATTAGCTGGATAATTTTTTGCACTTATCATATTTTAACGATACTTACAAACTATAATGTTCATTGCATTACATGTATAGGAATTTAGCCGATTAATTTCTTGCACTTATTCTGACTATACTGACAAATTGCTATATGCAGCCAAGTCATAGGCTCGATTCACAGTCAATATTCGATTCGTAGGATCTAATTAAAATGAAATGGCATTTTATGCTATTTCGCTAGACTATGAATTATCATTATTTGAGTGTTTCCTTAAATAGTTAAAAAAAAAACTAATTTAATACCAAAGTTACTAATTTACTAAAAGGTTACGAAAAATTTAAAAAAATAATTAAAAAGTTATTAAATTACAAGCTAACTTTACTAAAATATTATTCACACCCTTCTGAATTTTGTATATAAATTATAAATATTTGCTTATTTTTTAAAATTCTTACTTTGTGTTTAAGACTTGTCGCAGCAATATATTTAAAGTAATGTTCACCTGCATAAGATCAAAAAAAAAAAAAATTGGTAACACCTCACATAAAACATGTAAAATGATTTTAGACATTTAGCAACTCGCGGTGTTCTTTTGCACGAGTTAAAATATTTCATGTGGAAATCCAGTTCGGGTCTCTAGGAGATACCATTATTTCAGATGGTTATAACAACGATATATCTACTGGGAAAGAGGAAACATAATTTAATGAGATCACAAACAAACAGTAAACTTCATATTTTTATCAATGTTTCCAAATATTATATATTGCTTCTTCAATAGATCTATTTTATGGAAGCACAACACCATGAATATTTCAAGATGTATAAAAACGTGTAAGTAATTTTTAGACATGAATTACTTATAATGTTTTTGAAAGATAGACCAACCAAATGACACTTTTTTTCTTAATTCTTAGGATATTTGGTGAACAGAAGTAATATATGGCTTTACTCAACCGCTTTCTTATGCTTAAGGTGGAAAATTTGTGTGCCTACAAAGAAATAAAATTTTTCATAAAAACTTCGAGTGTTGAATCATTTTGTCATAGGGTTGTGTGTTACAATAGCGATGAAGGATCTCAGGACGGAAAATGTTGCTCATTATATACAATGTGCTGCTAACAGGAGCAATTTAAATCGGGCCCAGCATCTGTAGGATTCCCACCAGCAACACGTCGCTAACGTATAGAAATTTTATGTCCCACCCGAAACCCCCCTACCTTTCGTCTTTGAAATAATGGATCTTTGGTTAATGAGTTGAAGAGCTCGCCGGGTTAGAGAGAGAGAGAGGGGGGGGGGATTTGTGTAGATCCAGAAATGGTGGATAATATACGAACATTTCTCTTTGGAAGACAAATATTGAGCGAATGTTTTTGTATATGAAAGATGGGAAAAAAGAATTTCAGTTGTTTGCAATAGAAGAATGCTAATAATGGTCTTTGCTTAAAAGCATACCCCAAAATTTAAAGGTTGCATGATTGCGTGCCGAATACTTTATCAAATGATTAGATTTTATAAATTGAAAAAAAAAAAATTAAAAAACATCTGAACTAGCTTAGTCGAGTATCTACCACTAGATTTAAGATCAAGATAAGTAGTCAAAGGACAATATTAAGAGTAAATCGCGCTACATATATAATAAACACAGTAAAACATGTTTAATGTAGAAAGCTGGGGTCAATATAAAAATTCCTTACATGGGAAGGCTTACTGCATGAACGTTGGAAACCATTAATATAAGCAATCAACTAATACAACGAAACAATTTTTTGCTTGATAGTTTTTTTACATTTTTTAAGCTGCATGGATGCAAGTTTCTAAAAATTAAAAAAATAATTATATGGATAATTAACGTGATGTTAAATCGTTTTTGATAATTCCCTAATTTCTGGAAGAAAACGTAAACAAATAAAGTTGATAATAAATCATAACACTAAATAACAGTGAGAACTGCAGTCGCTATTATTATAACTAATATCTCATAACGTGGATCATTAATGATAATAATGAGATTCTTCGTTTGCTAGTCTAACATTCAGATGTATCACGACATTGCAATTAGAGTGATGATAAATGATTCAACTCGTTCAGAGTGACGTCATGCGTTATCATAGTAATTACGGGCTAAACATCTTTAATGCTTTAGAACAATAGTTTAGAATATAATTTCGTATAATTTAATTAGTGAAAATTAAATTAAAATTGTACAATGATCTCTAAAGTTTATTAAAAGATTTATTTAAGAAGCAAGATAAATTTATAAGACCACAGGAATAAAATATTTACATAAAATTGATACAAGAATTCAAAGTTTCAGAGATGAAACTTTGAATTTTCGGCAACAGGGTACGGCCTGGAGAAAGTCCTTTTTTAGGACTTCCAGGGTAACAATTAGCAATGCTGAACCGAGGAAGTAAACTGAGGTTCGGCTGTTGCTGTTATCCTGGGTGTGAGTTTTTGAGTTCGCTCCCTTAGGGTTTTTGCCTTAAGGGAGCACTTTGAGTCTCCGGGGAAGGTGTTCTCCGGCACGGCCCGCTGAGGGGTTCTGCCGGTTAATTATTTTCCTCGGAATTTGAGCGGTTCTGCTCAGTGGTCGGGGAGCCCGTCACTGAGTGGAACCAACGCTGAGATATGGACGGTCTTTCGCCCACTATGGAGTGGCCTAGAGATCGTCCGATTTTTTGAGATTTTACCCTTTACTTACTAATCAGGACTTCCAGGGTAACAATTAGCAATGCTGAACCAAGGAAGTAAACTGAGGTTCGGCTGTTGCTGTTATCCTGGATGTGAGTTTTTGAGTTCGCTCCCTTAGGGTTTTTGCCTTAAGGGAGCACCTTGAGTCTCCGGGGAAGGTGTTCTCCGGCACGGCCCGCTGAGGGGTTCTTGTCGGTGAATTATTTTCCTCGGAATTTGAGCGGTTCTGCTCAGGAGTCGGGGAGCCCGTTGGGGTGCTTGAACGGGGCGGCCGACACTGAGTGGAACCAACGCTGAGCGGTTCTGCTTAAACGGGGAGCCCGTCGGGGTGCTTGGACGGGGCGGCCGTCACTAAGTGGAACCAACGCTGAGACATGGACGGTCTTTCGCCCACTATGGAGTGGCCTAGAGATCGTCCGATTTTTTGAGATTTTACCCTTTACTTACTAACCAGGGTAACAAATAGCAATGCTGAACCGAGGAAGTAAACTGAGGTTCGGCTGTTGCTGTTATCCTGGGTGTGAGTTTTTGAGTTCGCTCCCTTAGGGTTTTTGCCTTAAGGGAGCACCAAAGTCTCCGGGGAAGGTGTTCTCCGGCAGGGCCCGCTGAGGGGTTCTTGTCGGTGAATTATTTTCCTCGGAATTTGAGCGGTTCTGCTCAGGAGTCGGGGAGCCCATCGGGGTGCTAGGATGGGGCGGCCGACACTGAGTGGAACCAACGCTGAGCGGTTCTGCTTAAACGGGGAGCCCGTCGGGGTGCTTGGCCGGGGCGGCCGTCAATGAGTGGAACCAACGCTGAGACATGGACGGTCTTTCGCCCACTATGGAGTGGCCTAGAGATCGTCCGATTTTTTGAGATTTTACCCTTTACTTACTAATCAGGGTAACAATTAGCAATGCTGAACCAAGGAAGTTAACTGAGGTTCGGCTGTTGCTGTTATCCTGGGTGTGAGTTTTTGAGTTCGCTCCCTTAAGGTTTTTGCCTTAAGGGAGCACTTTGAGTCTCCGGGAAAGGTGTTCTCCGGCACGGCCCGCTGAGGGGTTCTTGCCGGTGAATTATTTTCTTCGGAATTTGAGCGGTTCTGCTCAGTGGTCGAGTTTCACTGAGTAGAACCAACGCTGAGATTTGGACGGTCTTTCGCCCACGAATAAGTGGCCTAGAGATCGTCTGATTTTTTGAGATTTTATCCTTTACTTACTAATCAGGGTAACAATTAGCAATGCTGAACCGAGGAAGTAAACTGAGGTTCGGCTGTTGCTGTTATCCTGGGTGTGAGTTTTTGAGTTCGCTCCCTTAGGTTTTTTGCCTTAAGGGAGCACATTGAGTCTCTGGGGAGGGTGTTCTCCGGCACGGCCCGCTGAGGGGTTCTTGTCGGTGAATTATTTTCCTCGGAATTTGAGCGGTTCTGCTCAGTGGTCGGGGAGCCCGTCACTGAGTGGAACCAACGCTGAGATATGGACCGTCTTTCGCCCACTAAGAAGTGGCCTAGAGATCGTCCGATTTTTTGAGATTTTACCCTTTACTTACTAATCAGGGTAACAATTAGCAATGCTGAACCGAGGAAGTAAACTGAGGTTCGGCTGTTGCTGTTATCCTGAGTGTGAGTTTTTGAGTTCGCTCCCTTAGGGTTTTTGCCTTAAGGGAGCACATTGAGTCTCTGGGGAGGGTGTTCTCCGGCACGGCCCGCTGAGGGGTTCTTGCAGGTGAATTATTTTCCTCGGAATTTGAGCGGTTCTGCTCAGTGGTCGGGGAGCCCGTCACTGAGTGGAACCAACGCTGAGATATGGACGGTCTTTCGCCCACTATGGAGTGGCCTAGAGATCGTCCGATTTTTTGAGATTTTACCCTTTACTTACTAATCAGGGTAACAAATGGCAATGCTGTAGCCAATGAAGTTTTAACTGAGGCTCGGCTATTGCCGTTACCCAGCCATGACTAGAGCTTATTAGCTCAATAACACTCCATCCACACAGATTTACTTCATTCAGATGACGGGATAAAGAGTCAAGGACTCAGTCCATCGCCCAGTTCTTATAAGAACTATATAAGAATGAAACTTTGAATTCTTTTGCATATTGGGTTTGATGATTTGAAAAAGTCCTTTTTAGGACTTCCATGGCAATGCCAATGAAGTTTTAACTGAGGCTCGGCTATTGCCCTTACCCCGCCATGACTAGAGCTTTTAGCTCAATAACACCCCATACACACAGATTTTCTTCATTCAGATGGGATAAAGAGTCAAGGCCTCAGTCCATCGCTCAGTTCTTTTAAGAACTTTAAGATGAATACAATTACATTACAAAAGTCTATGTAGTGTGTAAGAAGCTTCACCGTGCGTGTCGTAAGAGGCGACTAAATGGACGCAGAGTTTAGAGTTTTGCTCTCTCAGGTTTCTTCCGGAATTTCGCTCCCGGTGAGGGGGGAGGGGGACTTAGATTTCGGGAGGTTGCCTGGGAGGGCATATTTTTAGTCTCTGGGGAGGGTGTCCTCTGGCACGGCCCGCTGAGGGGCTTTGTCGGTGGATGCTTTTCCCTGGAATATGAGCGGTTCTGCTTGGTGGTTGGGGGTTCCCCATTACTGAGTGGAGCCAACGCGGAGTTGGACGGTCTTTCGGCCACTATGGAGTGGTCTAGGGATCGTCCTAATATTTAGAGTCGGCTTTACTTAAAAAAAAGCTGCTTTAAGAAGACCTTGTTTTATTATATTATATTATATTATATTATATTATATTATATTATATTATACGTAACTTAATGAGGATCCAGAGATATGAAGCATTTTTTTTTCCCGAATCAGTAACACAAAAAAATTTTTTTTTTCCCGAATCGGTGAAACAAACAAACAATAAATATATATACAGTATATATATATATATATATATATATATATATATATATATTAGCATTAATGATGATGAACAGCTTATATTTGTCTACCCATTGCAGGGTGAAGACCTCTCCCACTGAGGGAGGTTTTGGGTCTAGTACTCCCATCGTGACCCAATCCATATTGGGAAAGTGTATCCATACTTGGGCGAATGAATGTATGAAGGTGGAAGACCAATAACAAACATCTATGCCTTCGCGGGATTCGAACCTGCAGCCTCTTGGTTGGAGAGCGGATACGCTAACCACTTGGCAAACCAGGTCAGCATTAACATGACAGTATTAATGAAAGCGGGAAATCCACACTCATTTGAAATTGCGTCTTTTTCTAATATATACAATATAGAGGCAACTCGTAGCTTAGTCAGTATAGACGAAGCTCTTTGGTCGAAAAAGACCTGGGTTCGATTCCTGTCAGTGACGTGAGGAACCTTTATCTAGTCTCTTGCGACCAGTGGTGGTTCGTGACTTGAAATCGTGGGGGTGCTGCAACTTTCGAAATATACATACACACTGTAAGTACAGTGTATACGTGTTTGAATAAAATATAAAAATAATGGTAAAATTAAAAAAAAATTAAACATGAAAAAATATTGTTTATTATCGATAAAATTATACAGTTTGGTCTAATTCAAAATTAATTAAAAATAAAATCCATTATCAAAACCCCAATAATGTTCTAAAATAAAAACTATAACAAATGTTATGCCTTTAATTGTAATTCCAAATATTTAACGAGACGGAGTAAACATAAACACGCTAAAAAAACTACGAACACTCTACTACTGGCGCAAACTGCATATAAAGAACAGCGGAACTGCGCGACGGACAGTGCCGCATTATGCTAATAGCTCGTATCTCACTATGACGTGCATATATTTGCGCGCGTAGCAATATGACACAGTGGTAAACACAGTGCTGCTAAGCGTCCTTCGCCCTCCTAAGTGCTACAAGATGGAGTTTTATTATTTTTTATACAAAATAAGAGAATTGTATAGGATTGTTGATGATAAAATTAAATATTACTAGCAAATGTAAATAAATTAATAAATATATTTATATATCGAGAAAAATTGAGGGTGCTGCCGTTCCTATGCACGAGCCGCCCTTGCTTGCGACTAAAAGTGAGTTAACTGTTCTCATATGGAAGTAGAGGGGTCCCCCCTCCGGTAACTCTGGTTTTTCATCGCCCAAAACAGGCAAACCGGTCCCGTGAACACACATACGGCTACAGTCATAAAATATACCACAAGAAGGAGGGCAAAGGTTAACCTCCTTGCTCATAATTATCTCCCTAGTATGGTAGCATACACTCTCAGCTATCCCGAACAGCCTAGGAAATAAGATAGGATATTAGACAACTCGTAGAAAAGGTGGAGACAGCTCTGTACACTCCCATAACACGGTATCGCTATGTTAGCACTAATTTTAGTTGATGAAATGAGTATTTTTAAAAGTCTTCTCTGAAAATACTAAATTGCAGTAAAATCTCTACAGCTAGAGTAGAGCGTCTTTGAAAGGGACAGTAATTGGATTTTTTTTTTCTGGAGAGTGATTAATTCAACAAGTGCTTACGTATTGTTACAAAACGTACTAAAATAGACTGCTTGTAATAAAACTGGATGTGTAGTATGTGCTTGAGAATCTCAGCTAATTTCAGACTTATTTTACATTCCTACGCTCTTTTATATTAGCAACATCGCTTTACGCCTTGGAAGTCCATATCCAACGTATCTCAAAAAAAAAAAAAAATCTATATAATCTATATGCAGATTCAAAATAATGAAGATATTCATCAATACTGACTTCCCTTCCCCTCATCAGAAAATCCCCTAATCGAGCATCATTTCCACGGGGATTACGGTTTATATATAGAGAGTTTTTTTTTCCAACCCGCTCGGGATAAACATTATAAGGAGATCTGGAAACACCAGAGAATTGTTCCAAATATCTTCGGGGCAGCTAGATTGTTCTTAGAGCATTTATTCCCAAGTAAACATCCACCCTACATTCTTCCTCTTCAGGTCTACAGCTATGCATTGATTTTTCCTCTTTGCTTACTCCTTTGGTGTGAAAATGGATGGCCTTCCCCCCCCGCCCCCGAGTTTCTATCCTTCCAACAGCAGTGTAAATCACTCTTCTTTCATTTTTCTGTCTTTCTACTGTATATGAATATGATCATCTGCTAATTGCAAATTATTTCGTTCATAGTTTTGCAGATAGCACTGCGTATCCCTCATTTATTTTTAAGAAATCCTGAGAAGTGCAAATGCGTATAATCTTATAAACAATCATAACTTAAAGATTGATCTCCCTATTTCTCTAATTTTAATAAACATTATTTTTTCGAATTATCATCTGCTTTATTGCAAACCAAAACCACTTCTTTGTTTTATATTTAACACCATACAATTATGGACTCTCAAAAATAATAAATAAATAAAATCTATCTAAATATGAATTAATTTCGTTCCTTATATTTACACTCGAGACTATGCAATATATAACGATCAAAGGATTAACATTTTCTAAACTAATTATTAGCATGATTACTTGAAAACAAGGATAATATAGATCATATTAATGAGCAATTAAAACAATGAAAATAAGACTAATAAATGTGTGACATTTAAAGCATCTCCTTTAATTCAAATACGCATACTGTAGTTTTTGCATGACATCACATGACGTTCGCGATGACGTCATCAAGAATGACAATTCGCCTGTAGCTGAGTGAATAAAATGCTGGTTTTTAATTATAAATATTCTGCAATTGCTTCAAAGTTATGCCATAAATATCTTTTGAACTGGTAAAAAACAATTAATGTAATGCGTGCCCTAATGTACTTCTCAAATAAAAGACTATTTGTCCACTTATATGTCGCTTTAAATCAAAAATGCGAGTTAATTTTTTACATTTGTTAAAAAAGTATATATGGAGTGCTGATAAAGGCTGTTATCTTGCCATTAATAAGAATATCGACATATTTTCTCCCTTCTCCTACCGTTACCCCCATCCCTCCCCCTTCCATCTAATATTGCATTAAAGTGTAGACACCTCTCGAGATAGACACTTCATCTTTCTTTATGATTCGACTTACAGTATTCGTAATGGTCCTAAGTTGCTCTTGCTGTTCCGTTTCAACCCTCATCCGGTTGTGCGAATTCTGTCACCGAGACATGAGGAATTGATAGGTGCGTCACAAACGAGATTCTACCACCTGTCAACATTGTCGGTTGCCTTGATGCTTGGGTTTAATGATGTGTAACCTTTTGGAGTGTCGATGGCGGCTCTTACATAACACAACCATAGCGAACTCTTAAGTTGCTGAGTTTTCCGTGAAGTGTTAATAGCCAGATGGTGTTACGTCGAATCGTTGGAGGATGGAGGAATAAACGTCTTAGATGATTAATCATAGAAATCCGCAAAAATCTTGCGCAAGTTATGTTTCCGAATACGCCATAGGGGTGCTGGTTTAATGTTTGTACAGAACTTGCCAATTAAAGCTGATGTGTGTGAGAGGATCATTCCGTGTTGTTCATTATCACAGGTGATTGGTTGCGAATTAAAGTAAGAAAATGTCAGGTGCATTTGAGTGTTTAGTCGTTCATTTGAATTTGTTTACTGTGCGTATGCTCGCCCAAGGATTTAGGCCCAGAGTGGCCTGTTCCGGCCTTAGAAGTCATCGTTGAATCTCTTAAGAGGACGTCCTGGTTATCTTTTTCCTAATGGTTTATAATTTAAGGCTTGTTTTGGTATATTTTTCTGTTTTTCAACCTGTTCCATCCATTTATGTTAATATTTTTTCTATTATTGATTCCTGGTTTAATTCTTTCATAATTTCTTCATTTCGTTTGTGATCGAATAGAGTATACTTTGCAGGTTTTTTCTCATAAACTTCATTTCAACTGTTATTAATCTTTATTGTATGAAATGTTCGTCTTAAACATGTGGATGAAAATTATTTGGATTTGATTTCTGTTAAAGCAAATAACTCTTATATCATACATCGCTTATATGCACCATAGCTATTATCATTAGCTGCTTTAGATATCACACATGAAACTTTTTTTCTCGTTTTAATCAGTGAGAGAAAGAGAGAGGGAGAGAGAGAGAGAGAGAGAGAGAGAGAGAGAGAGAGAGAGAGAGAGAGAGAGAGAGAGAAAATGATGAAAATTATGGTTAAAATGAGAAAAATAGCCAGCAGAGAAAGTATGATAGGACAGAAATATATTTACATTTAATAAACTACGGTAAGGCGCAAAAAAAAAAAAAAAACAGTCCTGAACTTTGACACACCTCCTTGACACACCACGCGTTATATGCCGTTCGACTGCATGCATATTAAGAGTACGTGTAGAGTCTACGCTCTTACATTTAGCTGTAGCAATGATGTGGACGTTGTAAGAAAAGACATTTATTGTTGAGCATTATTTTCGTTCATACGGAGTTGGAAGAGCAAATGATCCAAGCCTACGACATGTTTGTCAGTGATTTGTTCGTCGTTTCCAGTGCCATCATTGCTTTTTATCAGATATTTCCCAGGGAGGCTCATTTCGATTTTCACAAAACTCTCGTATCCTTCATGTTCTCCTGATCTCACATCACTTGATGCCTTCCTTTTGGGGTATGTTCAAGGAATGGGTATTCAATCATGACCCGCATTCAGACCTTAATGAACTAAGGGATAAAACTACACGATATGTCCAGCAGATGTCCCCATCCTTGTTCCCCATGATGACAGAACCTTCGCGTGCACTACGAAAATGAGCACCTTGTCTTGAAAGACAAGGTGCTCATTTCGCGCACGGAATCCACCGTTCTTAATGCTTTATTCGACCAAGATTCCATCGACCGTTGTGGATGTAGATATCGTCATGTGTAGACATGTATTTCTTTGTTAATAAACCGGTTTACTCCATAACGTATATCGTTATGTTCAGTACTTTTTTTCATGAATTCATTCGGAGGCGTCTCCGAATGAATTCATTTGTTCCACGAATACACTATTTAAGTCCTACTGAAAGTATTACAGAACCACCACACGACAAACCCTTGCATATTAAATTTTGTCTATAATGTCTCGTGCCTATTTTAGACGACTTTTGATTATATGGAAAGTATTTTTTGTTGAAGTTACATAATGAATCTGACATGTTCCAGTTTTGAATTTGGCTGTGATTTCTCTTCTGTATTGGGATAAATTGTGTATTTGAATGCAAATTCTTTTTGGGTTTTGCTTATGAAACGAAAAAAAAAACTTAAATACTGCCAAAAAGATAGATGGTATGAAATTCAGTACCTTCCGTAGATTTTCCTTGACTGTGGGGGACTCTGGAGATTTCCGAGTTCCATCAGCTGTGATGATTCTGTCGCAGCCGGCTTGAATGTATACTGGAAATGGATCAGTCCTTCCATTGTATTTTAAAGGCGTCATTATGCTTGTGGAGATCTTAATAGAATAGCCTGAATAACTCTGACATAGCTTTCTTATTGAGTTTATCTTTACCATACTTAAATTTCGGTGATGGTTCTTTTTTCATAAAATAGTTCTGTTTTAAAAGGTAGCTGATGAAACACCTAGTAATGGTAGGCATATTCTTATTTTATATCCTTTCTTTTTATTTGCTTTTGCATTTCCAGCTCGATCAGTGACGTTGCTATTTACCATGAATCAGTGAACCGTGCAAAATAACCCTAAACCAGTTCTTTTCTTTGTACAAAGTCCCAACTTTGTTAAAATAAACTCGTTCTTTAACACACTCAATAATAGTTTATTTTATGATGTTTAAACTGGGACCATATGTTCCTATTTCATGCGACATTTTTCCATTGGACACACAGATGTCAAAGATTGATGGAAAGCCGACTGTAAGTCTCCAGGGATCGGAACTGATTTCACCTTTTCCTACGCAGCAAAACTTAAACAGGACAGGTTGGTCGGCCACACCGAATATTTCAACGTTTAGTTTGTCGAAGACCGATCCTGATCTGTAGATTCTGTCGAGTCACGTACCGACGCCTTTGTTCGTGGAGGTGTAGGCGCAAATATTGGGATGATGAATGCTATATATTTATTAGGGCGCTGTTTAGGCATATTTTATCATATCCCGTTTTCTCCTTTTAGAATTTTTACAACTTTATCCAAATGCGGATTTTTGATGCAATCTGTTTACAAATTGTATAGTGCAACCTTGGAATACCAACCTATGGTTAATATTCTGCTCCTCTGCATCATTCTTGATATTGTGGAATGTTACAAGGAGGGGTACTGCGCAAAAATTAGAGCTCACACTCCAGCATTATATCTTCCGAAACTCCAGTAAGACGAGAGTAGCTATCTACTTGTAAGATACTCTATCTCCGTATCTATAGATGTATATTTATCGGAGGAACATAAGCCTGATATTACTTCGTAGGATATTTTCTGTATCCTTTCTTGTATTGTTACTGGATTCTAGAATCCTTTGTCGGTTAAAGTTGCGACACACAAGGGAGACTGCTATTTAATGGGTAAACGAGAGAGTGGGGGAGGGGCGTAATTGAGCGCCTTGTATATCCTTCTGGAGTTTCGAACATGGTATTTATAACCTTGAATTCACGATTACCATTTTTGATTTTATTTTGACACTAATTATTGCTTTCATCTGTCGTGTTGTAATTATTGACTTTCCTTTCAGCGTATTTTTTAAAATTCTCTGGGATTGTGTTTTCCAGTCTTTCCTGTAATTTAGGGCTACGGTTTCTTGAAAGTTCATAGCCTTTGAAGAATATTAAGAATTTTCGGGCGGAGATTCCTCAAATGCGATCATATTTCCTTTTATGATTTTCTTCAAATGAAGATCCAATCCGCTTTTATATTTCTTCTTTTTTTTTTTTTTTTCCTCCCATCTTAGCGAACATACACGAAGGACAACTCAGATGTAACTTTTGATGCACAACCACATATAACACAATATACCCTATACGCAAACACAATTAAAACAAAGAAAACTAAACAACTAATGACATATCAAACAGCTTTTCTTGCAGGTAATTTAGAGTATGGAAGACTTTAGGACCCTACATCGCAGCAGCCTTTGAAATATATTACTTCCTGTTTTCTTCTAAGTCACTGTCTTCCCCTGAGATGTTTTCTGCTAAACCTTGAAATGTTGTAGTTATGCCATTGGTTGCTTCTCAACGTTATTATGGCAAAGGTGGCTTCTGCAATACCGAACATTTTCATTTCTGCGATTGGGTTTTCCGTACAGTATTTGTAATTTTTCCTATCGAACAGATATTCATATTTAAATCTAATCCCAAATTGCTGCCGTAGCTATGCTGGTGTAAGAGAATCGTTATAAATATAAATGCGATCCCAAAATGATCCTTATAAGGATTGGCTTAAAAGGGCGAAGCAAGAATGCTTTTCATCTTCCCCGTTATCTGTAGAGGACAGTGTAGGGATAAGGTGTTATTGAGCTATTAAAGCTCTGATCATGGCAAGAGGGTAACAGCAATAGCCGAGCCTCGGTTAGAACTTCATTGGCTACAGCATTGCCATCCATTACCCTCCAAGGATATTAATCACCGCATCTCACGGTCGATTGTTGATCATCCCAAATTGATCAACAATCTTGGATTAATGGACTGAGTCCTTGACTCTTTATACCGTCATCTGAATGAAGAAAATCTGTGTGGATAGGGTGTTATTGAGCTAAGAACTCTAGTCATGGCTGGGTAACGGCAATAGCCGAGCCTCAGTTAAAACTTCATTGGCTACAGCACTTGCCATTTGTTACCCTGGAAGTCCTAAAAAGGACTTTAGGTTGTGAAGAGTCTTCAATTGGAAGCCATCCCGCACATCCCAAAATCCTTATAAGGATAAGATTTTTGGGATGTGACTGGTTTAAAGGGGAGAAGCAAGAATGCTTTTCATCTTCCCCGTTATCTGTAGAGGACAGTGTAGCGATAAGGTGTTATTGAACTATTAAAGCTCTGATTATGACAGGAGGGTAACAGCAATAGCAGAGCCTTAGTTAGAACTTCATTGGCTACAGCATTGCCATCCATTACCCTCCAAGGGTATTGGATTGAATGAATCAATCACCGCATTCATCGAATCGGTTGAATTGACTCTCACATCCCAAAATGCTCAGCCACAACTATTAATAGTGCCGAAGATAGCTAGATAAATTTTGGTGTCAGAGAATCTTTATAAAAAATATTCACAAATTTTTCTCTTATTTCTATAAAATTTTATAAAATAGATCATATGTTATACAATAAAGTTTATATATAACAGTTTAATCTAATTGTTGCTTTGTAGAAGTAGTTTGTTTCTTGGTAATAATTTAATAAGCCGATTGAGCATAGGGTAGAGTTGATTGATTGCTTTGCTCTTGGTGTATCCTCAGATATTTGGTTGCTAGTTTCAAAAGGGACTGAGGATGCGTGTTAATCGCCAACTACAACTGGTGGTATCACCGTCTTCAGGTATGATGTTGTTTTCCTCATCTATTTCTTGTCATCATGTTAATAATAATTTCTCGCTTATTTTCCCCAGGCAAGAGAAGGCTTGCGCTGGTTAGTAAATTCCATGATTTACTAACCAGCTAAATCAATTCCTTGATTTATTATTCGGACTCTAGGTATACAGTCAGCCATTGCTTCATGCAAACACTTCTTAACTGCCTCCCATGCACTATCAACGTCTAGTCCTTGCAGTTGTACATGCGATGGTACTGAACCAATCAAACTCCTTAGCTTGTCATACTTTCCAGCCCGATGATTCTGTGCACTTCACTGGATAGGTTAGCGGATGGCTGTTTGATTGGTGTACATGTTGTTGTGCTCTCTGAGGAAGTTTAGATTGGTATGCTAGATAGGCAGCAGTCTTTGAAAGAGTGGCGGACGAGATTGGCCACTCTCCTGAGTGTCTGGCGATCTTCGGTGTGATGGATACGGTAATGATATCCGACTTTCTTCTTTTTGCCGATTTGGTTTATTATTTATTTCAATAGACGGATAGTATCGTAGGGATAATATTTGTTTTTTAAAGCTGTTTACTGCAAAGTCAATCTCAATCTTTGAATTCATGGAGGAAACTGCGCTGATAGAATTGAAGAGACCTCAAAGACCTTTACTTATTGATAGTAGGTGGGTTGTCAAGGGGGGCTTAATATTCTGAGCACAGCTGTGGGACCAGAATACGGTTCGAAACGAAGTCTCCTGTCATCAAAGGCCATGCAGAATTTTATTTTTTAATTTACATAAGTGTTTTCAAAATACAGGGAGATTTCGAGTGCGCCACAATGAGATCATTGTATACACTGCTTGGCAAGAAGTTAACGAACACCGTAGTGTGAGGAACAAACAGCCATGGCGCCTACCTTCATAGGATTTAGGACCTCCTTTTGCTGCGATGACTGCGGCAGTCTTACGTGCAGATAAATTTTGGTGTTAGAGAATCGTTATAAATTTAAATCTGATTCCAAAATAGTCCTTATTCCTTATAAGGACTGGCTTAAAGGGGCGAAGCAATAATGCTTTTCATCTTCCCCGTTATCTGTAGATGACAGTGTAGGGATAAAGTGTTATTGAACCATTAAAGCTCTGATCATGGCAGGAGGCTAACAGCAATAGCCAAGCCTCGGTTAGAACTCCATTGGCTACAGTACTGCCATCTATTACCCTCCCAGGGTAATTCGCTCTCCATCGATTCGAGACCTGATTCCAAAATACTCAGCCACAAGTAGCTATAATGCCGAAGGTTGTTCAGATAAATATTGTTGTTAGAGAATCGTTATAAAAATTTTCATAATCTTTATTGGTATTTCAAATTGTTCTCTTATTTCTATAAAATTTTATAGAATACAGCATATATTATACAACAAAGTTTACATTAAAGTTTTAGATGATTCTTCCTGTAAGCATGTAATGAGGTCCTGGACTGATGTGGTATGGACGTCCCTTGACCACACCGGACGCTCCAGTTCATCCCACAGATGATCAGTCGGATCGTGATCAGGGCTCTGTGGTGGCTAGTCAAGTGTGGTGACGTATATGTCCACAAACTACTAAAATACAGCAGCAGCCGTATGACACGGCGTCTTGCTGAAAGAGTCAATAGTCAGCTCTTCCCTAGAAAGGCCACAAAATAGGAAGCACCGCATTGTCCAGAATATTCAAATACCTCTTGGAGGTATTTGAATATTCTGGACAATGCGGTGGACAATGCATAAGAATATTGAACTTGGAGTTCAATATTCTTATGCATTACCAGTAGATAACTGGTAATTAGTTTACGGAATTAACAACGCATATAAAGTATATTAATTAAAGGTAACTTTAATGAATAACTTCTATATTTCGGCAATGTCACATTGCCATCTTCAGGAACATAAAGATATGGTATGTGCACTCAGGAACTAACACAAAGCAAATGAGGACCTCATTTGAATACCTCATTTGCTTTGTGTTAGTTCCTGAGTGCACATACCATATCTTTATGTTCCTGAAGATGGCAATGTGACATTGCCGAAATATAGAAGTTATTCATTAAAGTTACCTTTAATTAATATACTTTATATGCGTTGTTAATTCCGTAAACTAATTACCAGTTATGTCTAACCAACGTATAAGTCTTACTACTAGAATCATTACCAGCAGATGTCCGAGGCCAAACCAGGAAAAACAGGACCATGCTATCACACTGCCACTCCAAATTCCATAGGTGAGGTTACGCAGTATGGTAAGAGACGTTCACTGGGTATCAGCCAAAACCACACCCGTCCATCTGCTCGGTAGAAGGTGATTCGTCGCTCCATAATGCAGTTTTACAAGCTTCCACTACACACGCTCTTTGCCTCACTGAAGACGACGCTGCACGTTTCGTGTAATGTGGGGCTTGCATATTGCGTTCCTACCTTGAAACCCATGGTGTGAGCCTCGGTTGTGAATGTTTTTGTGCAGATTCGTGTTCCAGTTGATGCGCAGATCTCCGCATTCAACGTGTCGGACGACGAATGGTGGTAAACCTGGGTGTTGCTCCATGCTCCTCCCGTATCTTACTAACTAGATCTTGGTTATTCTTGTAATAGTTTACCTTATTATTATGGCTATAGGCTAGTGGGCGCCCTGTTTCCACTACTTGGGCATCAACTACCCAAACATCACCATCTCTTTTAATCACTAAGTCTGGCTTAAGCAAACCCGCGGACGTCCTATAATGTGGTTCCACCGCGGTCTTCCAACCTTCGTTCTTAAAGCGATTGTTCAGAATAGAGACCACGGCGTCGTTCCTTCGCACGATATATATATGTCCTACCAAGCACCAACTTGTGGTAAAAGCAAGGTGGGAGATAGTGGGAAAGGAGAAACAGTCTTTGCTTGGGCTTGACAGGAGCTTTCCTCAAAGAAGCGATCCCAGCTTCTAGTATCGAAGGGACAGAAGACCTTCCCTTTGGGGTGAACATGATACCGAGGTATCTCCACTCTTCCAGGACGGTCAAAGCATGAAACGGCCTCCCGTGCAAGGGAAAACTCTATAGTCTCAACCTTAAGCTTCTTTTCACGACCAGAGGGGACAAGAGCTAAAGAGCAGGACTTCTCTACATTAATAGAAAGGCCTCGAATAGGGAAGAAGTCAACTGCCCTGTCAAGGAATTCCTGCAAGCCTATCTTAGTAGAGGCTACGAGAATAAGATCGTCCGCAAAGGCCATAGCATTAAAGGAAGACGCGCCTAGAGAGTAGCCTATATGGCTACTAATAGAGTGAAAAAACTCATATATGAAGCAGTTAAAGAAAAGGGGGTGTTCACCCTGGCGAACACCGCGCACAGCGGGAATAGAAGTTGCACGGGACCCTGTAGTGATAGTGATGGAGCTACCCAAGTATAGCTCCATAACATAGGAAAGAAAGGTTCTGGACATCCAGCAATAGACAGCGCTCGAAAGAGAGCAGGAAGGGAGACGCTATCAAAGGCCTTTTGGAGGTCCAGAGACGCCATATATAGAGGCTTAAGGTGACGTCGGGAATCAGAGAGAAGAAAATAAAGAAGATATATATTCTCGGTACAGCCGTCCGAAGGGACAAAAGCTCTCTGTCTATAATCATGCTGTATATGTTGCTGAATTCGTTTAACTAAAATTTTATGATAAAGTCTAAGTATCACAGTGGAGATGGTAATAGGTATAAATCCTGATGCACAGCTCGAAGTTTCTTTCTTCGGAATGAAAATAGTTCTTGAAGCATGTAGGTATGGTGGTATTGCTTTACTGGAAAGGAGAATGTACACTAAGTCTTGAAGAATCTTCAACGGCACCTTCCGAAGCATAGACGCAGGAAAGCCATCAGGTCCGGAGGCAGAGAAATTGGATGGAAGAGTTACTTTATACCAGCCTATCTCCTGGATGGAGACAAGCTTTTATGTTTGAAAAGCAGGAATGACCCTCAATTTCGTAGGTTGGTCATCATAATCAGGGAAGTGTGGAGATGGAGCAAAAAAGACTGTACTCCAGAATTGAACAAAATCACAATGTAAGTCTGCTAGAGGTGGAGGAGAAGCACCGTCAAGGATGGTTTTGGCACATTGCCCTCTATTCTTTTTATTGAGGGCCTGCATAGATGCATAGGCCCTCTTCCTCTGCTTCCTATTTGACAAAGTCATTGTAAAATGAGACGTAGGCTGATGTTGACGAGGCATGAAGTGTTCGGAGAATTCAGCATGGAGGTCGTCATTTAACTGATCTGTGATATCCATTCCCAGAAAGTGTGTCTGGATGATAGAAAAGAATTTAATGGTTATATTCCGGAAGAAGAGGATCATCTAGAGATGATGTCAGTCTGAGAATCAAAGCCTCTCCTTTAACAGCAGGATGGTGGCTGGAAGATGTAGAGGCAGGGACAGGAGATACGGAGATATTACCTGTTCCTACCTGTAGCAGATGGGCTGCCAATTCTTGAACTAAAGCATTATAACTGGCTTTCCGTCTATGACACTTGATGGCATCCAAGGATCTTAATGGGAATACCTTAAATAAAGCCTCATTGATTTTCTTTATTCCTCGAGCCAACAACTCGATCTCATGAGCGGCCAGGATCTTTTCTTATTCAGCAGTCCAACGTGCTTTGACGCGCTCCGTTCATATTGCAGCGTTGGCTTCCGCTGGATGTTTCGAGGTGCGATGCACTCGAAGGCCGACTGCGGTGGAGAATGCACGATCGCAAACCCGGCATACGAAATGTCTGAGCTTGGGAACTCCTTGACCACCGGAACAAGCATGATGAGAACTTGAATAAATGGGTTGATGACAGTCCTTGCAGAGCTTTCTTTTAACTTTCTTCCTGAGGACGCCACTGGAACGGTGGCAGGATCACCTCCAAACAAGAAACAGACATATGGATTCACACACGACGAGTTTCCTGGCTCCGGACTATAAAAGTCGGATCCTTCATCTGATGAGTTATTGCAAGTGAGGAAACTTAACCCTACCAGGGCTGCTAACCCAGGAAGGGAGGAAACGCGTAGCAGGCCAGTCAGTCACCTGAAGGTGTCCAGGAATCGCCCCTAGGAGGCCGCCTACTGCCGCACTTGCGAAGTATCTCGGGAATGTGCAAGCCAAGACAACAACGCTTCGGATTCCTCAGATCTTGCAGACTCACATATCCCGTATACCACTTTCTGATATCTGTCAGTCAGCCATCCTCTTATCCATGTTAATATTGTATAACCCAAACCCATTTTCTCCAATTTATGCAGCAGTCTGTCATGTTTGTATTCTGTCAAAAGCCTTAGCAAAATCCAAAAGTATCATGGTGTATCCATTCCCCTTGTCTAGTTCAATGGTAACATTGTTATACAATGCGAGCAAGTTGATAACACATGACCTTCCCTTAATAAACCCATGTTGTTCATTGCAAAGTAGAGATTCACTGTCAATCCATGTAGACATTAATTTTCATAAATTTCATCAACATCATGACTTAAGCTTCGATCCACATATTTTTCCCACTCAAGTTTTTATTTGCTGTTCATTACTGTAAACCTAAGCCTTATTCTCTCAATGAATTTTTCCATGACAAATCATCTTGTAAATCTTTCAGACATAATTTATCCATTAGATTATAAGCTTTAGAAGTTGTTTTGTAAATATATTTGGATTTTTATTTGCATATCATTAATAAAAATTGAAACAAAGAACTAATAGAACATTCTATTATTTTTGCTATATATATATATATATATAAATATATATATATATATATATATATATATTAAATCAGAATTTGTGAAATACAGAGTTTGTCATGCGACACCATTTTATTTTTCACATAAAATTATTAAATAAAGCATATTTTTGTTGTATGACAGACAGAAAAAAATATGCTTTATTTAATAATTTTATGTGAAAAATAAAATGTTGTATGACAGACATATTCCCCGTGTGGTTGCCGGGATAAGAATAGCACCAATGTAGCTAATGCATGTCGTACGAGGCGACTAAAATTGGTACCCTTGGAGGGTAATGGATGGCAATGCTGTAGCCAATGAAGTTCCAACTGAGGCTCGGCTATTGCTGTTACCCTCCTGCCATGATCAGAGCGCTCACCTTTTCCTTACACTGTCCTCTACAGACAACGGGGAATATGAAAAGCAATATTGCTTCGCCCCTTTAAGCCAGTCCTTATAAGGACTATGACAGACATATTTGGTACTGTGTTTGTATGAAAAGTAAATAATTCCTGAACTCCGTCTGTAGAAGAATTGGTGGGTTTATTGTTTAAATATAGTGTAAAGGATAAATTTGTCTTGTCTTAACGTATATTGCTTTCTGTGTAATATTTGGTACTGTGTTTGTATGAAAAGTAAATAAGTCCTGAACTCTCTCTGTTGAACAATTGGTGGGTTTATTGTTTAAATATAAACATAAATATTGCATCCCATATCGTTTCTTAGCCGAATAAGAAACTAAAATAGTTTCAGGCCGAATATAGTAGAAACTATATAAAGTTCGGCGATTCCAAGTGTAAGCAAATATCTGGATACTGCAGTAACTGACCCTTAAGGTAGTGCAAGCTGAGGCAACTCATGTCAAAGGTGGAGCAAGATCCGATCACTATTCTTGATATTTACCCATAATGTGAACTTAGCTCCTAGGAGCTGTATTACTGTTCTATATTATGAGAGAAGGTCACTACCCAGACCGGTTTCAACCTTTATTGAGGTCTCATCAGTGAGTAGGTAGACCTAGTTAATATCAAGTTTGTAGCGAACAGAACTTTCTTGAGTTTGAGTGTCTTATTCGGCTATGGGATATTACATAGCCGAATAAGACACTCAGTACATGGGATATTACATCCCATATCGTTTCTACTTAAGAAACGATATGGGATGTAATATCCTTTAACTTAAACATCTCATATGTCGCCGAATTGAAGCCTTTGGCTCTTCATATATCTAATAATCTAATAAATATTGTTTTCTGTGTAAAGGATAAATTTGTCTTGTCTTAACGTATATTGCTTTCTGTGTAATATTTGGTACTGTGTTTGTATGAAAAGTAAATAAGTCCTGAACTCTCTCTGTTGAACAATTGGTGGGTTTATTGTTTAAATATAAACATAAATATTGCTTTCTCTGTAAAGGATAAATTTGTCTTGTCTTAACGTATAGAGTAAATTCTCGCTGGTACTTTTTATTAAACTTAAATGCTTACTATTTTTGCGAATAGGCTCGAGTTTTAAGGATACCGTAGGTATTGTTTACATACATATTAAAAAAAAAATGTTAGAAGCACCTGAGCTTGAAGATAAATGACTATTTGCAGTTTACAGACCGAACGATAAACACAGACAAAATTATAACGTACATGAGCTGCTAAATATATTTACACAGCCTGAGGAATTTAAACCAACCTCACAGTTTTGCAATCGTGAATTTTAAAGAGATAAATTGTGAAATTTTTAAAGACAGTTTTGTCTGAGTCATTGCCAGAAATTTCTTTGTAACCCAAACGATGGTTGAACGGAATCCAATTTTCCATTGATGTTAAAGAATGAGTCATGCGTCTGCTTTGGCATTATGCGTGTCAATGACACCTCGTGATGACACAGAGACCTTACCTAACACGTGTTCACACCTTAAGTTTTCTCACACGAACTTTTATCCTGAATTTTTTACCCAACAAAGAGAACGCTGTTGTCTGAAATTTTCTTTTCGCTTACAACTATCACGAAAAAGCCCCATTAACGATTTTATCGGCGATTGTGACAAGGTGTTTTATTGTTGCGTTCGGAGATAAATGACTGTTTGCCATACAGTATAGGCCAAACAACAAACACCGACAGATTTATAACGCAGACGAGGATGCTAAATGTGTTTACGCAGCTGAACGAAGTTTAGACATCTTTGAGGTTTAATAAACACAAGAGGTGTCTAGATGGAACTACCATTAAGGTGCACGGAAAAATACAATCTGCCCAGTCTTCAATGCGATGGATTAAACAATTGAATGGTTACAGCACTGGAAAGAAACCATCAACTTTTTAGCTAT
The DNA here is from genome assembly GCF_054136105.1 of Typopeltis vanoorti. NCBI lineage: Eukaryota > Metazoa > Arthropoda > Arachnida > Uropygi > Thelyphonidae > Typopeltis > Typopeltis vanoorti. The sequence continues at coordinate 142,898,353 of NC_143552.1, forward strand.
CGCTCACATACACGTGACTCTAGCTGCTTCCGGTTTTGACCGGAAGTGGCCTGGGGAGTTTATCAAGCAAGTATTGACATCCGATACTGACAACAGTCACAAACAGATTTGTTATGAAGTTAAATATAACAATGTGGTTCTAATATAAGACATTTTTTTCTACTTAAGAACAACCCGAAAGGCTGGTAGTAATGTACTAGAGATGATATTGATTTATTTTCAAATCGAAAAATATTCCCTAAGCAAATATAACACTGTTATATGGGGCACCAAAAGCCATTAATTTTTCCATTGCCTTCTTTGTGTCGTATTGACTTTTATTTCTCTTTTACTGCGAACTTGAATCTATTAATTTTTTTTTAAAAGATACTCTTCACGTTGCTTTTATCTGATATGTTCATGCTAGCTTTCTTTTGTGATTTCTAGTGCGGACATTTGTAATTTTACATCCGTTTAAAAACATAAACCTGAAGGAACTATGAAGAAATGGTAGTATAAAGAGGTAACTCGTATTTATCAAATAAAGCTCTGGTGGTGTATGCATGTTTATAAAAGCTCTTTAGAGGTATCACGTGCTATACGTCCATGACTACGAATATTCTCGTCCACTCGCCTGTTGAGAGTAGCTGCTAGCTGCGAGAATCTGCACATCGGACAAAATAGATTATTTTTTATTTAATAAAAAACAACTGTCGAAACGAATTTTTTTAACTTTAAGAAAACATAGACGAATATGTATAATATAGAGGACCATTCTAGTAACAAAAATTAATGCAGCAAATTATATTTTCCAATAAATCAATGTTGTTTTTACCGTTCATCCTATTCTTATTATTTAATGTGGAATGGTTCTCACACAACGGAAATAATCTCCAATGTTATAGGACCAGTATTCACTTTATAGGATCGCTATCGATTTATTGGGACATATTAAACAAATGAGGGAAGTGTTGGGCGAGTATATTTTTTGTGGCGAGTAGAAGTTTGCACAATTAGTCGAGCTCTGCGTATGTCTCTTTATTAGAAACATGAACACAATTTCAAAAATAAAAAAAGGAGTCAACGATGTGCTTCTGTAACTTTTCTGTGTGTGAAGAGACGTTTCTATTTTCTTTGTTTTATATTATCTTTGTTTTCTTTCTAGTCTGCCTAGCAAGATTAGGATGTATTGTGCACTGAAAATATTTTCCGTGAAATACATTTATACTGTCAGTAAGCAACTTATAGTTGATAGCTGTTGTTATTTGTTGCATAACAAATTATTATTATTATTATTATTTATATTATTATAATGGTGTCTCCATGGAGTCAGAAGACTCATCGCTAAATATTACAGACGTTTTGCATCAGCAGATTTACAACACGGTTAATTGGACTTTTTGTATCGCCCTGATGACTTTTCTTTAATTGGCTTTTATGTTCAAACAATTAAAATCATATTGATTCGAGTTTTCATTCCCAATCTAAAAAATCCCTTTTAGTAAGGGAGTTTTAAGATTGGAAATGGGACATTCCTCGCTCACGTCCCCCAAAGTCTCACCGCGTCATCGCGGATGACGCGGTGAGATTTTTTATCAATAAAGAATTTTATTGATAAAGATTTTTATCAATAAAGATGACACGGACATGATAGGGTGTGTTCTCTAATCATGGAGTTTTCATTTGGAAAACACAATTAACAGACACTGATTTCATAGTCTTAGTTGCTTCGGCCATAATTGCTACCAAACACAAAGCACATGTCCCATAACTTTTTCTTAGTTAGTGTATAAGTTTTCAGTGTCGATAACATTGTCTGTGTTAACATCATAACCACAGAAAGGAAGTAAAAAGATTAAAAAAGAGAACCTACGTTAATCTTTTGCTAACTGTATTTATGTTTCATTGTTAAGATATTGTTTTGTTATTTTTATAATTTTCATGTTCAAGGCGTTCGCGTTCTACCAATTGCATTAAATTTTATTCTTTTCATTAAACGTTTACTGTTTGTTACAGCTTACTCTTGTGAACTTCTTCCTTCTGTTTGAAAAGTAATATATTTCGTGTACATACACCCTTTCGTGATGCATCTTCTGCAGCTAGTATTTACCGATTTTGTAGACAGTTCGAAGAATTGTCTGTGAACAGGATAAAGGTCATTCGAGTCATCTGTCTTTTCGTTCTAATGAAGGTTATTCGGTGAATGACGCCCACACACACACATAGCAATGTTAAAATTCCAAGAAACGGTATCCAATGATCATCGCAAGAACGAAATACTTTCTACAGTAAAGCAAAGGAAATTTATCGTCGTATCCATACAAAATTCAGCACAGTCAGCTTTTATCAATGTTCACAATAAAGAGAAGTTACATTTTTTACCAACACGTTTTGTACCCTTCTGGATAAGTAGATGATCCTACTTCAGCGAAGTTCGCTTTCAAACGATTGAGCTAAAGTAAACCTACAATATTTTGAACACCAGAAATGCTAATATTACGGTTGCTAACGTGCTACACTCGAAGAAGGCAGTGGTGTTGCACGCGTTATGTTTCAAAGAAATAATTCACGCTACTTTATTTCTGCTACTGATAATACTTTATTTTGTGTCTGCTTATCGAAATACGAGTATATTGCATAAAGCAGTACTAAACCGTTATTCAAGGCTGCTAATTTAGAATACAACTGACTCACAAATCAATGTGGCTCTTCGTTAATTATAAACCTTTAATAATTAATATTAACTATATTTTCAAATACGAACTTGATGTTGATATCAGCATAGAAAATCAAAATGAAGATAATCTAGGACCCCCAATAATGCGAGAAGAATTTGATAAAGCACTGTCCGAAATGAGTAAGGGAAAAAGACCAGGTGTAGACAATATTCCTATAGAACTGCTACAAAATCTAGGTGATGAGACAAAAACCTTACTCTATCAATTAATAGCCCAAATCTATGATAGAGGAGAAATAGCAAAGGAGTTTATGAAATTAACCATAATACCAATACCAAAAAAGAATAATGCAAACAAATGCAGTCAATTTAGAACAATAACTTTAATACCACATGTTAGCAAAATTCTGCTAAAAATTATTCAAAATAGAATTTATTTAAAAATAGATTTTCTATTGGATGAAGACCAATTTGGATTCAGAAAGAATAAAGGAACAAGAGAGGCAATACTCTGTTTAAGAACAATAATAGAGAGAAGATTAGACCTTAGTCAAAATACTTACGTTTGTTTCCTTGATTTAGAGAAAGCGTTTGATAAAACAAACCAGCAAATATTCCTAAATTGTCTAACTAATATCGGCATAGATTTGAGGGATAGGAAAATAATTTATCAAATTTACAAAAATCAAAATGGACGGATTAAAATCAATGATAAGGAGAAAATATAAGGAGTGGAGTAAGACAAGGATGTATACTTTCACCACTTTTATTTAATTTATATATTGAAAAGGCCATTCAGGAAACTAAGGATAAAATAAATAGTGGCATAAAGATAAATGGTGAGCAAGTCATATGTATAAGATTTGCTGATGACATAGCCCTTGTAGTAGAAAACAGAAGAACGTTAAAAACAATGCTAAAATTACTAAATCATAACCTTGAAAAATATAAAATGAAAATCAACACAGATAAGACTAAAATCATTGTTACAGACAAAATTCCTATCAATACATAGCATATAGACATCAGCGGCCAACAAATAAAACAAGTGAAAAGCTTTAAATATTTAGGAAGCCTAATAATAGAAGATGGTAGAACAAGAGAAGACATAAGATTAAGAATAAACAACGCAAAAGCCCAGCCCAATTCTCTAAGATGAAAAGCATTTTAACAGGAAACCTCAACCTACAATTGAAAAAAACATTAGTAAAGACATTGATAGGAAGCATTGCACTGTATGGATGTGAAACCTGGATTCTAGGCAGAGAAGATGTAAGAAGATTGGAGGCTTTTGAAATGTGGTGCTGGCGTTGCATGAACAAAATAAAATGGATAGGAAAAAAATCAAACCAACAAGTCCTGAGAGAGATAAACGAAACAAGAACTCTAATTAAATCGATCAAAATTAGAAGGGATAGGTGGTTTGGACATATACTTCGATATGATGGACTTGTGAAAAGAATAACTGAAGGCAAAATAGAAGGGAAAAGAAGAAGAGGCAGACAAAGGAAAAGCTTTCTTGACCAAGTCAAAGACAGCACGGGTTTGAGGAGTTACCAGGAGGTTAAGAAGAAAGCCAATGACAGAGCGGAATGGAGGAAATTGCTGCCGAGCTACCAGTCCCAAGACTGATGCATCTGATGATGACGATGATAGTTTCAAATGTAAACTGTAATTATTATTTTGGTTTGTCTAAATTTTAATAAATAATAAAGTTAACTTTAATTAACTTTTCAAAATTTTGAAACACCTTTTATTTCTTATAATGTTTCTATTATATTTAAATAAAGACGTCCTGGATAAAATAAGAGGGATATGAATTCGTTCTGTCCACCCTTGGAGGGTAATGCTGTAGCCAATGAAGTTCTAACTGAGGCTTGGCTATTGCTGTTACCCTCCTGCCATGATCAGAGCTTTAATTGCTCAATACCACCTTATTCCTACACTGTCCTCTACAGATAACGGGGAAAATGAAAAGCATTCTTGCTTCACCCCTTTAAGCCAGTCCTTATAAGGATAAAATAAAATACAAGTTTAATATTTTTATCAGTCGTCCTGAGTATTATCTTAAATACCACTTTTTACTTACGCACTTTTTATTAGAATCGAATTTTCACCATAGTATGAAGGGCGCCCGTCTTCAGTATGATGTTCAAATTAAGCTGGTACGACAGAAACCGAAAGATTCAATAGTAAAAACTCGACGTGCATGATACAGAGTGATACACGGTCTAAATACGTTAAGGTCCTAACCAAATAACTTTAAACAAGAGATCAATACGTAATTATTTGCGTAAAGTTAAATTAATTATTTAAATGTGATATTAAATGTATTATTCCCATAAAAGGGATAAACTCAGTATATTACTTGGTTTAGATTGGGACGATGAAGAAAAGTTTCGCAACTTTATTCAAATAAACGTTCCTTAACATAATTTTATGAAGAACTTTAATATTTTTCCAAAGGATTCGATGGTTCAAAATATGATAGCTTACACTGGCATGTAATTCGATAACAAAAAGCTTTTTAACTTCACACACACACACACACACACACACACACACACACACACACACACACACACACACACACACACACACACACACACACACACACACACACACACACACACACACACACACACACACACACATTTGAAAACTTACAATTAATTTTTATATGTAATTGTAAAATATGAATTAATATATAAATGCAGTACATTCGAACATAAAGTAAGGAATCGCATTTATGCAAGATGTGTTAAATTATGAAAATTTAATTTTATTTGTATTTCAAAACGAAGTTATTGTTTTAAGGTCAATACCTAAATCAAGATGGCTGCTATTATAAGAATTAGAATGTAATGCATTTCCTCTGAATGGTGATAATGAATACTAACGCTTTACGTACTGACTTGTAAACTGTGTTATGGAGAACTGCAAAAAAGCCAGTTTTTTTTTTATCCTTTGCTAGTAAACTATAAGAAAATTGTATTTAGTAAGGTGAAGCCGAGAAAGAATACACGAATGAATGGATATGTAATGAGTATCTGTTCTTTTTGCGTTTAAAAGAACAGAGTGGTGGGCTGAGGAAGCCCAATTTGCAGCATTTCCGTATAATTTTTTTCTGATGTAATTTTTGTGAAACTTTCTTCAAAACGGAGGCCAACTTTCAGCTGGATTATTAAGTAACTAAATTATAAGAACTTATTCTGATTGTCAAAATTGTAATACACATAAAGCGTCTGAAGCTGTAAAGTCAAGAGTCTGGCACAGATTGAACAGTAATAACTTCCCCAACGCTAAATTGTAGCAGACTGCAGTGAAAAGTGACTCCTACGAGAATCATTTCAATTTTAGGAACACTACAATTCAAGGAGTATGATCGTAACTTCTCAAATCACATGACTTATTCGTAAGATCTCAAGCTGCCTTTGAGAATAGTACGACTGCCCTAGAAAAGATAATCGTGAAGAATAACCACTAAAGTGTTACTTTTCTGAATGAATGAAGTGCGTTGTGTTGCCTTTTGCGAACTATTAAAGTGGATGAAAATAACTCGGGGAAGGGATGGGGGTTCCTGTAATTTTACGAAGTGCTGTGTAAGTGGCGTATTTCTTATTAAGTGTTATTAAGGAAAATGAGACTGCCGGAAGTTGTCTAACATATTTAGTAAGTGACACGCGAAAGGAAGAAAGAAAAAAAAAACTCGGTTTTATTAAACCAATTTTTTTTTATTACCGCTGATCTCCTGACTGGTATTGTCACGGTTTACAGTTTTTCACTGTTAGTTATTACTATATTATGATATATGAGAAATTTAATACATAAATGAATAAATTCTCTTAAAACGTTTTTAATTCAAGGGAATCAAATCTTTTTCTAAGTACCTTTAGAATTTTTGGAAATCGGTAGGTAGTCCGTTCTCACTTTTCATCATCATTGGTAGTGCAGTTAATTGTTACTGACGATATATACATTCACTCATAATGACACTACAAATGCTGTCAATTCGTTGTATTTATCACCACAGCTAGCATTATTTTGTACAACAGTGTATGTTCTGCGACGTGTTTTTCTGAGCTGTGGGATAAAACTCTGCGTTTTCAGAGAGAAATGCCTACTTGTTTACGAAACTTGGGAACTGACTAAAAAGCATATGCCGTCATGGTTGGCCGAGTGGTTAGAATATCTTCTCTCCAGCCAAAAGGCTACGGGTTCGAATCCGGCCATGGGTACGGATGTTTTTAATTGTCTGAAGATACTAGTGATGGTGGTGGGCAGTAGATGGCGTTGATGTAGTTGGTGAATTGAGTGGTGGAAACAGAGTTGTAGAGTAGGTGCCTTCCCTCGATGATCCTTTGGACTCCTGGAGGTGTCACGTAATAATGATATTTCCTTTTTTCGTTTCATGTGGGGCAATTAATTAAAGACTGGATGGTAATTGAAATTACGATGTAGCTCAGGCTAGTTCATCATTCTAAATCGCGTTGTTTTCTCTTTTTTTTTCTCGGACTTTTGGACGTCATGGGCAATGAAAAACCAGAGATTCGTTTTCATTGCGACCTCTTTGACTGAACTAGTACATTTATAAGGGCTCATCTAAAGGCTGGTGCTAGCCATTCTTAAAAAGCGATAGGAGTCATTTCCTCCAGAAATTTGGAATTTTCATCCGCAAAAATAGGAGGAAAACCAACCAAGAACATGTGATTTATAAACATAATACGCTGATATCATTAGTTAACTATTTTGGATGTAAATAAAAACAACCACCACAAGCCATTTGACTCAATCCAGGAATAAATCAATAGATCGCAACTACCTGTTGCTCTAAACGAGACGAGGTCGTAATCATTGAATAATACATAAAACTATATACGGCATTGCATTCAAAGACGAATCATTGACGAGATGTTTCACGGCACTTTCGATTTGGACATTTGTGGCACTTAATGTGACACCATTCATGCTACGCGTTCTCCAGACAGCCAAAAAAATGTTTTCATCGTTAGTAAACATGAACGAGAAGTATGTAAATTGCTCACGTTCACAAAATAGTGAACACCCAAAAGAATTTACTGTTTTATGCAGGATGAGCCACCATTTGATTTGGAAAGTATGCTTTAATGATTACTCAGAATTACTCTAAGAAATATAGGTGATCAATTGACATGCAAGACATTCTTTATCGAATCATTAAATAATTTTTTTCTCAATATACTTTTCTCCAAATATCTTATTCCTAAATCGAATAATATGCCAAGAAGAGTATATGAATTAGCATTGTGATATTAAGTAGTCATTTACGTTGTTAAGTTCGGCTTGTCCAGCGGTTTATTCGAGATGGATTTCTCTCTGTGTGTGCATTGTTTGCAGTTGAATTGTTTTATGAATGCGAAACAGTGAACTGCAGTTGCTGGAATTTAAAAAAAAAATCGAAATGACAGTTTAGGGAATAGAATGCCATTAGCGTCGTCATGAAACATTTGTAGTTAGTTTTAGAAAGAGGCAGAAGCAGTTATAGAGTCATTCTGAAGTTTTGGAATGAACATTTACTCAATTGTACCGAACGGTGGTCCATAAAAGTTGGCACGAGTTTATGATATCCCTATCACTATAGACAAGTAACTGATATCGGTTGCACATCATTAATGGTTCAGTTTTTACAATTCTTTCTGAAGAAATTGAAAACATTCTTAATTAAAAATACAGGGTGCCCTAAAAGGTATATACACATTTTATTAGTACATAACTCTGTAACGTCTTTTTTTTTCAGGTGAAAATTATCTTCAGAAATGGATAATAACTTATGTTTAAACAACAGAAATTTGACTGATGTGGTACTGGAAATATGAAAACGTAAATAAAGTCCAGAAACAACGGAGAAATGAATTTAAAACAGAACTTCCAACACAAATTACAATTTCATGTATTCGAGATAAAATGTGCAGTTACCGAAGAGTATTGTGGCACAGTTAGAAGAGATACGTTCATTGATGTGGGCAGATCAGTTTATGACGATGTCAGCAATGCCTTGATGGGAATAATGGATATTGAACACTTAAGATAATATTATTTAAACAAGAAAGATGGTCTGATTTTATAATCGATCTTTATTGTAACATTTACTCTTTAGTATAAAATTAATGAATTAAATTTAAGAAAATAAACAGCATTTACAACAAAAGCATGCTTACATTTATGGGATACCCTGTAGGATTCATTTTGAATTTTATTTGAGATACTTTTAAAGTTATCCAAGCCTTAACAAAAGGGCAGTCGTATAATGTTACCGGACAGTAAAATAGTTTGGCATTTTTTCTATCCTAAATTGGACATTTTCGTTTTGAATTTGTTGAGCCACCATTTAAAGCAATCCTAATACAATGAATAAATAGATCCAATTTGGAAATTAAGTAACATCATAAATCATTATTTGTGTGATATGAAAGAAGAAACTCACTTTTAGATAAATACTACTTGGAAAACTGAAAAAAATAAGGAGATGACAGAAACCCATTAACGAAAGACAAGCTAAATCTTAGAGTTGTTGTTAATGAAAGCCGTTAGTTGACGTTGGCAAGCGTTGCTAAATTTGAGATGGCGACAGAGATCGAAAAAAAAAAAATGAAAAGTGCTAAAGCTTGCTCGGTTAGTTTACTTCGTTTGAATGTCAGCACTCCACCATTCTAAAGACTGTAGTGATAGTGACTTCGGTAATTCATAAAACGGAACAAAATTCCTTTTACGTTCAAAAAAAAAATAAGAAAATAATCTTGAAAGAGAAGAAAGCTTATTATAAAGGATCATCAAAGTGTGTTTTTTTTTGTTCCTCTTCCTTTTTTATATTTCCTTCTATTCTTAGAGACGCTTCTAAGAAGTTTTGTTCTTGTGAAAGATCAGCGGGCACTTGTTTCTTAGGTAAACATTTGAACTAATCCTGTCTTGTATCGTTGCTAACAATAACATCACAAAACAGGGACTTATTACCGTCATCTTGGTTTCTGGGCTTTCTCTCCTCTCTTCTCTTTTATCTGTTCGTTTGTTTCTAGCATCCCTTAGCTATTCGCCGTGTGTCTGTCTTAGTCTTTTCATCTTCTTCGTGTCTAGACAATGCTCACCAATGAGAAAAGCACTCTAAATGAATATCGTTAGCATAGCTTTCTATTTTAGAATGGCTCCATGTACGCACAGAATACTAATAACTCCTGGCTATCTGCGCTCTTCGCATCAGTATACAGCCAATTGGTTCTCGTTCTATGCGAGTTTATTACAGTTCTTATTATGAACTTCATCCCGTATCTCCATACCGTAATTAGATCAACCATATACTTAAGTCAAAAAAAAGTTGGGGAATAATGAGCAAACCTGTTTGCTTTTTTGTTTCACTTTTTTTTTATTAAATACGGTTTATCTAAGTAAGGAAATAATTGAAGACATTCATAAAAACATGCATTTTTGTAATCGTATTCTTGTATAGTTATAACCTCACAGCTATTGCATTTGAAGCCATTTTTTGTTAACATTTTTTCCCGTAATTTCTCTAATAGATTATTAAATTTAGAAGACCTGACTAATAGCTTTAGTTTAATTCTATCAAACAAGGAAGAAAACATCTTTCCGTATCATTTTGTTAGTAAAATGGTCAATTAGGCATGATAAAAAAGTTATTATTTATCATTTCAAAGTTATTTTGCCAATAAAAATGAAAAAAAAAAAACATTTTTTTTTTTCATCAAGTCATGAATATAAGACTGGTTGAAGAAGTTCAAGTATTGTTCTGTAACATATTCTTATGAATCAAAGAAACATTATCCGCTAAGGAAATACTACCGATATTTTCACAAATGTCACAACTATTCTGATATTTGGAATGAATTTATATTATTCAAAAAATCTCTATGAAGAAAGGGAACATCCGTAGAAGCATTTGACAATTAAGTCGAAATTTCAAATCTGATTTTTTGGCTTAATGATTCTATATAAAAACATTTAATACATAGAAACATTTATATTTACAAACATGATCTACAAACGGGATTACGGGTTAGCCATGAGCATCCCTCTATCACTTGTATTAGCAAATATATACTTAGAAGCTTTGGAGTAAAAAGCAACCAAGAATGTGGAAAAGATATATAGATGATGTTTTCTTGATTTTGAGCCATGGTCCGGAGTTCTTGAACCATCTTAACAAACATCCTAGTATACAATTTCAGAGGAACTAGAAGTTACGACCCATCATTATCTTCCTCTAAAGCTTGGTATTATTTATACTCTGGAAACCCTTGGCGATACCTTCCTCAAGACTAAACTCTTGTTTAATGTCGAAGAGAGTAATGATGTGAAAGGTTATATCACTATTCCGTATATATCCAACAAGTTGGCAAAAATACTCAAGAAATATAAGATTTGTACTTTTTTCATCCCCTTAACTAAGCTTCGAGCATGGCTTTGCTCGATAACACCAAAACTCAACAATTTAAAGTATCCAGGTGTTTACCATCTTTGGTGTGGCTGTAATTCACCATATTATGGGCAAACTGAGAAATCGATTGAGCTTTAACGAAGAACATCTCAGAGAAATCATCTATGGTAGAACCAGGGACACGGTCTTATCCAGTCATGTGCTTAATTCTGATCCCAATCACTATTAGTCCACTATACACTCAATAAACTGGGATAGTTCCGAAATCATTTACATATGCTATGATCATCTCGAAAGAAAAATATTAGAATCAACAAACATTGCACTAAATCCTGTTCACCTTAATGTCAACTTCAGCCATAACCTTTCTGATTGTTGCTCCTGTGCTATTCAGCTATGTCGGTCGCGTGAAAACGCCCTCGTGCACGACAACAATAAGACAGTTAGTCCGGACATTTATACAAATATTGTATGTATGATTGATGTAAGCGAAAAAATCAGACATACATACAAATTTTGTATGTATGTCTGATTTTTTCACTTTCCATTAAATAGAAGACTAACGATGAAGTCTTCTAGAAACACAAATTTTGTGAAATGTGGCGACGTAGACCAGTTTGACCGCGGGAAGATAGCTCGAGCTCGGAGAGCAGGTGCCAGTATTTCAAAAGCAACCACACGTGTTGGTTCCTCCGTACTACTGTATCAAGGGTGTACCAAGACTGGATTAATCATGAACAGACATCTAGCAGAAGGGCTCACATTGGTCACCACGTGTGATTGATCCTAGAGGTGAGTGTCGGGTATCACGAATGGTATCTGAGCAACCGCGTGCAACATTTACACAGCTCACCCATCAGTACAACAGCGGAGCAGTTTGACCCATTTCCGCATGCCCCAGGCGCCTTACCTTGCTTCGCCTGGGGGGGTTCCACAGCCGGAGACCAACAAGAGTACCCATGATGACGGCCAGGCATCGCAAACAACGCCTAGCATGGGCCAAGGAATGTCGGCAATGGACCCTCGACAGTAGGAAGAAGGTCGTCTGGAGTGATGAGTCTCATTTCCTACTGCACCATGTTGATGGCCTAATTCGCATTTGGAGTAAACAGCATGAATCCCTATCCCGTGATTGCACAGTTGGAATTCAACAGGGTAGTGGATGTGATGTTATGGTCTGGAGAGGTTTTTCCTGGCATGTTCTAGGTCCGTTCGTTATCGTCCCACAAAAACTGAATGGTGAAAGCTACAATGAGCAAGCCATATCCTGCATATCTGCAGGTCTACCCCTGAACACAGTGCCAACTTCAACAGGACAACGCACCTTTTCAGTGGCCTTCATGCCACTATTGAGTGGTTGAGGAACACGACAACGAATTCGCACATTGCCTTATTCCCCCCCCCCCCCCCAAAAAAAAAAAAACTCTCCCCTGACTGGAACCCAATTGAACATGAGTGGGATATGGTGGAACGGATGTGGTAATTGCTGATCCTCCTCCACGGAATGAGCGTCAAACGAAGGAGCTTCTGCAGCGGTCATGGACCGAGTTGCGCATGGAGTATGTTCGACACCTTGTGGAATCTGTTCCTAGACGTCTGCGAGCCGTGAATGCACAGAGAGGTGAACCAATGCGTTATTGTGTTGGCGTTCCTAATGCAAAGTTAACTCAGTGCATAATTTGTTTGCCTATCTTTGCCACTTCAAATAGTTTGATTGAAACTAAAATTAAAACAATTTATCCTAAATGCAAAATTGCATCAAATCCCATTAACCTGGAACGAAGCAATTACAATATACGTTGCTTGGAAAGAAGGAAACGGACACAAACATTGGCAAGGCGTATCGTGTAATGTAATGAGTCACGTGTTGGTAGCCAGTATAAATTGGAGGAATATGATGCTCCCAAGTGTCCGGGTGAAATGGCTACGAGAGGAAAACTGACAGATTTTGAAAGAGGCGTTGTGATAGGAGCCATATTGTCCGCCTATCTCTTCGGCCAATTGTTGACAAATTGAGCCATCCCTGATCAAAAATCAGCGATACCATAGTGAGATGGAAGCGCAGGGAGTCAAGTGTAAGTGCTATCCGGAGTGGACGACCCACCACACCATTCACTGAACGTGATAGGGCGCGCTTCGAAGGATAATATGTAAAAACCGCCATTCACGGTCGATACGCTGAATGTGGAGTTCGGGGCAGCGACTGAAACACGAATCTGCGCAAAAATATTCAGAACTGAGGCTCACAACATGGATTTCCATGTTAGGAATACCGTATGCAAGGTCCACATTATCCGAATCAAAATGCAGCAGTGGAAAGTGTAAAATAGAAGCTTGGATAGCTGTATTACGAAGCGACAACCCACGCTACACGCATTACCGAGCGAATGGACCAGTGTGAGTGTGGCGGATGCACGGTGAATGTCTATGTCTCTTACCAATGTGCTTAACCCCAACTATGAAATTTGGAGATGGCGGTGTGATAGTATGGTCCTGAATTGGCCTTGGACCTCTGTTAGTAGTGCGACGAAAACCTAACTCCGACAGTTATCTGAACATTCTGGACAATATGGTTTACATTTCTTATTAGCTGGATATATCCTCTGTATTAGTATTAGTAACAAGTAATCAAAATTATAACACTTATGAAGTTCCTATTTTTTTAAAAGATATGAAGTCAGAAGTAATAACTTTTTCGCACTATAAATTATATTAAGAAATGCTGTAGACTAGGCTTCGAGATGATTTAGATCAATTTCGAGAGATCTGCAGCACCAAGGAGTCGGAGCGGAGGATCTGAAATTATATGAATTACCCTTAAGACCTCCAGCTGTCTTTGAGATATCCCATAAAGATAACGATGATGGGTAACATGAAAAACTTCTTGAGAAAGAGTGTCTATCTTAACCATTATTCGTCTATTTGCCAACTAAATTATATTCTCTGTTTGGTTTTGAGCACATTTTATTTTATAAACTACCTTTCTAACATATTTGGATCGGTTATTGCATGCTTTTGAAGCGTGCTTTACCATAGTGCAGAGTAGGTAACAGGTCGTCTGCTTTCAATAAAAGCATAAAGAATAACTATTTGCGTAGAATATAGCAAGGTAATATCAGTGAGATCTTAATGAGGTACACATGCACCTCTCTTTCTCTATACAAGCCAATTGATATGGTAATCCTTTCTTATCAGAAATGCAATGCCAACGTGGTATATAAAGCCAGTTCAAAGAGAATACTATATAGGTTAAATGACTTTTAACATATTTTAAGACCGACTTTAAAGAAAGAACATAAGTAGTGAAACAAGTTATGATGAGTGCACATAATTTTACATTGTATCATTGTCTTTCTAACATATCTACCTGATAATAGGCTTTATATGAAACTGGGAGTTCTTCTATGAAAAGATTTCAAACTTGTTTCATGAATAAGCCGATGATCAAGTTGGAGAAAAGTGGAATTAACATACCAGGCAGATTATGTTTAGTCATATGTCGACAACTGTGTATATTATGAAGGTTCTCCAGACTACAATCATGATCGTATTCTTGACCATTATCGGCTTATACGAAGTACTTTAAGACAAACCGTTTTTTCCAAGATCACAGGCAGTTATTCTACCTTTTTTATTAATACATGTTACAAGTAGTACGTGAATTTCTTTATTCACAAAGTTTACAAGATTGCACTCCTAAACCGTATAAACGTTTTAAGAAAGACTATGGTCCTTCTTCCGGAAAAGGTACTTAAATTGAGATCGCTGATATTTATTACGATTATTAAGTACTGAACTTAGATTTTACCTGTCGGTATTCAAGTAGTTTTCGAACATGAAGAGAATGAATTCCATATGGTAGGTAACACTTTCTCTACCTCTTTGTTTCATTATCTACAGCTTGTCAAGCAAAAAAAGCATATTTTTGACTAGATATTGTCAGGATGGTTTTCACTTTTTCACTTTTATAGAATAGTGAACTGTATCTTAAGACAAACATTTTCGAAAGGTACTGATCACAACTCTCAAGGAAGTTCAGATTCCACACCAAAAGTTGAGCTATTTCGTAACTCTAATTTTAAGATGAGGTAGTTAGTATTATGTTCAAATATATATTTTTGTGTGGAAATTATGAGTGTTATCCAGGCTAGTTTGATTGATGCTCTCCTATCAAAGGACTTTGTCGAAACCATCTGAAATAAGGAAGGTCTCAATTTTAAATACTTACTTACTGTCCTCTTCCGTCGGGGACGGCTTGAGTCTTCCATGTTTCTACAACAACCCCCAGGAGTCTTGGATTCTTGCGTGGCTGGTGAGCTGTCTACATGTTTGTAATCCAGAGTTGACCTTTGTTGTTATCCATTTAGTTCTTGGTCTTCTTTTTTTCTTTTATTCTTGCATATAGAGCAAGATTGGGTAGTCTTTTTTGGTAGTATTCTCTCGACATGTCCGTACCACCGAAGTTGTCTTCTTTTGATCTTTTCGATTAATGAGTCTGTATTATACATTATATTATCTAATTATATATTAATGAGTATGTTAAATACTAATTCAGCTAAATAAGTAAAAATTCTGTCTTATATGAAACTGAATGATTTATATCTAGTCGATGATCAACTTAGTGCATATTTCCAGATCCATGGTGCATGTTGCGAATTAATTATTTTTTATCAACCGCGCACAAACGAGAAATTCCAAAATGTATAGAACGTCGGGGGCCGTCAAAAGATAAATGAGATAACAAAAGACTTTTTAGGCGGATTATGGGTTAGATAATACGGAACTCTGTTCTAGAAATCAAACATGGAGCTTTTTGAAGCTACTTCAGACAAATAAACAAGGTGGTTAGCTCACAAGGTGGTCAGCGATGAAATTAACTTATCACTTAACGACATTCGCGAAACATCCCCATGTCTACGATAAGCTCTCAGTCCACAGCGTGTTGGTTGGAGAGGGATATGGTAACCACTCAGCGAACCAGACAGCCATGCTATTAATCTGCTGATGTGTTTCTTGAACAGTCTGCAGGATTTGAGATTTATACAGGTGAAAAGTGCATTATTTTCTTCAGATGCATCTACGCAAAATCTTTTTTCTTCGTTCATTTCGCTAGCGAGTGTTTTTAATTAATCTATATCTATATATCATCATTCAATTGATTGCAAAGACATGAGTCGATTCCAGTCTAGGACGTAAAGAAATAATTTTAATAAAGCTTTCCAACTGAAGCTTTTCGATTTTTTTATACTCATACAGGGGAGGAAAATTTCTCCATCTGGAAACTCGAGTATTTCGTACCGCAAACTGGAAAACTTGCATTAAGGGTATTCGATTCACACACATATTTAGGCATAAGACGTACCACCTCTTCCTATTATTATGATTACGAAAACCATGAATACGTTGTAGAGTTTTGTCTTAAGATTGTTGAGATTACAGCGGATTCTTCTTAATTTTTTTAATATTTATTCTCTTTCAAAGAAATCACATGTACACAAAAGTAGATAAACAAAAATCAATATACTGTAATACAAACGTTTGTTACAATAGGTAGAATTGATATATGTAAACGAATAAAAATAATAAGAAGAGTTTTTAAAAATAATTATCCAATCTTCGTAATTCATACGTACTATTACAGTTTACACGTTGCACATAAGCGCAAACAAATATTTGTTATATTCATAATGCTATTTAAAAAGCATCATCTTGCATACACCGTATGTTTTATATACAACTAAGATGCTGTTACATTCTTTAGTCACTACAGGGATTAAGTGTACCATTCTGAATGTATTTTCATAAATATACATCTCAAAAAGAGATTATTGTTATCATTCCCGCTATTTACACTTTACAGTTAACACATTGTAGTCTGCTCTTAGATTTTCTTGTTCAGTGCTACGCGAATAGAAGCAGTAGTAATAACAACTATGATAATGGTGATTATGAGGATTAGTTGATTAAGCCGTACTGAGGCGGGTTAATCCCACCTACTTCGATGTTAGGAATAGCTTTTATGAAGAGAGTGGGATTAGCATACACTATTTATGTTGTCTGGTATTTTTTGTTGATGGCAAGTAGGTGTAGGATGCAGTTTTGTGATTTGTGAACTGTATTTAGGTGTGAATGCTACATTAATTGTGCTGGGTAGCTTCCACAGTTCGTATTTTAATGTTCCGTAATTATTTATGTGTTTTAATTTTTATGGTATGATGTTGAGTAGCGTGGGTATGAGATGGGATCTTACTACAGAACCGTATGAGTTGTTGAAGGATCTAGGGATGTAAAGAGTTGTGGTGGGTCGTGTTATGCGATGCGTGTCTCTGTTGTTACGATAGATGTTGAAGTAATACCTTCGTAACATTATGTAGTGTTTCAGGGTTTAATGCTCAGGATTTTGTATATCCATAAGTGGTTCAGTTATTGGATGATGTATGTAAGGTCTCCAAAGCACTGTTATAACAATTTCCCTAGGTGATATATCTGTTTTGGTTAGACGGCTGTTTTGATGTGTTCGCGTAGACTGTTATACGTACCTCAGTTATATAACAGGATTTTTCTTTTAAACTTGAAGAGGTTCGATGTAATTATAATGGAAATAGCCAGTTATATTTGGCTTTTGTACCCATGCTTTAGGAGAAGGTAATTAATTTTCTATTAAAACACATTCCTGTGTATAAATTTCGCCTGTTCTCCTGACCGATTTGCCTGGTTGTGGTATGAAAAACCCCGAGTTTCCTGGTGAAATTACTCTGCTGCTTCCTGATGAGACTGGCGAACTCAATTTCAGCTGAAAAAAACCTTCATAAAGTTCTTCGTATCTTAAACAGGATTCTGACTTGTCTTCCTACTAAAGGATTTCGTGAAAACCAACTCAGGTAGAGAAGGTTTGAGAGAAAAAGATGCCTAGTACTGAAGTTCTTATTCTTCAGCTAGATGAAAATACAGAGGGATATTTGGACATTGGTGAAGAAAATGAAGCAGTGGAAGCATCCATCAGAACACATACTGAAGGATCAGAGAACTTCTAGCCAACTGCAAAGAATACAAGAACAGTAGATGATAGCGGTGTAAGAATACCGCTGGTGCTGTGTCAGATTCAATCAAATGTCCACACGAATTTCTCTACAAAATTTCATGGCTAGGACATCTGCTGTGGATTGAGAATGCCGAAATTCGTACTGCCTCATTAATTTGCAGATAGGCCTGGAGCTAGTGAATACGTTAATCGTCGATGACCTTATGAACGTTGTTCAAGAGAATTGAAGTGAGGGCAATGGAAGAAAATGCAAGACCACCGAGCGAGTCGGACATTTTCTATACTTCATTTGAGAGTCTTTTAGTGCATTTGGTTTCTTTAAATCCGGTGTTTAAAAAGGAAATAAATATAATTAATTAATTTTAAAAAAAGTAAAGAAAAATAATAAATTATATAAATAGAATAATAAAAATAAATGAAATATAAAGTAAGAAAGAGACACTAAATTAATTTAATAATAATGCAACTATACGTTTAATGAACAGGGATGAAGTATGTAATCCCCGTGTGGTGGCCGGGATAAGAATAGCTCCACTGCAGCCCATGCATGTCTTACGAGGCGACTATAATGGCTACCCAGGGAGGGTAATGGATGGCAATGAAGTTCTAATTGAGGCTCGGCTATTGCTGTTACCCTCCTGCCATGATCGGAGTTCAGAGCTCAATAAAATCCTATCCTTACACTGTCCTCTACAGACAACGGGGAATATGAAAAGCATTCTTGCTTCGCCCGTCTAGCAAAAAAAAAAAAATTATGTAAACTATACAAGCATACATACGTAAATAAATATTAAACCTATGTTACATTACTAATCATATAGTAAAAATGAAAAATAGTAAAAATTAGAAAGATGCTTGTAAGACGAAAGATGACTATCACTTATAATACTCGTAGAGGATCAGTTGAATGCTTTATAATTTCAGTCCTTAGTATTCAGATAGGGCCGAATCATTTAAACGTTCAGTTCTTTAGGATAGAATAGCTAGTTTGATTAAATATAACACTCATGACATCCTGAAGCACATTGATTAATTGGGTACGATTTGATGTTTCAACCAGAGGCGACTCGTGCATAGGCACTGCGGAACTGCAGCACCCCCAAATTTTCTCGATATATAAATATATTTATTAATTTATTTATATTTGCTTATAATATTTAATTTTATCATCAAAAATCCTATACAATTCTCTTATTTTGTATAAAAAATAATAAAAATCCATCTTGTAGCACTTAGGAGGACGAAGGACGCTAGCAGCACTGTGTTTACCATAGTGTCATATTGCTACGCGCGCAAGCATATGTACGTCATAGTGAGATGCGAGCTATTGGTGTAATGCGGCACTGTCTATCGCGCAGTTCCATTGTTGTTTATATGCAGTTTGAGTCAGCAGTAGAGTGTTCGTAGAATATTCTACAGTAGACCCGACATGCATGATTATTGTAAATTAATTGACTTGTAAAAATTTATAACAGAAAATAATTTAGATTGTGTTCTTAGTGAAATTACTGTATTGATAAAAATTCTCTTGACAATTCCTATGACTACATCAGAGCCTGAACGTTAAAGTTTTCTCTTTAATGTTTTTCAACATTAAAGAGAATACAAAAATTTCTGAGGAGCACTATGAATCAGGATCGGTTAAATGCACTTGCGATGATTTCAACGGAGAAAAAATTCGTCAACAGTCACACAAACATGAAGGAAAAAGTTATTGACCTTTTCGCTCGAAACAAAACAAGAAGGATGGATTTTATTTTGAAATAATTTTGAATTATACTAAACTGTATAATTTTATCGATAATAAACAATATTTTTTCATGTTTAATTTTTTTAATTTTTACCATAATTTTGATATTTTATCTAAACACGTCTACACTGTACTTACAGTGTGTATGTATATTTCGAAAGTTGCAGCAACCCCACGATTTGAAGCCACGAGCCCCCACTGGTTTCAATAGAATATACTGTACTTATCTGAGGGGAAAAACTGCTTTTTTTCTTACCGACATACTTTAACAAGGTCATCACTACATTTCTTCATTTTATTTTATTTATTATTATTTTTTTTTCGTTCCTTAAATGTCGTGCCTTATATCCAACTTTCTACGCAACTATAACAGCATGCAATGACACACCCTCTTTATTATTTTATAAGCTTACCCATTGGAATGTGTTCAAACTCCAGAAAAAAAAGCTTACATTATTTCGTCTGTCAAGGCGTCTAATAGAGTTTGCAGTGATTGTTGCATTCTTTATTGGTCTGGACTCATTTCCTGTTCCAAGCGTTCTTGCTTCCTTAAAGAATTGAACAGGAAAACCTACATAAATGCAAAAGTATTCAAGGTAGTCTTTAACGGAAAAGAATTACCCTAATTGCTTAAACATGGCGTGGGTTATTTGCAGGACTTGCTATTCTCGTACTCTCCATTATGTACCAATTAGACCATGGAAATTGAAGTAATTTTATCAACAGTTCCAGTACGACAATGTTCTACTACTCTGCTCTACTTTGTTGTTAATTTAACGTCTTCCCTTGGGCGTAAAGATAAATGATAGTTAAATTTTATTCAAATTACGAAGAATTGGCCAAAAAAGGATTTTCTAACTTTTAGTTGAATTTGATTGGTCATGTGATTTTGTTAAACCAATAAAATTTCTTCTAACTGGAGAATTTTTTTTTTTTTCCTTATCCATAAACGAATAACATAGAGCCTCATATTTTTGGTGTTACGTCACTTATTTAGAATTTCGGTCGTGGAATCTAAAATATTATTCAGGAAAGGAAATTTCTGAAAGGTTGTTCTCACTAGGAAAAATAAATATAACAGCAAGTAACATTAAGTAATGTTACAAAAACATTTCATTAGGCAGTCTATGAATGTGATAAAATCATTATATAAGTCATTATACTACTGATACTTTAAACTTCTGTATATTTAAAGAGCAGATTTAATTTATTATATTTTCTTAAATAATATACAAGACGTATATTATTAAACTTTTTCTGTTTAAATATTTTTGAGACTTTTCTTCGCTAAATAGTTTCTTACACCATTTATTAATTAGTATATAAAGATATAACTTTTTCCTGAATGTTAATATTTTTCTGATTGGTTCAACAAGCTGCAGCATACGAGCCAACGGACATATTCAAATTCAAATATAGAATACCAAAAACTATATTATCCTCCTATAGCGATACATAATCTCCATGCCCATTCAGGGCGAGCAAACTGCTCGTAAATTTTACCTTCACTGTAACCACGACAGATAGCGGGGAATATGAAAAGCATTTTGCTTCACCCTTAAAGAATAAATGTCAACTATTTTTCTGAAATATGTAATGAATGGTATTATCACCTTACTGCTCTAAAATTTACTGGAAAGAGACCTCCATATTGCCTTTTGATAATGTGGAAAACTGACTGGGGCTTCTGACCTAATGTCCAATCCTCACCTTCATGTGGCATGCCCCATTAGTAGGTATCTGCTGGATACTGAACGAATTAGAATGGAGTGGCAAGTTGGGATTTAGCCAGCCAAATTGCATTCTCTATTGGCTTAAATCACAAATGCATATGATTGTACAACATGGTAAGATTTCATGCCAGCTGGGGCATCACCTACTTAAACAAGGCCACCACTGTTTTTTCTAGGGAACCAGGGCGATGATGTAGAAACTCTGGGAGGGTAATGGGTGGCAATACTGTACCAATGAAGTTTAACGGAGGGTCGGCTGTTGCTGTTACCCCCTGGGGCGCCGGGATTCGAGAGTTTGAGTACGCTCTCTTAAGGGAGCAATTTGAGTCTCCGGGGAAAGTGTTCTCCGGCACGGCCCGTTGAGGGGCTTTGTCGGTGAATTCTTTTCTTCGGAATATGAGCGGTTCTGCTCGGTGGTGGCGTGTGGGTGGAAGGCCATCACTGAGTGGAGCCAACGCTGAGATGGACGGTCTTTCGCCCTCGATTCAGTGACCTAGGGATCGTCCGAATTTTTAGAGACGGCTCTACCTTTAAATATGGCAATGCTCTAAAATTTGCTTCTTCAGGACAAGTATGACGGTACAATAACGTTTACTAGTACAAAAGAAGAATGGAGTAACATAGTCAAATCAATTAAAATGAAAACTGACGCGTAACATCATAAGCATGGAGCGTGGTGTCTCAGTCATTGTTTATTGAGCGCATTGTATAGTTTTTAGCGAAATGGAATTCTGGTAAGCTAAGTGAATTTATTAGGCTTTTCTAGATGTCTTTCAGAATCATTTCTTGATTTGCATCTTTGACGTTTCTAGATCGAAAATCGTCCTCTATATAAGGCATGGAGCTGTTATCCCAATCGATGGTGTGGTTAGAGATCGAGAAGTGATGGACTAATCCTGAAGTGTCTATTCTGTTGTTGTTCACGTCTCCTATATGTTTTTTTTTTCCAATTTCCAGGCTTCTTGATGTTTGGCCTATGTAATTTAATCCACAGGAACACGGAATCGTTGTTTAAAGTTTCCATTTTAAGAATTTGACAGATGCATACTTTTTTTTTCTATATTCAGACTAAAATTGCAAAATTTCTCGTGTGGCAGGAGTGATTTTAGATTTTAAGGACGAAATTTACTATTATATTGGATGACTTGAATCCAGTTAGTGTTGAGACCTATGATTGTAATACTAGTAACACTTTTCCAACTGGCAGTGAATATGAAGCCGTCTTGTATGAGGTAGTTAACAAGATCAAATACATGTCTGGGTGCTGTCACAGACCTAGTGGATCGGTTGCTAGTAACGAAGCAAAGCATCATCAAATAAAGACGATGAGTGGGAAAAGAGAAATCTTAATGAGGGACTTTAATTATCCTAATTGATTGGCTAGCAGTAAAATCTCATGAGAAGAATGAAATTGAATTTATTGAGCTGTTGCGAGATACCTTTTCAAGCAGCATGTGACAGAAGGAACTCGAGATCAAAGAGTACTAGATTGATTATAGTGTCAAAGGGCACACCGGGCACCGCGGTCCCCACACGTCCATCTGCTCGGTAGAAGGTATGGCGGGATTCGTCACTCCATAAATAGCTTTCCAAACTTTCACGTCCCATTGTACACGCTGTTTGGACCACTGAAGACGACGTTGCATGTTAGTTCGAGTAATGTGGAAGTTGCATATTTGCGATCCTACCATGGAAACCCATGTTTGGTTAGCCCCAGTTCTGAATGTTTTTTTGTGCAGTTCGTGTTTCAGTCGATGCCTGGAACTTCGAATTCAACCTGTTCCCCGACAAATGGAGGTTTTTACATATTATCCTTCGTAGGACCCTATGGTCACATTCGATGAGTGTGATTGGTCTTCACTACTGGGAGCACTTGCAGTTGACTCCTGCGTTTCCATCTCAGCGGGGTATCACTGATTGTTGACCCGGAATGGCCCAGTTTGTCAACAATTTTCCGAACAGATAGGCCTGCAACATGACATCCTATGACAACGTCTCTTTCAAACTCCGTCAGTCCTTCTCGCAGCCATTTCAGCCGGACACAGTTGCACTGACTTGGGAGCATCATATTACTCCAATTTATACTGGTTACAAACACGTGAATCGTTAAGTGGCACGATACACCACCATTGGTGGTGTTCGCTGACTTCTTTCTAAGCAGTGTATTTAGTCACACAAATGCTATCTAATAACCTTAGAAGAAATGAGTATGTTCAATTTATATTTAAAAACTTCTCTAAAAGTATCAAGAGCTTTTCATCCGGTTTTGGAAAAGGAGCATCTAAAGATGTGAACCATTGTGATTATGATATTTATGATATAACTCTTAAAAAGGTGATCTACTCACTTATGTCACCCATATCTGGACAAATACCATGGAAACGTGTAACAAGTCAAAAGTGGTTGTGCTTAATTTCTTCATAGCTTCTGACCCGGTCTGGCACAGAGGCTTGCTAAGTAAGATCCCATAATTTAGTCTGTTCACTAACTTCTGGATTTAGACTGTCAGCTTTCTGACCGAATGCTCACTTCGGGATACTACAGAATACAGCGGAGATACGTCTTCGTTGTATCCTGTATTATCGCGTTGACTCCTTCCCAAAGCATTTCTGGTGAGTTATCCTCATTGATCTCCAAACAATCATCCAACCGAGTTGATGTTTCTTCTGTGAATCCACTAGGAATTACTCTAACATACAATCTAGTGGATTGTGCCTGACCTGGAAGTTTTCGGAGTCTTAGTCTTACTTTGGCTCTTACTAGTTGATGGTCTGTACCACAATCTGCTCCAGGACAAGTATGCACATCAAAGATGCTTGTCTTGCACCACTGGAGAGCCAGGATGTAATCAATCTGGTGCCTTGACCTATCACTGTTAGATGTCCAAGTATAGGTCCGTCGTGGATGTTTCTGGAAGCAGGCATTGGTAATAAATAATCTGTTAGCACGTGCAAATTCCAACATTCTTTCTCCACGAGTTTTACGTTCATCCATACGAAACATGCCAAACTCCGGCCTGACTCTCATACTTTTTCCCACTTTTGCATTTAAGTCCCTT
Source organism: Typopeltis vanoorti (assembly GCF_054136105.1). Classification (NCBI taxonomy): domain Eukaryota; kingdom Metazoa; phylum Arthropoda; class Arachnida; order Uropygi; family Thelyphonidae; genus Typopeltis; species Typopeltis vanoorti. Next base: position 142,923,020 of record NC_143552.1, read on the forward strand.
AAGATTTAAAGCATGTCTATCTTTGGTAGGCAGTCTAAAACAGTTTGTAAGCCATTATAGAATTCCTCATTCTCTTCTTTAGGCCTATCCATATGGGGATAAATAAACTACCACAGTTGATTCATTGGTAGGCTGAGCCTTAAGTCTAATAGAAAGTATCCTATCATTAATGAGGTTATAACCAAGAAGGCTTCTTGCCTGAGTTGTCTTCAGTATCGCAGTTACCCCATGATGTTTTCAGTCACCACCTGAGTAAATAACTAGTTTACCATACTGTCTTTTGAAGTGACCTTCTCCATTCCATCTGGTCTCTGTAATTCCCAGGATGTCAATTTTATACCTATCCATCTCTTTACAGACAATCTCAAGAGTACCCGTCTGTAAACCCCGGATATTCCATGTGCCTATGTAAAATTCCTAAGATTAATCTTATACCTTCTGTGTTGTTCATTCACAGTATCACTGACGTTTGATGGAGACTGTAATATACTTCTCGAACAGGACCCCTCTGCCTAAGCCCTGAACGCGTCTCTGATTATTCTGCGCGACAGCCGATGCATCATGAGATATGTTATAAGGCACAACCATATTAGCATTTTGGAGTGACGTCACTGAAAGAAGAAAGTGGTAGGGTTGCAGAGGCTCTTTCCACATAACATGAAATAGCAAAATAGGAAAGATTCACCCTTAGCCCTCGAATATTCTAATAGCATTGGGGGAAGGAGCAAGAAGAAAGAAGAAAAGTGGAGGGACCAGTCTACAGATAATATAACAGATGTATATTACATGAAGTAAGACATGGTACAGCATCAGGTACCTCGGTTTGCCATGCCCGTACTCACTAAAGTGAGCCTTTGAGGCGGTGCTTGCCACGTTCACCTTAAATACAAATCACCAAAACATTCATCATTTGGGGGGGGGGGTTATAATCTTGTAAATTTCAATGCAAGAAAAACACAACTCTATCTTATTTCCCAGAGAAACGAACCCTTCTTTTCCAGCCATACTATTGACAATACCCAAATCCCCATGCATGATGAGATATATCTTTTTTGGGATAACAATGGCCTTAAACCTCTCTTGGACGAAAAAATGAAAACCTAACATGACACAATGTTAGGTTTTCGTTTTCGTTTGGAGCGTTAGTTTAACTCCAAACAACTCTTAACTATAAATCCGTCCGACCATTGAATATTACTCCCATGGAATATTCAATGGTCGGACGCATTCCAGGCGCAATTTCCAGGGATTGCGCCTGGAAACTCAGGAGCTAATAATCGATATGATTGAATTAAGTATCCATGGTTACTTAGATAAGTATCATCTACAGAACTTAACTTAGGTAGAAGAAAGCAATCAAAAAAGAACTAAATAGACAAGAGAACCAAAACTTAAATGTTGGTGTGAGGGACCAAGTGGTTTGCATATCCGCTCTCCAAGAAACAAGCTGTAGATTTAAAGCATTGGCATGGATGGTTTGTGACTGTGTTTAGGTTTAGATGCTTTTCATCATCTAGCGCGAGACAACCACTTCGCTTAATTGAGACCTGAAGTGGTTTGTAAAGTTTCATATTTGGTCTAAACCAGGAAAACTAGATTGTCAAATCTTTAACATATACAGTGCACTAATTAATAATGTACTATAGGCTAATAATAGTCTTTTTCGATGGGAGGCAAATCAAAAATAATAAATAAAACAGAGAGAAAGAAAAATCTTGGATGAGACTGAAGAATAACAAATGATTCAAATAATTCTTCTACCAAAACAGATTTAAACCTACCATAAAAATTATTTTGATCACTACATACTTTAAGATGACAAAGAAAGCATTGAAGTCATATCTTAAGGAGAGAGCCTAGAGAAAAACTGTTGATTTCGCACTCAGAGCTTTTGTCAAAGAGTAAAGCAGGTGCTATACAATCAACTCTGCTCAGGAATAAATCTCCATGTTCAGAAAAACGTAGCGTGTTGCAGCTGAAAACATCATGGGGTAGTTGATCAAATACGATAATAAACAGAAAATCAAATTAGTAACCTACTAAATCAAGGAGAAATGCAACGAATGGAGACAGCATCAAAGTCGTTAACATTTCATTAAATTTACAATTATTTAATTGTTTAACCAAAATCATAAATAAAGGAGTTTATTGAATTAGTGTTTATCATATTAAAGGATCAATCCTCTGTTATAAATCCTTCCAGAATTATTTATACGAAATGATTCATTTCAATACCCATGTAGCAGAAACAGATTGGTGGCATTTAAAAGAACATTACAAAACCGCTTTCAGAAATAGGAAAAATGTACTTAAAATAAAATAACGGACCTACTTGATATTAAACTTTTCGGAAATGATAATAACAACCACGACATACCAGAGATAAGAAACAATTAGGCAGTGTGCCAAGTACAAATCCAGTAATAAGAATAAGCAAATAAAGAGTGAAGAATGGATAGCACTACTACAAAATATGCCACAAATGCAAGAAATTCATCTCGAGATTTTAGTTTGTGATATACTTTGCATTCACTTAACATTAATGGTTCACCGACTTGTCACGGCCGAGTAATTTGGCTTCATGGAAATCTAATTAATGTTTTCGGGGGACGGTTAATCCTTCCTGCTTAGGCTCGCAGGTAAGTTTGTCTGTGAAATCGCAGGCAACTTCGTATGAGACAGGCTAACACATTTTCACTTAAAAAGTGACCCTAATTTTTCGAGTTCCGGGGTTCTAATACAGGTCTTTCCAAACAAATGGGATCATGAACATTTTCTTCGCTATAGTTGACTTACACAAGGTTATTAGTTTATTTTCTTAGGAAGAACCCAGAAATAATAAGCGTACATTAACCTAGACAGGAAGACAAGAGCTCAAGACCAGGTTGCATAGCATTTTAAGAGCCAGTTTATCACTATATATATTACTGGTGCAAGATTCATGAAAATAAAGCTGTTATTAAACCAACAGATTATTGGGGAGGGGGGGATGATGATGCACTAAAATTAAATCACCTGTAAAAATACTAGGGTTAAATTATAATAATGAGGGCATTATTGCTGTCTGCTATAAGATTTTAAGGGAACTAATGGATACCTAAAGTTTTTTTGTCCCGAAAACTCGGATCTCTCGACCATCATAACAGGCAAACCGTCCAGTAGAACACACGCAATTTACAGACAAGAATACAGGTAACCCTCGTATAACGCGGTCTAAAATTGTAATAACCCTTGTTGAACGCGGTACTTATACATTCCGATAAAAACACGGTCTACAAATTGTAGTAACCCTTTATCTTTTCATATGTGTTTCACCGCGCGACTTAAAAATCAAATTTTATCTTCGTTAAATCTGTGTCTGCCTATATCCTGCATGTAATTATAAGTAGCGAATTTATATTAGGGGAAATATAAAGGGTATTTAGCACATGCGTGCTAAATACCCTTTAGCACATACCTCAATTGTTTACCGTATAAAACGTTTATTGTTGAAAATTGTCCTCGTTTCTGCCAGGAAAGTGCATTAAAAATCATAAGTGTGTTCATCTCAAGCTGAGCACTTTATTTTCTAGTGAGTTACATACAATATGTAATGCTTGCTTTTTTGCGTAAAAAATTATTTTTATAGTAATGGTCACAAACTGCAACGAAAGGGAAAAACCAACATTGAAAACAAAATTAATTTCTGTCGAAGAAAAATATTCCAAATCTTGGATCGGTTGAAAAATGGAGAAAAACTAGAAGTTTTTGCAGGGACTTTGAATTTAAATGAATCAACAATTCGAACAATCAAACAAAATGAACATAAAATCCGAGAAAGTGTTTATTGCTGGGTCAACGATAAGTGCAAAGCGCGTTGCTCGTGTACGCGATATTCTAATGGGAAAATGGAGAAATCTCTAATGATTTCGATAGAAGATTGCACCTCAGAAGAAAACTCTTATGGATGGAAATCTTATTACACAAAAACTCTCAAAGTATATAAACATTTATAGTGCAGACTAGGTATTCAACGCGGATGAATCTGAGTTATGAGGAAAAAAAATATTTCGAAAAATGAAAGATCAGCTTCTGGATTCAAAGTTTCCAAACATAGAATTACTCTACTGTTTTGTAGTAATGCATCAGGTGATTACCCGACAAAACTAGTTTATTAGCCAATCCTCAAATCTTCGTCCTATGAAAGATTAAAATATGCACTACTTTATTTTGCCTAAAACATTTATGCATTATGTATAATGAAGTTTAAGTACAATTTGTAATTTTTATACTTTTATACTATGTATTTGTTTCATAGTTTATATCTTTTCTTAACTTACGTAAATTACCTGAATTAAATAAAAATATATTTTTGTTGGATATGTCATTGTTGTTCATATAATTTAAAAAAAAAAAAAAACGATTTTGGAACATAACCTTAATTTTTCTATGTAATCTGAGACTCGCATAACGCGATTTATATAACGCAGCATTTCTGCGGAACCTAACATCCTCGTTATACGAAGGTTACCTGTACTTAGTGGCATAGGGGTGGTAACCGCCTTATCCCCGTGTTATGGTCAGGAAATCCAAGGATATTTGGAAGGCCGTGTGCACTTAAGTGCCTGTTAGAGAACACTGATGGAATGAAAAAATTGAAACCTAAAACAGTTTCATTCAATCCACAGAGATTTCGAAAAACAAACCAAAGTTGTAAAGCAGCGTAGGATACGGTACCAGTCAAAACCTACTGCATTGATCCATTATAAACTATTATGGCAAAATCGTTAGCTTATGAGAAAAAAAAATGTTAACTTCATCCCGGATGGAAAAGGCAGGATCGAGAGGTAGAAATTATATCAGAAAGTAGGATGATTTGTGCAACATATTAACAGGTTTGCAAGAGCATGGCTATTTATCACAAACATTTGACTAAATACTGATATGAAAAATGATAGAAAATAGATACTATTAGCGATAGCAAAAAAGGCTTGAATTAACCAATGAGTACTTTCTGGATATTGACAGAAAGATTGAGAACACAATTGGAAGCATACCTTGCAGACGAGCAAGCAGGATTTAGGAAGGTTAGAACTACAATCCAACAGATTTTGACAATGAGGTTAATAGCAGAGAAAGTTAGGAGAAAAAACAAAAACATATATACTTGCTTTGTTGACTTTCAGAAAGCATTTAATAGTATTGACCAGAAAGTGACATTAGCAGTTCTAGAATCCTATGGAATTGATAAAAAAACTAATAGCTATATTAAAAGATGTTTACCAGAAAGCAGTTAGAATAGGTGATGATTTGGGGAAATGGTTTAAAACAAGCAGAAGTACTAGACAGGGAGACCCAATATCACCAAGCATTTTCATCGCACATTTAGAAAGAGCAATGAATAAAATGAAAGAAGATGCCAAAGGAATATCTGTACACGGAATGAGAATTAACAACCTGAGATTTGCAGATGACTTTGTTATTATTGAAGAAGACGAAAGAGAACTACAAAAAAACACTGAAACTGTTAAATGAGGAAGGGAAGAGATTTGGACTTGTTATGAACTTGGAAAAAACAAAGACAACGGTATTTGGTGAGAAGAACATGAAACAAAAGATACAAGTGGATGGAACTGATATAGAAAATGTAGAACAATTCACATATTTGGGAAGTAAACTGACATATGACTTGGACTGTAAAAAAGAAATAAAGATCAGGATGCAAAGGGAAGCAACAAATCTGAAGGCCATGGATAACATCTGGAAAAGTAAAGTGACCAGTCTGCAAACAAAACTAAGAGAACTGGAAACATGCATCTTCAGTGGTGTACTGTACGGATCTGAAACGTGGGTAATAAATAAGGAATAAAAAAAAAAGAATTTTGTCATTTGAAAGAACTTCTTACAGGAAGATTCTAAGAATAGGATGGGTACAGAAAATCACCAATGAAGAGCTCTATCAGAAGATACAACCAAAACAGAATCTAATGCAGAAGATTATAAAACGGAAGCTGCAATTATTTGGACACATCTGTAGAATGAGTGAGGACCGGAAGATAAAGACTTTATGTTTGGTATTTTGGATGGTTTAAACAGAAGAGGTAGACCATACAGAGAATGGATAGACGATATAAAAGACTGGTGTGGAATGGGTGTACAAAAACTGCGACACTGTGCACTGGACAATGAAAGGTGGAAGAAGACAGTGAAACAGGCATCAGACAACAACGGCGAGTGAGCCCATGATTCGTGATGATGATGATGACTTTCTGGATGCAAAGAGTTCATTTCAATGTTAAAATATCCATTTCAATATCAATTTCAAAATATCAATAAATTTCAATGTTAAAATATCTTACACTGCAAGTTCGATAAAATGTGTTCATTATTATTCAAATAGTGATGTAGATTTAACATTATTCAATATGCTAACCACTCATATTAAAAACTGCTTTTTTCAACCGTTAACCGTTTCTTCTAGCATAATCCCACCAACTATAATAAACAATTTAAGCACCAATAAAATAGTTTTAACTTTGACGCGCGTGCTTCATATATATATATATATATATATATATTAATTCTTGAAATAATGGAACGTGGAATTGTAACAATGACAGAATTAAATTACTATAATGAGAAGTGGGTTTTTCATATTTGATTATTAGGCTTTCACTCCCTCGAAAGCAAATAAAAAGCGAGGATGAAGTAAAATTAGAGAAATAGAGGAAGGAGATGAAATTTATTTAGAACCTATTTTTATTTAGAAACGCAAATATTTCACAGACATTCAAATAAATCTTCGGTATACCATTAGCAAATAGTAAGATTTTATCCACTGCGCTTCCGAAGACAGAAAAATAATGTTACTGTTTAAAATATTTGATTTAATTGAACTGCGTGGATCAAAATTAAAATTAGCGGGTGATCTCTATAAGGCCTATACTGTACGAAATTGCTTAAAGACTACACCACTCTCTTTTTGAGTTTTAAATCCCTCACCTGTCCAATGACTTCCTATCCATACATGTTCCAGTTCGTTTCAGCATTTCAATTATCCTCCGAGTTTGCAGTCTTTGCTATATGGCACTTGAACTTTTTATCCACTCTTATCCAGGAAACGGGTAACGATAGAAACGGGTAAAAACGACGTGCACATTAACTTTTCTGCAGCTATCAGTTTTGCTAATAAAGAGTGCATAAAACTACCTAACTACTGGATTAACTGTGAAATAGGAAAGAATTCGCAATTAATCCAACAACTGAATGTTTAAATATTAAATTGACGGAGATTTTTTCTAGAAAGTTTAATGACAATAACAAGACAGTCACAAAATGTTTGGCACTGAAATCCATTCTCATATGCAGCCGACGAAGATCGACTTCATGGTCCTTCATACGTTTCTTAACTCCTCCGTAAAATGTTCAAAACGCTGGTGGCAAACCGATCAACTCCATCAGGTACTGTGTCATTGTTATCGAATCAACGCCTTACATACCAGATTGGCGTATGTGGGGAATCCTGTGTGATCACAGGATTCCCCATGGGGTGCTAGGTGTTCTTGTCATTACGTTCAAAAAAAAAAAAAAACTCAACGATCTCATTAATAGCATTCCATAAAAACATCCCTATACTTACAAACTTCCACGACCCCCACCCACACCACGTGTACAGTTTAAATGATATGATTCCATTTGAAATCCTAGCTAGACTCTGATTTTTCGACATTTTTATTCGAGGTATTTCTTTTGGACTTCTCCAAAATCCGCCTTCGGAAGACCATGCACATTTTCAATGTCACTCTACACTAACATTTCTAATAATGAATTTTTGAGATTATCCAGCGAACTATATGCGGTAACGACAGGCTAATTATTCTGCGCTCTAAACTTTTATCCTGCAGGAAAAGGAACTATTGAGTAGTGCCATTTTAGACCCATGATGTATTAGAATTATTCTTATCTCGTTACGGGAGTCAGTATTTAATTTTATGTACTAATAATCATGTCTCAATACTTTGGGGAACAGTATACATATTCGACATTTATTTTCTCTCTTCCGTTGAGGAAACATCAGGGCCTCTGAGGGATAACAGAAATAGTGCAGAAAGATATTCAGAAGTTGTGAGTTTAACGGGAAAATGAAGACACTAGACGAGGATAATGAGTAATTCGATGCTGCCAATCTCAGGAGGTCTAGAATAAACTACCGGAAAGAACGATAAAACTTATCTACCTTAAAATAACAATCTCTAAAAAAGAAACTGGTTTAGCTTATCTAAAACGGCACTGCATCTCAAAAATAAAATACGATACAAAAAACAAGGCATTTTAATTAATCAACGTGTATGAAACGGTATTAGCAATATATTAATTAAAAAATAACATAAAGCATTAAAAACTATTTCATCAAACAATAGATGCCACAAGAGAGAAAACAGAAGTAATTTATCTTGGTTCACATATTTCACAACAGCGAATTGTCGGGGTCGTGACGATAACCTGAGAAAAGATGTGTTAGCAACATCTATCAGCAAACATCACAGAGGAACGCCCACTGATCCACTCATATCCGAAGGCTTATCTGCAGGGCTTTAGACTAATAGCGACATCTCGACCTGCATGACTTAATATTTGCCTGTTATGTTCCAGGAGCAAACGTGTGTTCATAACAGTCTGGAACATAATTCGTTCTCTCTCTATCTGTGTGTGTGTGTATGTGTGCATCCCTGTCTGGCCACTTCATGCTCCGTTGAACGATAATTTTACCCGGAGCTATAGTTTGCATCCTTAGAGCACTCCGGAGACTCGATACTCCTATGTAAATAAATTTCGCTGACAAGTTGTAAAAGGGTGTATGACTTCAAATACCAATTAATAAGCAATCATTTTCAATATTTCAAATATAACCACTAGATGGCACTGCAGTTTATATATACAATATTTTTATTATATAATTTTCTTTATTTTATTTTTTCTCAAAAAGTTTTCCAAAAGCGCATGTTTATCATATTTTTTTTTATTTTTTCTACTTGGAATATTCAATGCGAATCTATGCTTTTTTGCACTTTCTCTGAGGTTCGCTATAACCACACACCGAAGCCAAGTTTGGAACACACCATTAAAGAAAAATATTGGACACTTCTACTTCGTTCAAATTGTCACGCTATCACGCATTGTTACGCCCATAGAGCCATGTTTTTTCATTGGACAAAAAAAAAAAAAGTGCTGATAAACAGTTGCTACACTCTTCCTCAGAAACAGCAAAACAAAACAAAACTGAAAACCTTATAAGGTTCTGTAGAATTGTACTAAATTAAATAATCAATAACGACCAAATAAAATAAATAAACGTATTTTACCTAAAAACACATACATCACCGACAACAATAATAAAATCTCTGACATATTTATGTTTATGAAATGCATAAATTTTCTAATATTATAAAAATAGTGAGTTAAGTAAATATAGGATGCTTGCAATGGTTAATAACAGCATTCCTAACTTAATAAAATCCTTCGACTGCAACACATTTTATTTATGAACTTTTCCAAACCTTTTAGTCTTTACCGTAACATTTATCTTTTGGCAGTCACCATTAAGCGATTCTCTAAACACTTATCATAATCCACTCTATCTTACTGTGGCAGTTATTAGATGTTGCCCGTAGTAGTAGTAGTAGACTTGGAGATATCACCCTAAAGACAATATGGTTCATTTATTTATTTAGTTTTTCTTCATCTCCATCACGCAATATGTTGTGTTGGCGTGACTCACACATGCAGATAAAAGAACATCGCTACCCTATGAACATGAACAACAGAACAGTGTGGCCTACTTTATTTACTATTGATTATATTTCATCTGTTTATAAGACATGGAAAATAAGGAAAGCATATATCGAAATAAATGAAATAGCTATTAATTTCTAAAATATTATAGTGCATACATAATGTAAACTTATATCTGGAAAAAATAATCTAAAATATCTTTATTATAAATTTATTTTTTTTTTAAATTTTAAAACACCAATTATGAATTATATATAACTGAATATAAAGGAATGAAAGATTTCCTCATAATACATAAAATTGGTGAGGAGGGATCAATCGACCGTGAGATAATACATAAAATACATAAAAGGATTGATTCATTCAATCCAATATCCTTGGAGGGTAATGGATGGCAATGCTGTAGCTAATGAAGTTCTAACTGAGGCTCGGCTATTGCTGTTACCCTCCTGTCATGATCAGAGCTTTAATAGCTCAATAACACATTATCCCTACACTGCCCTCTACAGATACAGATAACGGGGAAGATGAAAAGCATTCTTGCTTCGCCCCTTTAAGCCGGTCCTTATAAGGACATAATACATAAAATATAAGCAAGGCGCATGCGTGTTTCTATCTAATATCTAATATTTAATTTACTTGTACACATGAAAGATCGTCCGCACTATTTAAGTATATTTAAGAGTACAGTATTTAAATATTTAAATTAAATAAACATTAAATGATTTAACAAACTAAATATTAACGTTTGCATGCGGATCAAATAGCTATTAATTTCTAAAATATTATCGTTGCAAATATAATGTAAAATTCTTCTTCGAAAAGAATAATCTAAAATATCTTTTTTAATTTATTTTACTTTTTAAATTTATTATTTCTTTAATTTTAAAATAACCAATTAGATTTATGTATAAGTTAGAGTTATATAAAGTTCTGAAAGTCATTCTCTATCTCTCTTATATGCACATGCGTGTTTATATTTAAGCCGTTTTCATTTAAACATAAAGGATCGTACACATAAAATCTCATCCGCTGTATTTAAAGAAACATTAATTAGAAACAGATCAAATAGCGAAAATATTATCGTGCAAATATAATATAAATTTGTATTTAGGAAAATATAATCTAAAATGTCTTTATTATAATTTTTTTTTAAATTTTAAAGCAACCAATTAGATTTATATATAAAGTAAAATAATGTTCTGGAATATTCCCTGTTTTGTATATATATATATATATATATATATATATATATATATATATATATATTCTTATCCTGGTGGCCAGGATAAGAATAGCGCCACTGTAGCCCATGCATGTCGTAAGAGGCGACTAAAATGGGACGTAGAGTTTCGGGTTTCGCAATCTTAGGTTTCTTCCGGAATTTTACTCCCGGTGAGGGGTGCTTAGATTTCGTCGAGTTTGCCCTGAGAGAGTACTTTTAGTCTCCAGCGAGGGTGTTCTCCGGTGTGGTCCATGAGGGACCTTGTCAGTGGATGCTTTTCCCTGTAATATGAGCAGTTCTGCTCAGTGGGGGGGGGCGTCACTGGGAACTTACGCTGAGATGGACGATCTTTCGGCCACTCGTGAGGAGTGGTCCGAGGATCGTCTTAATTTTTAGAAAGGGATTTACTTATATACCATCCCTACTGTAGCCCATGCATGTCTACGAGGCGACTAAAATGGGTACCCAGGGAGGGTAATTGATGGCAATGCTGTAGCCAATGAAGTTTTAACTGAGGCTCGGCTATTGCTGTTACCCTCCTGCCATGATCAGAGCTTTATATAGCTCAATAACACCAATCCATACATTTTATTCTACAGATAACGGGGAATATGAAAAGCATTATTGCTTCACCCATCTAGTAAAAAAAAAAAAAAAAAAAAAAACTTATACACGCAACACGCATGTGTGTTTATACTTAAGCCGTTTGTACACATGAAAGATCGTCTGCCATTCAGAGAAACATTAAACAATTTAACAAATGAAATCTTGACGTGGTTGAAATGTTGCAATTCAGTATGCATGCTGAATTTGTTAGTTTTTGTACTTATAATATAAATAAAAAAGCACAGTTCTTTTGTTGAACTTCCAGCAATATATTAAACTTTATTTTACACGTCAGAAGCATGAATTCACTGAAACGTCTTTTCGTATCAAAGAATAGAGTAAAAATTTGCGAGGAATATTAAAAGACTTGCTAATAGGACTTTTAAGAAGCGATGCAAATCAAGCAAAAAGAAAGCGAGTTTTTAACTTAATAATTCTATTGATGTATGGACTACGTGTTTCTTCGCAAAAGGAAATAATAGAAAGTTTGGATGTTCATGTGTGCGTGTGTATGTATGTATGTATGTGTTTTGCGAATCGAAATATACCCAGGGTGCTGTTCGAAATGCCTTATCGGGAATAGAGTACTAGCAACGCATTTTCCTGCAGTGAATGTTCGTTTCTTTGTAGCGGAAAATTGATCACTACAGTAATGTTTGACTTTAAGTTCCCAAGTGAGTGGTAACATTGAAAATAGGGAATAGTGCGGTTCGCTGAATTCCAAGTTCTTAAAGAAACAAAAAAACTTGAAATCAGAATTGCATAGGGATGCTGCATGCACATGTTCGTACAATTGGACAACATAAAAGTAGAAGAAAAAAGTGAAGAGGCTAAAGAATAAAAACACTTAAAGAGAGAAAATAGTTTGAAATTACAAAACAAAATTTTGTAATTTCAAACTGCTTTTATTCAATCTTGGACTTTGCTATTAAAATAAAATGAACTCATTATTTCTGATATACAAATTAATAAGGTATACTTTAACCCTATCTATTCAACTAGTAGCCCACCCCTCCCCCCAATAGAACGAAAAAAAAAAGCAATTGTGATTCCTATCTTTAAGAAAGGTAATAGAGATGACCATAAAAACTATAGAGGTATCAGTATACTAAATTCCTGTTACAAAATATATAGCAGAATTTTAAATAAGAAACTAATAAAATATTCTGAAAACTTTATTTTAGAAGTACAGAATGGATTTAGAAAATGACGATCATGTATAGACCAGGCCTTTTGCCTAAAATTAATAATAGAGAAAAGAAGAAAATGCAATTTAGAAACACATATTACATTTGTTGACTTTGAAAAAGCATTCGACAAAGTTAAAAGAAGCATTTTATTTAACATATTAAAACAAGGACAAATACCAAATAATATCCTAAATAGCTATTATAAGTATATATGAAAATAATCAAATACAAATATGATTAAATCATGAGCTATCATATACGAGAGAGATAAACCAAGGAGTCCGACAGGGATGTCCGATTTCAGCAACTCTTTTTAATATTTATCTAAATGAAATAAAAATTTCCATCAAGTTATTAAACTTTCTCCTACTGTGAACTGAAACACTTTTATGTTTACCAATGACCAATAATTACAAAATTACAAATTCTGAAGATAATTTACAGAAAGATATTTTAAATTTAGAGATAACCAAAGATAATGGAATGATAACATCAACAGAAAAATAAAAAATTATGGCTCTTAAAGGACAAGATCCAATACGAACTAAAATAATAATAGATAACAAGATTTTAACAGGTGAATTTATTTAACTACCTAGGATGTGTGATTACATATGAAAATGAAAAAGATATAAACTTAAAAATTGAGAAATAATTAAAAATAACAACTGTAATTAACTCTATATTTAAACCAAACCTAGTACAAAAACAAACCAGGCAAAAAATATACAATACATTCGCCCTACCATTAGGAAAAAGAAACCAGGACATCCTCTTAAGAGATTCAACGATGACTTCTAAGGCCGGAACAGGCTTCTCTAGGCCTAAAACCTTGATAGGCATGATGATGATGATGATGATGATGATGGATACTTTAATCCTTGCCTTGCATTCATGAAAAAACTAAGAGTAACACAGATTTTTAGATAATTTAATGTAATAGAGGGAAATGGTGTATGTGTTTGAGGGAGGGTGAATTTAAAAATACTTACTATATTGGAACTGACAATCAGAAGTGTTGAAAATATTTAGAATGCTTTAGGAAATATTTAAAAAAATATTTGTTACTATCTAAAAGAAAGGAAAATAAAAAATCTACTGTTGCAAACTTGTGAAAATACATCAAGTTTGTGAAAATACTGTTGTATTTTCACAAACTTGAAAATACTGCTGCAAACTAAAATACATCTCTAAATAGCTTCAGAGTAGCATTTATGTTTATTATAAATACTGTATATAAATAAATTTTCATGTCGTATTTATATACGGTATATATTCGATGTTTATATAAAATCACTTGAAAATACGATAAACGTTATGTTTTTATTATTTATTTATTTTAATTCGAATAGAGAGACTGAAGATCTGTGAAAATCCTGGCAGATAAAAAAAAATGTCGTTCTCGAAGAGTGAAGTTGTATGATATTTACCAATAATTTGAAAAATGGTCGCGAGAGCGTGTGCTGTTAGCAGTTTGACCTACCACCGCTGTATTTCATTGTTAGTGAATCTTTGAGCAGCAGTCATAAATGTCTGCTGCTCAAAGAAAATCTTTGACGAAAATCTCTGAAGAGTATCCGATCTTAGGTGTTTAGTGGATATTCGCCAAAAAACCGACAACTAATATAGCCAACTGTTGTTTTTTTTTTCGGAAAAAAAGCTATCACTTCGCAATCGTAAGTTCACTATGGAAATATTGCCACTACAAATATAGTCATAATAAGTATCATAAATACAATACAAATATAAAGAAAACGGTGACGTTAACTTTACTCACAAAAATAGGAAACATTAGTCTTTTATACACAACTCACCCAAATGCAATTATAAATTATAAAAGCACCTTCCACCACGTTTTATGAAGGTCGCTGAAAAACAAAAACAACTATAAAAAACAATACAATTGAATTATAATTTATTATCGATTTCAAAATATACCAACGTAAGATTTCTCTTTAATTTCTTCAAATATATTTTAGGACATTTCCATGACACCACCCATTACTTACCTGGAAAAAAAGAACTCGTTTCAAATCCCGTTATGTCAGGATGAACACTAGGAATCCTTTACATGCAGAATTAAATAAGTTGCTGTTATCTATCTAAGATGGAAATGGCGGCCAAGTTGCCACATCTCCTTAGACCTGTATTTGTTTTCCAAAAAAAAAAAAAAAAAAAAAAGACAAATCTAGCGATGAATGCTCTACATTAAGGAGAATTCATCCTATCGAGCTAAATAGCACGAGAAGATGATGAATATATGATTATCTTTTGATCCTGGCAAAAAATAGTTGTTTCTTTTAAATACAAATAATATGTTTCATGTTGCCCGAGACCTATATGTATTCATATAATTTTTTTTTTTTATTGTTGCATATATTTTGAAAGGGAAGACTGTTCCCCCCCCCCCACACACACCAAACAAGCAACATTTTATAACATCATTTAAGGAATTTTCAGATAATCTGAATTAATGAAAAGTAGAAGTCACCTCCAATGGACCGTGATATAGTCAATAATTGGTATTTTAGAATTTAACAGACTCTAACACAATATAGGAAATAAAAGAGATAATGGCCACATCCCATTATTTTTCAGCAAGATATGTATAATTGGTCATTAGAGAAAATTAAATGCTTCGAGCCGTTGTATTGACATCATGAGACACTGGACCATCGAAGAATGGTTTTCTAATGAAAATAAAAATCCGCTCATCGAAGCAGGTGATGCGATGCCACTGAAAAAAAAAAAAAAAAAGATAATCAAAAAGTCATCAGTAATTGTTTGATCACAGAATTTTTGTCATTACTGCTATGACCTCAGTGACGTCCTGCAACTTTTCAGTTATCGTTGGCAGCCGCTAAGAGAGATTTGTCAATGCCTTTATCGAAGATATTTGTTAATTTTTCGCCAAATAATTTAATATCATTTGGAAAATTTTCGGTTGCAACCTCTTAAGAATTCTAATTAAAATGCACTAAATGTTCATATGAAAGAAATCAATATTAGAATTAAAGCAGACCGGGTAATTTATAGGTAATTGTAGTAATTAACTTTGTTATTATCCAGGAGAGGTAATTAAATCAAAGAATTGAAGGAAGTCGATAGAATAAGGCATGAAAGAATTTTATGGTGTTATCAGATTACAACAGTTCTCAGAATAAAGGTCCAAAACTGTTTCATTAATTATCCAGAAAAAACATACGATGGGGGGGGGGGGAGTTGAGTGGATTCCATCTGTTGATAAATTATTTTAGTTTTACATTTATTAAATACATACCGTATATTATACCTCTGCTAATAAACTAAGTGTTGTCTTCGAAATTGTGTCCTCTTTGCTTTAACGTATATTTAATTAGCATTTAATTATAGCTAAAGAGCTATTATGCAAATGGAGAGAGATAAGAATAAAACAAAGAAGCGATTATGGCAATTGATGAACTTGTACCATCGTTTACACAGTAAACTTTTACGCAATTATAATTTTCGGATTTTTAAAAATCTCACGAATAGATTTGTGAGCGTTAATATAACGGCAAATAAAATAATTAGAAATATCCGCCTCACAAAACAGTTGTAGCTAAACACGCAACTGAAATCACGCGAGAGAGAGAGAGAGAGAGAGAGAGAGAGAGAGAGAGAGAGAGAGAGAGGAGTAGATGATAACTATCATCATCATAACACTAATTACGTGTATAGACTATATTGGTCTGTTCCGGTTTCACTATCCATCCAATATCCTTTTTTGAGGTCTACCCTGCCTTTCTCTTTCCAATTGGCTTATGTTTTAGTATTTGTTTAGGATGTCGGGTTATCTTGGATATTTCACATCCAAGATAACTGAAAGTATTTATCAGTTCTATTATTTTATTATTAATAACTATTTTGCTTCTAACTGGAGTTTGTCCACAAAATGCAATTGTTTTAGTTCTATCTATTTAAATTTTCATTCTAAATTGTTCTACTATAATGTTTAAATTATATATTTCCCTTTGTAAATTGTCTTCCTTATCTGATTTTATTACCTGATCGTTTGCAAATAATAGAATATTTATTTGTTATTCCGGGAAATTTCTATACCTGGATTGTTTAAGGTGTTCCACTGATTAATATTTCATTAATGTAAAGATCAAAAAGTGTTGGAGACAGAGGGAATCCCTGTCTGCTTGGTTTATAGATTGTTTTTCAAACAACATTTCATTTATTTTTATTTTTATTTCTTTATCCTTATTGCGTGTTGTTTATTATCTGTATTCAATATTGCATGTAGTAAAATATTAGGTATATTTATTCTTTGTAATATATCAAACAGTATATACCTTTTTATTTTGTTAAATGCTTTTTCGTAATCTATAAATAAAAGACGACTTTCCAAATTAAATTCTCTTCTTTTTTCTATAAGTAGTTTTAAACAGAAAGCTGCATCCATTGTAGAGCGTCCTTTTCTAAATCCATTTTGACATTCTAATAATATTTATTCACTGTATATTTTTAGTTTTTCATTAAGTATTCTGCTATATATTTCGTAACATGTATTCAATAACAGATGATAACTAAAAGCGGAAATGATAAAATCGATCGCATCTATATACTCTTGAATCCAGATTTTAATTGAATACAGCAGTTATACTTATTCTGTTTTCTTATATTACAAAATAGAGATAAAATATAAACTTATGATTTAGTCATGAATAAACGGAAGTGTAATAACGTAGCTAGTCTGTTAGCAGGGTGGATAGCATTTGTGTGTTCTAGCCTACAGGCACTGTATTTAAATGACGCTGGGTGTTTGTAGAAGTCTAGTAATAATGATTTTCATTGTCGGTGTGAGGTCAATTGGAAGATTCAAAAATAAGTGGATATTGAGTACCACATTATCTCTGAGAAGATTTTTACTCGGTTGAGTATATTGTTACATCCTTACAGCTAGCTGTAAGGATGTAAAGATGTAAGGTTGCATTCGATCCATAGCATCTGTTAGTCTCAATATGCCCCCGTTTTTGAATAAAAATGATTTAGAGAATTTATTATTATTTTTATTTTTTTTATGCATTTACAAAAATGATGAGGATATTTCTGGATATATTGATGAGGAAACCTCTCGATAATTAATATTGAAACATATTTTGGATTTTTAGAAATGTTGTGATATCAGTCGCAAATTACGTGTGAAGAAGGAAAAGATAAGATAAAGATTATATATATATATATATATATATGCACATACAAATATATACACATATACACACACAAATATATATATATATATATATATATATATATATATATATATATATATATTTGTGTGTGTATATATTGTAGGTCTATGGGTGTCCGAAAAGTATCTTTTAATTAAATTTCGCAGATTAGTTGATTTTAATTAATTAAAATCAATTAAATTATTTTAATCAATTGAAATAAATTAATCAAAGATTAATTGCTTCTAAAATTAATTAACTTATTTTTTAATTAATTAAAATCAGTTTAATCAAAAACAATAAAAATCAATTAATTAACACCAATTAAATCATAGAGTACTAATTGATTTAATTATGAAAGATATTATGAAAGTTATAATATTATTATTTTTGCAGAGCGATATTGTGAGTGACATTTTTGTCAGTAGAGAGGTATATCATCAACATAACCATCTATCGCACATATGCACTCTCTCTCTCTCTCTCTCTCTCTCTCTCTCTCAGCTCTGAAATAACTTTTGGCATTTGGATTTACTAATTTTATCTTGAAAGAATATGAACTAAATAATCATGTCGACATCCAAAATAAAATTATGGACTTTAAATGGTATAACAAATACAAGTTTAATAAATGTTTTAAACAGAGGATATACAGTGTTGCGGAAGTTTAGGACCCAACTATTTTATTATTATAATTATTATTTTATTATTGCACGCACTTTCCATGGAGTCCGAAGACTCATCTTGGGAGTCCCAATCTATCATACCTCTCCTTGAACCCATTAACAGACAAAGTACTCACAACTGACTCTGGCAACCCATTCCATTCATGCATAACTCTCCAAGCGAAAAATCTAGGCTTCGCATTCCTACTAATTACATCTTTATTCAACTTCCAGGAATGATCCCTTGTTGCAGCCCCTCTAACCCAGTGCCGAAACATTTCCCCTGCATCAATCCTATAAAATCCTTTAAGTAAAGCGATTCTACCAATCCCCTCATTTTCTCCTATCAAACAATTTCTGCAATCCACACATCCTCAATCTATCCTCATAGGGAATATTCCATTAAAAAAAATTAAACATTAAAAAAAATTCTTTATTATCGATAAAATTGTACAGTTTAGTATAATTCAAAATTACTTAAAAATAAAATCCATTATCATAACCCCAATAATGTTCTAAAATAAAAACTATAACAAATGCCGTGTCTTTAATTGTAATGTCCAAATATTTAAAGAGACGGAGTAAACACGATAAGCACTACGAACACTCTACTACTGGCGCAACCTGCATATAAACAACAGTGGAACTGTTGTTTATATGCAGTTTGCCGCACATTGCCGGATTACGCTAATAGTCCGCATCTCACTATGACGTGTATATGCCTACGGCGTAGCAATATGACACTGTTGTAAACACAGTGCTGCTAGCGTCCTTCGCCCGCCTAAGGGCTACAAGATGGATTTTTATTATTTTTTATACAAAATAAGAGAATTGTATAGGATTGTTGGTGATAAAATTAAATATTGCAACCAAATATAAATAAATTAATAAATATATTTATATATCGAGAAAAATTGGGAGTGGTGCAGTTCCGCAGTGCCTATGCACGAGCCGCCCCTGATTGGTATATTCTTTTATCATTTACCTAAAATGCAACTAAAATAATACGAGGCTGCCTCAACATATTTATTTTATCTCTTATCTCAAAGAGCAATTTGTGTTACATTAGCAGGATTATACTAACATTAAAATATATAAATAAATGCAACCCCTCCAACAGAGTACTGAGCAGGTCGTAACATCAGAAAGTCACGAGCTTCACATGAAATATATATTCATGAAATCAATCCCATCATATCACAAAATAGTAAACAAACCACTAACAAAGGAACGTAAGAAAGCTTTTTTCCATATCAAAAGTTAACTGAAAAGAAATCAGATATTTAATGTTGCATCACCGAGAAACATCTCAGAGATAAAAACGTGGAAATATTTTAAACAAATCATTACAACATCCTGATTTTCTTAAAATATTCAACTTCAACTTCCAGATTATTGAAAACAAACAAGCAAATAGATATCATTATTTATTAAGACATTAAAATTGGATTTTAAAAGATTTGCGAATGTAAGTTTTTTTCTTATGCCAGTCACTTTAAACTTGAAACGATCATTTGCAACTTTCGTGCCTTTCTTTCCTGATGTAAGTTTTCCGGAAAAAATAAAAAACACCACCTGGACCCCAAATTTGAGGTGATCATTTCCATTAATTTAAATAGGTCTAGATATAAATAATTTCCACTTTCTTTTTTCTTTAGTATGTTTCATTATTATTTCAGCTTTTTAATTTCATATATTATGTGGATTAGCTCAAATTCTCCAATCAATTTAATATTTAAATTCATTTTTAAGTTTTGATTTTCTAACAGCATGTTTATTTTCAATTAATATTAGTTGATTAATCTAAACCAGACATTAAAATTTCATTCTTCAATATCTTGAATTTCACCTTCTTTTATGTGTCACTCTCTTAATGTTTTCTTAGTTTGGTATGATCAATTTATAATACTCTTATATTTGGACATCTATGGTATTTATATCTGCTGGTAACTCCATATGAAGTCAATTAGAATACGAATCCTAGCTAACAATGAAAATATTTCAATAAAACACTCAAATAACCGTAAAGTCCAAAAGTATTAACATCTACGTCCAGTACAGAATTGGCAATAGACTGCATAGTTCTAGAAAGATACACTCATCAACAACCTTGAAACTTTTCAGTTTCAACTGCAGAATAGCCAGCATACACTTATCTCTTCTTATAGTCCTTATAAGGACTGGCTTAAAGGGGCGAAGAAAGAATGCTTTTCATCTTTCCCGTTATCTGTAGAGGACAGCGTAGGGATAAGGTGTTATTCAGCTATTAAAGCTCTGATCATGGCAGGAGGGTAACAGCAATAGCCATATTTAAAGGTAAAGCCGTCTCTAAAAATTCGGACGATCCCTAGGCCACTCAATCGTGGGCGAAAGACCGTCCATCTCAGCTTTGGCTCCACTCAGTGATGGCCTTCCACCCACACACCACCAACGAGCAGAACCGCTCATATTCCGAAGAAAAGCATTCACCGACAAAGTCACTCAGCGGGCCGTGCCTGAGAACACTCTTCCCAGAGCCTCAAATTGCTCCCTTAAGGCAAAACCTTAAGAGAGCGCATTCAAACTCTCGAATCTCTGCACCCCAAGGGGTAACAGCAACAGCCGAGACTCAGTTAAACTTCATTGGCTACAGCATTGCCATCCATTACCCTCCAAGGGTATTAATCACTGCATCTTTCCACACTTCTCTTCTTATAGTCCTTATAAGGACTGGCTTAAAGGGGCGAAGCAAGAATGCTTTTCATCTTCCCCGTTATCTGTAAAGGACAGTGTAGGGATAAGGTGTTATTGAGCTATTATAGCTCTGATCATGGCAGGAGGGTAAAAGCAATAGCCAAGCCTTAGTCAGAACTTCATTGGCTACAGCATTGCCATCCATTACCCTCCAAGGGTATTAATCATTGCATCTTTCCACACTTATCTCTATAAGTTCTAAAAAGAACTGGGCGATGGACTGAGTCCTTGACTATTTATCTATCCCGTCATCTGAATGAAGAAAATCTGTGTGGATGGGGTATTATTGAGCTAAACACTCTAGTCATGGCTGGCGTAACGGCAATAGCCGAGCCTCAGTTAAAACTTCATTTGCTGCAGCATTGCCATTTGTTACCCTGGAAGTCCTAAAAAGGACTATGTCAGAAGTCCACACTTATCTCTACGATATCTCTACGATACCATAAAAGCTTTTCTATATTCCTAAAAAATAATATTTTTGGTGTGTATTAATAACAAAAATTTTTTACTCTTAATAATTTTTTCACTATTAGAATATTTTTACTACAATTTCTTGGGTCGATATATAATTCTAAGTTTTATAGTAATTAATCCTTTACAAGACAATTTTTAACCATGATCAGTAAATTATCCTGTTTATTATATCTATCTGCTTGTTATACAACCAGGTGGATTACACGAATGCATTATCTTTCAGCAGTCTTCAAAATAAAATTCTTATTTAGATTTTTTTTTAAAGTTATTGAGACATCTGGAAGATCTCTTTTCATTGAAGATCAAATGTTTTATCTTCCAAACCCCCATTTTGTTTGTTATGATTTTATTAACTTCGAGTTTTGGGTGTACTTTTTTTTATTAAGATTAAAAGCATAAGAAGAAATTTCTTAAAAGTTCCAAAAGAATATTGAACTCTATGATCTCTCACAGATCACCCGATTAACAGTTTAAATTGAATTATGTTTGATAGTTTCCAGAAGTGTTTGTTGCACAACTCATAACTATCTTTTAAGTACAAAGTGCTTCGTCGCTTGTAGAAAAAAATGATATTGATTGCGATTTGATGTTAGTTCTTTTTTTTTTTAAATTATCTTTGTTATCTTTAGCTTTCTTAACAACATAGAACATTCTTTCTTTCCAAAGAAAGGTCAAACGATTTTTATATGGATTATAAAACAGATGTCTTAAATCTATCAATGTAAATTCTTGAGTCGTATTTCGACATAGTTCAGTGGATGGAATGCTATCCTATTTTTCTTCATTTAGACGATATAATTATCCTTCGATGTTTTAATGGTCCACTCAAATCTACGACATGGTGGCGTTTGAGAGTATATGCGCTCAAGAACGAAATAGGTGATCTGCTGAAAATATTGTGAACAACTTATTTTACAAGCATAACAAGTGCATTGTTTAAGAATCAAATAGACAATAAGAAAGTCCATAAAGGATTTGTTTCTAATCCCCAATTAAACGATTTTTCTGGGAGGTTTTGCTTTTTTTCCCCAGCTGATTTCAAGGTTAACCAATCTTTTGAACAGTCGGGTAAGTATGGAATTTTCCTCCAGAAATTTGGGGGAAATGTTTATCCTGCAAATCAGAGAAACTAGCCATAGACCGCACATTATTTCATACAACAATACGATTAATATTTGGGATCACGAAATGGAAACAGCATTGCTTTTAAAATCATCCAACTGGAGGCTTAGCTACTGATAATGGCACCGATTTTCAAAAGTTAGGCCTAAAGGAGTTCCGCCTACTATTTTTGGGTAATAAAAGGCAGTAGTGAGCTGTTCGTTTATTAAATTAGAAGAATTTGGATAATAAGGCCTACTCTAAAATAATTAAATGACAACCTTCAGCTATGATGCATGCATATATAGAAAATATACCACACAGATTCATGGAGAATTTACTTCTAAATTGATGATAATACATAAAGCTTTTCTATATTTCTAAACAAGA
Source organism: Typopeltis vanoorti (assembly GCF_054136105.1). Lineage (NCBI taxonomy): Eukaryota > Metazoa > Arthropoda > Arachnida > Uropygi > Thelyphonidae > Typopeltis > Typopeltis vanoorti. The sequence goes on from NC_143552.1 coordinate 142,946,373, forward strand.
ATATTTTTGGTGTGTATTTATAACAAAAGTTTTTGACTCTTAATAATTTTTTTTACTATTAGAATTCTTAACTATTAACTAAGTTACTTTTATTATATTTATTTTTTTATGTAATATTTAAAAATCTTTAAAACAATTTCCCTATATTATAAGAAACGCCGTATTCTTATTACCTGCAATGTCATGGTTGAAATTTGATGTAGGGCCTTTTTCCAATGCAGATTATAGTGTGTATTCTTCGTTCGCGTATCTGCATGCATATAATAGTACTACTGCGGCTCTAGAATTTTAATGAAGGATTTGGGATCTTTATAATTACAAAAAAATAATAATAATTCATGAGTAAAGTGAATTATTTTAGAGCAGAAATTATGCAAAATGATAAACAGTTACATTCTACCGTATTATATCACACCTCTAAGACGATAAATGCCAACTGCATCTAGGAAATAGATACGAGAAAGAATAAATGAAGTCCGGCTCACGAATACCATAGTAAACTGCGATATTCTTAGAGTAAGTAATAACTCTTGCAATGTGTTATAACTGAATTATGTGCCTCCTGTTCATATTTGCGGGTGCCATGGTTTGTTGGTTAAAGAGAACTAAAATCTACTAGGATATGATACGATAAAATCTTCACTCACTCTCTCTGAATTATCGTTTGGCCTTTGTTATTACATCAGCCAGGAGCGGCTCGTGCATAAGCACTGCAGAACTGCAGCACCTCCAATTTTTCTAGAATAAATATATTTATTGATTTATTTATATTTGCTTGTAATATTTAATTTTATCATCAGCAATCCTATACAATTCTCTTATATTGTATTAAAAAAATAATAAAAATCCATCTTGTAGCACGTAGGAGGGCGAAGTACCCTAGCAGCACTCTGATTACTACAGTGTCATATTGCTACGCGCGCAAGCATATGCACGTCATAGTGAGATGCGAGCTATTAGTGTAATGCGGCACTGTTCTTCTCGCAGTTCCACTGTTGCTTATATGCAGTTTGCGCCAGTAGTAGAGTGTTCGTAGTGCTTATCGTGTTTACTCCGCCTCTTTAAATATTTGTACATTACAATTAAAGGATTTAATTATAATGTCCAAAATTTGTAAATCCATTTCTTTAATTATTAAAGCAATGGATTTTATTTTTAAGTAATTTTGAATTTTACTAAACTGTATAATTTTATCGATAATAAACAATATTTTTTCATGTTTAATTTTTTTAAATTTTTACCATAATTTTGATATTTTATCCAAACACGTATACACTGTACTTACAGTGTGTATGTATATTTCGAAAGTTGCAGCACCACCAGGATTTCAAGCCACGAACCGCCACTGACATCAGCTATGCTGAGGACTTATTTTAGATAGAAAAATGTATACTATAAGTAGCTCGCAATATATCCCTAGCTTTTCTTATGTCTCCTTTTGTTACATTTAAGAAGATTTTTTTTAAAACATCGAAAATTGATTTCAAAATCGAAAGCTGCAAAGATTGTCTTTTGTCAAAAAATGGGAATGGACTTTGATCCCTTCGTAATCCACTGGCATTTTCTCTCTATTTTTATTTTCGTCTTTATTTAATTCATGTGGTTGTATTTTCACGTCATCGGAAGATAAAGGCTGACCATAGTATCTTAGTTTCCCACAGGTGTATTAACAATCTCACTCAATCTGCTCTAAACTTAGACATCGTAATCCAGGCTCCTTTCTTTGAGTATTTGCTGAAAGAAGAGATTAAAAAATTCTCGAGGAATTTTCATTTTTAGAAGGGCCTCTAATCCTAAGAGATTGTCTTCAGTTCTTAAAGTGCGTGCTCAAAAGTTTAAGTCGTATTCTTTGTTGTATCTTCTACATTTTTGGCTACTTGACTAGCACCACTTTTATTTAGTTAGTCCCACAGAAATTTATTTTAATTATTTAAGCATATTTCGTAATAAATGATTTCTTAAGCCTTGCACAGAGAGTTTGGTTCAATCTGTTTTGCATACTTTTAAAAATTTGTTGAGCTGTCTTAATTTTTGCTAAAACTTAGTAAAGGTTTATTACCAAATTTATGAAAAAATGTCAGTAAGTAATAAACTAATACGTAATGCCTGCTATTTTATTGGTAACTCCAAAGGCGTAAGCAACACCTACACATGCGCAGTTAATGTTGTAAAGACACCAACTAATAAGAGGATTAATTCGATTTTTTTAAATAATTCGATTTTTTAAAATATTTTTCTCAAGTTACATACCGAGATATCTGTGTGATGTAACTAGATACAGGCTAGGAGTTAATAGTTCTTAAAAGAACTGGGAGATGGACTGAGTCCTTGACTCTTTATCTCGTCATCTGAATGATGAAAATCTGTGTGAATGTGGTGTTATTGAGCTAAAAGCTTTAGTGATGGCTGGGTAATGGCAATAGCCGAGCCTCAGTTAAAACTTCATTGGCTACAGCATTGCCATTCGTTACCCTGGAAGTCCTTAATTTTCACCGAAAATTCAGGTTATCTTAAAAGATTTTTTATCTTATCCTTATCTTTTATCTTAAAAGGTGTTTATCTTATTCTTATCTTTTATCTTAAAATATTTTTTTATTCCTCTGCATTTCTGTTATAGATCTAGATCTCTTTCCCGTGTAAGAATATTTTTAAATGACAAATTTATTTAAATATATACCTCTCTCAGATTTTCACAGACATTTTTAAATTCAATAGTCACATAATAATATTCGCATGCATAATAATAATTGAACTGTAATTTATGAAATTGTAAAATAAAAACTGGAGAGTTTTTTCCTATGCATTAATATATTTCTGGGCTATTTTATGATTTTATTTTATCTAATTTTATGGTGTACAATTAATGAGTTTTCCCTACAAAATAAGATTGTGATTTGTCACGAATAATAATAATAATAATAATAATAATAATAATAATAATAATAATAATAATAATAATAATAATAATAATAATAATAATAATTTACAAAGCGATACATGCAATATTAATATAAATTAATTCAAAGGTGTATTTTAAGTAAGTTTGAATGGATTTAAAACCATTGATAATTTTCTTAAAACATTTCAGCTTTCAGAGCTTCACATGACATTACCTTATTGATATTTTCATTATTTTGTAACGTTCTTTATGAAGTGGATTGGAAAACTTCCATATCTGATCTACAGATTAGGTAAAAAACTTTAATTGCAACATTTTAGTGTTTAGTCCTGATTCTCTAGTTAGGAATAACCCTTACCTCATGTTCTGTAAATTTGAATTAGAGTTAATCTCTTACAGTTCGATCAAATGCAAGCAGAGTTGCGCTATTATTATCTTATTGAGATAACCTTTTAAGAGGATTCTTCTACTTCTAATCACGTATTAATCCAAATAATTTGTTTTACCCTAACCTTGATTTTTTTACTAGGATAGCGTAATCAAACCCATCCTTCACAATCTACTAGCCTTAACTTAACGTCGTCTATTCTTGACCAGCTTTTTTATTCTATTTTGCTGGAGTAAAAAGCCGTCATCCTCTGAAAAGACGTGCTGAGCATTTATATATTATGCTGATTTTTTTATTTATTATGTTATCTATGTATTTATTTTTACTTTGAATGATTAGTTTCTAGACAGGTTTATAATCTAGATCTTTCCAAATAACACGTCCTTCTGGCGCTAGAGCGACTACACATGGGATAATTAAATTACGTTTTATGATCCTTATTTTCACACAGAAATCAGTATTTATTCCATAATACTGATTGCTAAATGCACAAATTGTAGACTTGTAATATAAGTTGAATCACAATATTAGCCCAACGTTGTTTCTCTGCATGATAATGATGCAATTGGCCCATGAACAATTATCACTACCAATAATTTGTGCATTACTAAACTGGAAATAATAGGATGACATTATAAATTTCTTTTGTAATATTTGCACTTTACATTTTAAAAAATACACGAATAAAAACTCATCATAATAAAAGTGTGTGTCGTTATAAGTTAAAATATAATTTTAAATATTCCCAATTAAATTTAATACAGTAAATGTTTAATTCATGATATAGTAGACAGTAAAATAATGCAATATTTAAAGGAATTAATAAAAATTTACGCAGTGTAATTCAATACAAGTGTTCATTTCGGATTAATTACAGTATTGGCTAGAAGAGAGACAACAAATCATTTTTCGTCTTCGTATACCTTACAGATATGGTTCAACATGGACTCCTTTCAGATGTTCAAAGAACTGCATTCTGACAGAATAACACTGTCTCACATGCTGTGTGATTCTGTCTTTCAAGGTTGCTCAATCATATATATATATATATATATATATATATATATATATATATATATATATATATATATATATATATATATATATATATATATATATATATATATATATATATATATATTGCTTCGCCCCTTTAAGCGTCCTTATAAGGATAAGAACACAACAGTGGAGAGGTATGACTGAGTGGTCCTTTTTAGGACTTCCAGGGTAACAAATGGCAATGCTGTAGCCAATGAAGTTTTAACTGAGGCTCGGCTATTGCCGTTACCCAGCCATGACAAGAGTTTTTTAGCTCAATAACACCCCATCCACACAGATTTTCTTCATTCAGATGACGGGATAAAGAGTCAAGGACTCAGTCCATCGCCCAGTTCTTTTAAGAACACAACAGTGCAGGAGAACAAAACACGGAGGAGAGTCGACTGTGAGATGCGGTGATTAATATATATATACTCTTGGAGGGTAATGGATGGCAATGCTGTAGCCAATGAAGTTCTAACTGAGGCTTGGCTATTGCTGCTACCCTCCTGCCATGATCAGAGCTTTAATAGCTCAATAACACCTTATCCCTACACTGTCCTCTACAGATAACGGGGAAGATGAAAAGCATTCTTGCTTCGCCCCTTTAAGCCAGTCCTTATAAGGAACACAACAGTGAAATTATTGATCTAAGAGTGATTAAGTGACACCGAGTGAGTTTTGATTGATTGAGTTAGTGATTTACTGAAACTTTGATGAAAATAGTGTACATTCGTGTCTCAGGATTACGGATTATTCTCAAAGTATTGGAACCTTATTACAAAAAGGACTACAGGAGCGTTTCTGAGTGCCAGAACTCAGAAAAACTTACTAAGGTAAGTAGCAGCCAATTCTCTATTTAACTTAGCAATACCAAGACCCTCGAAAAGCCCCTAACGCTCGAAGAAGTTAACAGAGAGTTCCTAAGATTAGGAAAACTCTTAAACGATAACTGGCCAGGGAAGGTAAAACTGTACGACACATCCCCCCCCCTACATCAGTCACAGACGACATCGTGGACGACCAAAACAACGAAGATGACACACACCTCAACAAGACAGCATTCTTGCCACAATCAGAAGAACAAGCAACACATGGCAAGTTATTAAACAGCAGAATCGCACATAGACTTCCAGAAAGTACAAAAGAAAAGAAAAATATCCAACAGAACGAAAATACCAAAAAACAAGAGAAACAGAAACAGACAAAGGAAAGAATAACCCCAGTCATCCTAAGGGCCAAGGAACACTGGACATCAATCGCCACCGCTCTGAAAACAACAGGAATCACCTTCACAAAGGCAACAAACTCAGAAGGAATTCGCATTCAACCTAAGACATCGACAGACTACAGAAACATAACAAAATTCTTGGATAATAACAATCTACCGTATCACACATTCCAACTCAACAGCGATAAACATCTGAAAGTAGTACTAAGAGTAATCACAGAAACAATATCAACAGAAGAAGTCATCACAGACCTACATAACAAGGTATTTAACCCCATTAAAGTAAGCCGAATGCACAGAGCTGACAAGACTCCCTACCCCTTGATCCTAGTCGAAATCTCAAAAGACCAGAAAGATATATACGACCTCCAAACCATCTGCTACCTAATTATAAAAGTAGAATCTCTGAGACGCAAATCCACAACAACACAATGTCACAGATGTCAGAAGTTCGTTCATGCACAGCTATGTTGCAAAGCAGAATTCCGATGCGGGAAATGCGGAGGAAAACACGCCACACTAGAATGCAAGAAACCACGCACCCAGCCAGCGAAATGTGCTAACTGCGGAGACCCACACCCCGTCAACTACGGACGGTGTACAGCACATCCCCAAAACCAGAAGATCCAACCCCAAAGCAGCAAACTCATACAAGAAAGCAGACCCACCCAACAAATCACAGCGTCCACAGCAAACGGAAGAACATATGCAGAAGTTGCAAGACCAACCCAACAACAAGACTCCAAACCCAAAACAAACCACCCACAGCAAACCAGCAAGACCAATCTCCTCAACAAGCTGCATAGGAGAGATGCTTGCAGAACTCCGACAAACTGACCCAACACAAGATGCCAACGACATCATTCTAAAACACACACAGATTTTATTCTCTGCAATCCTTGATGGATAAAAGCAAAATAAAACCCAAATCTCTACATATCATCAGCTGGAATGCTAACAGACTACCCAACAAAGCAATAGAACTACAGGAATTCGCGGTAGAAACCAAAGCAGACATCATCTCAGTAAATGAAACATATTTGCGTCCATCTAACAAAACAAGGATCAACAACTGCACCATGTACCGCAGAGATAGAACCTATGCAAGAGGAGGAGGAACTGCCATCTTCATTAAAAGAAGTATAAAACACAACGCAATCACCACCCCTCAAACAGAACACATGGAAACAACAGGAATTGAAATACACATAGACAACACAAGCAGTATCATGATATTTGCAGCCTACAACCCCCCCCCCCAAATAAGAAACTCCTTGAATCAGATCTGGACGAAATATTAAATGCAAGTAAAGCAGTACTTATAGCTGGAGATTTTAATGCCAAACATTCAGCCTGGAATAGTAGAAACTCAAATATCAACGGAAGAATACTCAACTCTTATACTACTTCACGAAACATAGCAATAATAGGATCTACAGAACCAACACACTACGGGGCAACCGGAGGTCCTAATGTGCTTGATATAGCTATATTTAAAAACATAGTGCACAGCTATCAATTACATGCAGTCAACGAATTAAGTTCTGATCACAACCCCATCATATTGCAACTAGGCACCACACAAGATTTAACGGAAAATACCTCCACCTTTATAAACGGGAAACAACTTCCCTCAGCCTTCCAGGAAATTCTTGGCCCAGTACCACATATAATATCCACTGAAGACATAAAAGAAAACAGTAAAAACCTTTGAAAAGCAAGTACTAACAGCAGTATCACAGGTAACACATACAACCAAATGTGCGCCACCAAATTAACTCCCAGAGGACATAAAATGTCTCATCCGAGAGAAAAACAGGTTAAGAAGAAAATATCACAGAACACTGGATCCCGCAGATAAGCAAGCATTAACAGAGCTACAAACCAGGTTCGGTATGCCCTAAAGGATCACCGTAACGAACTCTGGAATAACAAAATACACCAATTAAACACAGAGGAGCAATCATTATGGAGAATGATGAGATCACTTCGTTCAAAACCTAGCACGCTTTCCCCAATCCAAGGAGAATATAGAGTCGTCTACAGTGACGAGGAAAAGGTAGAAGCATTTGGAGACATCTTAGAAAGACAATGCAGTCCCAATTATGCCAATGTAGATTTAAGCTTCATAAAAAAAATCCACACCCAAGTGCGTAAAATAACTCAAAACGCTTCACTCCAATCCAACAACAAATCTGTGTCACCAACAGAAATATATGACATCATAAGAAAACTAAACAACAAAAAGGCTCCGGGTCCGGATGGAATAACGAACAAAGCACTCAACTATTCCCCCGTGAAGGGGTTATGCATCTGGTAGACATCACCAATGCCATCCTTCGGCTAAATTATTTCCCAGAGCGATGGAAGCTAGCAGATGTCTTCCTAATTCCAAAACCTGGGAAAAATGCACAATTGCCATAGAACTATCGGCCTATCAGCCTTCTATCATGTGCAGGCAAGATAGCCGAACCCGCTATACTAACACGAATTCAAGAAGCAACAGATAACAATCAAGTCATACAAGACGACCAATTCGGATTCAGAAAACAGCATTCTACGACCCTCCAAATTTACAGAATCATTGAATACATCACCCAAGGGTATGAATGACACCAGCATTCTGGCGCAGTCTTCCTGGACATAACACAAGCATTGATAGAATTTGGCATCATGGTCAAATTTTCAAGCTACACCAAGTAAGAATCCCAATACCACTAGTTCTACTTATCAAATCATATCTAAGTTACAGAAAATTTAAAATAAAACTGAATGTAATCAGATCCACAGAAAGGAGAGTCATGGCAGGAGTCCCACAAGGCTCTCTGCTATCTCCCCTACTCTTCTCCATGTACATGGCAGATCTCCCCAAGTTGTCCCCATCCATCACCGCTCTCTATGCACGACACAATTATCATAGCCAGATCCCTCCGTCCACATTTGGCCACAAACAAGCTACAGAGAGCAGTCAACGAATTAGAGGACTGGTACACCAAATGGCGCATTGACATTAATCCAGGAAAAAGAAAAGATCTGCATTACTTTTCACCAGATGTAAAGTTGAACCGAACACAAGCATACAAATGTTTGGAAAAATCATCCCTTGGCAAAACTCTACCAAATATCTAGGAGTTCATCTTGACAAATGCCTAAATTTCAAGACACACATAAATAGTATCTCCACCAAAGCAAGTCAGACAATAGCACAGCTATATCCACTTTTGAATAGGAAGAGCTTCCTAAACATAAATAACAAAATCCTCCTCTATAAATCAGTAATAAGACCAAAACTTAGTTGGCATCTTCAGGGTATATAACTGATGTAAGGCACTAAAAAGTAAAAAACTGTTACAAACTAAAATCAACTGATTCCAATTATAATTTTAGTTTGTAACAGTTTTTTACTTTTTAGTGCCTTACATCAGTTATGTACCCTGAAGATGCCAACAGATTTAGTTGGTGAAACTAGTTGGTATAAGACCAAAACTCACTTACGCATCACCAACCTGGGGACACACAGTTAAAAGCAACATCAACAGATTATAGACGATCCAGAAGAAATGCCTAAGAATGGCTTTTAATGCCCCTTGGTTCATAAGAAACCTCCAGTTACACCAGGAAGCCAACCTTCCAGATATCAAGAGTCATATGACAGGCATTGCAGAAAATTTCTTCACAGACACAGATAATCATCCAAATCAACTAATTCAACAGGCAGCAGACTACAAACCCTCAGATCATTTCAAATATAAAAAAACCAAAATCATCCATCGCATGATAAAGCTAATATAGCTTACAATGCTCACAATGAGCGGGTAATTTACCCAAAATAATCTTCTCATACACAAGCTAAAATCAGATGAAGGGATAAAGAGTCAAGGACTCGTCCATCTTCCAAAGAAGTTCCCAGTTCCCAACACAACAATGTAATTTAGGATTCTGCGCATTTATTGATGCTCGATGGGCTAACATATTCATTTTCATGTATTCAAGATACCAAGTAATTTTATATAAACTTGGTTTTTTTAATCCTATTTTCAAGTAAGCAAACAGACAAGTATGTCAAGTTTGCGCCTGCGTAGTGCAAAACTGAGGCAACTCCTGCCAGTAGTGCAGGACCGAGGCAACTCGTGGTAAACGTGCATTAAGCTCCGATCACTTTCCTTAGTATTTTTCCCCTAATGCAAAGCACATTCACTTGCGGAGATGTATGATGCTATGCATTAAAGGCAGGATCCCTGGGTACTGACCCCTGACTTTAATGCATAGCATCATACATCTCCGCAAGGGGTTATGCTTTGCAATAGGGGAAAAATACTAAGGAAAGTGATCGGAGATTAATGCACTTTTACCATGAGTTGCCTCAGTCTTGCACTACGTGCAGGCGCAAACTTGACATACTTGTCTGTTTGCTTACTTTGGAAATAGGTTAAAAAACCATAATATACCAAGTTAAAAACTTTCTATATTCATTTTCAATTAGACGCCTGAATCAATGATGAATTTTGGTTGGAAACACTTCGGTGCACATCTCGTGGGATTTACCCTTATAAGGGATCTACCAGTCCCATACTGAGGTCGAAGGAAGTTTCCTTCCAAAACAGAAAAATCAGCCAGGAGTTTTGCTAATTTTGCTCCAAAAGTATGATTAGGAACTTTCCTATTCAAATTAATGGTTCCACTTCAGGTGACTTTGAAGGCCTTTCATCTCCACATATAGAAACCCCTTATAACTGCTTCATATTTTCAGATTCTTCTTTGGCGTTTCTCCTCTTCAGTTTGAAATATAAAACTAATTAATAATCGAATATTTTTGACCTTCCGTAACTTGAAAATATAATGAATTTCCATTTCCTAAACTCTTCGAAACAGCTGTTTGCCATCTTATAGAATTTGTGTCTGAGGTTTAATTTTTACGTAGTAGAAAGTCAACACACAAACTTTCATTATTTTCCAAACTCAATTTCACATAAAAACAACACACAAAAACTTTTGGTACCGTAGATTCAAAGTTAAGTTTCCTATTTCCGATATGTGGAACATTCATTTGTCCTCCTATTAATGTGATTTAGTCCAAAGAATTTTTTTTTCCTCAATACAGCTTGCCTGTAATAAAACGCGGGCTTAGTTCTTTCTTTTTTTTTCTTTCCTCAACATCTTTTATTTTTTAAGTTTCCTTGATAGCTTCAAAGTTAATTCGTGTACTTTGCTTTTTACAGTCAGCTTTTCAATAAAAATCACATCAGGATAGCAAAATGTTTTGAATGTCAACTTTCTTAAATGAGTTTCCTTTTCCTATCCGCTTTGAATGTGCCCTGGTTCGCCTTATTGTTTTAGTCCAGTTAATTCGTCAAGGGATCTTATTCAAGAAGTAATGATTAACATCTAGCTCATGACGAGGATAGCATCTAATTAGAAATAGTCACGAAGCCTAGTAGCCATCCGTGAGTTTTTTGTTATTTTATTGTTTTTATTTTTTATGTAAAGGTACACGAGACAATACGACCGTCTTCTTCAACAATGTTACAATTATACTTACAAATTATTCAAATTCTCATTAGCCTTCGTTAAAACACTGCTTAAAGAAAAATATACGAATCTTCAAATATTTCATCTCGTCTAAGATCTATAAAAGATAGAAATATCAAACTATATTTGCATGCAGATTAGATGTTTTCCTAAATTTTCTATAGTTAGCAAGGTAATATGGCAGAAGTATTTATCAGACATATATTTGTTATTTATATTAGCATTTTCTCTTAGGTAATGTTATACTATAAGAGTAGTTCAATAGAAAAATTGCTCCAAGGAAGATTTAAATTAATTACAGGAAGTGGATTGAAACCAATCAAATAAACTTGCGACAGCCTTCATATACGCATTATCAGGTAGTGATTATATTCGTATAAAAGCAGTCTTATTTAGTTTATGCTAATCTATACACCATAGTTTAACAGAGCCTAAAAAGAGTTGATGAACCATAGTTTAAAGCATCTACCATTCTTTGAGTATCCGTTTATTTATTTATTATTATTATATAAGATGAGATTGTGAGCTATTATAGAAATGTAGCATAGCAAGGTGAGTTAGCCGGTCTCATACGAAGGTAGGGTTTTTTCTTCACCCGGAAACTCGGGTTTTTCGTCTACCAAAACAGGCAAACCCTCCCCGTGAACTCACATTGATTACAGTCATGAATACGTCCCAGCCATATGCCGGTCCTGAGCTACTCTGTAAAAATCTCACCAGGAATACTTTGTGAAAGTCCCCTACGGTTGGAAACGACTGAAAGGGAAGATCAGATCTCTCTATCGCGGGAAGAATGACAAAACGGAACATGACGTCTCTCCATTGATAAAGACCCGAGTTCGATTCTCGCCACCACATAGGAATCTTCATATTGGTTTTTCCAGTTGAAGATATAAGTTAGCCGATCTCATACGGTGGCTGCAGAGTTTTTTTCCTCCTAGAATCTCGAGTTTATTATCCCACATATTGCCAAACCGGTCTTGGTACACATGAACTTTACAGACAAAAATTCTGTTAGGACCTTAATGTCTTTGTGTGTAGCTAATGGATGGTGGCGTTGGTATAGATGGAGGATTATGTAGAGCATCGGTTCGAAACCTGTGGTACGCGAACCCCCCCCCCCCCGGAGATACGCGTTTGTACTTTTAGTGTAGTAATTTTCCTTCCCCAACTTATTACCTCAATTCCACTCTTTTACATTAAGATAGGACAAGTTAAAAACAGCAAAAACAAAGGGGTACAATTTATGGGTTTAAAAGGGGTACACAAAGTGGAAATAGGTTGAGAACCACTGATGTAAAGTAAGCAGTAGGTTTTGTAGAATGGAGTGCCCTCCCGCGATGAGTCCTTAGAGTTGTCATATAATAATAATAGCAAAAATTTATAATTTCAATTATTTTAAATAATTAAATTTAAAACAATTAATAATTTTAAATAACATGATTAAATAAAATACTACATTTAATTTACTATTAATAAATCCTTTGTCGATTCTTCAAACCATCGTTTCTTAAAGTTTATCTGATATTCTACTTAATTATATTTTATAAGGGTTGAAGAGTCGCATCTGCTGACTTCGGTTTTTCACAAATCAGGACAGTAGACTATTCCACAACAACGGGAAAAAATACTACTAAATTCAAGGTTGTTTGCGTGAAAATGGAATAAATCAGAAACAAGAAGTTCCTTATACTTCATTCTGTTGATTAGAAGTGGGAATATTTTCAAAAAATTGTGGAGAAGAGCTTAAAGAAATTCAACAATGATGTGAACTGTGAATAGAAGAATACGACAGTGCGGATAAAATATGCAAAATATATGCAGTTGTTCAAATTACGAATAAGATAAAATAAAATGAAGATGTGTTCATTTCAAGAGAGAGAGAGAGAGAGAGAGAGAGAGAAATAAAGAATATGTTTTTCATTTTTAACATAGTTAAAGTATGCTTTGGTCTATTTTCCTTGAGTGAATAATAGCAATAGAAGAAATGAGCATTTCTGGATCTCTGAGACAATTTCAATGCATAAAATATTGCAAGTTCCCATAGTAAATAGGCAAAAGATCAGCAATCTCGAATATACTATACAGACTCAGCATATTTGTATGCTACTTCAATAAGCATCATGATGGTGTCAGTCTAGACAATAAAAAACAACTTCATGTAAAGGTAGTTGATAATCTTCAGATCATGTTTGTTACGATATTGCAAAGTTTCTTATAAAAAAAAAACACGGGAGTGCAAATAACCGTAATAAAAACACGAATCACTAAAAGATAAGTTTGGATATTTAAGAAGAAAGTATTCGGTGATAAATATAGTCCTGAAATAAGTAGATCAAGTTGGCAAAAAGCTGTAGGATAAAACACATCTCCTGTCACAAGCACGAAACAACCAAAGAAGTAACCGAACACCCACTTACAAAAAAAGCGAGGGGAGAAAAGAATAGGGTGAGCATTTTACTAAAAAGATCTTTGTGCTACCTCTAATTAATTGCCATCTATTCAAAGATAATTGGTTGAACACATTTTCAGGAAGAAAAAAAAACCGTATTTACTGACACACCATATTTTTATTTCAATGTATAGTGGTATTATTTACTTGGTTTAAAAAAAAAAGCATCAAAGGCCAATGAAGCTCTGGTAGTATGATCGTCGATTTATTTGCTTTGAAGTGGAATGGAATAAATCTAGTCAAGTTACCGTTTAGAGTTAAACAGATATAGTGACTTCTTTTAATAGATTCACACATGGGCCCTGCGAATCAAAGGAGATGAATTAATTAATTAATAAAAATTATTGCTTTCATAATCATTCTGATGAATGTCCTTGTGTTATTAATAACATATTTTTCAGGCGTCTGGAGATCACTTGATAAGCGTGTGACTATTTATCAAGCAAGTAATCTCGAATAGGAAAAAAAAAAAAAAAAAACATATTCAGAGAGTGTTCCATTATTTTTGAAGTGCAGTGTATCTCATCATACACGCATCATTGGTGATTCAATAAATAACTTTCCCAATATCCATAAAGGAGGGTGATCGATGAAGTCGAACATTCTGCGTGCAGTTTTTAGTTCATCAATAATGTCATTTGTACGGTAATGAAATATATTCCGATGGGCAAAAAACAAACACAGCTCTTTTTTTATTTCAAACAGGTTGAACTCTTTATCCTTCACTAGCGAGGTGACCGTTAATATTTTTGATAATTAATCATCACCATTAATTAATTAATTAATTAAACATCGCTTTGAGTAATTAATTAGTGAGCTTTCATAGAAAGAGGTGTTGAGAATCTGAAAAAAAAATCAGAACATTTGATGAGTTTTGCTCGTAAAATATGATGCCAGTTCAATGTTCTTATACAACTATTGATATATTAAAACCTGTGTCATTGAAAGAGAAATTTAAACTCTATTTAGTTTAAATAGTAAATATTAAAAATTTATGTATATAAAATAGAGGTAATTATTAAATTTAAAAAAATGTCTTTTTTATTTTGCATTTCTTTAAGATTTTATTATTTTCTACTTTCTTTATTAATACACCTAATATATTTTATAATACATTATTTAAAAATATTTGAACCACGTATAAATAATGTTTTAGAAGGTAGTAGGTAGAAATGGATTTCCCGAAACAATTTTCAATTGTCCTAAAGAATTTATTAAAAGTTTATGTAGGTATATATTTTTGTTAGATTGTTTGCATTAAAATATATTTTTTTATTGTTAGAATGTTTTCTCTAAAAGTTTTTTTTTATAATTGTTAGAATGAAAACTTTTTATGTATATATCAGAACTGACATAAAGCAACGTTGTAATGAATTTTTACACATATTTATATGCATGTGCGATTTAATACGAATAAAATTTTCTTTTGGCATCATATTGACATTTATCGACTGATGTCAATAAACTGTTTAATAGACTGCACGTTTCAATTTAGAAGCAAACATTCATTCGCTGAAACGTGAAAACACTAATGGATGCACTAGAGAGGCACAAACGCACTTTCCAAGTCCATAAAAAGAGATAAAAACTTGTCAAAATATAAAAAGCCATTTCTGAAGTTATAGGAAACTGAAATGTTTTTTTTTATAAAGTAATACATAGTTGAAATTTTCCTTCAAACTTGTAACTTTTCCTCTGTAAAAATTATCCCAGAAATATTGAATGCGTTAGGGAATTTAAATTTATTGGGATGCTTATTAAGCATAACTGGCCATATAAAAGTACAGCGATTGATTTTTTTGCAAGGAAGGATATTTAGATTCTAATAAAAACGTGTTATTTTTCTTTTAATGATTTTTTTATTTCATGACAAATGACCGAGCTAGAACTTTCCCGTGTAAGGGGAGAAAAAAAAAAACCTATCCGATGTCATATATTAAACAAAGTACATCAGCACAGCATGTAATAAAGCTATTACCCTATAATTGACAAGAATCCCCATCCAAATGTCTCTGATAACGTTATTGGTGCTGGCACTGGCCTACAGCAAATGCATATCGAACAAGGCTACACAGTCTAGGCGACTAAATGGAGGGGGTTTAGTTGACGCTTATGTTATGAATTTTTCATGAGATGTGTGTTTAGTTTTGCATGCTTGGTGGGGGGGGGAGATTGAGAAGGGAGGAAAGAGCTGACACACTTCATAGGTAGATTTTTTTTTTTTTTTTGTTAAACCGACCATCCTTGTGTGTTACCGCGAGGTCAGTTCTACAATTGATCATGTTGGGATAATTTTGTGATTCATGCCTTCCCTCTCCTTTCGTATGTGGTCGGGAATGAGGCAAGCAGAAGGATCGAAGTTGTAGTACAAGTGAGCTAGTATAATGCAAAAGGGATGCGAGGAGTTGGTAATTTATGATGGAACCGCTTAGACAAAAAGATGATTGATGGAGCGAGAGAAATGGTGAACTAGCTTCCGTAATTTAGATTCAACGAAAGAACTCGGACATTCCTCAGTTCCTTTTGTGTGATTTCTGTTAGATTAATATTCTGCTTTGCGGCGAGAAAAATAGCTGGTCGATGCTATTAAAAGGTCCTTCAAACGTATGAAGATGCGTGCCGACCAACCAGTCTAATTGAGGACTGTTTTGTTCGTACATTTGCCTCCGACCCATAGCATCCAAGTATTAATTGACGACGTTGCGTGTGTGGGGGGGGGGGGGGACGCGTAAAGAGGGATGGCAAGCTCTTGAGCACGTTGTAGAGCTCAATTTGGATGAGCCACCCCGTTATAGTTGTTTTTTTTTTCTCTTTAGTGTTTAGAAAATTCACCTCGGAAGACTAAGTTTTCAAAACACAGATTTGGAGCCTTGCCTTCTCCCCCCCCCCCCCCCCCCCCACACACACACTCAGAGAGAAAGAGAGAGAGAGAGAGAGAGACTGCGATCAACTAAGCACATGTGTCAGTCTGGCTAAGAGCCAAGATTTATCTCGGAAGTGTCGCGGTGTTTTATACTTCTCTTCGTAATCTCCAGTTTTCTGTTTCTTTTTTTTTTTTCGAGTGGGAGGGATAGATTCGCTTTGTTTCTGCTAAGTTACATGTTGCAGTACAACGATGTCAGGAAAGGAGGTGGGCGCTTTGATGGCATTTCATCATATTATCCTGTCTTCCCAGAAGTAATCCACATCCAGGGGATGTCTTATGTTCGAAAATCCTTGTATCCTAAGAATACTATCTTTATATCTAACGCGTTTTGTAGTTAAAATGCAGGTTTCTTTACAAACTTTCACCCATTTTTGTGTTGAAGATTTAAAAAAAAAAATGCATATGCGCGTGTAGTAGCTGTATGGCTAAGGTCCAATTTCCTGATTGTCATTAGCAAATATTATCGCCTGAAAGAAAGATAAATCCCTCCAGAGAATGTTTTTTCTTTAATTTATTTCTGAATTCTAAACGTATTTACATCACCTTGTTACCATAGTAGCGCATCATCAATGGATAATTTCACGGTGATTTAAACAATAGGACAATGGTGGGAAATAAATAACACACAAGTTGCATAGCAACGCAGCCAATTTCATGTTCATTTCTTTTAACGATCAACAAAGATGAAAATAGTTCGATCCAAACAATAACTAGCATTAACGTTACCATGACAACTTAGTGACTTGTTAATTTACTGTTGATTTCGTTTTTTAAACTCGAGTACCGTTACCATGACAACATCGAACTTGCTAATTTCTTTCAAATCTTCTCTCTCTTAAATTCTTTCTTTTTTCAATTTCGCAGATTAATTTGGCATTTCTCGTTAATATTATTAAACTTGCTGCTGTTGTTGCTTTTTTTAATCTGCTAAGTAATTATACAGCTGGTCTATCAGAGCTGTTTAATGTTCATTAACCACCATTATTTCTTTGTTCACTCGTAATATTTTACGACTGGCCTACTTCTCGCTCATTTAATTTCATTTTCACAAAATATCTTCCTGTAAAGACTCCACCTGCTAATTTTAAATGACTCATTACACATCGGAAGCTGGAGTAGATGATTAAAAAATTACATTTAAGTGATGCACGATATTATTTTAACTTCGATTTTGTGACGTTATATCCGTTTATTGTTTTGAAATTCACCACTTTGTGCTCTGTTCTGATAGAGCAGAAGAAATATAATCGACTAATAATAATGTTGAGCTGATAAAAAGCAAAATACAATACCTTCCTATAAAATGCTATAAATATAATCTAAAATAGCACTCAAAAAATACTAACATTAAACCAGTTGATGATATTACACGCTAGGTAAAAATCAACTTTACTGCTGATGAAGGAAAGCACACTTTTACACGCTTAACTATCCCTTTGATAGCTATTGTTATTATAAGAGCAAAACTCGAGAGAACATTAGAGGGAATTTACTCAACAAATATATAGATACATATGTATAAACGAAGTTTTCTACTCAAGTATGAATATAAAGATGCACTCTGTCCAGTAATTCTCCCTATCAAAAAGGTTAAAGGACGCACATGCACGTGTGTGTGTGTGTGTGTGTGTGTGTGTGTGTGTATTTGAACGTGCACTCGCTTCTACATGCTAATCAAGAAAAAAATAAACCATTTATGTATTCCAAAAAGAGAAATAAGCTTATTTACATATTTTACTGATAAATAATACAAGACTGCGTTTTACTAACATAAAAGTAAAATTTAATCTTGTTCTATAGTACAAAATAACCACTTGGATACTATTATCCTTTATAAAGTGCATGGATTGTTCAGTGAGCAAGGGAAGTACAGCATACTGTTTATAAACAGCATCTGCGGTCAGTTGGAACTGTGATACCCTAACGTTATAAAGAGCTATTTGACAAAAAAGAAAAATTTGACAACCATTTATTGTACATAAGGAACTACAGGCTCCATATGTAGATATGTCTGCCTGTCTCGGTTCCAGCTGAGACGGCAGGCACGAAAGAGAGAGAGAGAGAGGTAGAGAGAAAATGAGAGAGAGAGAGAGAGAGAGAGAGAGAAGAGAAAGGGAAAGAGGGTCAGAGAGAGAGAGAGAGAGAGAGAAAGAGCAAATACAACCACGTTACAACAGCCAGTAGCGCACCCAGAGGAGGAAGAGCAAGGGCCTGCCCCCCCAAAGAAAAAGGAAAAAAAAAACACTAGAAAATTTTCCAAATATCTTTTCCTAATTAAAATTCATTTTTTTATTTATGTCATGTCTTCTATTTCTATACTACTTATGAATGAGCGGACACATAAGGTGGGAATACCCTATAGCTCTCGGGAATCACGGTCGCTGTGTACACAAGGTGAACGAAGTAGTGCTCGGGCGGACCTAGCGCGTTTGCTCGAGCCAGGCCAGAGGAGATCACAGGTATCATGTATTGGCGATCACTGCAGATGCTCAGTTATTGGCCGTATGCAATGTGTAGTGTGTATTCTAGAATCGTCTACTCAACTCGCCCCCCCCCCAAGATTAAATCCTGAGTGCGCCACAGACAACAACATAGAGATAATAGTGGAGACTTTAAGTGGTAGATCTAATATTTTGGCAGTTTCAATGTCATTATTTTTTTTGGCGATAATTAATTTTATAACCTCAATATTAGATGTTTTTGGTAAACTTACTAGAATTTTCCAATTCGGATTATATGAAATCATTTCTAACAGCTTTATTACTTCCAAATGTAATACAGAGTTGTTCAGAACGAAGAGGTGATGCCTAACAGGGGAGGAAGAAATCGTGATATGATTATAAAAAAAAAAAAAAACGATTCTCTAAGTGCAAAGAAAAGGTCAGTGTATATTAAGCGTACATGGCATGTCTTTTCCAACGTAGAAATCCATCCTAGTAGACAACCTACTAATAGGCGCATCACGTTTAAATCGTCTTAAAATTTGTTTTGCTTCGACCGAAAGCCTCTTATTGCTGCTTTACTTCAAAGTGGAGTAAAATAAGGAGTCTGGGCCTATGTCGAATAACATCGGTTGGTTTACTGCATTTTTTGCTATGTTGCATAGCTGAATATTTGTTCTGTGGAGGTTTTTTATGTTTTGCGTTTGTATAATATAGATACTTTGATTTATCAACCAGGACTTCAGTGTGGATTAGTTTGAATATACATTTTAAGAAGCAATAGTTTAGACAAGTATCATTGTTTTCGCCTATTTCGTTTTTGACGAGGACTCATTTACTTGTATGTTTCAGTGCTTCTAATTTTCAAAGTAAAAAGGTAATGTGGATTGCTTTACATTTCATGGGAGAATAATGTTGCGTCCATCTTAATTGACAACAAATAAACGCGTTTTAATAGGTCTGATGGGAAAAAAAAAAAAACAAGTATCGAAGCTGATGTTGTTCAAACTGAAAAATGTACTTACAGAACTGCTGGTGAATGATATACTCTCTCTCTCTCTCTCTCTCTCTCTCTCTCTCTCTCTCTTTCCTAACGTCGGGGGGGGGGGAGGAAAATGTAGCACGGAGTAATAGTCGGCTCGTGTCTTTAAATCGTGGGAGTGCTGCAACTTTCTAAATATACATACACACTGTAAGTACAATGTATACGTGTTTGAATAAAATATCAAAATTATGGTAAAAATTTAAAAAAAAATTAAACATGAAAAAATATTGTTTATTATCGATAAACTTATACAGTTTAGTATAATTCAAAATTACTTAAAAATAAAATATATTATTCTTGTTTTGTTTCATGAAAAAATATTGTTTATTATTGATAAAATTATACAGTTTAGTATAATTCAAAATTACTTAAAAATAAAATCCATTGCTTTAATTGTAATTAAAGGAATTACAATTAAATCCTTTAATTGTAATGTCCAAATATTTAAAGAGACGGAGTAAACACGATAAGCACTTCGAACATTCTACTACCAGCTCAAACTGCATATAAACAACAGTGGAAGTGCGCGACGGACAGCGCCGCATTACGCTAATAACTCGTATCTGACTATGAGGTGCATATGCTTGCGCGCGTAGCACTATGACACTGTGGTAAACACAGTGCTGATAGCGTCCTTCGTCCTCCTAAGTGCTACAAGATGGATTTTTATTATTTTTTATACAAAATAAGAGAATTGTATAGGATTGTTGATGATAAAATTAAATATTACAAGCAAATATAAATAAATTAATAAATATATTTATATATCGAGAAAAATTGGGGATATTGTGGCTATGCACGAACCGCCCCTGGTCGGCTGTGTACATTGTGACCAAAAATTCAAGCAAAGTTGAACTGCAGATATACGGAATGTCAATTGCTGCTTTTTTCGAACTTATTCTTTGAGATATTTCTCAGTTGATCAATCATTAGCCATTTATCACTAAATTACACCACAATTTTTCACTTTTCAAATTTTTACTCATCTGTTGAAGCGATAGAACAGTCAAAGTTCTATGAGTTTAGTGACCTTGCTTGAGTCACTGTTTCGTCAACAAATGTAATTGAAATAAATTCATTTGTTATGATTTTTCTGTTGCCTAGCGTTTGCTCCTAATTATGAGACAGTGCAAAATGCGTTGGATCACTTGTGGATAAACGGCCGAAGATATAAATCCTGTTGAACAAGAACTAACATGTTTTAACATGCCACTACAAGCGCCAATACATAATATGATTTTAACAAATCAATGATGTCGCAAATTTCTTAGATGAAATCTATAATAAGAGTAATAAAAGTATTGTTGGAAGAAACTTTTGTGCGATAGGTGTTTTGATTGGCTGAGAAGCTGTAATAGATGATAGATAGCTAAATAGATTGAGCTTTACACTCTTTTTAGATATTAGGGACGTATAATTTTTATTAACAAAACTTTCTAGGCCGAAAACGATTACCTTGAAGACGTGATTCTACTAGAAGTGATTCTTTAACTTTAATCAAAGTCTAAATTAACGATCCGCTGTCAAATATTTGACACAAATTGATAAAACAGAGCACTTCGCACTGCAGCAAGAAAATTGTGTAATTAGAGAAAAGTTAGAATGGAAGCTAATCAAAGTTAATGGACTTCATGAGCTTCTTAATCAATAGTTTAATAACAAAAAAAAATATTGAACGATTTTCCGAATGAAACGTTGTTGAATGAAACCTGGAAGCAATAAATGCAAAGGGCTGTACGAAAAGTCATTTACTTGAATACGAATGAGATGGGATGAACTATATGCATGTACTTTTTTTGTTATTATTGGAATCGAAGTATCCTATTAACTAATGCATTTATTCTGCTTCACTTTTAAAGCAGTTTGATTATCGATAAGATAAGTTCAAATGAGAAGTTTTGGTGATCATAAGTGGCATATTAAAACGCCTTCGCTACATGTCAAATCCCTCGATACTGTCCCTAAAGACATGTTGACTACATGTCCTTGAGGGATTTGACTACATGTCTTTCTCTTCAAGGAGATATAATTCTATCTAATAAGGATAAGTTAGCTAAAGCCGACCTAAGAAATCATTGAGATAGTTGAAGAGACCCGACCAGTCTTTCTTCAAATGAGAAACTTATGAGAACAACTCGAAACTTCACATAGAAAGAATACATTGAATATCTCACTTTCTAAACTCAGTTGTGGATTAAATGTTCCTGTTAATATAGAACATCATATTTTTATGAGTTTCTGACATTATAAATAGCATTTCGCAGATCTGATTGAATAACATAGCTTGTCTTTACGTTAAAAATAAATTTCATCGCCTGATATGATTCTACTACCATGTTTATTTGATGGCCTGGAAAAGCTCCATGTCGATCTCTACAGTCAAGTTTTACGGAATATAAATAAACATTAAAAAATAAATAAATTTTAAAAATATATGAAAAATTCTTATCCACGGTAGTAATGTACCATAGGTTTACAACTTTTCTTGGGTGGGAGCCACATCACAAGAAGAAGAAAAGAAACATTATTATCCTTCTTTAGCATCATTAGAAACCTTCTGACATCAATGTAATCATGAGAAAATCCAAGTGAATGCAGTTGTAGATGGGTGTACAGATATTAACATCTCTATCATTTATAAGTAAATTCATCTTTGTCGATTTTGGGTTAAATTCCAAAATGCAGGGAAAATAATGATAAAGTAAAACTTTATTTAATTAACTGTAATAATTATTTTTTAAATAATTACCTAAATTAAAGAAATGAATATAATTGTAATGAAGAAGAACTTCGGGAGATTAATTTCTTACATATTTTAAATTTTTATATACAATACTGTAAGGGTATGGTAATGTATATAAAACTTACTGATCCCCGTGTGGTGGCCGTGTCAAGAATAGCGCGGCTGTAACCCATGCATGTCGTAAGAGGTGACTAAAATGGGACGAGTTTCGAGAGTTTGGCTCTCTTAGGTTTCTTCCGAAATTTTGCTCCCGGTGAGGGGGGAGGCTTAGATTTCGGGGGGGGGGGTTTCCCTGAGAGAGCATTTTGAGTCTCTGGGGAGGGTGTTCGCCGGCGTGGTCCTTGAGACGCCTTGTCGGTGGATGCTTTTCCCTGGAATATGAGCGGTTCTGCTCCAGTGGTGGTGGTGGGGGGGCGTCACTGAGTGGAACCAACGCTGAGTTGGACGATCTTTCGGCCACTCGTGAGGAGTAGTCTGGGAATCGTCTTAATTTTTAGGACCGGGAGAGTTTTGCTCTCTTAGGTTTCTTCAGGAAGTTTGCTCTCGGTGAGGGGAGCTTAGATTTCGGGGATTTGCTCTGAGAGATCATTTTGAATATCCAGGGAGGTGTTCTCCAGCGTGGCACGTGTAGGGGAAAGGCATCGGTGGATGCCTTTCCCTGTAATATGAGCCGCTCTGCTCGGTGGTAGGGTGAGCCTGTCACTGAGTGGGCCAACGCTAAGTCGGACGATCTTTTGACCACTGGAGAGTGGTTTAGGGATCGTTCTTATTTTTAAACAGGGCTTTGCTTAAAAATCGCCGCTGTAACCCATGCATGTCGTAAGAGGCGACGAAAATGGACGCAGAGTTTCGAGAGTTTCACTCTCTTTGGTTTCTTCCCGAATTTTGCTCCCGGTGAGGGAGTTTGCCCTGAGAGAGCATTTTGAGTCTCTGGGGAGGGTGTTCTCCGGCGTGGTCCGTGAGACGCCTTGTCGGTGGATGCTTTTCCCTGGAATATGAGCGGTTCTGCTCAGTGGTGGTGGGGATACCAAGTTGATTCCACATCACTGAGTGTACTGAGTTTATATAAATCTATATACTATAAACTCTATTTATGATATATAGAGTTTATATATCATAAAAAACTGTAATCTTTTAGATCTTAATGTTATTAATTTAGTATTAAAATAATTATTAAGCTGTTGGTATCATATTGAAATGAAGTCTACTCTTCTAAGGTTGCTTCTTCTTCTAAATCTTCATATTTAGGTAGATAAGTCTTCTAGCATCCCTTAATGTATGGAAAGACATAAGAATTTCGTATGTCTGGGGGATACCAAATAACACAGAGGACCATAGATTGCTTTCAGTTGCATGAACTCGTTCGATTTGTTCGTCAAAAATTACAGAGCACGTTAGAAACAAACTGCAAGTCCACTTAAATTATTCAAATAAAACAATGCAACATACGGGTCTTGATAAAAATATATTTTCTCTGAAGTACGTTCTGTTCAACGTATAGCATAATATGATTATAAATAAGAAAATAGATAGTGCTTTATCCAAGAATTGGAATTTCTTTATTCTTTTCTTCTATTTCTGTGATTAATCTTCCGCCCGTGGAATACGAAACGCAAAAATAATATCGAATTCGAAGACACCGAAGTTTCCACTATTCCCATAACGTCAGAATTTAATAATAAGGTGAACCTTCCAGTAAAATTATTATTAAAGACACCGAATCACAAGAGAGAGAACAAAAAAATGGATAGACTTAGGGAAAGAGAGAAGAGGAAATTCAGTTCGTTGAAAGGAAATGTATGGATCAGGTAATTGATGCCACCCTACATTCAAGTAGACGATTTGTTTGAAATATCGAACTAATTTTTGGAGACTCGGAAACCCAGCTGCGCTAGTAAGAGCATTAAGCCTTCTTCAAGAACTAAGTTTTCATTTTCCTGGACCTAATCCAAAATATTAACAGGGATGGGGATTACGGAAGCTCACTATACTAATAATTTTTTTTTGTTCTGTTACTTGGGAAATCTCTTTGATGGTTGAATTAAACAAACTCCAAACTTTTCCTTATTTAGTTTGCATAATTTTATTGTAATCTTATTAAAGAATAAATAATGGCTATAAAAATAAAAGAAATAAAAAAAAACGTTTACATTTAGAAAGATGACGTTCATGTGTAGTGCAGGCTTTATGCAGAGAGTATCCATGACAAGATGGGGGGGGGGGGGTTAAGAAATTGAACATTTCGTTTTTCTGTAGGATGTACTGATTGTTGTGGTACCTTTATTATCATCTGGTAATGCAAAAAAAAATAATAATTTGCGAAATACATTTTCCTCCATTTATTCGATTCAGTTCTTTTACTTCATTTTAGTGTCTTGCTTTCATCGCAATCATATAACCGTTCTGGTGATCCGATTGTTAGAGGAAATATTAAATCATTGGGAATTTAAAAAGTCTAGAAATATTCTGTTATTCGTTTTTAATTACACTATTAAAGATTTTTGCATAAAAATTTTCTTATTAACTGTAATATAATTTGGAAATAAGTAAATTTAAATTTACCGGGATAAGAATAGCCTCAATGTAGCTCATGCATGTCGTACTAGGCTACTAAAATGGGTATTCAGGGAGGGTAATGGATGGCAATGCTGTTGCCAATGAAGTTTTAACACTGAGGCTCGGCTATTGCTGGTACCCTCCTGCCATGATCAGAGCTTTATATAGCTCAATAACACCCTATCCTTTCACTGTCCTCTACAGATAACGGGGAATATGAAAAGCATTCTTGCTTCGCCCACCTAGCCAGTCCTTTTAAGAACTTTAAGGATGATATCAAAATCATCAAAATGAACAGAACAGTTAATGTTTTAGTTATTAGTTTTTAATTACATTATTAAAGATTTTTACATATAAAATTTCTTATGAACTGTGATATAATTTGGGAATATGTAAATTTAAATTTACGTTTTTATATAAACATTAAATGGCATAATATTCCTTTTTATTTTTTATATAAAATCGTCAGAACAATTTGTCATAAATATATGATATCAAATCAAAATCAACAGAGCAGTTATTTTTTTCTGTTATCGTTCGCAAGGTGGTTTGCGGGATCCCAGGAGGGTATCAACATGACATAACTCTGCCAAAGAAAAAGGCAGATACTGGATAATTTTTGAACATCAACCACCTGTTGTAGGAGGTAACACGAATATTTTCTTCGAAAAATTTTTTCGATGAGTGTTTATCCATCTAGACAAGAGAATCTTAGAGAATCAGCCATGGAAAAATACAATTTCAATGGAAACATGAAAATGCAATCAAACCCATCTTCCAGGTATGTAGTTCAATAGAAACGATCAGAGATTTCCTTTAGTGCTGCCAACTTGCGCAACAGATCTAAATAATTTTAATATCTTCACGTTGATTAGGTGTTATTACTGATTTTCCCTCTTCCGATGAAGAAGGAAACCAAACTTTACATATTCCTCATTACAGAACTAAAGTATCAATCGTATTTAGAAAACCAGGCAAAGGGAAATCTCTGACCCCCCCCCCCCCGGTACATTTTCTCATTATCTTTTCAGCTTCCTCATCCCGGAAAAAGCTCTTTTAGGCACACCGGGCTTTTGTAGAACAATAGTGCAACCCAGCCATCATCTGTGAATCAGAATAAGCTAAGCAAAGCTCAAGATTCAGTTTGCCCTTCCATTTATTTGAGTATCAAGAGTGTTTCTGTTTTAATTTTCATTTCTCTATCCCTTTGATGAAGTGGAAGTTCTAAGCGCACAGACCACACTCTGAGACAGATAAAATGAAGTTCTAAATTACTCATGATTTAAAGCCAGTTACGAGCGATATATTTCATCATAAAATCAACAGTACATCAATTTTTATCTGTAGAAATTGGCAGTGGGGAGGGGAGGCACATCAGGAGTGTATTCTCCCAGAAAGACTATCTGAAGATAGGAACATAGTGCTTTTAACAGTTAATAGAGAGAGGTGTACTTTGTCCGCGCGGTTAGCCTAGTGGCTTTGCGCTTCTCAACCATATGCCTGGGGGAAGGAGTGTCCCAGGTTCGATTCCCGTCGAAGACGTGAGGAATTTGAGGATCTTCCTCAGCCAAGTTAGCCGGGCGCGGGAAGTTTGTTTTTTTTTCGCCAATTTGTCTGGCGTTTTTCATCCCGTAAGCAGGCAAACTGGCCCCATGAACATACGCTTCTACAGTCAAAATATATCCCCCTCCCCAGCAACAGGTCGGTTGGGAGTGGTACTAACAAGAAGTCACATCTAAGTAACACGCGGAGCCTGCATAGGAAGCGGGAATAGCGCTTAGTGAAAGAAGAAGAGACAGGTGTAGCTCCAATCCGTTTGGTCAGCATTGCATCAATTAGGACTAAAACCTCGTCCGTCAATGTTTGCAATTCATGGATCGCATAAAGGACCTAGATCCATGGCCATAATGTGCGTTGTAATTATCTAAATAATGCAATTCATTCTAGTCAGAATCATGATCCAGACATAAACTTTTATGGAAGGCCTGCATTAGATAATAAAAAATGAGATTACAAGGAAAAACGAAACAAAAACAACATCACATTACAGAAGATTCATTGACGCCTACATTTGTAGATCTTTTAAGTTCAAAATTCAGATCACTCAGATGAATAAATTAAAGAACTTTGTGAGAAACTGAATCAAATGGAATGTGGATTTTAAAAAATTTGCTTTTAAACAAATCTTCAGTTAAAATTAGAAGCTGTTACGTCAAGAACGAGAAAACACCCTGCATTGACAACAAATTGAGATTGACAAAAAACTAAGAAATAAATGCTATATAAATTAACATCTCCCGTGAAACAGAATTGGCTACCTTTAAAAAACTTTTAATCTATTAACAAAATGCAGGGAAATAATACTCAAAATGATTAAAATTAATAAAATAAAAGATTCTTGCAATTTAATAATTTAATGCAAGAAAAATTAAAGACACCATTAAAAATAATAAAACATGCAATGTATAAGATGAGCTCTGTAAATATCCTTTATTCTAAACCTCTTAAATCTCTTTAAGGGATTATAGAATATGTTTTTGAAATGAAATGCTAAACATAATTAAATGATATTATGAACAATTTTATAGAAAGAAAATTAAAGACAATCAACTTGAAATAATGTCGGCAATCGGATGTACCAGAAGTTAGGAGGGAACTGCAGGCTGTCCTGAAAGCAAAGAAGGCTCCTAGAGAAGATTGAATTCAAGTAGTTTTGCTGCAGTTTGGAAGTAGACAGTGGGTGATTACCTGACAAGACGGCACACCTTGTTTACAACAGAGAAAACTCCCTCAAACACGAAATAAATATATTAATTTTGGTAAAACGTAAATATCAAAAATTACAAGCCCATTACTTGATTATCAGCAGTGAATAAATTAATCGGAACATTCAAATTTTAAAGAAAAATTTCAATTTCGCAAGAAAATGTACCAAAATTAAACTCCAACTTTACCTAATAATTTATATGTGGTCCTCTGTTCCTAATAAGCTCATTAATTCGTTTAGGCATGGGCTTTACCAACGTAGAACATTTTTCTTATTTCTGCATCTTGAAACCATACTTTTATAATGGTTTGTATTAAGTTATCCTTGGTATCAAATTTTAATTTTTGAAGTCTCAGTATAGTCCACAAATTTTCTATTGGAAAATTTGTGGGCTAAAGTGGAGCACTCTTTTCTCCAATATTTTTTTATCTATTGGTCACTTTTTATCATACCGTCAACAGGCACAAAAAATCCTGGACTACAACCTCAGAAAATCTTTTTAGCTGGGTGTTGAAGAGCTTGTTGAAGGTGGGGAGAAGAAGTCTTCTCAGCCGCTGATTTGCGAACATACGGTACTCACTCTCCTTGTACAAAAAATGGCTCTCATCTGTGAATATGACCCTCTTCCATTTATTAATAGTTCAATCTTTGTGCACTTAAACTTTTGCCCACTGAAGCCTCTTTTTCTGCATAGCTTTTGTCAACAGGTGTTTCCTTTTTGGTCTGGGGGGTATTCCTCCCTGCTTCCAATAATCTTTGACGGACTGTCATGTCAGAAACATTAATCCCATGAGCTGCCGAGTCTCTATTTGAGTTCACAAATAGAGACTATCCAGCCAATCATGGATTCGTTTTGCTTTTCCTAACTTGTAAACGATCTTCAGTAAGTGTAGTTTTCCTTCATCGCTCACGTTTTTCTTTTTCTTTCATGAAAAAAAGGTACTTGTATTCCTAGGCCTCTTTAAAATCGCATGAATAGTACCCAAACCAACAAAACACTTATTGGCAAGTTGTCTCTGAATCATGGATGTGTGCTGAGAAAGAGGACATATTTTTGAACGCTTTCTTGAAGATGTATCCATTTTATAGCTACACGAAATGAATAAAACGCTACGAATTTCAACTTGTCTACACTATTAAAATGCACAACAGTATTAATAAACATCGTAGAGACAGTTGAAACACGCAGCATTCAACCAAAATAGTGAACTAAAACCAAAACTGTCGTAAACTGAAACCAAACCAAACCAAAACGTTAACTAAGATTTGGTTTGTTTGTATTAATTTGTTCGCTACGTATATCCTTCGTAAACTACAAAAAAGCATTTGACTGCATTTATAAAACGCCATTTTACAAAATGGCGACAATGAATATTGTCTCAGCCAGCACCCCATTCGAATCTCTTCCAATAATGAGAAAAGCAAGGGCTTTATTTCTCTGTCCTATATTAGTTCTATTTCCATAAAATTTTCAAAAATCCTTAAAGAACATAAAATCAAAACAGCATTCACACCTTTTGTTAAGATCAGATCACTACTTCGATCCATAAAACCTCGACATGACCTTCTAGAATTTCCACATGTGTATCGACTGTGGTGCGAATGCAGGAGACATCATACTATAGACAAACAGAAGACTTTTTCGAGTAATGCGATGAACATAACAGAGATACTAAATACCAAAGAAGAGAGGTCTCATCATCGCATGTATTCTCTCTTCAGCTGACCCAAAATACTCCTCGACAAAGAGACATTGAGTCTTATGTGCATTGAGACATTGAGACATTGAGTTTGTCTTATAAGTGCGAATTGTTACATGATTATTTTAAAACAACCCAGAGAAGAATTTTGGAACTTTGGAAATGGCATTGGCTCCCATACACCCAAATATCCTATTGGATCTCATATACCTATAAGCCGTACCATCAACTAATGGAAACATATCCTGGCTATAGCCAGGATATGATCGAAGCCAAACGCGAAAGCGAACATGCACAACATACGAAGAACTCGAAGAATCAAATTGAGTCCAATGAAACTGAGTTGATGGTAAACTTAAACAAATTGGAATTGATGGTTTATGAGAGTTTAATACCAACAGCATTATCCTGGAAGATAGAGGAGTAAATTTATATCTTCATCTAGGACAAATAATTAAAATCAAAGATGGAATGTTAGAAGGACTAAAAAAGAAGGATAAAACTATGTTGCATTGCTGGATGAAAGATATTCTCAAAGCAGATATTCCTGTTCATTTGAATGGAAAAACTTTCGACCAATGTTTCTTATCTGTAATTACATTTGGCAGTGAAATCTTGAATTTAACTCCAAATATGATTCGACTGAGAGGAATATGCTAGGGGTGACGATATTTGATACGATGATAAGATCAAATGTATTTATTAAATACATTTGAATTATTATGAATATTATGAATTATTAAATGTATTATTCATTCAAAATGGAGATGGTCAGGGTTCATTATAAATATAACGACACTGTTGTCGAAATTATTACCAGAATTTCCACATGTGTATCGATGTATGGCCTGCTTTTCTGCCAAGTTCCATCCATAGGAGACCTATGGATGGAACTTGGCAGAAAAGCAGGCCAGGAAAGAGACGGTAAGAAATTGCTAGGATTGCAATGGATGAGAAAAGCTGAAAAGAGAATTGAATTGAAGAAAGAGATAGATCTTCCTTGAATGGTGCACAAATCCAGATTGGAAAAATAAATTACAAGAAGAATAGGGTAGTTAATTTGTTCGGATGCAGTTCTTAATGAATTATTTTACGTAAATTGTTAGATTTTTTTTGAATCTACGGGATTTTTATACTGCAGACAAAAACATGCGGACGCACGGTGATCATGGACATAGAAATAGATTGTAATCCCCTATTGACTTAAACGTTGTCATTCAGATTTGAGAATTAAAAACAACGATGAATTTTCAACAAACTGTCTGAGGTTTGGCCAATTTCACGTAAATCATTACGACACTTTTACAAGTTTCTGTGGCGATAGTACCTGATGTCTTACATAGTTCAGAAAGAAATGTGATTGAAATAGCTTCATTAAAATCTTAAATTTAATAGCCAATTATTATCCAGAACATCCATTTCACAAAAATGAAAACAAATTACATTTTCTTTAAAAAAATACAGGTTTGCATCTTTTGGGTGAAACATCCCGACTTTCCGAAAGGAAAAAACCTGTCGTTTCCATCCCTGCATTTGAAAAACTCTGATTAAGTTTCTTTCCTTCGTAGAAGGGATTCGAAGTGACATTTTCCCAACGATATCGTCGAATCCGACTGAGCTATGGAGGATTGTACATAAATAATTTTTATCAAGTTTTATTTCTGTTGTGAGTCTTTCTGTCTCCTTTATTCCCCCTTCCGTCGAAAATAAAAGAAAATTTTTTTAACATTATGAAAAACAGATAGAAAGAGAAGAAGAGTTGACAGCAGCAGCAGCAGATGAGTTAAATTGTTTAATTGACACAAAAATGCATAAAGTTAGGAAAGATTCATTCAAAGAGTCATCTGGAAATTTTGTTGCGGAGAAACCATTCTAAAACACTTGGATTGAAAGAAACTACTTTTTTCCCCCTAGTTTGATCGTATAGATGGTTAGGCCTGATCGCAACTGATATAGGCATCAACACCTGTAGAAAATAAAGAGGGCACATATTTATTTTGGAAATAAATAGGTAAGTATATGTAGCTAACGGTTTTCCAGGAATTACTTGATTTTTGGGGGGCAATTTATATACATAATACAGTGGCCTCATAGCTTTAGCTACGTGTCATGTCCCCCTCCCCTACCCCCAAAAAACTGGAACAATTTCGAAAAATAAAATAAAACGCACGTTAAGCACGTTGATGATAAGATCATTCCTTATAGATGATGAGAGAATATCGCTCTAGTTAGCAATAAAGGCATGATTAATTTTGTTGTGTGCCTTTATTAATTGTAAATGAATAGATCGCATTTTATATCCTTTATAAAGAAGATAAATTTATTTTTACTCCTTTAACAGGAGAATGCCTTCAGTGAACGAGCTTATCCAATGAAATTCTACGTAACAACATGCATTCTACACACAGATGCAAACTCATGCTCGCGCAGTTGCGTGACGTCATCATTCCAAAAGCTTATTGACAACAGTCAGCGTATATTTCATTTTAAAGAAATCTGATTTTGTTTTTCTGTTTTTTTTTCCTGTCTGTTCTCATTTAAACAATAAGTCAGAAGATGGATTTATAAACATATTTTGCTGCATATCAAAATTAATTATGGACACTTCTTTCACAAAAGATAACTCGTTCTTCTTAACCCATAACAAAAAATAGTAATTAGGAGCGTCCAAGTAGACAACTCTATCGTGCAACAACAACAACAGAATAAGAATATTGCGATCCTGTTTCAACAATGCGTTAAGTATGTTGGTTACAAGGTCCCCTTATTAATTGCATTTCTTGCGCCATATACCATTCACAACTGAACCATCCATCGTTTTCGTTGAGCTGTTGAAGTCTAGGCACGCGAATGTCCATTCTAAGCGGATATCTTAAGAATGTTAGGAAACTACTTGAAAATTGCATCCAGCCGACGTTCTACTCCTTTTCATTCTTGGCTGGCTCTATTACGTGAAACCATTAAAATAATAATCATAGCTTGTGTCTTGAGAGCGTCTGTCTCCTTAGCATTTTCAGCTAGGCGCTGTTTATTCGCGAAAACTAATTTTCGTGGAGGCATTTACTCATCCTTTCTCTGGCTCTTTTCTTGACAGCGCTTTGTTGTCTGTATAATTAGATTTTTCCACTTTGTTCCATCTCTTGATGTAATTGTCTCGCTTCCCATTCCCTATAGCAGTTTACGCTACATCTTATTTTCTCTCCTACGTCAGTTATTAGCACCAAAATTAAAGAATCTCTCCCTTACGTATCTGTTCTACCTCTAGAACTATTCCTTTCCATTTCTTACTGACTTCCACTCTCCGTCTATTGCTCGCCTAATTTTACATTTCTTTCTTTTTTTTTCTTTTTTTTTTCTGTAGGTAGGAGGATTTTCTATTTCTTCGCCACTCATTTTAGGGTAAATATATACAAGCCCACGCAGACAAACTGAAAACTAAATGCAGTCTACTTACGTTTTTTTTTCCCCCCTTTTTTATGACTGAAGAGTGAAAAGATGCTATTGCGATAGCCTTTCTTCGTGGGTTAGGAATGTATTAAATTATAAAAAAGAAAAGAAAAAAGAATGTTGGATCTTAAAAATAATCATTCCCGTTTATCGTTTTTCTCAGTAAATTAGTGTACATTTCTATGTGATTGTCAAAAGATTCTGTTGCGCAAACGTTGACACCGGTTGCTAGGAGACAAATCTCTTATTCCATTGTTGCCTGCTGGAAAGGAAGTGGACTTGTTGCTAGTTTTAATGTTATACTTTTTTAACACAAAAAATATCTTTTGTAAGCACATATTGCAGTTAATTTTTATATCTTTAATTCTAAACCGATTTATATTGAATGAGATAACTGAATATTTATGAGAAATAATCATTTGAATATAGGAAATGCTATTGAGCTTAAATTTAATAACTGACTTCTGAAAATTATCTGAAGTATGCAACCATCGACAACAGACAGAATTTTATTGTGAACGATGTTTTTCTAAATTTCCATTTC
The DNA here is from genome assembly GCF_054136105.1 of Typopeltis vanoorti. Taxonomy (NCBI): domain Eukaryota; kingdom Metazoa; phylum Arthropoda; class Arachnida; order Uropygi; family Thelyphonidae; genus Typopeltis; species Typopeltis vanoorti. The sequence goes on from NC_143552.1 coordinate 142,980,079, forward strand.
CTGTTACAAAAACAGGAAATGGAATTTAATACGATAACTGTGTGAAAATCGAAAGTTGCTACTATTGACCTTCAATTTAGCGGAACGTCTGAAGGACAATAATAAATGCCAAACCCGTCGAAAATCCTTAAAATAAAGAATAAAAAAAAAGTCACGCACTGGTACATCATAACTGATTCGTTGATTATGACTGATAACGACGACAGTTCTCACTAGAAAGCACGTATCTCAGGATCATGAAAACTTGTGAGCGTGAAAGGTAGCGAAGGTTGTTCTCACACAAGATTCATGCGCTAAGTTGTATGACCTATCGCAGCTTTATTTAGAAGATACGCAGTTGCATATGTCAGATGTTTCCAACATTCCGAAGAGAATGAAGGTTGGTTTTAATCTCTTAAAATTTAAAATTAAAAAAAAAATAATAATTTGCTAAATTTAAAGCGAGAGAGAGAGAGAGAGAGAGAAAGAGAGAGAGAGAGAGAGAGAGAGAGAGAGAATATAGTTATGTAAAAGAGTGAGCGAATACAAAGAGTGAAAATAAATCAAAGAGAGAGAGAGAGAGAGAGAGAGAGAAAATACAGTTATGTGAAAAAGAGTGAATGAGTAAAAAAAGTGGAAAAAATATTGCGAGAAAGAAAAAGACAGAGAGAGAGAAAGAGAGAGAGAAAATGTGTGTTATCAGGTTACCAACTGTTATCTATTCCCGAGTGAAGAAAAAGAAAATCTTGGAAAATCTATCCCTAGATATCTTTAACCTTAGGGCTTACCGTGCCGAGTGATGGGTAGCGACCTGTGGCAATCTCTCCTTTGTACGTAATATGAATGTTTTTTTTTTTTTTTTTAGTAAGTGCAGCTATGCTTCTCTGAAGACGCTTTGCAGTCCCAGTGCGGAATGATCTCACCATTGCTTAGTCCTGTCTCATTTAACAACACAAAACACCCGGATCTTAGTCCTCTAGGCATTAACATCCTGAAATCGATGGTTTCTTAAGATTTTAAGTGCCTTTGAAACCATCTAGTTTTGCCTCACAATAGCACGAATTGACATACAGCATCTTATATTCACACAGTACTTAGAAATCTTCTTAACGCAATATAGAATGTATTAAGTGAATGCAAATATTTTCCTTTTCGATTTAAAAATATTTCTTCGTTACTTCAGGCACAATCAGCAGCTGTCTTAATGGTATTCTTCTACATAGGAAAAAAAGCCTTTCTTTCTTAGCATATCTTCAAACTATCTCCGAGATATTGTTTCTCTAAAGCGAAACACGCATTCCTATTTAATCGTTTGATTACTCTGAATGAAAATTTTTTCTTTTTCCTTCTTTTCGATGCCTTATAGTTTTCCTTTCCCCCCCCTATTTTTGCATTTTGATATTACTCATTTTAAATGCTTTTAAAAATGAATAAGTTGGATTCTCTGGCAGTGCTCTTAATTCAAATTTTCTCTTGTTTATCTTTTAGTTGAATAGCCTCAATTTGTATTTCTCCCGATTCTTATTATGGTTTTAAATTTAAATAAAAATATCATAAATGAATAAAAACTTCGCTCATTGATATAGGATCACTTATAAGTGACGTTTGCCTTAAAATTATAAAATAATAAGACTAAAGGAGAAAATACACTCTAGAAAGAAAATACTGTCAAGGACGAGAGGAATTTCAATGCCTTTCAACGTGTATGTACTCGTATGTGTGTGCGTTTTCCTTCAACCCAATGGTTGGTCGAGTATATCGATGCTACGTTACTAGGAAAGAGTGATTATAGAACAAGATGGTTTTTCTTGCTTTCCTTCTCTAGTAGTATCCTATGTCTGTCGATATTTTCATGGGGAACATTTGCTCGTTTTGAAGGGAAAAAAAAACGGAATTTCCGGGAGAAGATCCTCCTACGCATTCTCTTTGAATTTGTTCATTCTCTTTGAATGAAAAGCCCTGATAAAGCTTTTCATTCGCCATGTAGACGAGATTTATGACGTGAAATACAGTTATGTGACCTATCATAGACGACTTCATTGTGTTATAGACGGGACTCGAACCCAGATCTTTCCATCCAAGAGTACTGTCAACGTACTGAGTTCATCAGTCTTAGATGAAGGGTTTTGTGTTGGAATCTGGATTTTTTTTTTTTAAATTCAAATTCCAATTTTAAATAATACACACACTTCATGGCGTCGCAATGAATTGTATACAATCAAACGTTATTTTGATCAGATGTTCACTGCGTATATCCTGCGACAACGTAGTGTGGCTAATCGGTTAGTTTGTTAGTTAGCCCATGATGATATCGACAATGAGACTAATACGGACAAGCACGACACCATCTTAAAGTCAGTAAATTTATTGGTTATAATGTATTTTTGTGTCAGTTGAACTTGTTCTCTTGGATGCGGGAAAAGAACACTCGTTTCCAGAAGGGAAAAATTTCTCCATATCCGTATGAGACCGGTTAACTTACCTTCATTTGAAAAGCTGTGATTTAAACTCTCTACAACCAAAGAACATTGTAGAAATCGAAGAAGCTACGGAGGCTCTGCTAATCGGTGAAATAACAATCTCTCAGTCTGTATAAGCTTATTAAATACTGTATTAAATAAACGCAAAACTGTCGCGTGAAATACATAAAAGTTAATTTGATCGTTTAGTTTTTGAAGAAAACGAACGAGTCTCGAGAAATTATAAAAATACTTCACCTGCACTTCTTTTGGAATTAATTTAGCACGTCTTAAATCTTTACAAAAGAGGGGATTAGTTGGTTTTTTTTTTTTTCAATGTTAACTCGTTGAATAGAAAAGGACAAAAAGCTTTCACAAAGGAATTTTAATGTGGCTTCAAATGTGCGTTTAAAACAGTAAAAGTTAGATATGTTAGTCAAGAAAGTAATCCAGCAATTAATTTTCATCATTACTTTGTTAAAACGTGTAAATGCTAACGTGAAACATTCTACGCTGATTTCTGAGTCCACACGAATGTGGCCTAATAACGAGAACAACAGCATGATGCATAATGTATCATTGCTGAAATTGCTGAATGGGATGTAACGGCGTGCTGGATGTTGGTCAGAAGGGAAAGAGTACTTTCGATGCTTGAATTTACGGAAAATGTTATAAGCCGAATTCGATTCGATAGTTTGAATTTTTATCTCTTAAAATGGGTAAATCAGCCTTTAGAATGCACAAAATTAACAGAAATAACATCCTGACCTCATAAACTTAGTATTTTGTCGTAATGCAGTCAATAAGAGAAAATATTGGAGTAGAAGGGATGAGTGTCATTCTCTGTTTTCAACTTCTGTTACTATTTGCCGTAAGCCTTTTATAGCATCACTGCATTTGAATTATTATTATTAGTAGTAGTAGTAGTAGTATTATTATTAAGAGAGACATTCAGGAAGTCAGAGACTCATCGAGGGAGGCCACATACTACACGCACGAGCTATCATACTTATTCTTGAATTCGTTCACACTGCTTGCACTCACAACTTCCAATGACAATCCATTCTAATCATATTACGCATCACCCTCTGAGAGAAAAATCTAGCCCTCACCCCTTCTTAGAAGCCTTCATTCTCAGCTTCCAAGGATGCCCTCTCGTCCTTTCCCGACACTCCATAAATTGAAAAATTCCATCAATTGTAATCCTGTTTGACCCTTTCAGAAGTTTGTAAGTCTCAATCATATCACCCCTCCCCCTCTTTCTCCTAATTGCTAGTATCTTCAGTGTACAAATTTCCAATCTGTCTTCATAATCAGTATTCCACATATAATTAAAATCCTGATATAATTTTAATACTCTCCTTTGTATTCCCTCCAATATATCAGAATCACATCGGAAACCAGGAGACCAGACCTGCGCACAATAGTCCAAGTGAGGTCTTATCAAGGCCTTGTAAAGAAGCAAAATAACATCCTTATCTTTACATGTAAACGTTCGTTTCAGCATTGCAATTATATTTTGAGTTGTATGTGCAATCTTTGCCACATGGCCGCTGAACTGCAACTTCCTATCTATTAACACTCCACGATTCCTAGTCTCATCAGTTTCTTCTAGCATAATCCCACCAATATAATACGACATCGGATATCTAATCATGCCGAAGTGAATGACTTTATTTACGGATATTGAACTGACACCCATTTTCCCATGCCCACAAATCCAGACATCTTTGCGCACATTTGATGGGTCCGAACTGGACGAACACAAACCCTAAATCGTTCTTTCCTCGTCACCATTTACATGACAAAGCCCATTCCAGTCATTAATACAGTTATATGACATTGTTGCTCTTACACTCACATTCACACCATTCCTCCCTTTATAATTTAGTTTCCCTGACTCGCTGTGTTAGGTCTCAACCAGTTATTAGTTTTTCTAGAATTAGTCATTCAGATGTTCAAAGCTGATGTCACAAATATTTTTTGACTTCATGGAGACGCATGACTCTTTATTCATTAAAATAATTGAAAAATTGCGCATTGTAGAGAATAAGGCAATGGGTTCTACTATATACATTTGAGACAATAGACGGAAATGAAAAAAAAAAAGTAAAGGGAAGCAGAGAGAAAAAGTTGAAGAAAGATGACATGAAATATTTTATATTTCATGTCATCGCTACGCATGAAAGCTTTTGGAAACCTACCATTTAGATTACCCAAACAGTAGACAACGTAGGAATTCTGCTTTGACATCAAATTTTGGATTTGATACTACTTCAAGTCTCTGTATGAATGATGGTAACGAGTGACGATGGCCGATGAAATCTGTCTCATCTCTTTTTTTCCCCAGGACATTTTATCAACATCCTCGTTGAAGTTTGAGAATTAAAGGCAAATAGCAGCGCGCGCGCGCACTCATTCACTCATCCCCCCCCCACCCACACACACACAGAGCAGCATATAAAAAGAGTGAAGGAGATTTAAGGAGAGATAGAAAGTAAAAGATCCGCAGAGATGGAGTAGAACAGTATGAAAGAGAAAATAAGCTTGAAAAGAAAGAAGGAGAATACCCATTAAAAAAAAAAAAAAAAAAGAAAATTGAAGTAACGTTGTGATTATCGAGCTTAGCGAATAACTCCTAACCTTTGAAGCTGTTTACGCTGAAAACAAATTTGCTCAAATATAATTTCCCACTTGCATTATTCATCAGGAAATGTAACCGTTTGTAGAAGCGGACTATGAGACAGTGAGACGGATCCTTAGCCCATGCAGCTCCCTATCAACAAGCCACGAAGTATATAATTTTTGCAATCATTCACAGATCGAGTAGTCAATCACCGAACTCATAACTACTGCCGTCAAAAAACCCTCCCACTGAATTATGTGAACAGCAGCCCGCCACTATACACTGACCTACTTATCAAAGCTCCCAAATACGCTTTGTTTCTGCAGAGACAGATTACAAGCAAGTCAACTGGCTTTCCATGCTACGATTGGCTAATCAATGATGAATCACACGACAATCATGGTCAATACCAGATGACTCTTTATAGCGTCTCGGAGCCGGTTCCCTACAGCAATTCCACTGAAAGTTAAAGTTTTCAAAAACACGTGCGTCTCTTAATATATTTATTTGTTGTAGTGTGTACACAACCATCGCTAAACAATGCCGAGGAGTGTAATGAAGTGTCAAATATTAAATGAAATGCCAAATATCTGTTGTTCTACGTGTGGCAGGCTTGTACACCGATCGCCTTCTAACACGGTCATTGGTTGTCATGGTTACGATAGTTCATTGTGACCCGATAAGGCTGACGTTGTCCCATCATTTATTCATAGACACTTTGGTATGTCAGCCAAGAGAAAAAAAAAATGCGATGTTGGATACAAATTCATCTAGAAAAGAATGGATAACATGCTTAATAACATTTACAGTGACGTTAATGTACTGTACGGTATCATTATACCTGAGGCAAAAGGAAGAGCCAGTTGTAATTACCATATGAATTTGATGGCATATAATTGTTAACGAACAAACTCGCATAGATGAAATATGGCCTTCAACGAGACCTCCAATAACTGATATTATTGTGCTATTCATTGCGTAATATTCGGGCTGCAATCTAGAACACACCTACTTTTGAATATGGCAGTTTTTGCCGACTTTGCCTAGAGCGAGAGGCATCGATGAGAATCATAAAGCTAATCTAAAAGGTTTCGAAGGTGACTTTATTTCAAGCAGAATTTAATTGTCGTATAGGGTAGTTTAGGTATTGATATGTTTTAAATATACGTTGGAATATTTAGAAGATGTATCTTTCTTTCTTTTTTCCCTCTTTTGGAAATTAAACTCCTAACTGTGTAAAGAAGAGATAATATTATAACGTCAAATCGAATAAAGAAGGGTTTCACCGAGACATTATTTCGATCTTGCAATGCAGAAAGACGAGTACGCGGTTAGAACTAATAGCATTTCATAGAGGTATAGATATAGATCCAGTAGTCATATACCTTCTAGCATGACAATGTCTTATGTCATAAAACAATCATTGTAAACTTGTGGTTTGAAGAGAATAACATCGAAACTTTGCACTGGCAATCACAAAGTAAGGATTGATCATATAGACTACCTGGGGGTTTAATTGGAATGAAGAATTACAGCACTCATGATGGTGCTGGTCATTAATGGAACGTACTGATGCTTTTAAAGAGGAGAAAAAGGAATGGAATGAAGGGAAGTGGGGGTGCAGTATCATCAACATTCTACCAGAAATTAGTACAAAGCCTCAACGGACTGCAGAAGTTATTACGCTCAAGACATAATTATAGGACTACCAGAACATTCCTTTAAGAAAAGACAGAAGGAAAACATCACTCCTATATTTTGTAATTAAAAAGAAAAAAGTCTAGTCTGGCGCAGAATACAGTAGTAAAATAATCTATGGTCGAAGACTCATGTTTTAAATGTGGCAGCTTATTCAAAAGGGATGCCAAAACATCTAACTTAAACCAAAATTATTGTATTTCCTTAGAAAAAGAATTGGGAAAGTCCAATCTTTATTCATTGTAAACAATAACGTTTCGATTCTTGTGTATTGACATCATTTGTACCGTACTGAACAACTTCCCACGAAACAGACAAACTATTCAAAACAACAGACATAATACAGTAGGCTCGTAGCCTTAACTGCGGTCGTCAAACCAAAACAACCAGTCAACCAATTATACAACTGTAGCAGGAGGCTGGTATTTTTCTTTTGAAATTGTCTGTTGTTATTCTATCTTTTTCAATTGTCAACTGCACTAAGTATCGTGTGTCTACATGTTCATATATTGTTTTATTTTTAAGTGTCACAAGTGGATTATCAACATTCAGGGAAAATCAAAGACGATGGTAGGCGAATGGTGTATTGAGGTTTTCGAAAATAAACGAGTTGTGAAACATATTATTACATCATTGAACGTATAATTTTGCAATGCGACTACAGAGCCTCTCAAATGACATTTTTAATATATCCATATAACAAGAAGCAGGATTGATGTCTAGGAAGTCGAGTATTATATTAATACCTCGTATATATGTATAATTATTATTATATATGCATGTGGACATATCCAATGGAGAAGACAGCCTTATAGTTTTTACAGAAACGGGGCTAAGAACAGTCGCATTTTCAAAAAGATCTCAAGTAGCTGTTACAGTCTGTAGAATCGCAGTAGAATTTCGCCGACTTTGTTCAGCAGGGAGTTTTGGACACGTTGTGGCTCATAAATCTGTAATCAGAAATGTTGATCCCTAGTGATGGTTTCAAAGGCGAAACGCCAGCTTAAACCGCACTTTAAAAGCTTATTTGGGTCGAGTGTTACGTTGGATTCCTCTCCTTCCTTTTTTATCTAGTGGAAGAGACTGAGTTTTAGCGCGATGTGAAAGTGCATTAATATGGAGGTACTCTTCATAGCAATACAGTATATGACATGTTTTATCAATGGTATACAATGACCGGAGAATCATAAACGGAATGCAAAAACTATTGGCGAAAATACACTTTGGTAGCGAGGGCTAAGGATTAAGAACTTGGCAGAACGACAATGTTCCTTGTAATCCTCGTTGACAAATGCTCAGTCTTCTGGATTTGTCGGTGTCCTGGCAAACTTAGAATCAAGATCTTAGATCTTGATTCTAAGTTTAAAATTCTCATTCTATAAACATCCAGTTGAATGTTTATAGAATGAGTTGGACGGTTGTGTGAAAAATAGTCAGTGGAGTTCAATTTACGGGTTGAATTAAATGTCCTGCATGCGTGTTTTGCATAAAAAACGTGTGATATATCAGAGGAAATATGTCATTTACTTCGCGTGCTGTATTACAATTAAAAGAAAGCATCAGATCATCTTAAAATATACATATAGTTGTGCTTCTGAATTTTCTTTTGAGTTATAATACTTTTGAAAGCATGGCATAATATCCGTAGAGCAGCCCAAGGATATCGCGACTTCAGACTTGTAATTTGTAAGTCCTGAGGTCCTGAGTCTGATTCTTATTTAGGAAGAAAATGTCCCTCGAGACACCAATCACCCGAATATCATTTTAGTTTAAGCTTATATGATCGCTTCCATTTTCTGGCTATTCCACAATATAATGTAGGATTGCAATATCCATCATATCCACACATGAAATAGCGAATGCAGAGCTTCACATTTTTTATTAAAAATGGAAGAAAGCCTGAACGTGTGTCACGGTGAACATCTCTCCAATCTTAACAGAAAGCTGACACCTACCTTGCTTCGAATACGAAAAAGGTTTCGTTTACAAATGCTTGCTGTTCGTCACACCAGCTGTTCACGAACATTTATTCCTCTTACAAACTGGATTTTACCCCTAAAATTATTTTTCTCATCCGTAAACAGTTTTAAAGTAGCACTTTTTTTCGACGCTCACCCATTTGATCAAGTCAGTGCACTATTTGTTTCTGAGTAGGTACTTTCATTCACCACAAGTACAGTTATCAGCACCATTCGCAAATTCTGCCCAACTGCAAATGTGTTTCCAGTAATTTCATTCCAACCCTTGTATTAACATAAATGGTCATTTAAATAGAACAACAAACCACGTTGTTTGCTGTTTGGAGCTGATTTTACTATCATGCAAATTTGCTAATAGATGACCTCAGTTTGCTAGAGATAGTCGTTCAGGAATCCATCACCTGAGAATTAATATAAAATATAAATAATTTAAATTAATTAACTACAAGAATATTTATGACATTTGCTTATAGTAGGATAGACATGAAGTGAAAAAAAAAATGAACGTATTGAAAAGTAATTAATCGCTTTTCTCAATAGATAATCAGCCCCCTAACGACTTCGCTAAACTCTGTAATCTTTAAATACAAAACAAAAGATAGTGACTCATTCGATATCTTGTGTCTTTACGGTGAACAAAATGAGTTCGCATGTAATGATGGTGGCAAACATGAAAATGCTTTAAAAGAAATACAAAAATTCAACTTTTGTTCGAAAACGGTAGCATTTGATAATGTTTCGAAAGTAATCCGCTTAAGTGCCCGGATCAGAGAAGGTATTGTTATCTTCTAAGCCTTTCCAGATAGCAGGTGTTCTAATAATAAGGAAATTAACTTCTACAAAAGTTTTCGCATTGATTTGTACGCCGTAGGACTTTGCGATGGAATAAAATCGAAAACTGGGTGTTGCTTAATGTGTGCAAGGAAATTAAAAAGAAAAAAAATGGCCATGGGTTTAAATATCTCTGGCCTAAAATATTGCTGATGAGATCGATAATGTTACCGGCATGGTTGATTGAACATAAAGATTGCTAGTGATGGTATCCATAGATACATAAATACAGACAGAAGCCTGCGTAATAGCATACATTTTTCTTTCGTCAAATCATCTGCAGATGGTAAAAAAAAAAAAAAAAATAGAAGAAGGCGACCAACGTTAGACAACATTCACGGGCTCTATACATATCGACTGTTTCCTTTAGCATGGTAAGGGCAAAAAAAAGTTGGGCTAGTTGCTTGATCCTAGGGTATTTGTTTGCGTGCGATACCTGTGGGCAAACGTGGTTCAATATCCATGCTAAAAAAAAAAAAATACGAAAACGCAATTTCCATAGGAATTTTCAGGAAGGTGTCACTGAAGGTCATCTTATTTTACTGTAGTCTAGAGGTCGTTTCGACTGCTTAAAAGAGATTCGAGTTTTAATTTTTTTTTCTTATTATTTTTCGTCAATTAATCTTTATGATCATTTAGGTGAATAATGAAAATAAAACATAATTTTGAAGGCAATTTCAAAATTATTTTAAAAATAATGAAGAATTATTAAATCAATAACAAATATTTAAAATTTTTTTTATAAAATTTAGAAAAATTTTAAATATTTCTGAATTTATATGCTACACCATTTAATTGCTTGATTGTAAATGCTATTTAATCTTTTTACAAGATAGAGTTGGCTTTGGGGGGAGGGTAATGGATGGCAATGCTGTAGCCAATGAAGTTCTAACTGAGGCTCGGCTATTGCTGTTACCCTCCTGCCATGATCAGAGCTTTAATAGCTCAATAACACCTTATCCCTACACCGTCCTCTACAGATAACGGGGAAGATGAAAAGCATTCTTGCTTCGCCCCTTTAAGCCAGTCCTTATAAGGTATAAGTTGGCTTTGATTTCCCGGCAGGATGAGAAGAAATAGTCCTTTTTAGGACTTCCAGGGTAACAAATAGCAATGCTGAACCGAGGAAGTAAACTGAGGTTCGGCTGTTGCTGTTATCCTGGGTGTGAGTTTTTGAGTTCGCTCCCTTGGGGTTTTTGCCTTAAGGGAGCACCTTGAGTTTCCGGGGAAGGTGTTCTCCGGCAGGGCCCGCTGAGGGGTTCTTGTCGGTGAATTATTTTCCTCGGAATTTGAGCGGTTCTGCTCAGGAGTCGGGGAGCCCATCGGGGTGCTAGGATGGGGCGGCCGACACTGAGTGGAACCAACGCTGAGCGGTTCTGCTTAAACGGGGAGCCCGTCGGCGTGCTTGGACGGGGCGGCCGTCAATGAGTGGAACCAACGCTGAGACATGGACGGTCTTTCGCCCACTATGGAGTGGCCTAGAGATCGTCCGATTTTTTGAGATTTTACCCTTTACTTACTAACCAGGACTTCCAGGGTAACAAATAGCAATGCTGAACCGAGGAAGTAAACTGAGGTTCGGCTGTTGCTGTTATCCTGGGTGTGAGTTTTTGAGTTCGCTCCCTTAGGGTTTTTGCCTTAAGGGAGCACCTTGAGTCTCCGGGGAAGGTGTTCTCCGGCAGGGCCCGCTGAGGGGTTCTTTTCGGTGAATTATTTTCCTCGGAATTTGAGCGGTTCTGCTCAGGAGTCGGGGAGCCCATCGGGGTGCTAGGATGGGGCGGCCGACACTGAGTGGAACCAACGCTGAGCGGTTCTGCTTAAACGGGGAGCCCGTCGGGGTGCTTGGACGGGGCGGCCGTCAATGAGTGGAACCAACGCTGAGACATGGACGGTCTTTCGCCCACTATGGAGTGGCCTAGAGATCGTCCGATTTTTTGAGATTTTACCCTTTACTTACTAATCAGGACTTCCAGGGTAACAATTAGCAATGCTGAACCGAGGAAGTAAACTGAGGTTCGGTTGTTGCTGTTATCCTGGGTGTGAGTTTTTGAGTTCGCTCCCTTGGGGTTTTTGCCTTAAGGGAGCACCTTGAGTCTCCGGAAAAGGTGTTCTCCGGCAGGGCCCGCTGAGGGGTTCTTGTCGGTGAATTATTTTCCTCGGAATTTGAGCGGTTCTGCTCAGGAGTCGGGGAGCCCATCGGGGTGCTAGGATGGGGCGGCCGACACTGAGTGGAGCCAACGCTGAGCGGTTCTGCTTAAACGGGGAGCCCGTCGGGGTGCTTGGACGGAGCGGCCGTCAATGAGTGGAACCAACGTAGAGACATGGACGGTCTTTCGCCCACTACGGAGTGGCCTAGAGATCGTCCGATTTTTTGAGATTTTACCCTTTACTTACTAATCAGGACTTCCAGGGTAACAATTAGCAATGCTGAACCGAGGAAGTAAACTGAGGTTCGGTTGTTGCTGTTATCCTGGGTGTGAGTTTTTGAGTTCGCTCCCTTGGGGTTTTTGCCTTAAGGGAGCACCTTGAGTCTCCGGAAAAGGTGTTCTCCGGCAGGGCCCGCTGAGGGGTTCTTGTCGGTGAATTATTTTCCTCGGAATTTGAGCGGTTCTGCTCAGGAGTCGGGGAGCCCATCGGGGTGCTAGGATGGGGCGGCCGACACTGAGTGGAGCCAACGCTGAGCGGTTCTGCTTAAACGGGGAGCCCGTCGGGGTGCTTGGACGGAGCGGCCGTCAATGAGTGGAACCAACGTAGAGACATGGACGGTCTTTCGCCCACTACGGAGTGGCCTAGAGATCGTCCGATTTTTTGAGATTTTTACCCTTTACTTACTAATCAGGACTTCCAGGGTAACAAATAGCAATGCTGAACCGAGGAAGTAAACTGAGGTTCGGCTGTTGCTGTTATCCTGGGTGTGAGTTTTTGAGTTAGCTCCCTTAGGGTTTTTGCCTTAAGGGAGCACCTTGAGTCTCCGGGGAAGGTGTTCTCCGGCAGGGCCCGTTGAGGGGTTCGTGTCGGTGAATTATTTTCCTCGGAATTTGAGCGGTTCTGCTCAGGAGTCGGGGAGCCCATCGGGGTGCTAGGATGGGGCGGCCGACACTGAGTGGAACCAACGCTGAGCGGTTCTGCTTAAACGGGGAGCCCGTCGGGGTGCTTGGACGGGGCGGCCGTCAATGAGTGGAACCAACGCTCAGACATGGACGGTCTTTCGCCCACTATGGAGTGGCCTAAAGATCGTCCGATTTTTTGAGATTTTACCCTTTACTTACTAATCAGGACTTCCAGGGTAACAAATAGCAATGCTGAACCAAGGAAGTAAACTGAGGTTCGGCTGTTGCTGTTATCCTGGGTGTGAGTTTTTGAGTTTGCTCCCTTAGGGTTTTTGCCTTAAGGGAGCACTTTGAGTCTCAGGGGAAGGTGTTCTCCGGCACCGCCCGCTGAGGGGTTCTTGTCGGTGAATTATTTTCCTCGGAATTTGAGCGGTTCTGCTCAGTAGTCGGGGTGGTAGGACGGGGCGGCCGACACTGAGTGGAACCAACGCTGAGCGGTTCTGCTAGGACGGGGAGCCCGTCGGGGTGCTAGGACGCGGCGGCCGTCACTGAGTGGAAACAATGCTGAGATATGGACGGTCTTTCGCCCACTATGGAGTGGCCTAGAGATCGTCCGATTTTTTGAGATTTTACCCTTTACTTACTAATCAGGGTAACAAATGGCAATGCTATAGCCAATGAAGTTTTAACTGAGGCTCGGCTATTGCCGTTACCCAGCCATGACTAGTGCTTTTTAGCTCAACAACACTCCATCCACACAGATTTACTTCATTCAGATGACGGGATAAAGAGTCAAGGACTCAGTCCATCGCCCAGTTCCTTAAAGAACTTAAGAGTTGGCTTTATGTGATCAGTCGACCGTGAGATGCGGTGATTGATTCATTCAATCCAATACCATTGGAGGGTAATGGATGGCAATGCTGTAGCCAATGAAGTTCTAACTGAAGCTCGGCTATTGCTGTTACCCTCCTGCCATGATCAGAGCTTTAATAGCCCATTAGCACCTTATCCCTACACTGTCCTCTACAGATAACGGGGAAGATGAAAAGCATTCTTGCTTCGCCCCTTTAAGCAATTCCTTATAAGGACTATAAGAGTTGGCTTTATGTGATCAATCGACAGTGAGATGCGGTGATTGATTCATTCAATCCAATACCCGTGGAGGGTAATGGATGGCAATGCTGTAGCTAATGAAGTTCTAACTGAGCCCCGGCTATTGTTGTTACCCTCCTGCCATGATCAGAGCTTTAATAGCTCAATAACACCTTATCCATACACTGTCCTCTACAGATAACGGGGAAGATCAAAAGCATTCTTGCTTCGCCCCTTTAAGCAAGTCCTTATAAGGACTATAAGGATAAGGACGAGAGAGTGAGGGTTTACCCATGGAGGGTAATGGATGGCAATGCTGTAGCTAATGAAGTTCTAACTGAGCCCCGGCTATTGTTGTTACCCTCCTGCCATGATCAGAGCTTTAATAGCTCAATAACACCTTATCCTTACACTGTCCTCTACAGATAACGGGGAAGATGAAAAGCATTCTTGCTTCGCCCCTTTAAGCCAGTCCTTATAATGACGATAGAGTGAGGATTGATTCATTCAATCCAATACCCTTGGAGGGTAATGGATGGCAATGCTGTATCCAATGAAGTTCTAACTGAGGCTCGGCTATTGCTGTTACTCTCCTGCCATGATCAGAGCTTTAATTGCTCAATAACACCATATCCCTACACTGTCCGCCATAGATAACGGGGAAGATGAAAAGCATTCTTGCTTCTCCCCTTGAAGCCAGTCCTTATAAGGATATTGCTCAATAACACCATATCCCTACACTGTCCTCCATAGATAACGGGGAAGATGAAAAGAATTCTTGCTTCGCCCCTTTAAGCCAGTCCTTATAAGGATAAGGACGAGAGAGTGAGAATATTTAAGGTGGATGGTTGGAGAGAGTGAGAATAGAAATCGACCGTGAGATCCGGTGATTAATACCCTTGGGGGGGGGTAATGGATGGCAATGCTGTAGCCAATGAAGTACTGACTGAGGCTCGGCTATTACTGTTACCCTCCTGCCATGATCAGAGCTTAATAGCTCAATAACACCTTATCTCTACACTGTCTTCTACATAGAACGGGGAAGATGAAACGCATTCTTGCTTCGCCCATTTAAGCCAGCCCTAATAAGAACACTATTTAAATCTTTTTACGAGATGGATTTCATGTTTTTTTTTTTTTTTAGGATTTCATGCATATTTAAATTTAAATATCTTATTTTAGAAAGAAATATTTGGATTTAATTTACTGCAGATCAATTGCTTGAAAAAAGTTGGAATAGTGAGAAAAAAATGGTTAAACTATTCCTTTGTAGTTTCTTTATCTTCAGGCAACTCGATTTGTTCAAGTTTTTTTTTCTTCTCGGAGACGGGATAAATCGTCCTCAGAACCATTGTTCATGACTTTGTGCCTTTGAAATAATTCTAAACAATGACAAAGTTTCACCGCGGTTGCTGTTCGATCTGTTTTGAAAACGAGAACTGCACGTATGTGTATATGTATCGTAAATCAGAAAGAATTCTACATTTTACCTCGCAGATTTCTATTCTGGAATAAAATGTTAAATTCTCTAGCTATACAACACCTCCTGGTAAACATAAAAGTATTTATTCACCAAAAGTTAATACAAGCGAAAATTAGATAAATGTGTGTTAAGGAGACTTTGAAAGAAGGTAAATTTACACAAAAATTTAGTTACTTTTAAATAGAACTAGTCTGGACGAAAAATAGGGTCTTTTTCAAGAAACAAGTCCCATAAACTGTATGCTGCAAATGCAACTTTTTGCTATTTTATTTTAAACATGAGAATTTTAAAAATTCAGTATACTTAAAACATGGACATTAAGAACAATATATCCTGATTTCTGATTTAATAATTATATAGGATTGCTTGGAATATATGGAGATTGAGTTGTGGGTAGGTACCTAAACGGACTGTTTCTAACGTGTTATTAAAATTGTTTACGCAAGATACTCCAAAGTGTTTGATATTTAAGATTCAAATTCCTCTCTAAGTATTTAAATTTTTTTAGTAATTTGAAATTTTAAATATATAGCATTATGAAACGAGTTATAAATAAGATAATAAATAATAAATATTTTAATATTTTATTAAAATATTTTAAATTTCCTTGCTACACCTTATTTTAAATTGTATAAAATATCGTCATTATACAAACAACTGCATTAATATTTTAATGAGTGGGGGATCAATCGACCGTGAGATGCGGTGATTGATTCATTCATTCAATCCAATATCCTTGGAGGGTAATGGATGGCAATGCTGTAGCCAATGAAGTTCTAACTGAGGCTCGGCTATTGCTGTTATTCTCCTGCCATGATCAGAGCTTTAATTGCTCAATAACACCTTATCCATACACTGTCCTCTACAGATAACGGGGAAGATGAAAAGCATTCTTGCTTCGCCCCTTTAAGCCAGTCCTTATAAGGATAAGGACTAATATTTTAATGGGAAGGGGGAGGTGAGATGCGGTGATTGATTCATCAATCCAATACCTTTGGAGGGTAATGGATAGCAATGCTGTAGTTAATGAAGCTCTAACTGAGGCTCGGCTATTGCTGTTACCCTCCTGCCATGATCAGAGCTTTAATAATAGCTCAATAACCTTATCCCTACACTGTCCGCTACAGATAACGGGGAATATGAAAAGCATTCTTGCTTCGCCCCTTTAAGCCAGTCCTTATAAGGATAATATTTTAATTTTCAAAGGAGTGTAACATTGTTAGCAAGGTTTTTTTTAGTTGGTTTTCGAGTTAAAATCATTTATGTTGTCCGTTGTAGTTCTCTATAAGCATGAAATCAGCTGCACTTTTTATTGGCCCTTTACGGATATTTAAATAAGATCAACATACTAAGAACACATTTTAAAAAGCGAGTTATTGAAAATGAAAGACAATCCCTTCCGACCTGGATTGGCTGCGTCTCTCTATGACGTTTTCCAAGCGCGCTAGCTGTCCTAATTTTTCCGACTAGTATTACATATTAGAATGAGATGTATGGCCTGTCATGGCCACCTGTCTTCGCCAGTCCCCCCATCTCAGTTCCTGTAATAAATAATGTTTTCCTCAGCCTCAGATCGCTTCTGTCTAACGACGCATGCAAGTCGACACTCCGACTTAGCAGGGATTCGTTGTTGCCACCCCTCCTCCATTTTCCTCCCTTTTCCAACACTGCTAACGTTTAGGGTGTGTTCTCATGGTGAAGTGGTCGCTTGTAAATTGTGTTTGGGCTTGTCATTTGGTACCGATGGCATTACTTAAATGCCATTCGTCTATTCTTTCCTCTGTCATCATTTGCCAGTTATTCGCTTGGATCAAACAGAACATCCTTAATTTTTATTTCTAGAAGTTAGATTATATCACTGGAAAAGAATGAAAAATAAAAAAATATTCACTTTATTATGGCTTTAGAAACGAAGCTAAGCCGATTTCCAAATTATGTGATATTTATTAAGCTAGAAAACTCTTGAAAAGATGTATAAAATGATCTTAGTCACTTATCATTAAAATAGCTGATGATTTAATAAACAAATGGCTAATGAATTTTTATTTCCTTTCATAATATGAGTTGATATAGATCTTCAGTATACATTCAGTTGATATAGAGCTTAAGCCTATTTAAGATGAGCTTAAGCCTATTTAAGACTTTATTTAATTTTGCTTCCATTTTTTACCCTTCTAAACAATCATCTCAGCTATGAATAACTATTATTATTATTAGTAGTAGTAGTAGTACCAAGGTAAAAAGAGGAGCGATTCCAGGCACGTCCGTTCACGTCCGAGGTGTGTGTATGCGTGCGTGCGACCATGTGTGTGTGTGTGTGTGCGTGTGAATGAATTTCTCATCGTACGGCAGTAGTGAATATCAGACCTATCATATCAGTATCCTACGTCCACGTCCATCACAGCAATCAAACCAATAAACAATAAATAACCGGTGACATCCTCAGATAAGCATACTAAAAAGGATGCAAGCTGAGACATTACATCTCAATCGAAATCAACACAAAGAAAAAAACCCATTTATTACATTGAAGTGCTGTAGTTACAGCGCTTAAATACATTAAAGCAAAAATTGTAAATGTATATCATTTATTGTTATTGTATAAATACTGTAAAATGTAATCTTATTCAACCGCTATAAATTACGAACTACAGTAACAATTATTAATATATTATACAAAAAAGAGGAAAATTTGTACGAATTTCATTATTTAAAAAACAAACAAACCCAGACCAATATGTTTTGTAAACGTATAATATATAATCATAAATTTAATAAGAAAAAAATATTGAATTTTTTTATAGAAATCTGATGTGAAAAATGAACCATAATCTGCAGCATTTAGTTGCAGTACTTTGTAAAATAAGATGTTGGAATATCACTTAAGACGATTATTGCATATATGTAAATATTTTGAGATCAATAAAAATTGCTATTATTATTATTAATTTAAAAAAATGCATGTTCTAATTCTACGAACTGTGACATAAACGAAGAACTCAGCAATGAAACTTTTGTATCATGGTGTTAAAAAAGGTGTAACTATTTTTGAAGAGCAATAAGTTTATTATTGTTATTAAAAAGCTTATTATTATTATTATTATTATTATTATTTACATATATCAATTCCACTTATTGTAACAAATGTTTATATTACAGTGCTAATTTTTATTTACATGTAATTTCTTTGAAAGAGAATAAATATTAAAACATTAAAAAGTATTATTATTATTATTATTATTATTATTATTATTATTATTATTATTATTATTATTATTATTATTATTATTATTATATCAGTGCTAACTTCTGCCCATAATATAACAATTTTATTTCACAATGATAGTAAGCACATATGTACGGTTTTGCTTGCGCCTACCAGGTGGCAGTGTAGTGTATTTGTTCTCTATCATCTGAAAGATAACGCATTTAAATGGAATTTTTATATAGCTGTTTAATAATCAACTTACATTGTTTATGATTTATTTATACATATCTACATGGAGGCATCACTTTAACACGTTCATTGCCAATCACGCGATATCGCGCGATGCGAGTTCTCACCAAACGGCCGATCACGCGTTATCGCGTTGACGTCGCTAACTAAATAAAAAAATAAAATCAAATTTGGCCACCACACGAAATTCCAATTTTCAGCTTGGCAATGAGGGATGCATCGATTTTACCATCTTGAATGATTTTTTTTTACAAACCGCAACACGGAACAGCAATTGTAATAGAAACAGTTGTATAAATAAAATATTTTAAAGCTTAAAACGAACATATTGATTTTAAAAGAAAACCTCTTTCCTTAAACCATGTCTGGACCTGTTTTAAAGGCAAAATATATTCCAAAATATATAATTAATCCTCTTTGTGTGGCAGGAAACTGTATACTATTGGAGGTGAAAATATTCCTAATACATCTTGAACAAGTATAGAAATAAATTTGAAGTTTCCTAAAAAAAGTGTATTAAGAACATTCTTTATATAGCAACATCATTCATGATCATTGTAATTGAATCGAGAGCGGTGTTTGTATGTGATGTAGACAGCGTTATTAATTGCCATGGTAGGCTATTTTTTTTCTTCATGTCGAATTATTTTGCAAAATCAAAATGTTTCGATAAATCCTGTATAAATATCATAAGGAGACTGGGAATAATTTAAATTTTAATCTCTACTAGTTTCGTATGCATCATAGCACATTCCTTCAAGAGAGTGAAATAAGCACGTAAACTAATACTACATTGACTACGAGAAATCCATGGAAAACTATATCCCTTGAAACACGCTCAGTGTTGTACTGGATCTCTGGGATTTATCAACGGTAGAACGACGGAAATATCACTGTGACAACCACAATACGCAGTAGAAGACAAAAGATTTGTAACCGAAAACGTCCCTAAACGTTCTTGACGTTGTATGAGGAGAGCAATTCAACTCATACACGATCTTTACCTCACAGTTTCACTACACCCTCTATTTCACAAATGCAGTGTTTCAGCTATGTGTCTCTTCTATGGGTACTTCCATGGTCACTGGTGCCCAGAACTAGCAACCATCATTTCTCCATTTTTTTTCTTTTTAAAATAAAAGCAGCTTTCCAACATCTCTTTTCATTCAAACTACAAACTCGTCAAACCTGCTTCTTTTCCTCCTCATTTATTCCACCTATCTTTGTCCTCTTGAATAGTCTTCCTTATGGAGTGTTCCCCAACGTCACGAGGAAGACTATTCAAGAGGACAAAAAAAAAAAAAGAAGACAAGAGGTCAATAGATTTTCTTCTTTTCCATTCCTTATCTGTACCACATAGATGGCGCTGATTCTTTATCTCATGTATGGAATAAATAGAAAACTTAACTACTGAAAATTTTGTATGAAAATCAGCAATAAAAAGACAAAGACAATGCAAATAGACAGCAGAAGCATTGAAAATATCAACTTAATTGTGAATAGCGAACCTCTAGCTGGTATGGTAGGAAGTCAACTGAATACATGTATATGGAATAAGAGAGAAATTAGTCAAAACACTAAACTAGCTGTATACAAGACCGCAGTCAAGCCAGTTTTAACTTATGGACCTGAGAGCTCGGTTAGAAATAAAACACTTGACCAAAGACTAGAGACCGCAGATATGAGTCCAGAGAAAGATTAGGGGCATGAACAGATGGCATCAATGGCAATAACATCTTAAAAACGAGGATATTAGGAAAGAACTTAACATCGTTAGCATCCAGTGTGTTAGTAGAGCTAATCTCAGGTGGTATGGTCACTTAAACAGAATGGGCGAGGAAAGATTAGCAAAACAAATGTTCGCTGCCAGGATGACAGGAAAAAGACTGAGAGGAAGACCAAGATGTAGGTGGATTGATACAGTAAAAAGTGCCTCAGAAGACAGAAATATAAGATCTGATAATGTTGGAGTCTTGACAGAGAACAGACTGATTTGGAGGAAAAGTGTTGATAAGAAGTTAGTAATGATGTAGGTTCTTCATGTGGTACTATCATATCCTGTACACCCACTTGAGGATACATGTCAGGAATTTGATGATAAATAAATAAATTCCGTCTGATGATACAGCGTTCTCCTCTTTTTACGGGAGTTCACGGTACCATCTAGTCTCTCCAAATTTTATCCGGGCTCCGGAACCGGCATAGGCTGACGAATCAGACCTATGGCTGGGTCAGTACTCCTGACTGTAATCCATGTGTGTCCTTGGACCGATTTGCCTGCTTGCAGGATTAAAAACACCAGATAAACTGCCAGAAAAACCCTGCCCTCCACGCCCAAGATCGGCTAATTGGCTATGGCTGAGGAAGATCCTCGAACTCCTCACGTCGTTGACGGGAATCGAACCTAGGACACTCCTTCCCCAGTCATATGGTTGCAAAGCGCAAAGCCACTAGGCTAACCGCGCGGACAATTTGATGATGATGATGATGATGATGAAGTACTGAAATTTCCAAATATTCAAATAGGAGTGTAACTTTCCAAAAGCTGATATTACATCTTATTCTTATACCATATATGCAATAAATATAACTCTATAATAGTCTAACATTGTTTGTTTATTAATAGATACTACTATCTTATTAGTAGTAAAAATAATAATTTGAAGATAGTCGGTATGTTCTTCCTGTTAGGACGCCAGGAAGGGGAATTCAAATTTATTTACTAGAAAATAACGAGCAACAGCTAATCGACTTTTGGTTGTTCAAGTTAAAGAACGGTGTGTGGTTTAATTGGCTAGAATTTATTTGAAGTTTAACATCTTTGCAAACGAAGATTCATGTTTCCATGTGGTTATTTCTTATTCTCAAGGTTCCTTTCTGAACCCAGCTGGTTATCATTAATGAAGATTTTTTTGTCCTCTGCGAGCCGTCCGTGCAAGAAGATGAAGGGCGTAATTTCTACTAATCGATAAGGTGGCCTAGTTTTGCTTGTACGGAGAGATACGTTTAGTCTGCTTAACCAGTGATTATGCCACCCTTGATTTACATGATTCCCAACTCAAGAATGTTGTGATTTATGGAAAAAAAATCGTGTGGATTAAATTTAATGCTTCTAGTCACAGCGTGTTTTTTTTTCTTCACGGCAAACACTCATCAGTTCGGTAGGGCGCTTCGTGGTTTCGTCCGAGGGTGCTCATTTTATCATCATTTGGATTGATGAACGCCACAACAATCAGCCGTCCGTCTTGTTATTATTCTGCGCGCGCAATTTAGAAGATGTAATTTTAATATGGAATTCATCGCTTATGTAAGCGAGCAGACGAGGAGAGAAAGATAGAAGCAGAGAGGATTATTTTTTTAAAAATATAGAGATGTATTCGATAGAAGGAGAGCAAGAAGATAAAAAGAGAGAAAAAACAGAAAGAAGAAAGAATTAAAGAATGGTAAGATGTGGAGAGAGAGAGAGAGAGAGAGAGAGAGAGATTAAAACTAAGATGAAAATAATTTAATTATAATAGAAAAGAAAATTAAAAATAGATTAAAAAAACTAATATTTTAAGCATCATTTTGCGTTTGTATTCCTAAATGCATCTAGTCCAGGTATTCAAGATTTCTTAAAAAATTTTAATAACTACTGTAATAAATTTGTCCTAAAAATCAATAATAAAAGACAAACCAAGATCCTTAAAAACATTAATTGCAGCTGAATGGAGAACATATATACTACAAGTCAAAACATTTCATCCAATAATGCACAATTTTAGTGAAGATGACAAATTGAATATGATAATAGAATAACCAAAGCTCATATTGTGGGGTGCCAACCGAATAAATTTTTATGGATTAAGAGAATAGTATTCGAAATACTAAACTTCTTATACAAGAATTCATTCCAACTACATTTACCTTATGGATTCCAGAGCTTGGTTAGAAAAGGAAAGATATGAGAAAAATGAGGAAAGTAAACAGGTGGCATCAGTAGCAGAATCATATTAGAAATGAGGATATTAGGATAGAACTTAATATTGTGAGCATTCAGGAATGTGTGAGCGGAGATAAAGCAACAAAGCTATGAGATTAGTGTATCATGTCAATAAACTGCTCATGTTCTGCTTCCTCAGGAAAGGATGCAAAACAAGTGTTTTAATGCCGTTGTAGTAGATTTTTCTTCGTATATTATCCGTATTTCTCCGGTACATTCTTCGTACAGGAGAAATTCGAAGATCTAGGTGGGATGATGCAGTTAGATATGCCTAGGAAGACCAAAATATAAAATATCTATTAAGGACACATATCAGTGAATTTTAGGATGATTATAATGATATTAAAACATTATCCATCAACTGTTATTCTAATATTTTTTTAAATACACAATAAACTAACGATCAGTTCATATTGTAACAAATTCGTGCATATATTTACATGCATAATTGAGAAAGAGGCATGTATTCAAAATCTCTCTATGAGTGGAAAATTTTATTCAGCCATTTTTAGGCAAGGCTAAGTAATGAGCAGTGAAAGTTTGCAATTTGCTAGTCTATCTTGCTTCATCCTGCCGTCAGTAAGCATTTGAAAGATATCATTCTATAGGTAGAGCTGGACTCAGGAAGTTAAAGAAACAGTCAAGGAAAATCAAGCATATCGAAAGTTCCTGGCAAGTAAGTCAGCTCTTAGGGAATACAGATAAAAATATAAGAAAGCAAAACACTGTGTAAAATTAGATAAACATAAGAACATTGAACATTTGGTAAGAACATTGAAAATATATATCAGTAAGATGATAAAATATTCTGGAGGCTATTGAAAAAGCTTGGAAATGAAAGAAAGGGTACTGTAAAAGGAATCAGAGATGATAAAGGGGGACATGAAAACTGAACATGACGATATTCCAGATGTATGGAGTAATTACTTTGAAAAATTGCTAAATGAAACAAGCGGTGACAGCATGATGGTAGAAAACACTTAACAGAAATGTCATCTGGAATATATATCTGTACTTGAAGTAGGAAAAGCTATCACAAACCTGAAATGTGGAAAGGCAGCTGGAGTAGATAATATTCGACCGGAAATGTTAAAATATGGAGGAATAAAAGTTTTACAGTGGCTGCACTGCATAATTCAGAAGGCCTGGCCAGAGAGTCGAGTTCCAGATGATTGGAGTAGAGCGCTCATAGTATCCATCTATAAAAAAACGGAATAAAGTTGAATATAAGAATTACAGAAGAATTTCTCTACTGAATGCTCCTGGTAAGATTTATGCAAGTATTCTTGAGAAACAGCTAAGAAAAATTGTGGACGAGAAGCTTGGAGTAGCACAAAGCTAGATTCATACCAAACAAATATCGTCAGGATCAGATTTTCACTTTAAGATAAATAGTCGGGAAATCATGGGTATATAACAAGGATCTGAATTTAGGTTTTGTAGGTCTAGAAAATTCATATGACAAGGTGTCCAGGAGAAAGCTTTTCGAAACCCTACAATTTTTTGGGGTGAATGAAACATTCTACAGAGCAATACATAGTGTATATTTAAGATGTAAGACAGCAATTAGAATTGAAGGAAATACGGAAAGATAGTTTGATGTAAAATCTGGTGTCAGACAAGGATGTGCATTACCTCCACTATTATTCATTATGTATATGTATCACATTATGAAGGAAAGCGGTATTAAATCTGATATCACAATTGGTGATGTTAATCGTAGCTCTTTACTTTATGCATGATGTTATATTTCTGAATAAATCCAGTAGAAGTCTGCAAGATTCTATAACTAAATTTAATAACTGTTGTAATAAATTTGATATGAAACTCAGCAATAAAAAAAAATACAAAGACAAGGAATATAGTCAGAAGCATTAAAAATATCAACTGCATTGAGAATGGAGAACCTATAGACAAGTAAACCATTTCAACTATTTAGATGCAATTTTTAGTGAAGATGGCAAATTAAATTTGGAAATAGACAGCAGAATTAGCAAAGCTGGTATGATAGGAAGTCAGTTGAATAAATGTATATGGCATAATATAAGAGAGAAATTAGTCGGAACACTAAATTAGCTGTATACAAGACGGTGTTCAATCCAATTTTAACTAATGGACCCTGAGAGCTGAGTGAGACATAAAACACTTGATCAAAGACTAGAGACCACAGTTATGAGAGAGAGTCCTGAGAAGATTAGGGGCGTGAACAGATGGCATCAATAGGAATCTCATATTAAAAATGAGGATATTAGGAAAGAACTTGAAATTGTTAATATTCAGGAATGTGCTAGCAGAGCTAATCTCAGGAGGTATGGTCACTTAAACAGAATGGAAGAGGAAAGATTAGCAAAACGAGTGTTCGCTGCCAGGATAGCAGAAAAAAAGACCCAGAGGAAGAAAGATATAGGTGGATTGGTTCAGTAAAATGCGCCTTAGAAGACAGAAATATAAGATCTGATAATATTGGAATGTTGACAGATAATGCGGAGGGAAATTGTTGATAGGTAGTTAGTAATGATGTAAGTGTGCAATGCTATCGTAAGATCCTGTAATCTCCCCCTGAGGGTATATGCCAGGAATTTGATGATGATGAATTAGAGCTGGTTACCTTATCCCAAATCTAAAATACTTGTAAAGATCGCTACTGTCGGCAAATAGATTTTATTATTTAGTTTATATATATTTTTTAAATGTGATATTTATTTCTTTATCATTGTTTATTTAATTAAATTTCTTAAGTCCCGTTATTCCCGACGGAAGCAGACAGGAGGTGTTTTAACTCTAATTAACACTGGTCTCCAACCTTATCCGTCATCAACAGCTGAGCACAAGGCCATCAATGATTTGCTAGACATCAGGGAAGAGAGCAGCCTACTACTGTCGCCATGTTAACTTTCTAACAGGTGTATATATATATATATGTATATACATACATGTGTGTGTACTACCCACTCCAGTGCTTATATTTATAATTACTCGAGTATGATACTAAGTATACGAAACGCTCTGTATTTAAACATGTTTCGAGATTTGCATAAAGTTTTTAACATAATATTCGTAGGTTTGAAATAAAATATTTCTGCTGAACTAAATTATTAATTAAGGTTGTTTAACCAACGTTTTTTCTGACAGCTTCTTAACTTTGGTTGTTTCCGCTGTAATTCGAAATCGAATACCTTTGTTCTTGAGTTCAGAAAAACACTAACAATTGTTGTTAGCATAATAATTGTAAATTATAACATGAAAATATGTGAATATTCTACGATATGGTGTAATATAGTCTGCGAGGTTATGCGCTTCACAACCATATGCCTGTGGAAGGAATGAATGTCCTAGGTTCGATTCTCGTCGACGACA
Source organism: Typopeltis vanoorti (assembly GCF_054136105.1). Classification (NCBI taxonomy): domain Eukaryota; kingdom Metazoa; phylum Arthropoda; class Arachnida; order Uropygi; family Thelyphonidae; genus Typopeltis; species Typopeltis vanoorti. The sequence goes on from NC_143552.1 coordinate 143,006,072, forward strand.
TGAGGAACTTAACGATCTTCTTCAGCCATAGCCAAGTTAGCCGGTCTTGTGAGTGGACAGCAGGATTTTTCCTTCCGCAAAACAGGCAAATCGGCCCCGTGAACACACGCTTTGACAGACATGGGATACTACCGGGAATAAGGAGCAACCAATCTATTCCGTGGGATTATCGGTTACGGAAGCTTACGCGGTAAAATGCGGAGGCCTGCGCGAAAGCGTAACATACGATGATAATGTAATATCAATGTAGATCTAAAATCTTGCCAAGATTTTAGTATGTCGTAAAAAAAAAGAGTATCTTACGACTATTTTTGGGGAAAAATCCTTCTATGAAGAGTAATAATATTTCAATGATATGAAAAGTTTAAAAAAGTAATTTTAAACTAATTTTAGAAATTTATTACAAACATTTTTTAAAGTAAAATATATACCGTATATGTCGGAGTATAAGACGACTCGCAAATACTACAGAAAACCCCTCGAAACTATGTGTCGTCTAATACGACGAGTATAAAAAGGGAAGCTTAATTTCTTGAATGAATATTTAGGTATATAGTTACAATACATCGTTATACAAGAAAATAGGAGTGTTTATAAACAAATCAGATTAATTTTTTGTTACATAAATTTATTTAAAATATTACAACAGATATAAGTCTTAAAAAACAAATAATAATTATTAACCTCAATTTTCAGGTTATTTTTCTTCATCATCTGTTGAAAATAGTTCCTCAGATTCATTGTTTAAATGATCGTCATATGGATCCCAGTTCGAATCCCGTGAATTGATTTCGTTTTCATCGTCATCAGTGTCCCACAACAAATCATCTTCCGTACCATCCATAAGATTAGAGATAGCACACTTTTTAAATGATTTTATTACAGTCTTCTACTTTTTTGTTGCTTATCAAATTGTTTTTGCTACTTTATTGCTTATACCAAAGCTCATAGCAGTTTTCTCCATATATCCAACATTTGACAATAGAAATTTATGCTCTTGTCTCAACTGAATAATAAATTAATGGAAACTGGTAAGTTTGTGGTCAAGATCTGCTGATAGTTTTTCAGCAATTTTCGTTTTTTGTCGTATTACCAGATTTTTTCTGTTCATAAAACGATTACATCATCCTGAAGTAGCTTGAAATTTTTTACTTTCAACCGGATTCAATCTTGACCATTTTAGTGCATATGCTCTAATCTTATTTCTTGCAAGATAACCATTCTGCCTTTGTTCAAATACGCATTCTGCAACTTGATTTTCCAGTTGCAGCCATCAGGTGATCCCCGTTCTCATCGCATAATTTTCTTTGGCAATTTTTTTAAATTATCTTCTTTCTTCCTCCATTCTCTTACCATCTTCTCGGTTATGTCAAACTTTCTTGCAGCAGCATAGTTATTAGTTTGCTTTGCCATTTCAATTATCCTTATTTTAAATCGAGCTTCATACTTTCTTCGCTTTGTTGATGGTTCCATGATTTTAAATGATAACAATTTTATAATCCTCAAATTTAAAAAAAGTGCAAAATTATTAATTAATTAAAATTAGGGTTAATCACTTTTAATTATGGTGATTCGCGTAAATATGCAAAAAAATAATAAAATAAAAGAAAAAATAATAACGGATATGCATAGATATAAAAATAATGGATATAACAACAATACCTAACGTTGCATTAATACAAGAAAGAAGAAATTCGGGGGGGGGTCGTCTTATACAACCGACATAAGCTTAAAACCTAAAAATAGCCTAAAATTTAGGCCTCGTCTTATACGCCAACATATACGGTAAATGTTACTATTATTTACTGTATAAATAAACAAAATACTAAGTGTAACATAATCGAATAATTGTGACATAATAATACATTAAGAAATTTAATATGAACCGCTTTTTATCACAATTATTACAAAATTAATATATTAATATTAATACATATGAATTTCCCTTACTGATATCTTCCTTACTTACGTAAGAAATTTACCAACCGTTATAGTCCTTATAAGGACTGGCTTAAAGGAACGAAGCAAGATTGCTTTTCTTATTCCCCGTTGTCTGTAGAGGGCAGTGTAAGGATAAGGTGTTATTGAGCTATAAAGCTCTGATCATGGCAAGAGGGTAACAGCAATAGCCGAGCCTCAGTTAGAACTACATTGGCTACAGCATTGCCATCCATTACCCTCCCTGGGTACCAATTAGTCGCCTCGTATGACATGCATTAGCTACAGTGGTGATACTTAAGTAAAGCTAATCTCTAAAAATTCGGACGATCCCTAGACCACTCAGTAGTGGCCGAAAGACCGTCCATCTCAGCGTTGGCTCCACTCAGTGATGGAGTTCCACCCACACAACACCACCGAGCAGAACCGCTCATATTTTCCGAAGAAAAGCATTCACCGACAAAGTCCCTCAGCGGGTCGTGCCGGAGAACACTTCCCCGGAGACTCAAATTGCTACCTTAAGACAAACACCTTAAGAGAGCGAACTCAAACTCTGGAATCTCAGCGTCCAATTAGTCGCCTCTTACGACATGCTTGGATTTGCATTGGTGATACGTAAATATAACTAATCTCTAAAAATTAAGACGAGTGGTGTCCTTCATAATTATATAAATTTTTGGATTAGCAAAATAATTATTGCTTTTTTTTTAATAAATAGCACTTACAAATTTATATTTCGAATGTTTTATATGACAGAACTGTTTATCTAATGGATTAAAAAACCAAATTTCCTTTGGATATACCTCGCTAGAGTCACGTTTAAAGGATTCTGCTATAAAACCTAGTATTGTGTTTACAAACACAATATTACATTATTGTAGTTTTCTGTATAAAAACAAAAAATGGTTCATGATAGATAAAATATTATTACACCGATGGAAAAAAACCAAGCTGAACAGGGAGAAACTGCGCATAAGTCCGGCTAACTTGTCTATGGTAGATTCTTGAGTTCTTCACGTCTCCGACGAGATTCGAACCGAGGACACCTTTTTCCCCGTTTATGGTTGAGAAGCACACAGCCACTAGGCTAACCGCGCAAGTTAATTACACACTAAGGTTTATTTATTTTTGTTTATATTTATTGGATACCAAATATTAACATAGAATGCTAATATTTGGTATCCAAGAATATTATTTTAAACTGGCAATCAGATAAGGATTTGAAAGTCTAAACTTGATAAATTTAGATCGAGATAAATTTCCATCAGTGAAAATAACAGAAATAAATAAATAGCTTCATAAATAAATGTAAAATAGGATTTTTGGTCTCATGAATGTCAATAGTAACAAGTTCGTAGGAATTATGCTTTGAAAAATATTGAAGAGGAAAAATATTTTGTTATCTACTGCATTCGAGCCTTCTTAGCTCAGTCGGTATGGATGAAACCCTTTGGTCGGAAAGATCTGGGTTCGATTCCCGTCAGTGACGTGAGGAAGTTATCTGGTCTCTTTCGACTAAAGGCGAGTTAGCCGGTTTTATACGGAATTTTTTCACCCGAAAAGGCGGGTTTTTCGTCACCCCAGAACAGGTAACCCGGCCCCATGAACACACGCTTCTACAGACATAGGACACCTCCAGGAATAAGGAGTAACCAACCTATTCCGTAGGATTTCGGTTCCCAATGCGTGCAAGGTAAAATGTACGCGTGATTTGGATTAGGATACTGCATTCATTATATTTACCAAAACGAATCTTCACAAAAAAAAACAAAAAAACGGCTTCAAATTGGTGATTGAAATCTTAAGAAAACTCGGAATCAACTTTTGAAAGAAAAATTACACACAGACACACACACACACACACACACAAAGAGAGATTATTATTATTATTATTATTATTATCATTATTATTATTATTATTATTATTATTATTATTATTATTATTATTATTTGTTATACAAGTATTGCCATGGATTCAGGCGACTCCGAGGAAGCCTCGTTATTCACAGAACACCTATCACACCTCCGCTTTAACTCATTCACTGTGCTGAAACACTTTGCAATCCTCTGGCATTCCATTCCATCCATTCACCACATTCCAATAAAAAAATGTAATGGTAACATCTTTGCTAACCACAGTTATACAATTTCCACGAGTGTCCCCCTGTCCTCATCCTGCCATGTATAGAAATAAGAGTTCGGTGTCAATCCAATAAAACCCCTTTAATAACTTATTTGCCTCTATCTTGTCCCCTTGTTTTACGCTTATCGGCCAGTTTTTGAAGCCCATAATCCATTAATCTATTCTTTCTTACAGGGGGCATTCCATAGACCTGCCACAATGTTTGTCATTCGCCTCTGGATCCTCTCCACCACCACTGTTTGAAAGAAAGAAAGAACATATTATAGTGCAAAAGAGAAAAAACTAATAAAAAGATTCTCGTAACAAAAACCCAAAATATAAAAAAATTAGACTATTTGAAAATAAATAACAAAAAGAATGAATGTAACTAAAGCATAGAACCAGAATGGAAATAAATTTTTAAAAATACTGCAAAAGTAATAATGAGAGAGAGAGAGAGAGAGAGAGAGAGAGAGAGATGATATTTAATAATAGTATTGAAATACATAAAGACATTCGATTTCTCTGTCGCTATGGTAACCTGTAAAAGGATATTCCGAAACTGCACCATAACTTCAGCCACTATTGTCTTTCTAAATCCTTCCCTTTTCTTTTATAAGCCAACAAAAAAAAAAGGTAGCCACCTTTCATATCCATGTTTTTTTAACTCAATAAAAGCCAAAATATTGTAGAAACACTCATGCTTCTGTTTTGTCGTCTGAATGTTTTGCCATGTTTCTTACATTATCCGATCATCAGATGTATTAGGTTTATCCCACTGGCCACCTTCTTCTATGTCATAAAGCAGAAGATGCATCCGAAGCCAATACGGCTATGGGTCTCCTATCGCCACTGTAAGAAATATCAAATGTTTTCAATGGATAATGATAGAACAAGAGAACACCGTGTAACTTACGTTTGACTGTTAGACTGTGCTATAAAATTCTATCAGACTCCATCGGAAGAAGAAAAAGATATAATTCACATAACTGGATTTGTGTAACCATCGAAGTACAAAAATTGTTTTACCAAATGTCTGTTTTTTTATTTATTTATGTGTGTCTCTCTATTTGTTTATTGTTTTTTATATATATAGAATGATAATTTTTAATAAATCCCATGAATCTGTCAGGCTAAAAAATTATAGCCTAAATTTTCACCCCAATTGAGTTTATTTTAAGGGGCCTAAGATGGTATTTTTCATAAATTACTTGTTTTCATGAGGGAGAAAAAATACATTTTATAATCCTGAAATCATAATGCAAATGTCAAACAAACTTTTCATTTCACACCTAAACAAAAGTTCTAGAATTGCGTGCTGAAAAAACAGAGTCAAACTTAGAAACGGAAACCGACAAGCGTTCTACGAACTGAACATAAGTGTCAGACTGAGTGACAATATGCAGCCAGGAGAATGCTGATAATGGTCTGTATGTCAATCCTGTGAAAATATTCTGACATTTGTCACATTAGTATGTCACTGGAATTTGTAATATAGCTATAATACGCCGCACTTCGCACATAGAAAATTAAAAATATACTGACATTACACGTGAGGGTTTGCTAAAAATACCTATTTCTTTAAACACAATGCTAAAGTCAATAAGCGCCAAAGGTCCACCCATTGGTGTATTTGGTAGTAGAGAACATAAAATGTATGTAGTTTTAAGATTCAGCATTCAGAATTGAAAAACAAAAAACCTAATACAGCAAAGCGAGAAGTATTTCTAGTTAAATATAGTTAAATAAATAAATTATATCACTATATAATTTTATAATACGTTTATATAAAGTTCTTAAAAGAACTGGGCGATGGACTGAGTCCTTGACTCTTTATCCCGTCATCTGAATGAAGAAAATCTGTGTAGATGGAGTGTTATTGAGCTAAAAAGCTCTAGCCATGGCTGGGTAACGGTAATAGCCGTTAAAACTTCATTGGTTACAGCAGTTAAAACTTCATTGGTTACAGCATTGCCATTTGTTACCCTGATTAGTAAGTAAAGGGTAAAATCTCAAAAAATCGGACGATCTCTAGGCCACTCCATAGTGGGCGAAAGACCGTCCATATCTCAGCGTTGGTTCCACTCAGTGACGGCCGCCCCGTCCTAGCACCCCAACGGGCTCCGCGTCCTAGCAGAACCGCTCAGCGTTGGTTCCACTCAGTGTCGGCCGCCCCGTTCTAGTACCCCGACTACTGAGCAGAACCACTCAAATTCCGAGGAAAATAATTCACCGACAAGAACCCCTCAGCGGGCCATGCCGGAGAACACCTTCCCCGGAGACTCAAAGTGCTCCCCTAAGGCAAAAACCCTAAGTGGGCGAACTCAAAAACTCATCACCCAGGATAACAGCAACAGCCGAACCTCAGTTAACTTCCTTGGTTCAGCATTGCTAATTGTTACCCTGGAAGTCCTGATTAGTAAGTAAAGGGTAAAATCTCAAAAAATCGGACGATCTCTAGGCCACTCCATAGTGGGCGAAAGACCGTCCATGTCTCAGCGTTGGTTCCACTTAGTGACGGCCGCCCCATCCTAGCACCCCGACGGGCTCCCCGTTTAAGCAGAACCGCTCAGCATTGGTTCCACTCTGTGTCGGCCGCCCCGTCCTAGCACCCCGACGGGCTCTCCGACTACTGAGAAGAACCGCTCAAATTCCGAGGAAAATAATTCACCGACAAGAACCCCTCAGCGGGCCATGCCGGAGAACACCTTCCCCGGAGACTCAAGGTGCTCCCTTAAGACAAAAACCCTAAGGGAGCGAACTCAAAAACTCACACCCAGGATAACAGCAACAGCGGAACCTCAGTTTACTTCCTTGGTTCAGCATTGCTAATTGTTACCCTGGAAGTCCTAAAAAGGACTTTTTTTACATTCCCCACGTTTATATATATATATATATATATATATATATATAAATTATATCACTATAAAATTTTATAATACGTTTATAAATGGTGTTTATGTCTTTGTTAACAGGAAGATATAAAACATTTTTATGAAATCATAAAAAAATTTAGAATATGATTTTAGAATAGAGAATATTATAATTCCAGTCCTATTTTATAGCTAAATATAGAAAAAACTTAACAAAGCTTTGAACATTTATCACAAGCAGCGTTTCGAAACAAACATGAATATTAACTACCTGGTAAACTTTCGAAACAAACATGAATATTAACTACCTGGTAAACTTTCGAAACAAACATGAATATTAACTACCTGGTAAACTTTCGAAACTTTTTAAAGCTTATTGTTAAATTTAGTCATAAAATATAAAATATAGCTGCATCTATAATACTTATGTTTTAGCACCTTATCTACAATTTAATGCTTTTCAAATTTATATTTCAGTGAATTAGGTTATAATGACAATAATATTAATAAAAAAAATTACAAATTGAGATATGGACTTTCATGTATAATGAAGAGAAATATTTTTTATTAAATTTGATTGGTTTATATCATTAATTAATTTAACATGTTCGCTCTCATTTTTTTATTAATTTCTAATATTTAATAATTATTAATTTCTTTATAAATTAAACAATTTCTATATGTATTATAGAAATTTAAAAATTTCTATATTTAGTATAAAATATAACTGGATTCATTATAACTTCTGTTTTAATATCTTATCCATTCAAATTGATTCTCTGTATTTCAGAGAATGCAATGTTGTTATTATTATTATTATTATTATTATTATTATTATTATTATTATTATTATTATTATTATTTGGAAATTCAAACACGGACCTCCATATATCACTACGGTCCATGTTTGAATTTGCCTGTCAGTTGTTAATTTGACGTCTTTGTTCTCAAATTTTGTCATTATTATTTTCCTTATGAATAAAACAATCCCTAAGTAAAGTAAGTCGTTAAACATGAAGATTATCAGTCCATCTATAAATAAAAATATAGAAATTTCGATCCACTAATATATGCTGAAAAAAAGTATATGCACAGAAATAAAAAAATCTTAAACACTTTATGCCAAGTATATTAATGCCTAAGCACTTTTTATTTCTATTTAACTAAATGAAATTTTTATTTAAATATAAAACATTCATAATTTTTATTTGAAAAATTTTAATAACTTAATTTTAGTATTAATTATTATTTTCTATACACAAAGACACCATAATTTATTTCATATATAGAAATATATAATATCATGCCCTGACTAATTTTCCGAAGTTGATTGTATTGTATATTGTAGAATTTTATCATAGTGATTACAAGACAAAATCGCAACGAAGGAAAATTATCTCGCTTACTTTCAAAAGCTGAATTCTAACATCCATAGTGGAAATTCAAAATTAGAGTCAGAATGCTGAATATCGATGGAATATTCTTAATGCTTTGCTCACTTAGTGCCATAGCCGTATTTATCTTAGAAATATGCAAATTTACTCACTAATAGGAGTTCATTCGTTGAATTGAACTGCAAAGGTATTTATTCTACGTCGCCCGAAGATAGAGTTTCTGATTTAATCTCTCAATGTCTTTTAGTGCTAGATGTAACTTAACCCCGAGGGCCAATACGTGAGCAGAATCAACTCTCGCGTTTCTCTCTCCTCGGTTGGAAACAAATGCACGATTATTGCGAACGGAGCTTACTCGGTTGACATGTATTTTTGATCGCACTTAATCTGGTACAAACGAATTCTTCTCATAATCGCTTTGTCAGAATAAGCGAAGGGATGCGAAGAATATCTTGAAGTAAGGGTTTGTCTCGGTAGGGCATTTTAAGAAGAAATCATGTGACTAATACATTTCAGTGGCCTCCGTTTGACATTGCAACCGATCTACACTCTTGTCCTACTTTTCCTTTGGCCTGACGTCCTCATTTCGTTTACTGTTCTACTTGATGTGATTCGACACGCTCAGTTTTGAGTCTCTCTCGACCATTTTATCGTTTTTCTCTTTCTATCTCTCTTGAATCTGTTTCTTCCATTATCCTGCCTAATTTTCTCTGTGTTTCCTTTTAATATTGCTTTATTATACCTGTCTCTTTTCTTTTTATTTTTCTCTATCTCTCTTTCATTTTTTTCTGTTTCTTCCTTTATTCCAGCTCATTTTTTTGCGTATTCCCTTTTAACATTCATTATTTCTCTGCACGGTTCTCATCAAGTTACTAACTCACTGACTCTTTCTTTCTCTCTCTCTCAATTCTTTCTTTCTGTTTTTCTCTTTCTCCCACTCACACACTCTCTATATATCTCTCTGCTTCTTTCACTTTCTCTCTCTCATTCAGCGTCCCCCTCTCACTCACTGTCTTGTTATTTTGTTCTCTCAATCACATAGTCTCTCTCTCTCTCTCTCTCTCTCTCTCTCTCTCTCTCTCTCTCTCTCTCTCTCTCTCTCTCTCTCTCATTAAAACTGTTCTGCGCCGTATGTCAGGATGTCGCTATTAATAAAGGTGGATGCCGATATGGCCATACTGTTGCGTACCGCCCCTCCCCCAAGGAATACCCTAATTTTTTACCTTAACAATAGTCAAAGATAGTGTATATTGCTGTTATAATAATGAAATAAAGTATCTATAGTCGGTAAATTATTTGTGTTTGTTACTATGAGACGGAATTTTATACAGACAAGTAGGATTACCTAACCGACAGGTGTCATGGTATTATGTCTAAAATGACACCAGCTTTTCGCTTCTTCTTCAACCTTAGAAAATTAAAGACGGAAACGTACGTGAAATAAACATATTAGTTGTAATTTTTTGTCTAATTATCATACGTATCCTATACAATAAAAAATGGAACATAAAATAAAATTACAATATAATAATCAATTTCAACAAGCGCCACTACAGCATCAGTAGTGCAACAGAAGGTTAGTCAATTCCCAATAAAAATACGATAATATAATAACCAGGAATTTGCATAAAAATTCTTGATCACTTATTGTGTGTTCCATTGTTGTTATTGTAGTGAGTACGCCTGATACTTGGGCGAGAATTTTATAGCTAATAAATTTATTTCAAGTGCGTTTAAGTTTCTGTATTTAATTTTTTTTTGTGTGTCAGCTTACGTACCTATATTAAAACATTCTTCATCAACTCATCCGACCTTAGGACGGGCAGGGTTCGGTCCCCTGATTAACACTTTCATTGCCAAGCTGAAAATTGGAATTTCGTGTGGTGGCCAAATTTTTTTTATTTAGTTAGCGACGTTCACGCGATAACGCGTGATCGACAGTTTGGTGAGGGCTCGCATCGCGTGATTGGCAATGAACGTGTTGAGGGTTATAGCGAATTAATGCAACCAGCAAGCCACACTTTTGCTGTATCCCCTAAGGACAATATCCACACCTGTAGATCTATGTATTCATTCAGTTGGTTTGTAATTTTTAGGGGCGTAAACCCCAACTTTTCGGGGAAAAAACTTCGCTATTTCCCTTATGGGGCCAGCTAACCCACCATTAGATTGAAAACACGTGATAAAGGTTCCTTACATTATAGAGTAGATTCGAACTCGGGTCTATTCAACAAAATGGCTCACCTATGACTACTGAGCTAGTGGAGGCTGTTTTTCACTTCTTTACACTATTTTATGAAACACTTTATTTATTTATTCGTATGGAGTTTCCTTCCTTTTTCTCCCCGTCCCTATTGGGGGGTTAAGTATTTATGGCTATAGATCCGTGTGTGTTCATGGGACCGGTTTGCTTGCTTGCGGGATGAAAAACGCCAGATAAACTGGAGTAAAAAAACCCTACTGCCCGCGCCCAAGACCGACTAACTTGGCTATGGCTGAGGAAGATCCTCAAATTCCTCACGTCTTCGACGGGAATCGAACCTGGGACACTCCTTCCCCAGTCATATGGTTGTGAAGCGCACAGCCACTAGGCTAACCGAGCGGATATGAAACACTGAAACTCGTACAATGAGCTAAATCCTATTGCGCATCTCTTCCAGCGTAATTTTCATCCCCTTTTTTCTTTACATATTAGGCCAAAGGCGGTAATAGATAATAGCGATTTATAAGAAGTTAATACCGCTTCTTATAAATCGAACTTTGGGAATGATACGGAAGTCAGTAAGTTTTTTAATTTGTTACGGTCAATTTACGTGTTGTCCGGAAGGTTTAACTGTATACTCTTCAGAGGGAAACATATTTGAGTTTTTCATATGGATTTCTTTCAGTTCCAGACGGAATTCGAACCCACATTTTGTTCCAACTAAGAGACTTGGTCGTACACACACTGCTAAGAAATCCTGTGTAAATTCGTCTTTTTAATCATACTTCTTTAATTACTTATTTTTCTAGTTTTTGTGACTTCAGTAGTACGTATCATAAACACGATACCACAATTAACATGCAGTTCTCTTTAATTTATTCCTGTTTGTGCTCAATGATGAGCTGCTTAGTGTAACATAAAGCAAACCGATGCATTCTATCCACTCTAGAAAGAGATGAGTTCTTGGCTTGCTTTGATTGGTTGGTTTATTTCAGAATTGTTAAATAAAATCTAAATGAAGCACTTTAAATTCCAAGCCATCCTGTAGCCAGTGACAGTTCTATAGGTTGTATATATATTTTTAATTCTATCGTGGCTTCGTTAGTGACTCCGTTGTGAATAATAAGAGCAATAAAGCTGCATAATAACAGAGTGAATGCTTACTTTGGGAACATTATCATGGAGAAAGTTAAAAGAAACCGAAGATAATGTTTATTCTCTAGTGCAGATTGCTCTTAACGATCTCCAAGCGAATCACTTTTTGCTAGTCAAATGGATGCACTCGAGAGGTGAAAAAGAGAAATAAAGGTAATTATACTCACGAACTAGAAATATCAACACATTAGTTTGATGTTTTTTTTGGTTATCATGTAGAAGAGAGATTGCTTTATAACCGGATAGGCTTCTGACCAAGATATTTTGCAAATAATCCGTAGTAATGCCCAGGATAAATGCGAATTTTTCAATTTAACGTCCGCAGTTTATCACAAAGGTCATATTTGACATCAAGATAGCTTTCGAAAGCTTTCCATTTATTTACATAAAACAGGTTTGCTATCATAAAGATATTGGTACCTTAGCTTCCACTGAAACGCTTGGAAAAGAGATGCTTGGGTTAATAATAGCTGGCACCGGCGCATAGCCGTGCTAAGTGATGGATCCTCGTTTGAGTAATTGTCTTCGAGTTTAATTCTGTTCGGTAAAAAAGTCAGTGTTCCATGATTTAGCTTTGTGATTAATGAATCTCCATCTTGTTTATTATACAGCCGTTTAGAACTTTATCAGAAACTTCTTTACGTTTTCACAAATATCACGCAATCTTCTGTTTACTAGAGAATATATCAAAACTTTTATGAATTTTAATTCATTCATAACTCCTGGCAGTTTCTAAAGCTGTCTAAAATTCATCAAGGAAAATAAGCTGATTCTAGAAAGATATTTAAATACTTTTCCATGACTGATTATAAAATATGCTTGGGGTTTTAAAACATACACACGTGTTGTGAAAAAGATCAAAGTACTGATTATGACACAAGTCCATTTATATGAATATATTATAATGCAAGTAATTTTAGTAATTGATTCATCTGCTGCGATTTTTGTACTTATATAAATAATTTATAATATTCTCTTGGTTATTTCATTTAACCTTTTATCAGAAGATTAAGAATTAATTAACTAATTAATTCTTAATCTTTTCAAAAAAAAGAAATATATATATATACATATATATATATTTTTTTTTCTTTTGAGATGGACTGACTCCTTGGCTCTTTATCCCTTCATCTCATTGAATATGAATATGTCTATGGGGTGTTATTGAGCTAAAAGCTCTAGTCATGGCTGGGTAATGGCAATAGCCGAGCCTCAGTTAAAACTTCATTGGCTACAGCATTGCTATCCATTACCCTCCCTGGGTTCCCATTTTAGTCGCCTCGTACGACATGCATGGGCCACATGAGGCTGGTATATAAGTAAAGCCCTCTCTAAAAATTAAGACGATCCCTAGACCATTCCATAGCCGAAAGATCGTCCAACTCAGCGTCGATTACACTCAGTGACCCCCCCCCACCACCACCACTGAGCAGAACCGCTCATATTCCAGGGAAAAGCATCCACTGACGAGGCCCCTAACGGGCCACGTCGGAGAACACCCTCCAGAGACCAAAAATGCTCTCCCAGGGCAAACCCCCCGAAATCAAACCCCGCCTCACCGGGGAGCAAAATTCTGGAAGAAACCTAAGAGAGTAAAACTCTCAAAACTCTGCGTCCCCTTTAGTCGCCTCTTACGACATGTATGGGCTATAGTAGAGCTATTAGTAGAATTTATCCCGGCCACCACACGGGGACTCTTAATATATATATTTTTTTAGGGGGGGGGAAGTGGACTGATTCCTTGATGCTTCATCTGATTGACAAAATCTGTGTGGATAGGGTGCATGGCAATAGCTGAGCCTCAGTTAAAACTTCATTGGCTACAGCACTGCCATCCGTTACCCTCGATATATATATATATATATATATATATATATATATATATATATATATATATATATATATATATATATATATATATATTTATTTATCCCGGCCACCACAGGGGACTCTTAATATATATATATATATATTTAGGGGGGGGGGGAGTGGACTGATTCCTTGACGCTTCATCTGATTGACGAAAATCTGTGTGGATGGGGTGTTATTGAGCTAAAAGCTCTGGTCATGGCAATAGCTGAGCCTCAGTTAAAACTTCATTGGCTACAGCATTGCCATCCGTTATCCTCGATATATACGTATATATATAAATAAAAGTTTCGTTAAATAAATTAATTATATATATATACCTCATAATTAATTTAATACCTCTTAATTAATATATACCTCATAATTAATTTAATACCTCTTAATTAATATATTATACCTCTTATTTAATTTAATACCTTTTAATTAATAATCAATGCAGTCCTTATAAGGACTGGCTTAAAGGGGCGAAGCAAGTATGCTTTTAATCTTCCCCGTTATCTGTAGAGGACAGTGTAGGGATAAGGTGTTATTCAGCTATTAAAGCTCTGATCATGGCAGGAGGGTAACAGCAATAGCCGAGCCTCAGTTAGAACTTCATTGGCTACAGCATTGCTATCCATTATCCTCCAAGGGTATTGGATTGAATGAATCAATCACCGCATCTCACGGTCGATTCAATCAATCAATGTAGTTAATAAATTAACGTTACTTATATTTAAAATTATTATTTTTGAAAATAGTGTCGGAATAATTTTTTAAATTATATTAATTATATTTGTTATTTAATAAATGATCATAAAATTTAAATATGTATTTATTATTATAAAGAATTTTTATAAATAAGTTAACATCAGGAAACTTGTTTATTGAGTCGGTTCTGGTTTTTAATCCAATCTCAAGTGCGAAGAACCTTAAGTGGCAGGGTTTTCCTCCCAGAAAATCCTGTTTTTTTTTTTATTTTATTCCGCAAAGCAGACAAACGAGACAGAAGAATACACGCAATTATCAGTCATTATAAAGATTCTACTTATCTTCTACCGAATATAACATTATAAATATACATTATTATATTATAATAATGTTAATTTCTAAATTAACACTATACAGATAGGATTAATTAATCGTACTATCAGAGTATTTATTTTAAATTCAGTGAAGTTAAGATATTTGGCCATAACCAGGTGGTCACTGTATCGCTAACATGTAAGGGGAAAATCAGAATTACTGCCATCTATTCCACCCATATTAAAAACATTATACTTAATGGGTTTTACATTTAATTTAAATATATTTTAAATGACGTTTGAATGTGATATTTAGAGTTACAACCCGATAATTAAAAGGATTTTGTTTTGATTTGGATCCGTTTTGATGGAGAAAAAAATCCCAGATTTCAAGCCGACAGGATAAAGATGGATTGCTTTTTATTTTTCTGTAATATATGCCTTCTAAATGAGCTTACAGATATTTACTCTAGAATTCAGAAGAACATCAAAAATTGAAATGATTCAATTATCAAAAAATTATCAAAAGCCATTATCAAAAATATTATCAAAGCATTATATATAATATAATGCTTTGATAACATATTTTATGATTATTCCTATTATAAAATGATCGGTGGCTTATTCTACGATGT
This sequence comes from Typopeltis vanoorti, assembly GCF_054136105.1. Lineage (NCBI taxonomy): Eukaryota > Metazoa > Arthropoda > Arachnida > Uropygi > Thelyphonidae > Typopeltis > Typopeltis vanoorti. The sequence goes on from NC_143552.1 coordinate 143,021,265, forward strand.
AATTTCGGAATTTTTTTCAGTATCAATTTGCGCAGTTCCTCACACGATACATTAGCCTTCCGTCTAAACCCTCTTCCATATCTGAATTGAAAATTTAATAACATTTCACTGTCTTAGTCAAGCAACCGTCGAATTTAAACTCATTATTGGACTGTGGTCTGATTCATTTGTGCAAAGGATTCTAATAATCTTTCTCATAATGAAGTAATTTCACCAATGTACCGTTGTGATCAATTATACACAGCAAATTCGTGATCCATATAACTTTTGCAGACGTGCGTGTTGGATGAATACGTTGCTTACCGAGTGTTGAAGCCGAACTGTGCTACTACCTTCTAACTACCTTTGACAGTGAGAAACCATTCACCTGGTGTTGTTCACTGGCAGACTATTGACGCTACGCATGTGTGAACTAGAACTTCCGGTACACTTGGGTTACATGCAGCCTATACTACAGTCCTCTGTGATTAATAAAATTATACGCTTCGGATCTCTGTTCCAGTGTTTAATTTTGGCAGATAATAATTCGCTTGAGTTATAAATAAAATGCGCTTTATGAAGATGGAGAGACTGTGAGAGGAAGCAGAGTCGTTGAAACGTATGCATCATGAATGTACCCATCTGTTACTCTAGCAAAATATGGATAAGTATGGGATCCACGGCCAATCACCAGATAACTGCAGATGGTCCCCTAAAGGTTGATCATACCCCACTCGAAAACACCTATTTTAACGCAGGAGTTTTTGAACTGTAAGCTGAGTTCGTTAAAGACTGAGTTGTTACAGCTTTTTAGAAATTAAACTTATTTAACTGAATTATACAGAAAGCTGTATACGTTAGTTATAGATGTGATTTAGCAAAAGCTGAGCAAATACATATGACTCCTTACAAGAAGTCCACTTAACTGTAACGTAAATATCAAGCCTCCCTAGGTGCTTTATCTTCATATTTCAGATAGTATAATTTCAATTTCATTTATTTATTTATTTTCGATTTTAAAGAATTACTTCAATGGTTTCATCTGGATGGATATACTATTGAGGGTAAGAATAAAATATCCATTTGTGACCTAGTAAACTGAATATTGCACAAAGAAAAAAAAACCAAAGTTTCTTAAAGGATAGAATATTGAACTAGATTTAACTTACCCGTTAATTAAAAGTCGATACGAAAGAACTGTACTGTTGCCTCTTTAGTGTTTTTTTAGTGCAGTCGCTCACGTGATGCTAATGTTTGAAATTTTTTCGGTCGTTAGTAAACATCCAAATTGTATAATTCCCAACATGACTTCTGCAGAAATTATTAATTTCCAGATTACTGCCATACATTTAGTGAAACTATGAAAAACAAAACTGTACTAAATGGATGAAAGTGTCCTTCAGGTCATGTAATATGTAATTTGCTTAGATTTTAACAAGCATTTCATTATGTAAATAGAGGAAAATTTAGTTGAATACTAAATTTAGTTGAATACAAAGAAAAACATAGACTTTAAAATACCAAGATAGGTTTCAAACTACTATCAGAATACAAGTGCAGCAGTTCAATTTAAAAATATCACAACAAACAAACTTGAAATCAAACAAGGAGAGAGGATTCCCACTCTCCCCAAGCCATTTTAATATTTTCATCCAAGAACTCGTCAAATAAGTATTGTCCTCAACAAAAAAGTTAAAGTCAATGGAACACCATTCATGATGTAGTAGTAATAACATACGAGTATAACCAATCAAATCTCCAACACAACTCGCAAAATTACAATAAACCCGAAGAAATTATTATATGTTTATAAAGTCAAGTAAAAGAAAGAAAATGAAAATTGGAAGCACTTAGGAGATATATAGATAACACGTAATCAGGAAAACATAGAACGAGTTTGGTTTCGTCACATTGTTCGAATGCATTTTAATATAAATTAAATGCATATTTTTAGTATAAATTAAAATTTTATATTAGATCTAATTTAGCCTTAATTAGAAATCGAGGTAGTTCCACCAATCATCGAATAAACTACGCTGTGTTTGTCTGTTATTTTTGTTGTAAATTATATAACAAACATTCAGTCATATATTTGGTGCAAAGTATAACTTTCTTTGCAAACTCTGCATTTATATATATATTTATATATCAGCCTTTGATATCAGAACACCCATAAAGGGTATTGTTAATTATCGACGAGTTGGCTTTGTTAAAGAAAAGTTCTGAATTCAATTTGTAGTCTTAAATTAAATCTGTGAATTGTACATTCATTTCCAGCTCGTCTTTGTCTGCTTTTAGCTAGATGCGGTATCAGAAGGACGTGCACTAAATAAATGATGGCCCTCCAGAGAAATGAGCATAAATTTAAGTGAATATATTCTACGTGAAATTATACCCGATGTGTTATGATGACATGAACTTCATTAGTGTTGCGAAGAAGAATAGGTAAAAATCATAAATTTATGAATAATTAATTGATCTAGGTCCTTTGAAGGATCAAAATCTTCCAGTTTCAATTTGCATAATGGAAGAAACTCCTATTAATCCCTTAGCTTCAAAAATGCGCGGCTTGCAACACTTAAAAGTGTGATCATAACGGTATCAGTGATGGACTGCCATCTTTTTCTTCGTACAAAATGTAAGCTTGAATCTTAAAAGAAAAGATTTCGATGGATGCAGGTGTCTATTCATATTAGTAAACACTAATCGATCATATTTCTGTCTTAATTTTTTGGTCTAGGGATGGAATATTTGAGTGCTAATTAAAACAAGGAACATATCAAGGTGATTAAGGGATTTAACTGTGTTCATCACCAGCTGAAATAGTGAAAAACATGATGGACTTTTAAACTAATCAGTATTGAATAGCCAGGAGTTGTTTTAGATTTCATTGACATGCATCTTATAAATGAAATTATTAATTTGCGGTTTGTCTTGTATAGAATGCGAATAATCTGACTTAGCGAATTAAATTAAAAGCAAAGACAAAGCATTCCTTTTAATTTACATTTAATTTTTTATAAAGAATAAAAGTAAGAAAAGACGTTTCCATCTTTTATAGGAACTTTTATTGAAACTCTAAGGTATCCTCAAATTTGAAAATAAAAATAATAAAAAAATAAGTAGGAGTCAGCTGGTCTCCACCGCTTGTCATTACAGTAGCTGATGGCATTTCTGCCGGCATGCTACATGAAACGTGACGAGAAACGGCAAACAAGTGCTGCCATCTGATGTTCTAATTAAAGTATTATTTATGCATGTATGTATATCGTGCATGTTCACGATCAAGTTTGATTAGTTGTGGGTTTAAAATCTATTTCTTCTAAGAGAAATGAAAAAAAAAAAAAAACACTAACATGGAATACGCTGATAATAGACATAGAAGAGTTCTTTTTGGGAGTTATTAGAAGCAAATATGTCTTCAAAAGGCTTGAATATATGTCTTCAAAAGAATCAAAAATTAGCAAGTTATCCGGAGGCACACAAGCACCTTCTGAATTAATCCATATAACATTGTACATGTTATTTAAATGCTCGGCTATTAAATCAACCTTAATATAATATGCATATGTTGATATGCATTTGAATTTGAAAGGACTATTTCATCTCAATATTATTCATCACTCAATGTGATTTCTTCATGTTCGAGCTCACTGTTATATCCTCTTTCATATACTGATAATAAATGCTTGCAAACCTTAATGAAAAACTTGCCTTAATTAGATTTATCGAGGCTTTGTTGATAATGTAAAATAGACAAAATAAGGCACCTCTACATTCTAAAAGCTCTCATCCAACAAAAGTTTATAAAACAATGATAATTATGACTTGTGGCTTACTGGGAAAGTTAAGCTCAGTAACTCCTTTTATGATAGACTACAGTACATTAAAATCAGGGGCTCTTTATTGTTTATCCACACGTATCTATTGAGCCAAGAATGATGTACGGAACATAATCAGAGTTGTGAGCCTTTCCATTGTTCAGTTGGTAAGGACAACGATGATCTTGTTCGAATTCAGCCTGGGACGTAAAAAAAATTATAAAAGGTATTCAACAGTAGGTTAGTCACCTTGTGTCATACGGAAGTCACAAGGTTTTTATTCCTTGCGAAGACCAGGGTTTTCATCCAAAAAACAGACAAACAAACCATCCAAAAGAGCACCAAGACATAATATTGACGATAAGCTCTAGTTTTTTTTCGACTGTCATTTCTTCAAGGAAAAAATAGCAGTAGATCACTTCTTTCTCAACCATCACCTGCATTCTAGAACGGCACTGATATGCTACAGGTTCTTCTACCTCGTGTGTAAGACGAATATCTATCCTAACAACACAGTCAAATCTTAACCAAAATGATGTTTAGAATGATCCCATCTACGAAGATCGGTAGTCTTCTTAAAGTCTTCTATCGGCAGCATCCTGGATAGACCAAGGCTTAAAAATAATCATATGCTGTATACCCAATTTGTAAATATGTCTATGAACATAAAGGTATATATAATATAATATGCGTAGCCTATAAAATATGTGTAGGTCATAACATATGCATATTTTAATTACTTTTCTTTAGGCAGCGTAACAGAGATAAAGAGACAAGAATGCTCCTTAAACGTTCAGTTTAGAGTAGAGAAATATTCAAAGGTATGGTTATACCAATATTTCAGCTTCAATATTTCAACTGAAAGCCAAGGATTTAGTTATAGGATTTAAAATAAAACATAATACTGCATGTACTTTATCTCCGATATCATTGTACAGATAGGTTTTAGATGCTCGCATCACACAGGGCAAATCATTACCGAGATTTTGTTGTTTCTTTTCACTCCAGCCTCCATGCCAATTTGGTCAAAATCACTTAGAAACCAGCCACTCTGGAAATATATATTTCTAATGCAAGAGCAGTTTCAGTATTGTGCCAGGATCCATTACCACTTCCTATTTCTTTTTTCTTAAATTATCGTTCCTTTTTTTATTAAGTAGAGAGAAGATTATCTTTTTTTTTTGCTATTTCTGAAAGTCATTTGCAGGAAAGAAAATACAATATTATAGACACAGATATGATAACCTTTTGTCACTAAAAGAACACCCAAGTTTCCTTTCACGATCATTCTTTGCAACCATAAAAGCCGTGAAAGTTAGGAGAGAAAGAAGCGGGTGAAGAAAATGTAAACTGCGCAATTGGAAAACATTTCTATATTTATAGGTGACATACCTATTAGGATAACGGCGAAGGAAGTATAGACAGGCACGTTTTATTTTATTGGCACTGAACTGCAATTTATATGGATGGTAAGGAATATTTTTACGATTTTTCAACACTGGTTGAACTTGCTAGCAAATTCGCTAGTATTTGAATAACGCGTGGACCTTTAGCCTTTGAAAGATGAATCTGATGGAGTGTTGGCCAAAAGTTCGACCTTCAGGAACTGTAAAATGGTCAAGCAAATAAACGGTGAAAAACCATGTTTGCTCTTAGAAAAAGTAATAAATTAAATGAAACAATTTTATATATTCTACTTTTTCTAATTACTTTACAATAAAATAATCAATTGAAAATTAATAACAAACTAACAAACAATATTTGACAACATTTAAACAATGCTAACGAAATGAATCTGTTAAATAAGTTAAAAAATTATAAATACATGGCAATATGATTCGTTGTGAGGTGTCATTGAGGTGAAAAGCATAGGGTACGTTATACTAACCCCACGTGGTTCAAATGTTGACTCTTATAAACAGTATAGGTTATTTAAGTTTTGCCGCCAAGCACTTCATTAGCGATAGATCTGGAAGGCTAGGCCTAACTCAATTATTTACTTCTTGTTATCTTTGTGGTGTTCCCATGCATATTTCTTCAGAGCAGCCTGTGTGTGTGTGGCAGATATAACATAACAGTATATATTATAATATATACTGCTATGTTATATATTCGTTTCCCCCTATAAACTTTTTGTTTATAGGGGGAAACGAAGTTGTGGTTGCCTAAACAGTTAGTTGATCATAAAGTACGTAGATCTGTTTACAAAAGTAAGATGCAGTATTAATATTCCATGTTGCGTCAATATCGCTATTCCAATCGGACACGTGTTAGATATATGACAGAGTTATGGCTCCTGTGTAGTCTGGATTGTTCTATCTGAGGACTTTTGTTTGAATGCTGCACTTGTCTATGATTTTAACATCTTAATTTTAATATTTTTCTATTGAAGAAATATCCTTCGAGCGAAACACGGGAGAGTTAATAAAACAGCAGGATTTTTTTATTTATTTTTATTTTTATGTAGTTAATTCTGGCATATATATGACATATTTTCATACTACAGAAGATCAAGAGACGCCTTGTGTCTCTAAACGACTTGTGTAAGTTGAGTCGTTTATTTTATTTTATTATTCTTTTTGACCATTGGTCGTCAATCTAGATATTGGATGTCTAGCTTCAGGATTGGAAAGTAATTACTGGGACATACTGTAGTTATGTCCCAGTAGTTACTTGGAAATTTCTTTGAAATTTTGAAATCTCACAGAAATTTCAATGCATTATGATCATAACTATAATTGCCATTTTTACCAAAAATATTTATTAAATTTTAAATAAAATGTATTTATAACTCTTAATTATCGTTATTAATTAAATTATTTAAATTTTAGTCACATTAATCTTAATTTAATTAACACACCTTTTTTATTTTTTAAAGTAAATGGAATATAATTTTAGTGGTAACGTTATGTTATGCTATGTTATGAGGTCGGTTAATGGTGGGTTGAGTGTTGAATCAATCGACCGTGAGATGCGGTGATTGATTCATTCAATCCAATACTCTTGGAGGGTAATGGATGGCAATGCTGTAGCCAATGAAGTTCTAACTGAAGCTCGGCTATTGCTGTTACCCTCCTGCCATGATCAGAGCTTTAATTGCTGAATAACACCTTATCCCTACACTGTCCTCTACAGATAACGGGGAATATGAAAAGCATTCTTGCTTCGCCCCTTTAAGCCAGTCCTTATAAGGACTATAAGATGTTATGTTATAAGAAAAGTCCTTTTTAGGACTTCCAGGGTAACAAATGGCAATGCTGTAGCCAATGAAGTTTTAACTGAGGCTCGGCTATTGCCGTTACCCAGCTATGACTAAAGCTTTTTAGCTCAATAACACCCCATCCACACAGATTTTCTTCATTCAGATGACGGGATAAAGAGTCAAGGACTCAGTCCATCGCCCAGTTCTTTTAAGAACTATGTTATGTTATGATTCCTTTTTAGGACTTCCAGGGTAACAAATGGCAATGCTGTAGCCCATGAAGTTTTAACTGAGGCTCGGCTATTGCCGTTACCCAGCCACGAGTAGAGCTTTTTAGCTCAACAACACTCCATCCACACAGATTTTCTTCATTCAGATGACGGGATAAAGAGTCAAGGACTCGGTCCATCGCCCAGTTCTTTTAAGAATGTTATGTTATCATACTGAGGTAATGATTCCTATTTAATACCCATTTCTGTATCTGTATGAAACACCAATAGCTCTCTACAATTCATACAGATACAGAAATATATATAGAACGTTACACAGAAACGTTCGTTAAGACATTGTGAAAACTTTTAGTTTTGTTTAATCGAACATTTTGAAACGATAGCATACTGTCACTCTGTGTATCTGATATAATCTTAGTCATTTAATAGCATGTTACACTTAATTCAAGTCCTGTAATATTACTAGAAATTGCATTGCATTCTTTATTGATTTAAGGTGAATCATATTCCCCTATTTTGACTCATTATAACCTATCACAGGCAACAGACAGCTTTGACGAAGTTTAAAATATTTTAGTACTCGATGTATACGGGACTTATTCTATTCGTTTTGCTCCGTGTGTGAAACAATAAATATACGCTAAATAAATGATTGATATTTATCATTATTTTATGAGTTGGAAGCATATAATTTCCTGAATATTAATGGGATCTCACGTTGCTTCTGTTTATAAACTACGAAATTCCGCATAAAAACGTATAAATAGGCTACTTTTAGATGAATTTGCATATGAAGGGAAGAAATGGAAAATGTTTAGTTTTTTTTCTTCTCTAGCATTTAAAATATACTTTCAACAATATCAGCAATAATATTTTTCAGTCGGAAGTCTTGTTTGTCTCATTAATATCTAATACTGGATATATTAGTAAAATGACGCGATATTTGCACTTGTTGACACACACACACAGAGAAAGAGAGAGAGAGAGAGAGAGAGAGAGAGAGAGAGAGAGAGAGAGAGAGAGAGAGAGAGAGAGAGAGAAGGAGAGAGAGAGAGAGAGAGAGAGAGAGAGAGAGAGAGAGGAGTCTGGGTTATAATCCAGTTTAGAATGTGAAGAACTTTGTATGAGGGCTTTTCAAATGAAGATAAGTTAGCCGTTCTCGGGATTTTTCATTCTCCAAAACAGGTGAGAACGAATGCAGTTAATATACATAACACACTGGCTTCATAGTCTTAGTTTTACCGACCGTAAATCTAATCGAAACCAGTTCAAACCAAGCCATAATTAATAACCCATACAGTTATTTTTTTAGTGTTCTCCATGCGTTGATATAAACTGAAATGGCGATATTTATACCCATAAACACACAAGAATATGACAAATCTAGAAGATTTTGAATCAAGCCCGGAATATTTTCAGGATCCTAGTCTGAACTGGAGTTCTATTTGTTTATGACCAGCCTGATACTTCCCTTTTCTTTTAGTGATAAAGTAAGAATACAAGAAATACAAAGCCACTTTTAAGATGTGATTTTTATTGGCATTATGCGGTATACTTAAAATAATAACACAAATTAATTGAAAGTCATAGCGATGATTCCAATTAAAAGAAACAGTTTCGCCACATCAGTTTATGTTGAAATTGTTAATCATTAAATGGAAGCGTAAGATTGAGGAGTATAACAAGTTTGTTTAATTTCGTTGCTCTTTCATGTGTACAAATAGAACCTCCATAGGTCAGTCGGTATAGACGAATCCCTTTAGTCAGAAAGACCTAGGTTGGATTCCCGTCCATAATGAGGAACCTTTAGCTGCTCTTTTTCGATGAAAGGTGAATTAGCCGGTCTCATACGGTTGGAAAAAAAGTCTACTAGTCAGAGGGTTTTTCCACCCAGAAACTCGCCTTTTTTCGTCCCTCAGAACAGGCAAATCGTCCCGTGTGCGGATCTAAAGGAAAAATTAAATGTAGTGAACAATTAACTTATATTTAAAAAAGAAGAGGACGTCTAAGCTCAATAGTCTTATCTGTTGACACAAGATTGTACCTCCTAAACGACAGTTTGACTTTTAATGCAAAAAACTCTAAAAAGAACTAAGAAAGAGAGCGAGAAAGAATGAAAAAAACGAAAAGGTAGGAATTTTAATATTAATATAATTAAAAATTTCTATGGTGTCTGAAATTATTTTAAAATATTTCAAATTTTTTCAAAATTATATTGTGTAAATATTTATTTCTATAACATCTTAATACTTTTTATAAATGTGTATAGAAATTATTAAAATAATTGTTAAATCTAAACTTAACTCTATTATTGTCCAAAATTAGCAGTAACGCTGATGATGACTTGCTTTTGTGTAGTAATAGATGCCTAAGCGCTTAGAAAAACGTTCAGAAATGATAGTTTATGAGTTCTCATTAATTTTCTAATGCTATTTATTTTTAATAAAGAAAAAAAAATCAAAGATTACGTGGAGTTTTAAAAGTCGGAAAGAAAATATCCTCAGTATGCCTTGTGAATAGTTTTCTATTAATGTTTATCACCGAATTGAAAATACTCATTAAAATCGCCATACAAGAAACACGATAAGCTATATTAAACTATGGGTAAGTTATTAAATAGAAAAGGCCAAGCACATTTCAGTACTTTTAACAAAACATAAAGTTTTTTAAAGAGTAGATGTGGAGAACATGGTGAATTGTGCATTGTAACCGGGTTAATGACTACGCATTACCGACTAAAATATGAGTTTGAAAGAAGCGAACCAACTGCTTCATTTAGCCAGAGTTGTTCGCCATCTTGAGAGCCCATTATATCTCCCTTTTATGCCTTTAATCTGCACTGACTGCATTAAACTCATAAACAGTAGACGGGTAATGAAAGTGATGCATCTGTTGGTGTTATGATTTTTCTTTTAGTAATGACGAGGCATTCTATAAAAGGAAATAAATTCGAATGATGGTTAATTAAACTAATGAATAATAAAGGTAAAAATTCGAAGTAATAATTTTCTTATTGCAAGATTTTGACCACGATATATAATTCTAATGGGTGTATCCCACAATTAACACTTGTGAATATATTTTTTGTATTTTAGTATTCCGAAAATCTGAGCGTTCTTAAACATTCAGCTTTTAAATTTTAATTTTTATTATGTTTTAATACTGTTGAGAATTTTTAATTTTCGGAAGAATCACTTCAATATATGGTTTATGAAATATTTAAATAAAAATAAACAAAAAGATTAAAAAATTAAACAAAAATAAACGTTTTCATTATAATTTATATTTATTCAGATAATGTTTTAAAATAGTAAAACATTTATAATTTATGAATAATACATTTTAAGCAGCTAAATCTGATTTTTTTTCATATGTTGAATGATTCATATTTTGTTCGATGATTGTTGCTGTTAACACATTTTAATATAGATCTAAGTGGGCTGGTTGGTTGTTGGCAGAAGCAACTATGAGGTCAGTGTTTAGATCCCGAAATTGCGTGTGTTCATTTTTTGAGAAATGAAAAAAAACTCAGGTTCCGGGAGAGGAAAAAAAAAAAAGTTACACCTCTGTTTCAATATCGATCTGAGGGGTAGCATGTAGCATGTTGGGCCTTTCTGCAGGAAATGTATGAATAATTCTGTAATATTTACCTATAGATAAAATAGAGAGTGGTCTAGGGGAATCATAATTTATTGTATAAATAAAATAATTAATTGTATTGTAATTTAATATAATAATATTAATTGCATTTAAATGATTATTTTGCTTTGCCGGACTGTTTAATTGAGTCAATATAGTTCCTCCGCTCTTGTTCCTGAAATTAGAAGACTCATGTTCATGTTTCAGTCTCATAAACACGAGACTTTGAAACATATGGATTATATCCCGTCTTATTAAATGGATATGTCTTATGTTGTGGTAGACGAGTTTTCTCATAGTTATGTGACCGCTTTCAATCTTATATCGTTTTTGTATGTAGGGTAGGGTAACAAATATGTGTAAACAATTAGTATATTTAAAGTAAATAAATATATAAATTATATATTAATTAATTGCCATAATTGCTACAATTATGGTACGAAACACTTTCACAAACGTTTTTAGAAATTCAGAACATAAATGCAACCAGTAGAAAAGTTGAAATTATATTTTAATAGAAGATATTATAGATCCATTCATATTTTATATCTAAATTTAGAAACAAACTTAGTTTCTCAGAGAACTTATAAGAATATAACATTCAGTATCAGAATTGCCTTGATTTACACTACTTAAAAGACACAAATGCCGAAGTCGTAAATGTGCCTTTTATTAGCCTTTGGATAAAAGGTTTTAGGTTTCACTGCCTGGGAGCTGTTTCTAAATACTAAACAAAAGTCGAGTATACGGATCCCTTGGCAGAGTTCGTTTTTTTTTTTTGTTGTTTTTTTAAGTAGCGTAAACCAAGGCAACTCCGATGCCTATTTTACATAAGCTCTTTAGTAAATTTCGAATCGTTTAAATTTTTTTTTCTATATTTGTCTATAAAATATGGATCCATAATATTCTCCATTTTAATATCTATTTATACCAAAATTAAAGCCTTTCTATAATTTAGTAGTTTAAATTATAGGTTTAATAATATTATCACTCAGAAGTGGATGAAAATGCTATATTTATTTCCCCGATAAATAATTATATCATCAAGCATAAAATTAGTATGCATGACGTCACCTCCGTCTGAACCTGGTAAGATGTATTAATTAAATTAGTTAGCCAAACAAAATCACGGATATTTCTTTTTTTGATCTCCTGGTTTCTTTAAAACACAAGAAAGATAAAATTTCTCATTGTGATATGAAAATCGCGCAAAGATAAACTGTCAATATCAAATTTTGTCGAGAAATAATTAATGAAGCTCATTTTCCTCAAGAGACCTCACTTCCGAGATTGCGATCTCACCACACAGATCAATAATTCACGGAAGAGAACAGTATTTTTTTGTTCGTTTTGTAGTTTGCCTTATAGATAACCTCGGCGGATAACGAGCAGGAACTATACTTTTAAGCTAAAGAAGAAATTCAGTATATCAAATGATTCTCATATTGACTAAACTAAACAAAAAACAAAAGCTAATTTCTTCTGATATCGAAGAAAAAAAATATTAAAAGCCATCGTTATGTTGGAAAAGATTAGTAAGGATGCAATATGTAGCAAAAGTGGAGCATGAATATAAATCACCAGAGCGAGTTTGGAATAATAAAAAATGAATTAAATCGATATAATCAGACGGCATCATACACTGCGTAGACAAAAATATAAACATCAATACATATGAATATTTTTTTCACCCCAAAAGTCTTTTCGAAATGAGTATGTTGAATCTACGTTGAAAAATAAATTATGATATATCCGGTACTGCGATGTTGTTCTTCCAAAACAAAATAAAATAAAATAAAATAAAAATAAATAAACAAAAACACTGACATGTATGCTATCAAAAACGATAAAAATTTGAATATGAAAAAAAAAAACAAAAAAAAAACAAGCAACCATTGAAGAATTTTTATTTCAAAAACAACAACAACAAAATATAGACTGAAAAGAGAATGAAGCCAGACAAGTACATCTACCGGGACATAAAAATAACCAAAATGCTACAATGGATGATATTCGTTGGGAGTGGTCTGTTGTGTAAAGAATTGAATCTCTGTGCTTGATGAGTTCTTAGGTTCTTAGAACAGAAAATAAGGATTAGACTAGAAAAAATGGAAAATTTAAATTGTCGAATCTAAGTAAAAACTTTAAATAAGATGCCTGGCGTAAACGGCAAAAGGACATACTTACCTTACTTTACCAAGAGGATTAATTTATATTATTAATAAATATAAAATTTAAAAACGTGTCATCGTTCCTTTTATACTACATTTTGCCACCAGTGATGAGGACAACGTCTCGTGAAGCACAACACTAGCAGGGATGGATGATTTTCATCCTTCTATTGGTGGCTATTTTTCTTAGTACAAACTTGAAGTGGATAAAACGTTAAACTCAATAGCAAATACCGCTTTTCTCGTATCCCTTTTACCATATTTTTAGAGTGGTGGACTTGGTGAATATCACCAAGTCCACCTCTTGAAAGTGATGGACTTAGACTTCATGGAAGAGATACCTTTGTTACGAATTTACCTGGAAAGATACCTTTGTTACTAGATTGATTTTAAAACGCATTCGTTATTGTTATCTTTATCATTTATCATCATTATTCTTCGGAGAGATCCCACTCTAGGATGGCAAGCAGGGAAAACCATACATATTACTCAGTTCCTTCTTTATAATAAGTAAATATGGCTGTTCCTACCAAACAACATTCGAAGTTGATTATATATTTTAGAAGGGAAACCAGGAGCAAGACAAGCTATCCGATATTACAGTTCTAGACGGTGTGTTTTTTAAAGACTTAAGAAGAATAATGATCAACAGCATTTAGTTCATATATTTGCAAATCATCACTTAGTTTGGAAGAAAAATATTCAAATAATACAAGTCTCTTGGACTACTTCCTCAGGACGGATTATGCGATTTTCTCTCATTATGAAACAACAAAACAATAATAATATGTCCAGCAATTGTAAATTGCGTATAGGTCGTCTTTAGATAATAATATATTGATTAAACATTTATTACCCGTTATTAAGCTTAATAATTTTCAGTACTTAATACTCGCTAACAAAAAAATAATACTTCCAACACGCACAACAATACTAACTACATATTAATCGAGAGAGTAATATACAAAATGTATCGGTGCACATAAACAAAATTAATGTATCCAAAAAGGAACCTTAGCTGTATTCCATGGTGTTAATGAGTAAAGAAATTTTACACTTTCTTCTAAATGAATTTTTTAGTAGTCACGGAACCTTGTGCATCTACTCCATTCACGTAATATCCCATTCACTGGCAGGATCTTACTCCGGAACAAGTTAAAAAAACGATGGAGAAATTCTGATGATAAAAGACAATGTTTTTTTTCTTCAAAGATACGAAAACGTTTGCCTTCATTGGTATAGCAAAAGCCGAACTGACTCTTATATCATTCAGGGTTTCAAGTAATAATGGACCTATTCTAAACCATTCTGAAAATTCTCCAAGTAAAACTTAAATATCACCACAGTAGAATCCGCTATTCAGACGTGTACTCTTTCCAGATTTTTTTCTACCAATGTATATCGTGCTTACAGGAATCTCTCACTCTACTAATTACGCATCTATCAGGACATGGATTCCAAATCTATACGTAAGCTGAGAACCGAGATCTATTGCTTCTCAATATAGATCATTGTTTGCATCGTGATGGACGTTCCACTAAAGTTGGATAGAAAGAGACTACACTTGTGAAGAGTTCGACTGCTATGATATCTACTTTTACAATGGCCAGTTTGTAAGGTAGAATTACTGTTCTCTCGTAGTGAACTGTGCAAGTATAGCAAGGCGATTTTGTTATTCTATTAAGAATTCCTGAACATCCATTGAGAGTACATATAAAGAAATTAATGATGATGAATTACAAAAAAAAAAAAAAGCTCCTGTTTGTTTTCATTTAGATCTTTTCTTGCATTGTATAAGTAATACCAGCTTCATTCCCAGCTAAAGTTAATTTTGGATTGCAATAAAATTACAGCTTTCACGAGGAACGACAAATAGGTCCAAGTTCTAGAATTCAACTATGAGCTTCTATTGAATGATCCAGGTGTTCACCGTAGCTGATGTTGCTTCAGCTGTATTTCATCATGTACCACAGGTGATTTATTCAGCACCTTCTCTCAATAAGTGCTATGCATTAAACACTCTTGATCTTGATTAAAAAAATTCCCGATTTTATGTTCTTTTTCTTGAGATAAGAACATTTATTTACCTGATGGTCGATCTTGCTCATATGGAAATTGTTTCATTGGTGAACACTCATCAATTTCCAATTAAAGTCGTATTCCTTTCACTTTGGTTCTGGACGGAAAAAAATCATAGAATAAAAAAAGGTGAGAAGTAAAGAAATGCAGAAGAAGGGTCATGTGATTTTCAACTTTAACTGCTAGAAATGAGCGGGAGTATTGCCATGTTGGAGGGAAAAAACATTCGTTTCCACGTTGAGGAACTTGATTCAAATGAGCGAATAAATGAAGTTCACCGTTTTCTGATTGAGGTTGATTTTCTAAGCAACGCATGACGCCAGATTATACTCTACCTTTACGATTTGCATTAGCTAGAGTAATTCCATCTTGTGGTCAAACCGAAAAAGTTTGATTACAGCTTATATATTTACTTTGTCTACATTTTATTTAATTATTTTAGCCTGTGATTATTCCAAACATTCAATATAAACCTTTATTAGAACAAACACAAGAAAATAATACTTGTATGTCTAATTAGACAAAATTCATATTAATTAAATAAAGGCAAAATATCGATCTTTAACATAACAGGGGCCAGCTCTTTAAAAAGTGGGCCCCTGTTTTTGTAACAAAAATGTTTCCGTCACTTACACCATTTTTCTAAAACAATATTAATCTATAGCTTTCTTAGCATTTATTTTATTCTAGTAGAGCTAAGATGTTCTTACAGTTTTTAAGTAGCACACAATTATATTTCAAACCAAACTAAAAGTGAAATCGCACAAAGGGATATTTATTTCGAAAATTACAACTTTAAATTTAGAACTTAGATTAATATCAGACCATGAAATATTTAATAAAAGTAAACAATACTCTTGATTATTGCTTCCAATCCCCCCCCCCCCCCCAAGAAAGAGGTTGAAAGCCACTGCCTAAAGAAAGTTAGCTCTGGTACTAGAAGAATCTTTTGAACAATAAAAAGTGGAATTTCCTTTCATTGTTCTAATATTTGCCCTACATATATGTATGTATGTATATATACTTATATACATATATATATCATACATATATATACATATTGAAAAAAATATATATATATATACAAAACTGAAGATGCATCGCAAGAAGACAGAATATCACTGGGTGATGGATTTAGTTAATGTTTTGGAATATCTGGTCGGCATTTTTAATCATACATTGTGAATTTAGTAATGGTTTATTCATTTCGCGTTAAATTTTGATAAGGGGGCTGCTGTTGTGTGTTTGTCTGAAATTATTGGACGTAGTGGGACTTGGTTTATGTATCTTAACTTGCCTGAAAGTAGTGGGTGGATATCTATTGTATTTATCTATTTTGTATTCTTCTTTGAGTTGATGTAAAAGTTGATATCATTCCAGTCATGATGTATAAAATTTTATTGTGTAACAACTTTTATTTATTTATTATTATTATTATTATTATTATTATTATTATTATTATTATTATTATTATTGGAGGGGGCGCTGTGTAGGCATACGAACGGTTGCATGGTCGTATCGCTCGTCCCGTTTTTATAGTTTTAATGTGGTTCTAACTCCTGTTTTTAATTTAAAAGTGTCATAAAGAAACTCTACTTGTCACACTGAAGACAGTGACATATAATTCATCGAAATCGGCCAAGTGGAATCCAAAATCTGCGTGTGCTAAAAAAATTGAAGCGTACACCGCGGTTGCTAACGAGTACAGAACAAAGGACGTCGCCATCTTTGCAGCTGTCCAGAGGAAGAAAGGAGAGTCATGAAGTGCAACAAGTGTCAGAATGAATTGCCGTCCGACGGATGTTACATAACCTGCAGGAAATGCCATAGGAATCTTCACTTTACATGTTCCGGACTTTCTAAAACAACCTGGCAACGCAAATCCAATGCCAAACGAGAAGAATGGAAGTGCCTAAACTGTAGAGAGAACAAAGAAACGCCACCACCCACAACGCAACTGATTACGCAGGAGGCAGAATCGGACGATGAACTGAACAGATAACAAAACACAGGTGAGTCTTATAATTTGAGTTCCGTTAATTTATTACTGAAAAAGGTTTAGAAAATATAGAAGCCAGCTTGGTAGATCTTGTCCAAGAACTATTTGATAAACAGAATAAATAAATAACAAAAAAAAATTAGCGAATATGAAGAGTATTTAAATTTAATAATTCAAAAGTCGAAGAAGTCTTACAAACGGTAAAAGACATTAAAACCAGCATTAACGCATTAACTGAGAGGCAGCACAAATTGATAAAAGACACATCGGAACTCCGTCAAGAATTTAATTCCCTGAAACAACAATACGAAGTTTTAAACCAACAACAACATAAAGAAGACCTTGTCATAAACGGTCTTCCAGAAACCGAATTCACAGAAAATCAAAGAGACGTAGTTCTAAAGTTAGGCCATGCAATTGACATCCCCTTACAGCATAATGATATTCAGACCATAAATCTGTTTCCCAGGAAGAACAGAAAACAAGGTTCGCCACGACCGGCACCAGTCATAGTTCGTCTGACAAGCAAGGTTACAAGACACAATCTCATAAAAGCCAGCATACTGAAAAAACCAGTAGTCAAGGATTTAAATGCATCGCAAGACAATACGCCAATCTTTCTATCTGAGTATTTAACACCTTTCAATCAGAATCTTTTGAACCAAGCAAGAAAAGAATAAAAAAGAGAAAAAAGTATCAATTTTTATGGATCAAAGACGGCAAAATATTCTTGAGAAAGTCGCAGACTTCAAAGTCTATACAAATAAAAAGCTCGGAAGATATAGATAGGTTGCCAGAGTGAAACAAACGACTCAAACTTAGTTCAATAAGAAGATCTTAACACAACAAAAATGAATGTGAACCATCAGATAGATGTAATTACACCGGAATACATCAGTAGTTGTACTTTCAAATCGCTTGATGCATGGAAACAACACACAGTACAAGCGAGAGGTCTCTCAATCTTGCATATTAACATCAGAAGCATCCGAAAACATTGGTTATTGTTACAGGCTTATCTGAGGAATTACACTGATATTATTGATATATTGATTCTTACAGAAGTATCCATAACTAATGACGAAGCGACTGCTTTCCAAATTCCAGGCTTCCAACAACATAGATCATCCCGCCAAACAAAAAGAGGGGGTGGAATATTAATATTTATCAAACAAAAATTAATACCAAAAGAAACTGGTATTAATTTTTCGAGGCAAAGGGTTTCAGCATGAAACCCTTTGCCTCGAAATCACTAATATCACCAATAGACAGCATGCCATAATACTAAATGCTATTTACAGGCCAACAAAACCTAAACATGATAAAATTCTTGCATGAACTCAATTGCTGGCTTTCACGCTAAGAAACATGCTCAACCGAATACCTAATGCTAATTGGCGACATAAACATAAATATTGCAAACGAAAACCAGAACAACACTGTACAATACCTGGACGCACTATCCATCTATAATCTAATACCAACAATAACATCATGTACTAGAGAAGAAATATTCGTAAATATTATCACTGCCTCCTGTCTAGACCATATAAACGTCCGAGCATCACCAAATAACTGCATCAGTCATAAAGTGCAAAGTAGCAGACCATTACTTCACCGCTCTAAACCTGCACACCTAGACAATATCGATGCAATATCCCACAGAAGAAAAGCGACAGAAAACAATAATAGACGAAGAAGTATTCAACCACGAAATAAGAAAAACCAACTGGGAACACATAGTATCAGATTCAGCAGATATCTTATACAACAACATTAAACTCACACTGGAGGAAATATATAAGAATGCTTTAAGGAAAATCAGAATTCGTTCAAAAACAACCCAAAATCCTTGGATAACACAAAATTAATCCTAGAAATACACAGAAAGGACGCTGTATGGAAAGAATTAAAGCGATATAAAAATAACACAGCTTTAAAAACTGAATATAAGATAACAAAGAATTGTCTTACAACACAAATAAGAAATGCAAAAAGATACTACTACAGAGACAAAGTAACCTCTGCACAAAACAACATGAAACAAACCTGGCATCTGATCAACGAGATGAGAGATTGTGCTCCCAACACCACCGCCTTCGAAACCATAAAAAACAGCTTCATGAAAGACGCAAAACCTATCCTACAACTAGCAAATGACTTTAACCAATACTTTGCAGACTCCATCCAAGAACTTCACAGAAATATTCCCCCAATCACAAAACGAGACCCTCCACTTGGATCGCGATCAAAACAGACATTATGGTTCCCAACCATAAAAGAAGCAGAACTTCTCTCAGCAATACATCAAATCAAACCAAACAAAGGCCCAGGAATAGATGGTATCAGACCTAAAGATATAAAGCAACATGCAACTAGTTTAAGTCCTATCCTACTAAAACTAATAAATAAAATATTTAAAACAGGACAGATACCAAGTATGCTAAAGACCGCCATAATTACACCCATATACAAACAAGGAAAAAGAAATTTAATCAGCAATTACAGACCCATAGCAACATTACCAATTATCAATCAAATTATGGAGCGGATCATACTGAAGAAACTCACAGCATACACTGAGATCTGTTATATTATCCCCAAAACGCAATATGGTTTTCAGAAAAATAAGGGAACAACATCTCTCTTGGAAGACTTTACAGACGTAATTAATACCGCATTAGACAAAAACAAAATAGCCATGGTAGTCTTTATAGATCTAACCAAAGCATTCGATACACTTACACATCAAACCTTGTTAGAAAAGCTGAGGCATGTTGGAATAGACGGGCCTCTTCACAAGTGGTTTACAAACTACCTCCAAAATAGAAAGCATATCACGCGTATCGGATCAAACCGAAGCAGAGAGCTACCAGTAACCTGTGGAGTGCCACAGGGAGCTGTACCCTCCCCAACTCTATTCAACATTTACACGCACGATATTAATCAGTTATCACTCAAAGGTAAGATATTCCAGTACGCAGACGATACAGCAATAATATCCATACATAATAACGCAAGCATAGCCCAAACAAATATGCAACATGATATAAATCTGATCATAGACTGGCTCACGAAAAACTCCTAAACTCAGAAAAGACAAAATTAATGATATTCAGAAATCCACTAACTCGACCAGTTGTTAACAAATATATAACCATCCAACATCCACTTTCCAACACAAAAAACACACAAAACAGCAAAACCACTACAATCACTCAGGTTGAAACAATACGATACCTTGGAATTTACCTCGATGCAGATATGAACTGGAATAGCCATATGAAACATTTACACAACAAACTCCGAACAATAAGTGGCAAACTCTACAGATTAAAAGACATAGTTCCCATACATCTAAAAACACTAATATACAAATCACTATGCCAAAATATACTAAGATACGCTATAACAACGTATGCTTTCTGTGCACCCTACAAATTAAATAGATTAATGTCGCTACAGTACAAAATGACAAAACTGATCTTCTGGGAACAAAGAGAAAATCACGACCTTATAAACATTGCAATGGCAGAACACAAAATACTGACAGCAAAACATTTATGTCACTATGCAGCCTTGCTAAAACATTATTTCGATGCCAACTACAGGACAGTTAGAAATACATACCGTATAACAAGACCTCAGACTACTAATTATATCACATATAAATACAATAATCACTACGGAAAGGCCACGCGAAACTTCTACATCCCAGACATGATAAAGAAATTACCTTTTGAATACAGAAACCTTACAAACTACAATAGCCTGGAAAGAGCTCTAAGGACATACTACGAACAAGAAATACGCACCCAAAATACCATACAATCTTAATGAAACACAATATATTCGCTCAGGCTTCCAGTTCAGCGACGCATCAGTACATTCCAATTTATTGTGTGTGTGTGGGGGGGGGGGAGTGCGTTTGTATGTGTGTGTGTGTGTGCGTGCGTGTGCGTGTGAGTGCGCGCGCGCGAATTTCTCAATCATAGATTCCGTAGCATTCTAACAGAAAAAAAAAACAATACATAATAACCAACTGGTGTCATCCTCAGATAAGCTTACATTTAAACTTTGAGGATGAAAGGAGAAAAAAAAATTACTTCTCATCCAAGATGTAACATATGTAACCAAATGCATGTAATGTACGTATCACAAGAAAACCAATGTATGTATTATATGTGTAAACCAATGTATGTATTATATGTGTAAACCAATGTACGTAATGTAAATATCACATGTAAACAAATGTAAGTAATGTATCATATGTAAACAAATGAATGTAATGTATATAATAATTGTAACAAATGTATGCAATGTAAAAAAAAAATTATTAAAAAAAAATAATAAAAATAAAAAATATTATTATTATTATTATCAGATAAGCTTACATATAAGCTTCGAGGATGAAAGCAAAGAAATTAGTTCTCATCCAAGATGTATCATATGTAACCAAATGCAAGTAATGTTCGTATCACATGAAAACCAATGTATGTAATATATGTATTATATGTAAACAAATGTAAGTAATGTATCATATGTAAACAAATGTAAGTAATGTATCATATGTAAACAAATGTAAGTAATGTATCATATGTAAACAAATGTATGTAATGTATCATATGTAAACAAATGTATGTAATGTATATAATAACTATAGCAAATGTAAGCAATGTAAAAAAAAATTCTTTTAAATGTAAATCATGAGTTTACACCGTATGTTTGTGAGAATAAGGAAACATAATATTTAGATTGCATATGTGTAAATACTGTTGTATAATCACACCTTTTCAAACTTGAAAAAAAAATAGTAAAATACAACATATAATATTATACAACTTATGTAACTCTGAACAATATAATTATAAATTATTATTATGATTGTTATAAAAAAAAAAGAAAGAAAGAAAAAACTGTTATCATCATTACTATTTAAATCTCATTATAAATAGCACAAAGTGCTGAACCTTACTGAATAGATGATCATTGTACATATGTAAATATTAGAAAGAACAATAAAAAAATATTATTATTATTATTATTACAGTGATATCATCTTTATTTGCTTAATCGACAGTAATGTTAAACTTATTTTTTAAGCTTCAAAAACTTTAAACATGATACAAAACTGACATTATTTATTATCAACTTTAAAATAAATTTAGCATATATATATATATATATATATATAGAATGAAAATATCGTCAGATAAAACTAAAACAATAGCATTTTGTTGGCTAACCCCAGTTAGAATTAAAATAGTTATTAATAATAAAACAATAGAACAGATAAATACTTTCGGTTATCTTGGATGTGAAATATCATATGAAGGAGAAAAAGTTATGAAATTAAAAACTTCAAATTTTTACACATTATAGGCCTGATAAATAGAACACTCAATCTAAACATTGTACAAAATATTCAGATACACGCTTGAAAATACACAAAACGTTAGCAGTGCCAACATCATTATATGGTAGCGAAATTGCGACAATAAATAAACAAGATAACAACGAATAAAATATGTAAAATGAGATTAATAAGAAGAATTGCAAAATATACGTTATTCGACAAAAAAAAAGAACGAAAAAAGTTTAAAAGGCCAATAACGAGCGACCATATATATATATATTTAAACTATTCCTCAAAATACTACGGCTAGGAATTGAAAAAATAAAATAAAATGCTTCTCAACAAATACTGTATGTACTAAAATTCATCATCATCATAACGCAAATTAGTATATAGACCATATTGATCTGTTCTGGTCTCATTATCCATCTAATATCCTCTTTTGAGGTCTACCAGGCTTTCTCTTTCCAATTGGTTTATAGTTTATTATTTGTTTTGGATATCGGGTGTTGGCCATTCGGTTTACATGTTCGGTCCAATTATGTTTATAATTGGTTCTATTGATTTTATTTTTAGTTCTTTTAAACTTTTTTAGTTCTTTTAAACTTTTTTAGTTCTGTTTTTTTGTCGAATAACGTATATTTTGCAGTTCTTCTTATTAATCTCATTTTACGTATTTTATTCGTTGTTAAGGGTTGCTGAAATTCAGATCAGGAAGAAAGAGTGAAATTATAGATAGTAAACGAGATCTTAGTGGAGCAGTTTTAACTGTTGCCACATTGGATACTTCTAAACAGTCCTTCATATACTAAAACAATGAGTCCTGAATTAAGACATAACAGAATTTGTTACTCCTCAAATTATGCTATATAAAATAGACGATATAAATATAACTTTACTTCGTGGAATATTTTAATTATTTTAATTTTTATTATTAAACATTTTTAAATTTTTTATTTAAATTGTCCAATTAATTATAGTTATGTTACTTTTTGTATGAAGTTTTATATTTTATTCGTTATAAATTTATTTATTTAGTATAACAATTAGGTTTCTTTTATCACTAAATTACAATTTAAATTTCATACAATTCCTACTAATTTGGCGTCACATCTAGAAACATTAAAAAAACTTCTTTTTTATCAACCCATTATCACACTTCACAAATCACAAAACTCTTGTAAGACTCGCAGATTTCTTCAAGATTATCCTTTTTTAAGTCTTCAAAAAAGAAACAAATGATACCTTTACACTCCAACTAAAAAAACCTTCTACTGCGATGGTTGGAAGCACACGGGAATTCTTCTAATTAAAATAAAACTAAAAGCAGTTTTTTAGTTAAAATATTCTCAATTGAGTGGTTGCACGACTGTAATTTATTCTTTCTATACGTACTTAAGGTAGCTTGATCAGCTATTTCTTGGTGCTTATAGCAAGTCTGTACTCCAACGAAAAATCATGAACTTCGGTACTTTATGAGGAAAATTCGCACAGACATCTCTCTCTCTCTCTCTCTCTCTCTCCCGCCTCTTCCAGCATCCGCAGCTTCTCTTATCGATCAAACGCATGTGGGTGTTCCAGACAAAATGAAATTGCCTACGTTTGCATAGCTACTCCAGTTTTCTGAGCTTTAGTAAGTGATGATTTGTGATTGTCAGTCGTAGTGGAGATGGCATGGATAGAAAACTGTCCGCCGTTTCGCATTTTCAAGAGTCTACACAACTTACGGCCTTTCCCCTCCCCTATCTTTTAAAAGAGGGAAAAAAATAATCGGAAGACAAGACTCTTCATAGCAATGGCAGTCATTGAGACGTCGCTAAATGACCATTGCGCTAAAATACGCTACAACATCCATTTTCTTATTTTCCGTCTTCAAGTGGCGTACAAACTTCACAAAACAAAACCAACTTTGCCAGCTGCAAATGGGGCGTGAGAAAGAAAGACACAACCATAACGGAAAAAAAAGAAAGAAAAGAAAAAAGAAACACAAACCAAGATGCTATTTTTACTGCAAATTCCTATCTCTGAAGGTCTTTTGCTGTAGTTGTTCCACATTGACATGGTTAAATGGCATCCAATGTTGCCATGGCAACTTGAGAATGATTGGAGTCGGAGGATAAAAAGAATAATTTGTATTGTAGGAGATGGTAAGGACTCTCAGTTAACATTTCGTTAATATTTCGAATATTGTCTGAAGGATCTTGTTTCAACCAAAGAATTTCGGCTGAAACTATTACCTTTTACCGAAATTTCTAATGAAAATAATACGGCTTTATTACAACAACATGAGCGGTATTATTTCAAACAGTGATAGTTTAGTTTTGTACAAACTATCTGACATAAATCGAAAGTAGCCTCAAACTGTATTCACTTTTAGTGGGCTAATAATTGGAACTCACTGGATTCTTGAATCACTGAAGGTCAAATAGGTTGCTGCTGTTCCTCTTGAGAGTACGTAATTGGACTGTTTGATTTTGAGAAAGTTTGTTTTAATGTTGACTGATTTCATGGTATATCACATGCAAATAATATTAACAATAATTTTTTCATGTTTCAAACAATTATTCACAGTTGAAAACATTGATTTGGAGGCTTCAAAGTAACATTTAAACCATTTTTGTGATGATTTTATGGAATCCACTTTCCTAGAAGGATAAATTTTAAAATGGGGTATAATCTCTATGTTTATTTCACGCTTGAGTTAGTTAGAATTATGATTAATTCTGCTACGAAAATAAGATATCACTGTATTATGTCTAGTAATTGTTTGTGTTCTCCAAATAATTGGCTTGTTTAACGGGACAAAACCCCGAAGACAACCTTTGGTTTTCACTGGATTTGAACGAAGATCTTTCAAACAATGGATATAGGTTGCGTTGTCTTTGCAAATTTGCGTTAATTCTGGTAAAATGGGGATCTAATTCCTGACTTATACAGTTTATTACAGGGTGGCCCATAAGTCACGAAGGAGTTTAAAAAATTTAATAACTTTTTATTCGTTAATTGTTTATTTATGAAAAACCATATCACGTAAATGACTCATTTTCGGCCCTTTCTACGGTATGTTTCATGACAGCTGTTAATGTTAATCGCTGCAGGGCGGGCCCTAATTTCTGCAGAAGTGTTCTCCTTCAGCTGTTGGACTGTCTGGGAATTGGTCATATGCATCTTTGTCTTCGACTTCTTCGTAGTCCCATACGAAGAAGTCGGAAGCCGTCAGATCTGAAGAACGTGGTGGCCATTTAACTGCAGATCTTCACGAAGTTATTCGCTCGCCGAAAATTATACAGGTTACTGGACACAGTTCTGCCTTTTAAGTGGTGTAATCTAAGGCTACTCCGATTCCAAAGTTATATTAGTATAAACTATATGATAAACAGAAATTGTTTCAAGTATCAATTACATTTAGCTATAAAAAGATGATGGATCTATGATATCTTTTTATATGGTAAAAGCTCTACATAGCTTAGCGTTCTGATTAAGTATAAGTTATATACTTTTTGTTATTGGTTACTTAAATTTGATTTTACTAGAACAATCTTGACTCACTTAGTTGGAATCATAATTACTACAAAAATATTTTTTTAATATTGAATATAATGAGGATTTTGACATCTTTCATAATTATAATGCCAAAGAAAGGAAACAAAAGTTTCGAATTTTACCTGAGAGTTTATGAGAATAAACTTTCTGTATAGGAATTGGCTTATGATGGATGTCAAAATCCTCATTACATATTATAAGATCCAAATTGAAGCTTTTTTGGTTCTAAATTTTATTAGTATATATGTTTATTTTATTAAGATGATGGCTTTATTAACAACATTATTTTGTTAATTAATTATTTATCCACAATATTGTCTTATTTATTAATTAATGATTTATCTACAATATTGTCTTATTTATTAATCATGATTATTGCTTTTATATTATTATTTTATAATTAAAGATGATCGTTATATTAATAAACTAATATTTGTTAAGCTATTAGTTTATTAATAAATTAAACTATATTGTTTAATTTTATTATTTATTTATTTAATTAAAAGGACAAGTGATCAAGAAAAAAAAGAGGAATAAATTTGGTTCGATAATTGTGAAGCTGAACTATAAATAGACGTTGTCCAGCATCTGCTATTCGTGTTTTGGTTTTTACATGATTAGAAATGTGTGGAGAAAATTATAGTTGTCAGTTCGTTGAAACCTAATAAAGTATCTACAAAAACCCTAGAGAATATAGGGTCAGCGAACATTTCTCGTCTTATGATACGAAGAATGTTTTTAAGGTTTGGATAAATTCGGATTTAAATAGCATAGAATTTAAAGAAGTAATAAATGTTGTGAATGGGAAAAGATACTGCGTTTTTGGAGTCTGAGGAGACAATGAAGGTGATGTGTTTGGAAAGGCTATATTATGTCAAGAAACGAAGTTTTTATTTGCGTAGAAGTTTTTTAAATTTAAGGAAAGCTAAAATGAGATCGTTCTTACAACAAATTGCAAGAATTAAGGTAGATATTTTGATTTCGTTTTAGTTGATAACAGTCCTCACTGGATAATGGCAAGCAGTTCATTGTTTCAAGTATTAGTTATGGACGATTTTGAAAATGAAAATGGTTGAGCATTAGAAAATTTATTTTACATCAACAAAGTCATGAATAGGGTTTTATATCAGTGAAAGATAGTCATTTAAATTACAGTGCAAAAATGCAGAGTAATCAGCCCATCTTAGCATGGAAATCAGAATAAAGAAAACTATATGACGTCACACGTACTGAAAAGGAAATTTAGTTATAGGCAATGAAAGGCAGGCTGTGTACGACGCTAATTAGCCAACTGATCCTTTGTTCCAGAGCCGATCACATGTATACTGGAAATATTAAGATTTCTGAAGATCTTGATATTAAGATTTCTGAAGATCTTGATATTAAGATATCTTTAGATATCATGATGTCATTGTATAATGATTGGAAACAATTTATTCTGTGGACTTTTGACAACGCACACAAACGATTTGTAAACATATTTGAAGCTCATATTTTGATATTTCTCAATGACACCTGCAACCTCCCACTGATGAAATAGCTCGCCGTTGAGGTTAAACTTCATTTTAGGAAAGAGTGAAAGCAATATGAAAACAAATCATATTTATTTTCCTATTGTTATCTAAATAATCCGCGCATCCTCTGCCTTCAACTTAAACTAAGATCTAAATTACGTTAACAACTTATGTACATGAACTTTAGCCTTTTTTGAGGAAAGAGTAGCATATAGTAAAAGTTGTATTCGTATTCAGAAGTTGGTAACTATCGCTGTTCTTAGAACATTGATAGTGCGTGAAAAGTTACAACAATCAGGTGTGCAGCATACAATACAATCGTTAGTACGTGAACCACGTACTAACGATTGATTCACTGCTTTTAATCAGTGAATCATATAAATTTTACACTCACGCTTATGTCTATTTCGCATTTTTTTAATTTGTTTTTAGATTCCTGATATGTTCTCTGAGGGAGGGGTACAGCATATTATGATGGTACTAAATGAAAATTTTAAGTCATTAATAACTACCTATCGAAAATTTTTCTTCAAATTCATTTCTCATCTCTCAGGGCACCAATGTTGTCAGGTGAGATGTTTGTCTTCTAAGGTCTGGTTGGTAGAAGTCGCTTCACTGCAGCACTCATATGTATGCTTAGGATGATGTTCAACAGGAGAAGAGATAAATACAAAATCACTGTATTAAAAATTCGTAAACACTTTTCGTTTCGACAAAAACGAATCTATAATCTGTAAATTTGTACAGGTCTAATAGATATAATTTACGAGTTTCTGGATGAGAATTTTTCAAAAATTCTCGAATCTAGTGAAAAACAGTACTGTTTGCTTGAAGAGGAAAACGAGCTGGTCTACTACATTTGTAAATGCAAAAGGTTTGCAGACAAGAGAGAAAGGAAGAAAGGAACAACAAAATTTATCTTGTTTCCAATCTCCAGGGAATGAGAACTGTCTATTTTTGCTTTCCACTCATGTCCAATTGTGTTTATAGAAGGAATACTGTCAACACGCTTGCTGCTCCAAAAAGTAAAATAAATTTCTGTTTTGAAATAAAATAAGAAAGGCAGTGCGAAAAATTAAATTTGCTGATGTATAGCTGAAGGCGAATTAGATGTCAGAACAAACTTATTTCGAATAGGCTTTGGAAGTATTACTACAAATTCAGTGATATTAAACAGAGATGAGACAAACAGAGACAGAGAAGGAGAGAGGGAATTCTATCCAGTGTTGATATGACTAAAAACTATCACTTACATTATGTATTATGCCACGTAAAATTTTCAAGTCAGCGAAAATCAAGTCTGAACATAATTTTCTAATATTTAAAATCAGGGATTATTTTTACATGATTTTTAACAATCGTTTTAATATGATCATGCTTTTAAATTTAAGTCATTGACATACTCGATTACAGAAATGAATACAAGTCGATTTAAACTCAAATAAAATAGAAAACAAAAGATTGTCATAAGATATATATGGCGAAATGATAAAGTTACGATACTATAGAAACTGTGGCCCTGAGGAAAAATAACATGAGCAGGATGGAAGTAGCAGAGATGAGAATGCTTAGGTGGATGTGCGGTGTGACCAGAAAGGATCATCTGAGAAATGACTATGTCAGGGGAACAGTGAAAGTTACGAACTTAGGAGCGAAAATACAGGAGGCAAGGTTGAGATGGTTTGGTCATGTGATGAGGAGGGAGGAGGAATATGTGGGAAGAAGGGTCATGCAGATGGATGTGTAAGGAAGGTGGAAGCGTGGGCGGCCAAAGAAGAGATGGAGGGAGCTGGTAGAAGAGGACTTAACGATGAAGAACTTGGATGTGATGACAGCCCAAGACAGGAAGGTGTGGAGAAGACTCATTATCAACAGTGACCCCACTTAAGTGGGAAAAGCTGCAGAAGAAGAAGATAAAGTTACGATACTGATTTCGTTACAGAGGGTAACGTCTGTATCAGAATAAGTTAAAAAGTATAAGGAATGAATATTTATTAAAATTTGTGTACATCCTTTCTCAATATTTCACCGGAGTTTTGACTGTGTTTCATTCAGTTGTGAAAAAACCTTACGTACCTGCAAAATAAAAAGCTTTCACTTATGCGATTGCCATCACCTCTCGACGAAATATATATTTCAAAAGACTTTTGAGTGATTCAGAAGGTAATAGCCCGGTCGAGCAAGGAATGATTTCTATGGATGATGTAGGACTCCATCGGGAAACTTCCGTTATGACGTTCTATGCCAGAACTCAACATCTGCTAACAACGGATCTTCTCGTTTACTCCAAATCTTCTCGCATAGGGCATTATGTGCGCTACAATTTCAAATGCCGTCGTTTTCCTTCCAGCTTCTTCAACTTGACCTAAGCGTCAAGAACAATAATAACTGTGTTGGGAAATGGCATCTTTCATACGATATTAATCGTATGAAATATAAATGGGTATAATGGGTATAAACGATACCAATGAGAATCCATGAGTTGTTTGATAACTCATTTATCCACGAACTTTGCAGAAATTAATTATATCATGGATTAAATTATCACAAATATACTCATAACTGTGCATATTCTGTCTGACTTTCCACTCCTTTGATATTCATCCTTCTGTTTTACGAAATAATATCTGAATTACGTGTTTTGAAGTTCTCAATAGGCTTTTGATAAATATCCTTCTTTCTCTTTCAAAGTCACGGTTGTTCGAAAGTTGTTCAGACTCTATGTTTTAATACTAATATCAAGATTTCAACCCTTCCGTATCATAGGGAACCTTTATGAACTATGACAGCAAACGTCAGGGACATGGTTTTGTTTTAAATTAAATTGTCGTATAGGACAAAGTAATGCTTTTATTTGTTCGAGCACCGTTTCATGCTTTTAGCAAATGATTCGAAGTTCAGATGAGCAGACAGATAATAGGAGAGAGTAATTTTTGCCAAAATAGGCTTACAAGGCGTTTATATACCATGATGTCTTCATCAAATCCCAATAGGAAACATTTTCTGTGATGTGTTCTATGACGTTTTGAGATGGAAGAGAAACTATGATTAACGCGACTTACCTCCACCACAAATTCAGACCAGAGGGAATCTTGATCAAAGGCTTTCGTAAAGATGGACTGGTCTAGGTGGACCAATTCCATGACTACATCGGTCACATAAACTAAATCCTTGTCGTTTTATTTGTGGGGAATGTTACTGCAGTTCATTTATACGAACATACCAACCAGGAACTTTCCAGAAAGTATTGTCAGCGATGAGATGTGAATGTCAATAAAAAGGAAATAATCGTGAACTCCTCCAGTGATGTTATCATCAGAGTATTATTTCTTTTCTCATTTAACATAGCATTTCTGCCTATTTCTTGACAGTTTCCCTTGTGTTTACATCGAATTGTTGGCGTTTGTGCTGCTACAAAGGGCCATTTCTCGAAAACTTTGGGTTTCCAGACGTGCTCATTGGGATATTTTTCTTACTCTTGAGGTATACAATACACCTATGAATTTTATGGTAATTATCCTGTATAGCATAAAATATTATTCCGTCTTGTATACGATATCGAAAGTAATAAAAGTAGTATATCTGACATCACATCTATCTTGAACTTACCAACTATCATAAATTTTGATATAGACCAGCATTAACTTCTTTTTGTATACGAACTGACAATTTTGCTGATGATTGGATTTCATGAATTGTAAACTAATCTATTTTATTTTAATTTCATTTTAATTATGATTTTATTTTACCTTTTTGTACAAAAGAAATAGTTGTGTCCCCACTTTATACCTAATCTCAATTTTAGACTATTGCAAATTGATATGTTTCCTCTTTGATGCTGCATGGGTCATTGATATCTTCAAGAAATGCGCAACTCAAAATACAAAAAATGCCTTAATGACATTAACCTTTAAGATATATACAATATCGCATATGATTATGTTTAACGTTATCTAGCAAATCATAAGAAACACTAGAAATATTTACATTAAATATTCTACGTTATTCAAACAATTAAAATAAATTTAAAGCATAATAAAACTAAAATCGAGTTTTCTTTTTCTCAGAATAAAAGAATACATTTGAGGACACCAGTGATATTATTATCTTTTTTAACAAAGATTAACTTCTTTAAAAAATTCTAAAAATTCTTCGATTTTAATAATGTTGAATAATTAAATCTGTGTTTATTAGCACTCATCAGAGAAATAATACAAATAAACAAGGTATGTGAAACAATTCAGAGTGTGTTTATATAATACGCAAATACATGATGATGTATAAGAGAGGCATAAAAGATTGTCAAAGCCATTCCAAATTTCAGTTGTCACGAACATTCCCATCCCATTCATGTGCCTTCTCCTATCCATGAGGTTGACTACCATGATGTGACTCATGGTAGACTTCGGTTTAATGACATGTGGTGAGGACCCTATCTCTTCCACATATTGTCGTAAATATTCATGGCTGTAAACGGGGCGGGTTTACTTGTTCTGAGGGACGAAATATCCGAGTTTCCGGGTGCAAAAACCCTTTACCTCCGTATAGGAGACCGGCTAACTCACCTTTAGTCGAAAGAGACCAGATAAAGGTTCCTCACGTCATGGACGGGAATCAAACCCAGGTCTTTCCTACCAAAGGTCTTCGTCTATACCGACTGAGCTACGGAGGCTCAATCCGTCGTATTCTAAACCCGAAGAAGGAGTGAGCAATGCAATATGGGATACAACGATCTATCTGATATCAAGAGAGAGCTGCACTTTATACATAACTAGCACCGCCGTGTAGATATTTCAATGAAAACTTTCTTTCCAGTCTTGGATAAAACGAAAATACAATTTCGGTTGAAATATAATAAGTACTGCATGTTAGACAGCCATTCAAAATACAGTTTTTAAAATGCAATGAAAGATGACCAAATGGCAGCATGCAGAAGACACACGCCCGTCCGCACCGCGTGTGTGCGTGTATATCGTGCACACACACACACACACACACACACACACACACACACACACACACACACACACACACACACACACACACACACACACACACACACACACACACACACACACACACACACACACACACACACACACACACACACACACACACACACATACACACACACACACACACACACACACACACACACACACACACACACACATACATACACAACACACGCCTTGAGTCCAAAGAATCTTCAATTATTTTCTTGGCTTCTGAAAGGAAATTCATCATGTTAATTTGTGTACAGTAAGGATAATCGGCAGCTGATTAATTCGGAGGATTCTTTTGGAGACCTGACGATTAATTAAGGTAAAAAATATTTTCATGAAGAAAAACAAAAGATTTTATACAATGCTTAAAGAACATCCAATAAGGATTAAGAGAAGTTAATCATTCTTCCGGATAAGAAGCTTATAAAACAGTAATTACGTCTTAGAAATTGCTGTTTAATTGGCTGAAGGGAAAAAAAAAATTCTGTTCACCGCGATGTGCAAAATGCTTTGCGATTTTTGATTTGCGAATATAATATGACGCTGGATTGTTCTACAAAGAGATTTTAAGTCGTAGAATTAAATGACAGTGGTGCTAATATTAGAAAATAGCATAATTTATGGTGTGCAGGAAACATAAAAACTACTTTATCAGTAATAATTACTGGATAATCTTATTTTCTTAAATATTTCTATTATTCAGTCAAATAGGACTTAAAAACTGTGTGCTGAAACAGAAATCAGAAGAAGGAAACGACAGTAATTGAAACCGAAGAATAAATTGCAGAACAGGAGGTATGCGAACTGAAATTACGAGATGAAAAAGGTAGAAAAATGAAGAAATGGATGCAGAGAAAAAGACATGGAGAAAGAAACCAAACAGAAACAAAGAATAAATAAATAAATAAATATATATATATATATATATATATATATATTAAAAATACAAAGAAATTTTATACTTGGTTTTAATCCTTTTCCCAAGTAAGCAAAACAAAGGTTTGCGCGTGAAATATATTCACGTCTAAGCTAATAGAAGCTAATGACTTCATGTCACTTGGCTATGCATGTATCCCATAATGCAAAGCGCTCCCCCCGCCTTTAGGCGTGTATAATGCAACGAATAATGGGAAGGGCTACTACTCAGACCGTTTCGACCTTCATTGAGGTCTCTTCAGTGGGAGCCAGACCCGGGAGAGATACCAAAATCATTTCGCAATGCCATTGAGATTAAGGTATGGATCGCGACAAAAGAAAACAGAACGTGAAAAACAGATACTAGTACAGTATTGTGAAAGAGATGAAATAGGGAAGGAATAAAAACCATAGAAAATTGAAAGACATTTTTGACTGAAGGTAATCTTAACAGAGAAATATTTGAAAAGAATGAAAAAAAGAACACTGATTAAAGTTTCAAGATAAATTAAAAAAGAGAACGAAGACGAAAGAAAAAAGAGAGAACATACCAAGTAGAAATGACAAAGCAAATGAAGAAGAATTGAATTAGAAAACGCGAAAGAATAACAGAAACAAGGAAGATAAACTATTGAAAATGAAATATTAAAATAAAGTAAGAGACATGGATAGGTAGTAAATATAGTAGGAATAAGAGAAGAATAAGAGGAACAAAAAGGAAGCAAAAAAAACTAAATAAATTGAAATACCAGCAAACGGGAAACTAGACGAGGAAAGAGAAATAAAGAGGAGCATGAACAAGAGAGA
Organism: Typopeltis vanoorti; assembly: GCF_054136105.1. NCBI lineage: Eukaryota > Metazoa > Arthropoda > Arachnida > Uropygi > Thelyphonidae > Typopeltis > Typopeltis vanoorti. The sequence continues at coordinate 143,055,526 of NC_143552.1, forward strand.
AGGAGGAAGGAGAACCTAGGAGAAGAGAAACTAGAAAAATCAAGAGAGACCGAGAGAGACAGAGAGCGAGAGAGAGAGAGAGAGAGAGAGAGAGAGAGAGAAAATAAAGAAAAAAAAAGAAAAACACCGAGAAAGTCCTTCTATTTCTTTGATGTTACTAGTACTTTTCTATTTTGCGTGACACGAAACTCGAATTTCCTAGACGAAAACCCTCCTATTCCCGTATGAATGCAAAACAGCAGAATAATGAAGAGAAGGAGGAAGAGAAATTAAATACATCTTTGGATACAATATAATTATTTCATGCAAACTTGGTGTCTGTTAGTATAAGTATTAGACGAATGTTTCTTCTCATTTACGCTGACTGTGAATGAGAATCGAATCCCGGATATATTTGCATTTTATCGATCAGCAATTATTGGAAAATAATACGAATGATGAACACACACACACACACACACACACACACACACACACACACACACACACACACACACACACACACACACACACACACACACACACACACACACACACACACACACACACACACACACACACACACACACACACACACACACACACAATCACTGCTGTATTTTCGATGCTCAATGATTTTTTTTCTATCTATTCCGAGCAGCTGATATTACGAAATAAAAAAAAAAAAATGCAGCCATCCAATTCAGTCTGAACGATTTTGACAGAACTGCTGAAAACTAAAAAAAAAAAAAAAGGTACAGTGGAGATAATTTTTAACCCGTGAGTTGTGAAAGTTTCTACTTCACAGTCGATTGTAGAGTTAGGCACACAGCTCTGCTGAATATAAAGTAATTTCTTTCCAATATTGGCTGCAACTTTTGACATGTTTCTTAAGGGAAAACTTTTATCATTGTGTGCGTACATATTTTATCAAATCCAGTATTAGAGAATAATGATCTATCGACCAATTTTTTACTTCAAGTTTCGAATTTTTTTTATCTCATCCTGTTCTTTGATGTTTTTCTCGATCACGTAGATGTCTTTTGTGCAAATAAACAAACGTAACCCCAAGTATAAACACATAAGAGTGTCAATACATAATGGTTTTGTTCTCTTACAGTTCTTTAGTTCATTTGTCAAGGTTTAGTATTGCACTAGGCAGTCATCTAATCCATACGAAGCTCGAATCTAAACACACTTTTGTTATAATTCACGTGTAAATAAAGCCGAACTGCCAGCGAACTTAAATAAATAGATCTAGTCGAAAAGAAGAACGATATAATTTTATTTAAAGTAGTTTTAAACGATTTCAAGAAGTTTATAATATTTTGTGTCTCTTTACTAATTGCTGTTTTTAAAAGAAGTGAACTGTGTGAAGCGATGGAAATATTATTTATCAAATTTAAGTGATGCCAACTCACGCTAAACGTGGAGTGTATTAAGGTTATAATATAAAAAAAAAACGAAATGAAATCGTTGGTAAGAAATAGATAAAAAAAATACGCCACACGCAAATTCCTTACCACACATTTCATAGAAGACAAAAATGAATGGAAGTGTAGACTCCAGACATGAAACAATTGATTTGTTTTATAGCAGAATTTTTATCCAAAGTATTGATAATATTATAATAACTATCTACAACAGAACGTAATCTGCTATTTCAGTCAAGTCCGAACTGTAAAATGCGAAATCAAATAATTCAAATTTCACCCTTTTCATTAGCGAAACATAACGAATATGAACATTTAAATTTCAGTTTTATATTCAGTCTCTTCGAGTCACCTTTAGATTTTTTTATATATGCTCCTCAATATTTGAAGCAGTTTCCCCTAGAGTCTTCAGCTTCCAATATGACATCATTTGTTCTGATACTACACTACTTAAAGGGCACTTGGATGGATAGTCGAACATGAATAAATTAAAGAGAATATAGTACAATAACAATCTCTCGAAACATCTTAAAATCAAACTAGTCAAAGCCATGATCCTCCCTACAGCAACATATGGAAGTGAGTCATGACGACTTACTAAGAAGGAACTACTTAAAATAAATGCATTCGAGGGGGAGTGCCTAAGAAAAATAAACAAACTACGCTGGACTGAACATAAAACCACAGAATAAGTAAAGTAGGATCTCAACTAGCAGGACAACCTCACAGACATTATTCTTCAGCAACAGCTCCGATGGTTCGGATATGTCCAGAGAATGCCTTCTCACAAACTTTCAAAAATCGTGCTAAATGGAAGAACAAGAAAACAGCGTTAACCTAGAAGACCGAGGAAAGGTTGGCTCAGATCTGCATTCACCAACTTCAATACTATGTTCGAGAAGACTAAAAAAGAACCATTTGCAGACAAATTGTACAAAGGGGACTCAACCCGTCACTAGACGATGAGATGAAGAAGAAGAGAAAAAAAGGCACGAACTGCGACCAATATTTAATGATTTTACTCAAGAGTTTTACTGGTGCAGCTGTTTCAAATTGTTGGCTCTCATTAAAGCGAAGGCGAAAACCCTTTATATGAAAGAAAAAAAAGAAACTATCAGGATTCTCAGTCTTTGAGAAAGTACTATAAGCGTCCAACTAACTACTCGTGGTTTGCGTCTTTACCTTAACTCGAACAGGTATAGAGCTGGCTTATCATGAAACAAAATGAAGCGCTTGCATAAGAATGCTTGATAATGTTAAGTAGAATTTGATATTTTACTTGATACAAATGGAACTTGAATATTTAGTTAAACTCTTGAGATAGGCAAACTGCTTTCCTAAATGCTCTGGTGTTCGACAATAGACTCATAATTCCACTTTCGTATAAGACCGTTTAACTCACCTTCTGCTGAAACGTTCTTCTTATAGAAGTTCCTCGCATTTTAAATGGGATTTAAAATGCATTCAAATAATAATCACCATTTTTCGTTTGTTTTCGACTTTTGACAAGTTCATGATTTTTCAGATAAGGGTTCTGACACGTTAAGCCATTTCTTATAAATCATACTCGTGCTGATAAGCGCCCTCTATATATACTCATTACTCCGTTACAATATTGGAGAGGGCGCGCCAATCGTTCAGAGGATTTTCAAGATAGGATAATTGTAATTTTTTAATATATTTCGACGTCGAGAGACGAAAAGTTATCCAATCAAATTAACAGAAGTGTATTAACGAACACGCCGAGAATATAGAACATTAGTTTAAGGATTATAATGATGTAATGAAACTAGACAAGAAGACAGACAAAACAAACACACAGAAATATAATGATTTTCAACCATGGCAGGTCATACTTAACCTATAAGTTAAATCATTTTTGATATGAGGAGTATTTTGTGAAATTGAATATTACTTTTGCTATTTAAGTAAGTTACCATACAAATTTCGATATAAATGTAGATTAAAATCGAATAATACTGATGAAAACAAATGCAGTATGTATGTTAGATCCTAATTTTACATAAGAAAATGTTTTGATATCTATTTCAGTTTTAAAATTTCGTACTAAAGTAAACTAATATAGCGTACTATATTTGAAATTTATGAACTCAGTTTTTGTAAATAAAATATCATAGAATTTTGGTTTTTTACATTTCTAACCGGTTAGTAAAAACAAAGTGATACAAAGTTGTATTTTATTTTATTCATAGACTGGAGATTACGTCATACTGATGAAATGATAGTGCTGCCCCCTCAGTAGTTAATTCGAAGAAATGTTTCATGAAAGGCTTATCGAAATAGCATCGCATATCCTGTAAATTATCTTTCTCTAATCAAACATCATTTTGAGATCTACAAATATTCATTTATATGAAGTAAATTTTTATTATATTTAATATGATATATTTCATCTATTTATGGCAATCCATATTAAGTGGTTAGAAATCCGAAGTACATTGGTGTCATACTTAAACATGTGTTAGCCATCCTTTATTAAACAGGAAGTCTCATTCTGGGCGCGATACAAATTACTTTGCTTCTAAAAATACACTAAAAAAGTTTAGTGTATTTTTAAAATATTAAAAGTAAAATTTAAAATTTATATTTTCTCTCAAAAAATAAAAAATAAAAATCGAAATTAAGATTTTATTTCCAATGATGTTTTAGACTGAAAATCTTTAATTTCAAAGAATTACAGTGTACATTATTCCTTTCAAAATATAATGAATTCATTTCTTTTCATTTCTCTGAAATTCAATTCATTTCTCTGACTGGCTTAATGTACCTTTCAATAAATATAAAACTACCATTAGATGTAAAGGAATTCTTTGCAGGTCGCTTTAGCCTCGGAATAATCGCTGCCTTTCTAAACCAGCGGTCGAGAAAAAAAACATGCATGTGGATTGAAACGCGAATCAGTTTTAACTTCATAGACGCCCAGCCAATTTACAGATGAATATTTTAGTGGGCTCGTCAAAATTCTAAGTAGATCTGATTATGCCTATTTTATGAATCGGAATTTGCTTGGGAGATTCACAAAGCATTTTTCTCTGTGCTGCACTAACAAAAAAGAAAAAAATGTTGAAATATGTTTGGAGGCCACTCGGAAATGAATACCAATGTTTGCATAACTGTATGAGGAAAATGGATTTATTGAAAGCGAAGTTAAAAGAAGAAAATCACATCTCACAGAGCACCTTCTATAATGACTACATTTGAGAAAATTCTACTGTATTATTCATAAAGTGCTAGTGGCTACAATGACACTGAACTATTGCGTCTTGATGACATTGTGTTTAACAATAACCCAAGCACCACATTCAAAAGTAGAAGTGGCTGCAACGTGTTTAAGCAAGCTACGAATGATGAAAGACGTGAATTTTTTTTGTCCATTTTTTTAAATTTTTTTTACTCATACAGTTGGAAAGGGGAAATGATGGGAGAAAGTTTTTTTTTTCGGATATTTACATTTCTTCAGACACCGGAAAATTCTATGTACATACTAGAGTTTCTAAATATTTGCAAGCGATATCAAATATTTGGAAACTCTACTGAGAGTACAGGACATTCTGTTTGTGCTTTAAACGCATGGATATAAGACATTTGTTCGTTGTAGCAAAGGGATTTGTATCACAGGGACTAATGCCACAAAGAAGGAAGGAAAATACTTAATCTTTCTCATGTATTTCGACTTATTTCTTCACGAGGTGCCTTGTGCTTTCACAGTACAATGATGATGTTTTCAACAGCTCATCTTTCATATTTCAGATTCAGTTTAGGACAAAGTTGATGTTGAAAGAATGGGTGATACTGAGGACTGACCTCACGAAAACAGAATACTGGAGACGAATGCCTTGGTAATCAGAATTAGAGATGGGTATGAGATACAGATAATTTGTAAATTTGCAGAGTTATCTTCAGTCGTGGATTACTTTGATGACTCTACACTTTGTGTTGAATCTTGCAGTTCATACGCGTTGGCTCGAGCTTGATCAAGCCTTTGCCTCATCGAATGCATAGATGTCACATAAGAAAGTGCTATCTTCCTTATCGTATAGGGAACTTGCATTTTTGTTCATTTTTCAGTGATCAATACTCAGTGTGCTAATCATTCTTCAACAATTTTAACAGAATCTCGAAGTACCAATCCATCAGACTCAATTAATTAGTCATCAACTGGGTTAGTGATGGGAAAACAAATGGAAGCTGTCCATCGCAGTTGAATCTGAGCATTTATACATTGATCAAATTTGACAATGAATCCACTTTAGAGTTAGGTTATGGCCATGCGTTACCTCATTACTGATCAAAATGAATTACACAATTAACATTCACCTATAAACTGTCACTTGCGACTCAGATCTGAAGTGATTATAGTTGACACGTCATCCACTGCTTCCATGTACGCGCCATGCGCACAGTTTCCGACGACGAAATATAATTTCAGTAATTCTGATACAAGAAGAAGACGTATTCACTGACTATGAATGTTTACCCCTTTTGCTCTAAATATGAATGCCGTATCTATCCTTCAGTTATTATTATCAGCCTTATAATGATGTCATATAATAGCGTCTAGATGGAACGTAATGTTTGATCTTAAATGCTGTTCGTGTTTCACTGTATATTGAAATGGACCTGATCATGTGCTTATTAACATCTGCATTACATAAGAGAAACTGTAGTTGAGACAGTGAAGACGATCTGTCAGTTGATACAGTAACTGATTACGAACTTCAAGCATCCTGTTAATAATACCTTTAGAGAATCGGAAATTCTCCAGATGTGTCATTCAAATGTTTTATTCAAATGTGTTATAGTGACCTATCACTTTAAATCACATCCCACTGTGGCGTCAATCACACTGGAATTAATTCACATCCTAATGTCACTAAGTCACATCATTCCAGATATCAACTGACGATGATTTTGGATATAGAATAGGAAGAAAATATTTCCAATTTTTGTTGGAGAAGCTCTTCCTCCAGTTAACACCAGAAAGGCCATGTCATGGAGTCTTTTGCTACAGAGTAAAGCTTAAATTGAAGAGAGGGCATAGCGATTTGGGAGAATGCCTTAATATCCTACCTTTTTCTCCTTTAGTATCGAACTGGAAGATGAAGCAAACGTTAGGTTTAGGTTCATCTCAACATCTCAAGAGTTATAAATAGTATATAATACCTAAGCCATATAACTATTTTACGATTTTTTCATAGCAACAAAATTTCTTCTGCTAATTATCCATTTATATGGGTAGTTACCAGCTGTTTTCTAACATAGAGGATTCCTTTCCCCTTCGCAAGAAAGCGGGGGATATAGTTGGAGGCATGACTCATACCTTTGACTGGAAAAAGCAGAGTTTCGAATCACATAAATATACGAGACAAGAAAACATTTTTTAGATTTTTCGACTGAAGTTATTTGACGGAGATTCCTCTTCTCATCATATTATTTGCCTTGAAAAGAAACAAATAAGTCTTGAAAAATATTTTTGACAGTTCCCAGGACTGAGATAAGCGAAGAAGACTAAACTAAGCAACCGATACATGGTCTTTTTCACGAGAGTTTCTGGACTCAAATAAGATGCGATAAAACCACATCACAGTGAGCTATGAAAAATCAACTTCTACGTACCGAATTTCTTTTAAAAACGTCAATACCAGAGTGGGATTCAAATTTATAACCTGTTGGTCGTAAAACAAAGACACTACTATTTGATCACTCTGGTTAAAGTGAGACTCAGTTTGGAGGAAGACTTCTTTTTTTTTAGGGACATTGAAGCCGAACATTTTTCGATTTCATATTCAAAAGTAACTCTGTCAGATGAGATGCTTTATTAGTGTTAAAAGTTCATCTTGCAAAATTGTTTCGTTTTCTTTCTGTATAATCTTATATATATATATATATATATATATATATATATGTCGAGAGAGAGTTTTGATTTGGCCACAGTAGAACTTTGTATTATTATTTTAAAAATTTCATCAAAAAATTCCCTGTTAAAAATTTAATTATTTTTATCCAGCTTACATTTTAAGAGTTCTTATTTAAAATTCAACTGACTAACTACTCTTTCTTTTAATTATAACTTTTAATGGTAGTTTAAAGAATAAGTATTTTTAAGCAGCCTATTTATTCATTTATTTCTTGTAATTATTTTTTTCTGGTTATATTTAAATGCTTCTTAATACATTTCTTTATATTTGAATTTTCGTTCGCACAGTATTCGCTTCCTTGTTTTCTTCGTTAAGTAAATAAACAATCCTAAAGCAACTTCCGAATAGTAGCCAAGAGGCTCGCTTTCCCTGGAAAATAAAGGGTAAACTGATCTTGATTCACAAGGTCAGTTTATCCTTTACGATTTTTTCAAGAAATTAAGTTAATATCTGATTAATGTAGCTGGTGTTCATCACTGTAGTAGTTTATTTTTCTATGAATTTTTGCAGAACTGAATGTGAATTGTATAAATTTGTATTCTGCTAAGAAAGGTGCAATCCTTTTATAAGTTGGAAAGTTGATATTTCCCATAGATATATTAATATTTTCAACATTGACTATAAATTCAGTTATTCATTTACAAATAAATACTGTATATTTTTAAAAGACCTCAGATTTAATTTATTATGATGACAAACTTTTCATTTAATGATTTATATTTCAGTAGATTGTAGAAATGAACATCTTTCTCCGGTTCTATTAGAAAATGCTTAAAATAACCTCGCAGGAAATAAATAAAAACATTGCAATAACAGACATGCAATGTATATAATATATATAAAATAAAATGCACAATTTCAACATATCTCAGTATACTCATAAAAAATTGTAACACATATGCTGAAATTAGTCCTTATAAGGACTGGCTTAAAGGGGCGAAGCAAGAATGCTTTTTATCTTCCCCGTTATCTGTAGAAGACAGTGTATGGATCAGGTGTTATTGAGCTATTAAAGCTCTGATCATAGCAAAAGGGTAACAGCGATAGACGAGCCTCAATTAGGACTTCATTGGCTACAGCATTGCCATCCATTACCCTCCAAAGGTATTCTCACGGTCGATTCCACCTATCACCCCTCCGCTGAAATTAGTTGCATTAGTAGATTACTTTAAATAAATCTATAAAATATTCTAAATGGTGTATAATTGTATTTATTTTTAGAAGGAATTATTTCAAAATTTTCTGTTTAAAAATACACAAATTGTATAAAATAAAAAATACAAAAATAGTTTATTTCTTCTAAATTAATTTTTGCTAGATAAGTATTAAATATATTAATTGATATTAATTGTAAAAACTTGAAATGGATGTTACGACGCATATTTTGTATTTAACTGTCTGTTATGACAAAAAAAAAAAAAAAAAAAAAAAAAAAAAGAAAAATTCTTTCTCCTTTCATCGCGCTAACCTTTTGTTTGTGCGCTCCGAATAGGAGGGGGGGAATAAAATCCATGATGATAAAGCGTCGGAAACAGAGGCTGTTAATTGATAGATGCAGGTTTGAACAAACATACAAGGTTGCCGATGTGGGCCTACGAGCGACAGAACTGGGCATTCTGTTTACATTACTCGCAGCTATTCGATTTGTTCAAGGCATCTTCGCCAGGAGCTAGACTGTGGACGTGTGTGGCATGGAGTCTAATCAACAGAGACATCGTTATTGTACCTGCTTAGAAGGAATAAAAAAAAAAGTGAACAATTCTAAACAGAATCTATTTCTTCTTTAATTCCATCTTTCTTTCTTTCATTCTACCTTGAAGTTTAAGCTACATTTCCTGACTGGGTCGTATTCCAAGTTACAAAATATATTTACAAATTTCAGCTCATTCTTTATTTCCCATTCGCATTTCCTAGACAAAAGCCATTGAGCAGTTACTACCGGTGAGCGAATTTTGGTTGTATGTGTGTGTGTGCGTGCATGCGTGCGTGCGCGCAGGCTGTTCGACATTTCTTTACCTTCATATGCGATGCTCCAACATTGGCTACTAGCCAACACCTAGTCTCAAGCAGCAAAATCGGCTACTGCTACCTGATTACCGCTAGGGGGCACCACTTGACTCCACCGATTCGTTGGCATGTATCGGTAAACTGCTTCAGCGGTGGTGAGCGAGGGGGACAGCCGCGTGTTTTCATTCTAATCGTACTTCGAGCCTCGCTGAGCCGGTCTTTTGGAGGTGTAGCCGTGTTCTGTGACAAAATTAGAGATCCCGACACCTAATGTGTCGCATCGGAAGTGTAGACTAGCTAAGGATCAAGCGACTGATGATGTGATTGCTCCAATGAGTTGATGCAGCTGATTGAGATACCAGCACACAGGATATTTACAACTGTGTGTGAGACACATTTGATCTACTAAGCCGGAACAACATCCCCCCCCGTTTCTCTGAGTGTCTGCCGGATGAGCAGAGGCAGGCACATGGCTCAAAGCTTTATGTGGATCGGCCTCAGCATGCCTTTAAGTAATCGCAATAGAGCATCGTTGTTCTGGATGCTTATATGTCCACCGATATTCATCTCTCTAGTCAATGGTAAAGGTAAGAAATAAAATATTTGCTTTTGTTTAAAACTCTGCGAAACCTAAAAGTTACGAGAGAAAAATTAACTCTCGTGTCCTTATATCTATTTTCATTAACTCTCGTGTATTTCATTGTATAACTAAAATATTATAAACATGATTTAATATAAAAGGTGTTGTTGAGTAAAATATATATTTTTTATTTTATTCTTCAGAATTATTTTCACTTTTTTTAAAAAAAAAAAAAAAATTAGATTTAAAATGATAATTTATATAATAATTAAATTATTTAAGAAGTTATAATTCCATATATATTAATATAGACAATTGATTGTTTCTATCTGTATCGTATGAAATCAACTTATTGTTAGTACATTTTTAAACTGTAATCTATCAATTGTGAATATCAATGCATATCTTTTAGAAAGAATATCAGGCACGAAAACCTCATCGAATTAATTTATTATGTGCAATTATATGATCTTTTACAATAAAACATTACAAGTGTATGTTACGAACGTTAAAATCATAGATTTCTCTAGACAACGAATTTCGTCCGTATTGTCTTTTTCACATATTTATATCATCTAAAACATCTAAAAAAAAAAAAAAAACCGAAATATTCGGTTCTGTCTCCTAATTGCTAGGTTAGTATTCGACCATCGGAGATCCACTAGTATGATACGATAGTGCCACAAAGGTAAGCGCAGTAGAATTTGCTGCCATAAGAAATATAGATCGTTTAGTGGACAATCTTGAAGCGTTTTACAGTACTGCAATTCTGAAAGTCGTTAATCAATGGGATTTTTCATTACAGAATGTAGTGACCTTTGACCTTTTGAGTATGAAGTAAGCAAACTGTCATTAAAATTTCATCCGTTGTTTGAGATTAATTATTTTTATGCTAATCAATAATTAATTAAATACATCCTTTTGGAATTAACTTTGGACCTTTACCGATCAATAACCTCTAATAAAATCTATTCAATTTGAACGATAGCTATTTCTTTTTATCAGTATGGCAAGAACCCTTTGTAGTCGGTACGCCACTCAAATTCTTTAACAGATTATAATTTCTCCACTTTCACATACGGTTATGTTTGTGACTAATTTTGTTCCTAAATATTAGTCATGTATACACGTAAATTATTTGAAGTTTCCTTAACGGATTGATTTTTCTTCTACTTGGTATTGCACTTAGCGATTACATCGATAGTAGTCTTTCATGTTATATGGTAGAGCATTTATGCGAGATCGTGTTTTATTATTATTATTTGAAAAGTGTAATATACTAATGGTATCAATGGGCAATGGAACAATGGATTGATTTACACGTTGGAAAGCATAAGCTGTTTGAAATCGTCTGACTTTTGAAGAATCTATTCATTCAATATTCTTTTGCTTAAAGAATTAAATATACTTATCCTTAAAGGGCTTTTTGCTCTGTTTTTGATAAATATTATCGATTCAAATAAGACTAACTGATTTATTTTAATGATAACTTAAATACGGGTAAAAGAATACATTGTTACTTACTATATCCAGGTAATTAATTGGAGAAATAAATGAGTAATACAATCGGATATATTCTTTCATGGAAAAGATTGCAGTGAAGTTTGTTATATTCTTTCGTGTTTCAAATCAAACAGTTACTCTTTATTCAATTTTTCATGAAAGTGTTCATTTAGATTTTAAAATAGCCTAATCTGAATAGGATATATCCCCACTTTCCAAAAGTATCGATTTATTGCGAAACGCGTATATGCGCTTAGTATGAAAAGATCTTTTTTATGAAAAGAAATGGTAATAATAAAGATAAAACTGTCTATATTGAATCACAAATGATACTCTGGTTGCTCAATCGTTTTCGTTGCTTTCCATGCTCATTAAATCTTCAATCGTAACTAGGATATAATCTGAGAGTAGTTTATAAACTTTTATTCCACACATATGCAGTGCGATGACGTGTTTATTTTCCACAGAAAAGAAGCAGCAACTATAATCCATCAGCGTTTCCCGTCAGGAAACAGTTAATGACTTTCTACACGACACAGAATTGTACGTTGATTCAGCGTGAGAGATTGGATCTGTTTTTATCAGCTCTACAGACTGCGCTACCTCTGCTACAGGATAGTATAGCGTATAATATATTATGAACTCTTCAAAGAGCATATATTATTATTTTTCATCTAGGTTTGAAGTTACTTGTAAACAAGTAATTTCGAAGGAACTTTAGCATACGTGTACATGAATACTTCTCTAGCAGAAAGAGGGATAGATTTTAAAGAGAAAGATATAACATAAAGAAAGCATTGGAAGGGTAGAAAAGAGAATATATGGGGTTGTTAAACATGGATGTACATAAAATGAAAATAATAGATGAGGAGAATAAAAGTGAACCAGCAAGTGGACTAGCGTGAAAGAGAGAGAGAGAGAGAGAGAGAGAGAGAGAGAGAGAGAGAGAGAGTTATAAAACCAGATAATTAAAGAAAATACTGGTGGTTCGGTGATAAAGGGGAGATCGCATACATACATATATACATAAATAGAGAGAGAGAGAGAGAGAAAAAGTGCTAGTCAGTTAGTAAGACATGCTGAAATGAAGGCCACTAAGCTAGTATAGTATGTCTCTAATTGGGCATAGTTTCTGACTGTTTCTCAGATTTGCATTAGGATAAACTGAAATTACTTGAATGAAACCTGCTTCCATTACGAAATAAAACTATTTCCCATCCAGTAAATAACGAATCTTCCTCACGAGTTATCAGATGCGAACCAAAGCAAGAGAGAAAGAGGAATAAACTTAGAATGTCAGAAAGAATAAACTGGTACGGCGATAAAGACAAAGAGATAGATAAAAAAGTAGATAGACAAATAGAAACAGAAAAAGAGAGAAAGAAGGAGAACATAGATTAAGGAGAGAACTTGATTTTGTCTTTCTTTCTCTCTCTCTCTCTCTTTTCATGTACATACATGATAAGAAAAAAGATGAAAAAGAAAACGAATGAAAACGTAAGATGGGAAAAAGAGAAAGGAACGATAGTAATAGAAAAATACCGAAAGTGGAAACGAGGGCAGTTATCGCACATTCCCCAAAGTACCCGGATGGAAGACAATGGACAAAGTTAGGGCGAAGTAGTCAGAAACCACGATAATAAGACACGTCCAACTACTGCTCTCAGCTGTCGAAGGCAACTCTGTAACCCTGCTCATTACTTTTATGTTCCATGAGGTGTGTGCAGCCACTTCGCTAATGAGGATCGCCAAGAAACAGCACGATTTTCTGTGCCCAACGAACACAACGCGATATATGGCGACACTGTTTAGCCTCTTGCTTGTAGACTGCCGTGACACCTGCCCTGATGAACAGGTCTGTTATCTTGCAAGATGCTGACAAAAATGACGAGAAATACGTGTGCTCCGCACTGCCAACCATCCACGAAGTTAATTGTATAAATGCACTCGGATATATAAAAAGAAAACCTTATAGCCTTCTTGTGTAACTACCAATCACCCCACATAATTCTTTATAGTCACTTTGCTAGCGACCTATTTAGGCATTAACATAAACTTAACACGTATAAATTTGTTAACGGCTCCAAATCTAATTTGGTTTTACTTCGCTTGAATCGTGAACGACTCCATTGTAATCAACTTCCGACACAAAGTGCGCAGGCGCATTGGTAGTATTTAGTACTTGAGCATAGATAACTGGGATCGCTTTCGAGGCCTTAATCCATATTTTCTGTCACCGCCAGTAAAAGTTCCCTTGCTGTTGTTTAGATATGTAAATTTATAGTCGACTGCTGTCGTTAATTTTAAGACCTTTCTACTTTTATTTTCTTTGAGTTTTAGTTAATTTGAAGCCGGAAACACTTCGCCACATGCATAAATTAAAGCCATATACACAAGAGAGAGAGAGAGAGAGAGAGAGAGAGGCTACATTATCTAAAGGCTATTGGAGATTTCTACGAAAATGTTAAATACCGGTAAAATGGTATCAGCAAGGCGCATCGTCTGAGACAAAATGGGATATAAAAACAGTACATTATTATCTCACTTTATGTTTATTGTTTATCTTTAAGTTCTAAGTAAAACAAGATTTACATAAAATCAGCTTACAGATTACTCTTACACTCCGATGTATCTCTGCTGATCCACTTAGTAACATTTTTTATAGCTGGGCCTACTGATAATTGATTTTTGTATTAAGCTGATTTACAGGACGATGGCTGTTATTGTAATTGTTTCCTGGATTACTGAAATCAGTTTTGTTCATTCTCACTCACTCTCTCTCTCTCTCTCTCTCTCTCTCTCTCTCTTTATAGAAATTTTTTTCTAAAGTGCATTTTGACTAATATAATATCATGCAGATAAGTTACAGCTTCATATTTCTCCTATTAGGAATATTTCTTATCCCATCTTTTATGCATATGTCCTACTTAAGCATTTACAACAACGTTTAAGTAAGATGTAGCATTCAGAAAGCGCTGTGATCTTATCAACGTTTTCGGAAAAAAATACACCTCGTATGAGAATCAACATAAAGTTATTCCACCCCGAAACTTTGACACATGAATTTATGTTGCCATATCCAGTTATTATTGTCAGTGTGGAAAAACTGGAAACAGGATTAGTATTTGCTAATCAAGTCTCAATGATAGGTAATCAGATACAAAGTTAAATCATTTTAAAAATTGTAACAATTAATCTCATAGTAAATCGTTAAACTCATATACCGTGACATGACATGGATGCCTTCGGCTATATTTGTATATGTAAGCATAAATTGGCAATATAGACTTTAACATCATAGTCATTCTTGAAAAATAGAGTCACGATGAATCATTGAACCACAGACATATTAAGAGACACAATCACAGAGATTTAGGCTCGTCTTCCATTTCCAGAGATACCAGATGAAACACAAAAATCAGTACCACGTCAAGATCTCACTTATCTCACTTATTATATTAATGTCCAAATTAAACATGGAGAATATATCTGTAAAGCAATGATTCACTCAAAACAGATATACAGTAATTAAATAACAGTCTTTAGGAAGCTTCTACATCGGCTAGTTGCCACTAGAGCTAGACAAGATGGATCAACATAATGGGATGGGAAATCAAAAGAAAATAGTATGGCTATATGGCCATATTATTGTCATGGTTTCTCTATTTACAGTAATATTCAAATTCGCAATTTGTCCACCCATTATATTTCAGTTAACAGTTACCAGGATTTTCGGACATGTGACTTGCTCAATATATTCCTGAAAGAAATGGACTTACTTTTTTCTTTCCATGTCCCAAAATATGGAATCTCGAGTGGTAAGGAGGTTTCATTTGTTATTTACCCCACTACAATTTTTGGTCTTTCTACTTTTATCAATCATTTGTATGAATATGTTGTCATTCTTTCATTATTTTATTTTGTTCTGTTCGTCATACTGCATATTTCTTGATTAAATATAAAATTGCTTGATTTTTTTCTCCCTTACTCTTGTTTTGTTAATTATTTCGGATAAAAAAGTTTACCTCGATATGTTTGCTTGGTAATGTGATTATATATTGTGTAATCTAATTATTCTGTTTACTTTTCTTACTATCACGTGTATCAATTTTTAAACCTTACTCTCCAAATATTGCGAGTGCATTTAGCGTGATTAGATTAAGGATTATATTAAAGAAACCTGATTTACTAACCAAACATGGAAGCCTTCGATCGATTTCAAGCCACTAATAATCCTCCTGGTGACCAATTAGTCTAATAACTGATTTTGTATTACAAGTTGGTCTTTAGTATGCGAATAGTTTCTGTCTTTGTGCTTTTACTGTGTCTACTTAAGTGATTTTCTGACTTTCTTGTTCAGTGTTATTCAAGATTCGGTGTAATACTTAAATTTCATTATCTCTTATTATTTTCACCTTAACGTGCTAGGTGAACTGTTGTTCTGTTGATTAGTCGATATCAATAATGACCTTTGGTTTCTTTTGGATTCAAATCTAGTTCTTTTATTCAAAAGAACTAGATTTGAATCCCGTCTCGGGCATGAAAAGTGAAGATGAGTTAATTGGTCCCATGCGGAGGTGGCAGCATTTTCCTCCTGGAAACTCAGATTTTTTCAATCCACAAAACACACAAACCGGCCAGAAAAAAAATATGCAATTTACAAACATAACAAACACTGGAGATTGGATCAGTCGCCTTATCATAAGCAGCAATCAGTTTTCAAAGATGCAAAGTTAGTTGGCTGTGACAGACTATTGAGCCTAACGCAACAAAGTAAAGTGGGAATGGCATTAATGGGAAAAACCCAATGGAATTTTTAATTTAAGCTCTTCACGCTTGTCACTAAATCAGATCAACTTAGACATTTTGAAATATCTAACGCTCTTTTCTTGACTTAAATAAATGAAAAATTGTACAAATAGCTTTCGTGTTTTGCCAAAATAAAAACACTATTTATTTTGTAAAATGTTATTATCCTGATATTATCTTGCTGCATTTTTTCATTTGAATTTTATATGACATATCATTATATTAATATATATATATCTACAAATATAGTAAATATTCACCTATTTAAAATTATTAGCCATATTAAAATTAATTAATATATATAAAAATAAATTATTATTATTTAAAAAATTTAAAGAAGAAAAATTTTAGAGAGATTTTCAGCTTTTCTTTAGTTAGAATATTACACACCTTATTTTTTTATACATAATAATCTTTAAGTAAATCGGTGTTCGTTAAGCGTATTGGTGATATTTAGGCTCGGTGATTGATTCATTCAATCCAATACCTTGGATGGTAATGGATGGCAATGCTGTAGCCAGTGAAGTTCTAACTGAGGCTCGGCTAATGCTGTTACCCTCCTGCCATGATCAGAGCTTTAATAGCTCAATAACACCTTATCCCTACACTGTCCTCTACAGATAACGGGGAAGATGAAAAGCATTATTGCTTCGCCCCTTTAAGCCAGTCCTTATAAGGACTATAAGCGTATTGGTTTTAGATTTGTGTATTCGATGTGCTTGAATATACTTGGAAAAGTATCCGAACTACTAAAATCCAGCTTTTGCTAAAACTAAAATATTAGGGAAAACGTGTTATTGTTTTCCGAAAGGGTTTCACTTTTACAGAGAATGTATGTCAGTTTTTAGGAATATACTCGCCGTTGACAGAGTTCGCCTAAATTTTCATTGTTTCATCCTTGATTATATGACAGTTATTGGAGCAGTTTGACTGTTTTCAGAACACATTTTAAGTTTTTTTTATTTTGAGAATTAGTAAAACGCGTTTTACACTTTGTCAATTCAAAGTGTAAAATGCGATGTTGAAGCGAACCTTGGCATGTAAGGATAAGGAAGTCATTTTGCCTCTCTTTATAAGGCTTGGATTATTGTGCGCAGATTTGATCTCCCGGGTTCCAAGGGAATAAAGGGTGCAAAGAAGAGTTACAAAGATTATATCCGAATTATGGAATTTAGATTCTGAGAACAATTTGCGAGTATGATGTGGATTACAGACTCTAGTAAACAGCGGAAAGTGGGATGATATGATAGAGGTCTACAAACTTTTGAATGGGTGTTATAGGATATCAGCTGATGAAATATTTCGTTATATGGAAGGTGGGGAGAGAACACGGGCTCCATGGAAGTTAAGTTTGTTCAGTCAAGAAAGGGGTAAGGGCTAGGTTTTTCTCCCAGAGAGCAGTGAGTGAGTGGAATAATTTGCCCTTAGGTTAGGGGTAGTAAGTGCAAATAGTGTGCGCGAATTTAAGGAAAGGTATGATTGCTGCTTTGGGTGATTTATAGCCTCTCTCTCGGTGAGTCCTTGACTCCGTGGAGGTATCAAATAATAATAATTCATGCATAGGTATTTAACAGCCATTTGAACCAATTTTTTATATGAATGGACTTTGATTCATTGAATGAGGAACTTTGCTGAAATTTCTGGACGTATTTCAGTGTTTGATTTTACCAGACGGCTGTTAGCTTCCATAATATAGCATGGCACTATGATATATAAATTTATAGCGTATAGTTTGTTTATTGTCTTGTTTTTGCAATATAACAGATGTACTGTATTAAATAAAAGCTATCTAATGGTAGTAATTCTGTGAAAATTCAAGCAAGATTTTAAAGGGGAGTACAGTTTATGAAACTTCGATCCGTTTTTGTCTTATCTACTGTGAACATGTAATTTTGTTTGGTTTAATATTGCCATAACCGCTTGCCCGATTGAAAGTAAAATAGAAACCGATTTCAGAGATTTTAACAAGAGATAGCGAATAAAACTTATGATTAAATTCTATCATTTCAATGCAAAGTTATGTTGTGTTTTTTTTTCTTTTTTGTATGAGAATCTTGCAACCGAAGGATTTTAAACGTATAGTTTCTATGATTTGAAACACCGAATTGTAATAAAATCTCCAGCAAGCATTCGAATAAGTTACATAAACATGGGTTCAAATTTATAGACCATATTCGTCGGCAGTTTTAATGTGGGTTACTTTTATATACATTTTGCAAAGGCACAGACATTCCGATTGTAATTACAATAATAATTATGCTGTTTTCAATTACCGCAATTGTATTACATTATATAGATATCATTATAATTTTTGGTGTTTTTGGTTATTCTTACAATCCAAAAACAGGCTGTTATGCCTAGTATTTATCGATACTTTGTTGTCAATTCATTCTCAACCAATAAATTTCGACTCCAATTATATTGTAATATTCAGGTGAAGAATTATATTTCCGAGAGTAACACTGCTTAATATTGGGAAAACGACTTTGTGTTGCATATAGACTTTATATTGTAAAGTCTTTCCTGATTTTTAGTACTCACCGCAAATCTGAAAGGGTTTGCGATTACCTCAAAAATACCAAAATTAAATTTCCTTTTTAGGTAAATCGGAACCTTGTTCGTTATATTGCTGAATACAATAATATCCAAATAAGTTATTTCTTTCGAAATAATTTCATTACTCCTTATTGATTCAACTAATAATATTTAACACCATTGTATTGCTGTTTGTATTCAATAACTATTTATGATACAATGTTGGTATATTACTAACGATTTAAATAATATATATATATATATATATATATATATATATATATATATATATATATATATATATATATATATATATATATATCGATTTAGAAAGTGTAAAATAATATTTTAAAAATGTAATTTAATTTTTACAATTTAAAAAAATAACAGAAACCTCTGAAATCTTCACATAAAAATGGAATAATAAATCCTAATATTTGTTTCTTACTGTTTGGTTCCCCGTGTGGTTGCCGGGATAAGAATAGCACCAATGTAACTAATGCATGTCGTATGAAGTGACTAAAATTGATACCCTTGGAGGGTAATGGATAGCAATGCTGTAACCAATGAAGTTTTAACTGAGGCTCGGCTATTGCTGTTACCCTCCTGCCATGATCAGAGCTTTATAGCTCAATAACACCTTATCCTTACACTGTCCTCTACAGACAACGGGGAATATGAAAAGCAATATTGCTTCGCCCCTTTAAGGGCGAAGCAATATATTTTATATCCTTATAAGGATATAAGGATATAAGGTCTTATATATCCTTATATCCTTATAAGGATATAAGGTCTTACTGTTTCTCCTCGTCTGGTTGCCGGGATAAGAATAGCATCAATGCATGTCGTAACAGGCGACTAAAATTGGTACCCAGGGAGAGTAATGGTTGGCAATGCTGTAGCCAATGAAGTTCTAACTGAGGCTCGGCTATTGCTGTTATCCTCTTGCCATGATCAGAGCTTTATAGCTCAACAACCCCTATCCTTCACTGTCCTCCTCAGACAACGCGGAATATAAAAAGCATTCTTGCTTCGCCCCTTTAAGCCAGTCCTTATAAGGACTTACTGTTTCATCTCATAAGAGATGAGATTCACTATGTGGTTACTACTATCCTACTCTACCTTTTTCTCTTCCCTTCTCACTACCTGCTGACCCTCAGCACAACATTTAGACTCCATAGGCCGGTGATGAAAGATATGAACTCCCATTATATCATTGATCGAATTCAGTCCAGTAAGCACGAATCCGAAATTGTATATTCGCTATGGTCTCGTTAGCTAGAATTATTTTATGGGCATTTACGGAAATAGTTATAGACATTTCAAAGAACACTGCTAACTAGAATATCATTTATTTCCAAACACGTGATTCATTTCTGCAGGTTTAACTAAGTGGGTGATTTCATTCATTTTCCAGCTGTATTCTGCACCTGGTTCTCCTATTTTGACTTCGCACAAGTTGGAAAAGTTCCCTTCCCCCTCCCCCCTTCTTTTAGATAATCCCATCTCTAAAGTCACAAGGGACAGTCAATTTTCTGTCCATCTCTCCCGCTATCGTATTGGCAACGCTATCGTAGTCCCGTCTCCCATGAGAATGAAGTTTGATAATCAACTTAGGAGCGTTGGCTTCCCACTTTCTAATGAGACCAACTAACCCTCCTTTTAGTTGATAGATTCGGTAATCTCACGCACTTTGAAGCAGCAGCGGTTTCGGTCTTCCATAATGAACGTAATGTTATCAGCAAATAGCTGACCGCTTCCAACATCCTTTGGTCCGGATGTGGGATCTACACTCATTAAACAAACGACTAACTACAAAAATTGGCCGACGAGTAAAGCTTTTCCCCAAATCGTGATCTGAATTCAATGTACAATACAGGAATCAAGCTCTCACCCTCATCAATAAAGGTTAAGGTATGGTGCAAATTATTCTATAATGGAATACAGAAAAATGAAATCAAATGTGTAAGAATATATTTTTGTCTAAGCTCTTGTGTTATGTTTATACAGTACGATATTCTTATTTACATTACGTTTATAAGATATATAAATACATTTAACTTCTGGCAGCATATGATGTGTCATCAAAAAACATTTGAAATGTACCAAATATCATTTGATCTATCTTATTTTTAAGACCAACTACTTGACTACTGTGGAATTTTAATTTTTTTAAATAAAATATTTCATATATATTTTTATGTAAACTATAATATATATTTTATATACATAAAATATTCTAATATTACTGGAGATTTAAATTTATTTTTAAAGTAATGTTAATGAACCAAATTTATTTAATTTTTATTTAAATATAAATTTTGTGAAAAATATCATCCAATATTGCCGTTACCCTCCTGCCATGATCAGAGCTTTAATAGCTCAATAACACCTTATCCCTACACTGTCCTCTACAGATAACGGGGAAGAAGAAAAGCATTCTTGTTTCGCCCCTTTAAGCCAGTCCTTATAAGGATATAAGGATCCAATCACGCACAATAAAGTTTTGTACCTTCAAAAATCATTTTCTTAACTAATGATATTACTAAAACATAATATTATATTATATTATATTATATTATATTATATTATATTATATTATATTATATTATATTATATTCAATATATATGAAATATTATATGATCATTCAATATATGATATATGATAATTCGATATATGATATTACTAATACTAAAATTCATAGTAAAATTTCTTATAAGGAATTTTAATTTTCTGTATCACAGTATCACAGTACATTAATTGACATCCATCTATTCCATAATTTAAGAAGGAAAGGAGTAACACAACTATGTTCCTTCACTCTCCCAAATATTTACGCTTTTATACTGAGATCCTGGAGAAATCATTAAATCAAACAGGGAAATGTTAAATAAAGTGGATTGAGCCCAGCTTATTCTATCAAATGCCTACGGCACTCAGATGATATCATAGTATTCATGACAGACCAAACTTGTGCACCTGTATTAAAATCATACATTATCAATTTTTCGCAAGCTTCAGGCTCGGCTCTTCATACATGAAGATAAACAATAATCTCCCTATTTGTCTAATAGGAGTGTGAAGAGCTAGTAAACCCGTTACCATTGGTGTTATGTTCATTCACCATATTGTTTTCCATTCAATGAAACAGCTACATAGATTAAGGAATCTTTCTCTCTACTGCAAGACTGTAAACACCAGTTTTAAAGGAACGAGCAAAAGTAGTGAAAGTGAAAAAAATTATGTTTCCTGCAGATTACATTCTTCCCTTTCTTCCAGCTGAAAGTACAGAGTCCTATTTGCAGAAAGATGTGAGCGTGTCTCGTGAAAACGCGAAAAGGAAATTTGAACAGGGTTGTTTTAACATACAGAACATGAGGTTTATTCACACATCGACAAATGGTGTAAATCATGAATATCATGCTTGACTACAATCATCTTAATCACATGTTTTCAATATTCTGAGCTGGCTCGCAGGAATTACTTTAGTGGAAAGCTTTGCTAATCTACAAAATATCTTTCCATCTAGAGTTGTCCTTAATTTTAAGATTTGTAATGATTTTCTTCAAGTTCTGGAATGTATGTGGCAAATAGAAGAAATATTTGATTGGTGCAAAACATGTACTGTAATCCAAGCAACAGCTCACCGTTTCTATTACTGGTATTTAACTCAGGCCGTCTGGAAGAAAGTGGCTGTGTCGTTTAGCCTATTACAACTTTCCAGGGATTTAGCAATAAATTTAGTAATCTTCCTGACAAACAGATCAATAAAGTTGTTATTTATGTTATTAGATATAGATTACACTTATGGGGGATCAACAAGAGAGTGATTTTCGGATGTGTTCAACAGTACTCGTACTTTCTTATTTAATTATTTGTCTGCAAGTTAAGAAGCTTGGGAATAAAGTATTTGTTGTCGTAAATATCTTGTACTTTTTATGGAATAACCAAATGTGTTAAGACTTCTTGATAAGGTATACGCTCTCAGAGAGCGAAAGAGAGAGAGAGAGAGAGAGAGAGAGAGAGAGAGAGAGAGAAGGGGCCAGGAATCATACCTTATTCTCTGAAAGCTTGCACTTGTACATAGAGCTCTATTCTGATGTACATTCATCAAAACAAAGCTGTTTTGATGAATTTAATGAGTCTAAAAATTGTATGAGCCTATCTGGTTGGTTGTCTGCGTGGATTCGTTTCCATTCTCCAACCAGTAGGATGCGAGTTCGAAAGTTATTGTGGACGTTTTTGAATAATTTTACATGGTAGATTATTTACATTGTCTAGTTTAGGAACACTAGACCTGCTAAAAAACGTTCTATAGAAGAAATCGGTATTATGTGTGTTAAATCGCTTGATTAGCTGGATGAAGATCAGGATTTGGCAGTAGGTGGTCCCTTCTAATTATAAAAACACATAACCACTCACTGTTCATATTGAACACTTGACCTGCCGTGAGTGAAATTATCACACCAATAGAAACTTGTTCCCACCCACTGCCGTTTGATACACCTCTCCCTACGAGTGATGAATTTCTTCCGGTGAGACTATGCTTAACATCCAGAAATCAGATCACCTTTTCGTCTGACATAGATTCCAGTCGTCCCTTGTCATCTAATGGTTGTATGAGGAAATAAATACGAATAATATTTTGTTACGTTATATTTTGAAACAACTTCGTATTGAAGTTATACCAGATTAAGTGAAACCATTAGAATAGATAGATAGATAGATAGAGAGAGAGAGAGAGAGAGAGCAACCAAAATGTTTACTTCAGTGAATAATTCCACTCAAAGCAGTCTAATTCTTCTGCACACACATACACCTTGATCCATTCCTATTACCATTGATAGAAAGAATTTTCAATCCAAGTTTTTGATTATAATCGAAATCTTCGTAATCATATATGGTTTAATTATGCCACAATTATTAAACCTTTTGCCTTTCAAGTATCTTTGAAACTTAGAAAAATAAGGGATCACTCGAGATCGTCGTGGACACTTTTGCATCCCCACATTTTCCCTTGAGAGTACTGTTATACGGAATTACTGCCTCTTGAGATGTTTCTGTACAGAATATACTTTCCTTTTCCTCTAAGTCATACACTTCAGTCACTGATTCTTCATTTCTAGTAGCTGAAGAGCGCCCAGAAAGCTCTTCACTTTGAACGGATATTTGTTCTGATTTAAAATTGTCGAACTACTTGAAACCCTTGCAAGGATCATGTTATCGCCGTGAAAGATTGTTTACGTTAATCCTCCGCATATTTCCGTAGTTGTCTTACCGAAGTGGTATATGATAGATACATATTCCGTACTTTCTAGCATATTTTAACGGCAAACATGCCTTTTAAAGATTTGTATTCTCTCTCTCTCTCTCTCTCTCTCTCTCTCTCTCTCTCTCTCTCACACACACACACATACATACACGCATGCACACACACACACACACACACATACACGCATGCACACACACACACACACATACGCGCGCGCGCGAATTTATAAGCTTCTTATTGAATATTACTGAGTAGTTGTATTCTTTCTTAAGCTTTTAGTATTCGAATTCGAAAGGATTGCATTCATACTGACTTGTTCCTACTAAAATGTATTAATTTATTATATATATATATATAAATACTGGCGTTGTGTGCCCATTTCGGTTGGGTGTTCTGTCGTGAATTGTCGTATGATTGCATTTTTATCGATGTATGAAAGTTTGAAGAGTGCATATCGCATCAGCTCTCATCTTAATTGGTCTAGTGCAATTAATTGTAGGATGACTTTGAATACTTTAGTTTATCTAATTAATTGTAACCAAATCTGTGTAAGTGAGGGACAATGTTTTTGTTTTAAGATATATTAGAAAACAGTAACGAAGGAGAATGCTATATTTGGTTGGTGTAGTTGAATTACTCCAAGGTGTAAATATAATAGCGAATTTGGAAGAGGAGGACGAGGCTTACCTCATTCGACTACAATCATACAATATGCAAAAGCTCTGTCAGAAAACGAAACATTCAGTAAATCGTCAAAAATAAAAACTTGACTATATCGCTGTACTAAACATGTTCGCACTTCAATTCACACTCCAAGCACGCAAAACAGATGAAACTCAGAAACCCAAAACAGCAACTCATGACAAATGACGACGTTCAATTGGATTGGTTGACACAATAATCAATCACAGCCACTGATGATTTCTGGGTGCTATTGTCTCAGCGCACACCCAGTCCTGTCTTCTGGGTGGTTTCAAACCATTGGAAAGTTAAGAATTTAACACGCTGCGCCATCTGCACGTCTGTTTAAAAATTGCTTACTTCGTTGGCGGAGTGGATAGCGTCTGGTTTTGCAACCTACAGACAACCTGTTCGATATCTCACCATTCGAAATTCGATCAATTTATCTTCGCGATTATACATTATAACTACTTGCTGAATAAGCAGAAAACAAACTTATGGACCGCACTACTTTGCGTGGATGAAGATTTGTCCATCGGGCGGAATGAGCTGTTAAAGCAATAGTCTCAAGTCAGACAGTACATTGATTAAATAATCTATAATTTGACTGTGTCTACTTCGCTTATTTTTTATTAATATTTTTTGAAAGCTTCTGCCAGTGAAAATAGCAATGCATGAAAGATATTGTAAAATCATAACTATGAACTGATAACAGAAATAATGCAAAAGTGCCGAGAAAGCAATAGTGAGGTATTACGTCATACCTTGATCAGAGAGGCCATCTCTTTTGACCATTTTTGATTAATGCTCTGATAATATAGTTAATCATAATGGTGTGTTGTGCCTATCAACATCGCTTACTCAGCTAAACAAATCTTTTAGTTTCTGGTGAAAAGAAACCCTTTAAACTTCGTATGAGATCGACTAACTCATCTTCAATAGAAAAAGCTCTAGGTTCGAGTCCTGTACGGGATTCGAACCCGTATCTTTCCAAACAAAGGGCACGTCATTAGCAACTGAGTTACAAAGGAATCATTAACTACGTTGAATTAAATCTACCAACCACAATCTTCCTTACATTTTTTATTTTTAAAACACTGTTCAACTAGAAATCTCCGTTTAGGCGGCATAATTATGCAACACCAACATTTTCCTTGACCCATTGAAGCGATGAATCAAGAGATAAATGACGTAGGTCATAGGTTACATCGAGAGATCAGACATCGCAATTGAAGTTCGGAAGCTTTTTTTTTTTTTATGATTTATTTAATGATGATACAGAACGCTTCTAGGGTCAAGAGTGTCAAAGGTCAGAGCTTCAAATTGCAATGCAGCTCCTAACATTTTTTCATCCTCTTTTTATTCTCTCTTTCTTTTTATCGGAAATATATCATCTTGTTGATAATATTGCAACGCATACAAGGCGTTATGACGAATGTCTCGGAGTCGTAATACAGTCGACGTTTCATAATTTACCATAAACTCGCCCTTCCTGACAGTCGCATGGAAGTCCGGCAAATGACAAATCAATTCGTCTGATCAATATTCGCTCCCGTGTGTATTATACCGTATATCTGACGAGCTTTTCTTCCTTCTGTACAGCTTTGATTATTGACCTTTGATGGCGGGGCAGCTGATTTTTGTCGTTCAAAGACCCACTACGATTACACTAAAAATAAAACCAGCTACCGAGTCCAAGTCTACACGTAATTCGGTTTCAGATTAATCTGTGTCCTACAATAACTAGCAAGGGACGATGTTATTTCAGAGAGAAGGAAGCTCTTTCTGACTCACCAGTTTCATTCATTCGTGGCAGATATTAAGAGGAGGGTAGCTAATGAAAGATACGAACAAGCTTTGATAGAACTTGGGGAATTGAATAGGGAGATCAAATTATCTCTAGTCTAGACTTCTAAAAAAGGATTTAATGAAAACTGAATGTAATGTATGTTGTAAGTTCTGAAAATATCCGTTCTATGTTGCAATAACTTCGGGTTTTCATAGGAGAAGAAATATCTTAAGTAAATTAGATTAATCGATTATTTACAACTAAAGATAGCAAGCATGCATATGGAAAAGTAAAAATAATGATTGTTTAATATTATAAAGTTAATCGGGAAATTTTTTGACATTCCCTGATACTTTTTATCGCATCTTTCGCAATAGTGAATTCGACTGTTTAAAGTGATAAACTGATAAAATGGCCAACAATTGGAAACAGTTATAACAATGATAAAAAGACTCCCTTAGTACTTCAGACAGTGGAATTATCAGTTTAAAAGGTCACGAAAATCTTTAATTGCGTTTCTGTACGAGTTAAGCATTGGGGACTGTAAAGATTAAATGACTAGCCAATAGTCTGCTGGCGAACTGGCAACTTTAAGAAGCGATTGAATAAATAATAGATCTGGAAACTGACACCATCTGCTTGAGCAGCAGATTGTTGGTGCAGTGATTACATCTCTTGGGATTCCTGAATCCTAAAAGACTCAAGTCAATAGTAGACCTAAGGTGGACATGGATTTGATCTCATCCACTCAAGAAGGATGTATAAATCTCCTAAAATATCAGTAATTTAAGATAAAATGTCAACTAAACACTGTCATTGGGCGGCTAATTTCTTTGTTTTCTTCAATTGTTTGCAATTAACTGAAAACATATTGACAGAATAGAGTAGAAAAGTTAATTTAAAGAATGTTTAGATTTTTTTTCTCTTAGAAAAAATTAGATCGGAAATGATTTTCTTAGGAAAACCCAGTGAGGCTAGTGCGCTGCATATACGGTTACACATTGAGTGCCTAAAAAAGAAATAAAATCTCCTATTCACATCCCATCGTGGTAAGAAGAATTCTGTAGGACATTTTCAAATATTAACCAATCTCAAGACAAGATATTCAACTAACTCTTCTCATTAGTCTTGACTACTCGTTATAATATCAAACTTCAGATTTATTCATTTTATCTTAGAATCTTAGTACAATCCAAGTCCTACCTACTTCGTTTTTCTTTTCTCTATGATGATCTTTATTCAACTATTTCCTGGTCTTCGTTTTTTTTCACAGTCCTCGTATTGGTTGACGCTGTGACACAAAAGTCAACCTGAGTTAATCTGTACCTAAATAAACAGAATGGGGGAAAAGTACAGTAAAAATACCAAGAGATGCACATTACACATCCAGACGCCAACTTTGTCACGCGTAGCAGTGGCTCCTGACGTGTGAAGGTCGCTACTTTCAAAAGGAATACGAGGTGATAAGAAAATTAAATTTAGTGGAGCGTCAAAGGTTGCAGTTTTGTGTGGCAGTTTGGAGTTGTGTTTTTTTGCAGTTTGTTGAACATTGGCAACAATCGTGTTCTCATTTAATCTGATATCCTTTCTGATGTCATCTAAGCCTCGTTACAGGTGGTGCGCCTTTTAGAAACTTACGTTTGAAATGTCAGCTTCTTAGTACTTTCTTACATTTTCTATGAAATCCAATTTTCTAGAAAGATGGTATATAACGAACTGTTTTTTTTTAAGTATAAAATATATTCTAGTAGTTCATTCTACTCTTAAATGAAATCAAATATGATTATTCCTAGAGAATACTAACTTACAAGACACTCCTAGAAAGAATCAAAATAAATAGATTCACATAGGTTATATTAGACATTTAATCATATTAATAATAAACTGTTTTCTAAGTAGAATCAAATGTTTAGTTTAGTTTATGAAAAACATCTAAAAAATGTTTAGTTTAGTTTATGAAAAACATCTAAAAAATGTTTAGTTTAGTTTATGAAAAACATCTAAACCAAATTAAATATATCAACCAATAGCCTTCTAACCCTGCCTTTTTTAGATGTGTGGAAATGGTGTTTGTTTGCTATAGAGATAGACTGCCAAAAGAAAGATCATTATAGATTAGATTCTATTCGCAGACTTTTCTTTTTTGTCGGTTCCTCAGTAATCGAATTTTGGAGCAGACATATAACGCTATTTGTTTTTTCCTCAAAATTCGAGGTTTTGACTCCATATCTCAAACAATAGACCTCATATATATATATATATATATATATATATATATATATATATATATATATATATATATATATATATATATATATATATATATATATATATATATATATATATATACCTGTTAGCGTTTATTTCTTTCCCGAAAGTCAAAAGTATTAAAAGTTGATACTTTTGAGTTCAGCTGTTAGTGATAGCTGAAGGGTGAACAGCTGTCATGATGCTTTAATTGTTAGGGCTAAAGCGATTTCATCTATTCGCTTTGAGAACAATCTTAAACAGTATCAACTTTTAATATGAAAATATGGCCATACTTTTTTTGGATGGACATCCTTGGGTTCCAATCTCGTTTGGAATGCAAGGACACAAGAGATATTATGCGCAGGCAATTTAATTGATCTGACGTGGAAGTATTGATTATTTCCATCCGTAAACTACGGTTTTCTCTTAGAAAATATACATACAGTCCATTAAACTAATGTGCCAAAATAAAGTCGTCTCACTGCTACTTCTTTAACATTGAATAATTAATAACTTTACGACTAGTCAATAATAAACTTCTCCTAAGCAGACCAAAATATACTACTATTACTTAACAATGAGATCATTCTAAGTAGAATCACATGTATTCGTATACGATAAGTAGTTTGTAATTTGAAGCACACATGTTAACAATTTACAATGCGCTGAGCAAAATATAGTAATTCTGGTTCACGCTAAGGACGCAAAGAGTCTTTCTGAGGGCTTTACAACTAAAGGTGAGTTAGCTGATCTCATATTAAGATGATAGAGTTTCCAGACTCGGAAACTTGTATTTACAGCCCAGAAACTAAAGCTATGAGACCACTGCATTATATTTGTAATTTGCATATGTTCGTATAGCGGGTTTGCCTGATTTCCGAGATGAAAAACCGGAGTTTCCGTAAGAAAACATCTTAAACCCTCCCCCCCACCCTATGAAATAGGCTAACTCAACTGCAGTTCAAAAGTCCTTATAAACACTTTTTTACACGGATTCAAACCTAGGTCATTATAAATAAACGGTATCATTGATACTGTCTGAGCTACGGAGGTCCTCCGCATCAGTCGACACTGGCATCATATGCTAAATTGATTCCGGCGTAATATTACCAACAGCGAAACAAATGAGAGTTCTAGTTTCAGCCCAAATGGTCGAAAACAAAATCCTAACTAAAATCACGCACCTTATTACCGTTTAGAGTACGCTTTGCTTCGTAATAATCCTCATGTACTGTAGGATTCAAGTCCTTTCAAAACAGAATAAAACATAACCCGTGAGTGATTTGCTTATGTGCGAAATCCACACAGAAATTAGCATAAACTCTTTAGAAATCTCTGAGTATTGACGGTTGATATCAAAGAACGTTTTGTATGCAAATCAGAGATAATTTTGAATGTTACAGAGAAAAATAAATTAAACCCAATAATTAAAGAAAATTTATTCCGAAATGTTCTTTATTTCAATTATTTATTCATTAAATACATTAAAATTAAAATTTAGAGTTCGTTGCGAAATCTTCTGTTTCTCAGCACGCACGCACTTACGAACTTGTCATCAGTGAATGGAGCGTGAAAAATCTTGAAATATAACACTGGGAAAACAATTTCACTGACAATCATTTGACAGATTCATACGTCCCTTTCTTAGAGCACCGTTGATGCGTGTTTGTGTGTGTTTCTTTATAACATTGCACATATCGTTGATTGTAGTCCATCATCAGTATATCTTTTGGTGTAGTCTTAAGTTTCGTTATTTTTAAGATTTTTAACCGTCAACTGAGTTAGCACATACTTAATTTTTGTCCCTTTATATTCGTAGATATTCTATCCTTCTTATTTCAAATTATGTCTCTAGTGACCTGTTTCACAAACTGTATTAGATATGCAGTTTGTGAGATCGCTTGGTGATTTTCAAAGGAATATTCAAATTTTCGTGGTCCTCCCCCCCCCCCTAAAAAAGACCTTTGCACATAATTTCTCGTTTTGTCCTTTCTGTATGCTGTTCCTGTTTCTGGTCAAACTATTTCACCATAACATAAAATTACTATTTTATTTACAAAGAACGAATCCTCAATATCTATGGCATCTATTAAATATCATTGGAGAGAAATATCTCCCGAAAACATATACTGACATATAGATTACCAATCTAGTTAATCGAATGAAATGCTCTCCAGCCAGTAGCTTTTAGGTTCGAATCCCAATGTTTCTGAATGCCTTTAGATTGGAAACGAATTTTTATTTCCTGTGTGAGGCCACAACCTTGCTTATTGAAGGCCTGAATGGCTTAAAAATAGTTCCATGTTTGGTCCCTTTAGGAGAGAGCTTTGGGTTTATCTCACCCCTTATCATATCTTATCCTATCTAACCCCCTTACACACACACACACACACACACACACATGAAATCGCTGTGGTAATGAAGAGGAAGACAATACGATACTAATAAATCGTTAACCTAGGTGATTAAGTCGAAAAAGCCTTTATTTTGCTATGGAAGTCAGTAAGCCTGAATCCATTACGACAGAAATAAATGTCAAAATCTTAAGTGAGAGATGGTTATAGCTGCTCGATTGTGACATCATTTTATTTATTTTTGTTCTGAAATGGAATGAAAAAATATTTGTATTGGTCTTTAGAGTTTATGCAATCTCTAATCTACATGTATTCATTTCGTCTGTTTCCTAATTTTAATGGATGTGTATATCAGTTCGTAACTTTCAGTACAAACTGATATTTTTAATTTGAAGAACGTGAGGTGTAGGATAATTTCGAAAAAGTTTTATATCATTTAGTAAATACCGCTTCCCTGTAATTCTTATCGCTTCCGTGTAATTCTTATCGCTTCCTACAAATGCACACTGGAAGATGAATAGGGAGTTGCGTTTTCCCATTGACAATCTGAATGAGATTCGTTTTTGAGCAATTTTGATATCATATATAGGGTGGTTCAAAATTTCACGTACAAACATTGAGGGTAGGTAGAGTACGTCAAAATCAACCATATTCACATAGGAAAGCATGACCGGAAACGCCACCGCAAGGTACTAACAGGGACACAAAGATACAGAAATAACACAAGGCAGTAAGTAATGTAAAAAACTTTATTAGGCGTAACTGAACAGTTCAATAGTAGTTGGATACATAATATGGTTTCACATCAGGCGCTCAAAGTTACCACCATTAGCAGTGATGCATGCCTGACACCGACGACGCATTGATTGCCGTACATTTTCTAAAATACCTAGAGTTTCCCGGATATTAGCAGCGGGGATGGCGATTCTTGCCACAAAGTCCATGTCAGAGGCAACAGGCGTTTCGTACACCATGGCTTTAAGGATCCTCCATAGAATGAAATCAATGCTCAATAAATCAGGTGAGCGTGGGGGGAGGGGTCATGTGACGGGTCTACCACGCCTAATCCATCGAGCCCCCAAAGGACCTGTCCAAATACTGACGCACAGAAATACCAAAATGGGCTGGAGCTCTGTCACGTTGAAACCACATCTGCTGACGCACAGTCATTGGAACATTGTTCAGTAAATCCGGAAGAACTTCTTCCAGAAAGATTCGATACTGCTGGGAGTCCAGTCGGCGTGGTAACTGGTATGGGTCGAGTAAACAGTCAGCGACGATACCTACCCATACATTAATGGCGAAGCGTTGTTGTGCAGCATGTGATCGCACAGCGTGTAGGTTCTCATGGGCCCACACATGAGCGTTGTGGTGATTGAAGATCCGTTCGCGGATAAATGAAGCTTCATCCGTGAACAAAACACAAGTTGGAAAATACCGGTCTACGGCACTTTTCTGCAGAAACCACTGTGCGAATTCCACACTTCGAGGATAATCTTCGGCCATTGCAGATGAAATGTATGTAAGGACTCAGACTGCAAAACGCGCAATAGACTGGATCGAGATACTCCTATAGCAGAAGCAACGACACGTGTGCTTGTCTCTGGATTATTGTCCATCGCATGCAACACCTCCTCTTCGATGGCGGGAGTTCGCTTCGATTGTGGCCGCTGACTATCATGCCTACGATCCCTGAATGATCCATAGTCACGCAAATTCTGATTCAAATGCGCAAACATTTGGTGATGCGGTATACATCTGTTCGGGTACCTGTAGCGATACATTCTTACAGCGGCTCGTCCATTACCGTTAGACATGCACCTCGTTTACAGGTAACCCGTAAACGAGGTGCATGTCTGCCATCTCAGAGTTCGTAAAACGACGCATGTTCTTTGTACGACGTCGAAAGTTTGAATGAGGAAGCCCCAATTGCTCACCTGGAGCACTGGCGAACAGCGCCACCTACCACTTTCGGGTGGCGTTTCCGGTCACGCTTTCCTATGTGAGTATGGTTGATTTGGATGTTCTCTACCTCCCCTCAAAGTTTGTACGTGGAATTTTGAACCATCCTGTATATTCTGGAGGGAAGTGAGTATTTTGATGTTATTTTTAAACATCTTAAGTAGTGTAGTGGAACTGAATGTGATATTTCGAAGTTCCTCTAAAGTTTGTTGTATATTAATAAAATAAACGAAATAAAATAAATGATTACACAAATTAACGTTGATGGGGAGAGATGTAATTAGATGGAATCAGATATATCAATATTAGTTTATAATAAGAGCATTTTGAGATAAATTGATTGTGTGATGGCTCTTCTAGGATTCAAAATGAAACTTATTTGAGATAAATTTGGAGCCAACTATATTACTGGGTTAGATCTATGAGTAAATTTAATGACCATGTGTGATGTATAACGATCAAATTGCATCCAGAAAAGAAAAAAAAAAAATATATATATATATATATATATATCAAAGCTTGATTTGCTTCCTCATTCTTAAGTAAAAGGCTGGTTATATTCCACTAATTCGAGCCCTACCCAAGGGCCTATGAGTTGTGGAAATACTTTCTGAAAATGAAAGCTGTGCCGAACAAAGCGGCCTTTTGCATCTGCCCAATTTTTAATCCATCTAACTCGAGTGCTTCTAGATGCTTTTCAAGGTTTTAAGGATGGCGCCTAAAGCACCTATTATTATGAGAGCAACGTTTGTTTTCTTTTGCCAGATTCGTTGAACTTCGATTTGCAAATCGCGATATTTTGTAATTTTTTCATTTTTTTTTTGTCATCAATCCGACTGTCTCCTGGTACAGATATTTCGATAAACTTAACACCCTTGTTTTCCCTTCTTTCAACCACTGTGATATCGGTTGTGTTACATTCCAAGCTTTTGTCAGTCTGGATTTTGAAATCCCAGAATATTTTAGCTTTTTCATTCTCAACAACTTTCTGGTGAACTTTATGCTTCCAGTAGTCTTTAGATACTTTAAACCCGTACTTTTTACATAAATGACAGTGAATTATCTTAGTTACGTTATCATGCCTTTTACGGTACTAATTATTACGGTGTTAATATATATATATATATATTCTTATTCTATTCCTTGTTTTTATTTCCGGGCTGAAGTGTCCCCTCTCAAAATCCCTCCTTATGTCAGGAATTTGAATGCTGGCTTATCTCTCGTTGCCCAGTCTCAAAGAGTGCCTTGCTTATCAGTAGACAAAGGTTTGTAGCCTGGTGATCCTGGCTTCCGCTAGGGAACGCGAAGTTAGTCCGTCCGTGCTTAAGTTCCTTTTTTTTTTTTAGGTCTTCCCTTTTCCCCTTCTTTTTCTACTTCACCTCAGCAACACGGCTTGGGGAAGGTACAGTGCACTAGAAACGGTGTCTTTCTGCGCCGTAGAGCGCCAACAAGCAACGCTTTCATGGTGCATGATCTGCATAATCGGGTGTAGGCACTGGTCTATCGATTGGGCAAGTTTCGATTTTCCTTGCTACAGAAAGAGAGAGAGAGAGAGAGAGAGAGAGAGAGAGAGAGAGAGAGAGAGAGAGAGAGAGAGAGAGAGAGAGAGCTGGCGTGCGTCCTCTCTCTGACCCAATGATTTAAATTTTCTTAGTCCTAATCCTCAGACAGACGCCTGGTACAACCTCTAATATAATATCGGATAATACAGTCATGAAACTGAAGGAATTTAAGTACAGATACACGAGGAAATTAAGGGGGGGAGGGGGGGAGTGACAACAAACACACCCCATGCTTGGCCGCACTCGTAAAACCACACTCCCAGATAGCAACTTAAAGGCATAAATAGCGCACAGAGACGTGTTTCTGATTGTAAAACCTAATTGAACACAAGGAGCTCTCCATTGTTGATGCACACGCAAAGACCAAGCCCATTACAAGATAATGTCTTCTTAGTAAAAGTAGCTCTTCGTTTAAACAAAATCTCCTAGCTGTTTTACTAATGGCGTTTTTGTCCATTTGCTTGAATAATTCGAAGTCTTTATTGGAAGATATAAAAAAAAACGGGAAAAGATACAAAAAAGTGATAGATTTATTATCATCAGGGTATGTTTTTTTTTCCCTTCAGAGGGAATATTTTGCAGACAGACATATTATGGCAATTCAAAAATATATTCATTCCATTAGAGCAGCGCATCCCAAACTTTTTTTATTATTTATTATTTCTTTTTTGTTATTTTTTTTATTTTAATGGAAAAAAAAGCATACATTGGTGCGAGTTAGTAAATTTTGCTTCGGCGCTTAATGAATATTAGTCAATATATGCTTATTCCTATAAGTTTCATTTCAAAGCAGAAATCTAAGAATTGCAGTTTCAAATATTTCACCTGATATTGACTTTTTTTTGTATAGCAGTATTGAAACACATCCATCACATTAAATTGTCATTAACTTCTTTTATGTTTTTAATTCTTCTTTATTACTAATCGTTTTACGTTTCATGTGCTTGTACTGCAAATGCACAATAACAATATATCTATCTATATAAAAATATGAGATAATGTGCCATGTCAAATATGTATGTAAGATGCTAAAAATATAATATTTGCATTTGATTTTTGCAATATTCCCGGTGTATGTTTTGTATTGAATATAAATACATTAAATATTATAATAATATATGTCTATATTACGATTTTTTTCGAGGGTGGGGGGCCGTGAAATATTTTAATTTTTCCAAAGGGGGGGGGGGCTGACATTCAGAAGTTCGGGAAGCACTGTTTGCCGAAAACTATATGAAAAATTAAGAAAATAAATGTTATAATTTCAACCAATTTCTTAAATGAACTGGGTGATGGACTGAGTTCTTGACTCTTTATCCAGTCATCTGAATGAAGAAAATTTGTGTCGATGTGGTGTTATTCAGCTAAAAGCTCTAGTCATGGCTGGGTAACCGTAATAGCCGAGCCTCAGTTAAAACTTCATTGGCTACAGCATTGCCATTCGTTACCCTGGAAGTCCTAAAAAGGAGTTTGATAATCCTCTCTTCAACCAACTTTTGCCTTAGAGATTTCTAATATTTTCTACTTATATATTAAAAGAAATGGTTTATGTTAAATTAAAAAAATATTTAAGTTGATTTATTTAAATTAAAGATATTGTTTAAATTATAATGGTATATTTTAAATTACCATGTTAATTTATGTGAAAATTCGTTAGGTTTTAGTTCTTAATATAGATGTAGGCAGAAACTTCATTATCCAATTCTTCTACACATCATCGTCCAAAAGTATCAATAATTAGTAAGATCGCAGTAGTTGTTGGAGGAGATACATTACATACTAGGCTGTTATTCATATACTAAGTTCTAAAACATTAGATTGCTATGTTTAAAATTAATTTTAAAGTGTTTTATATTTAAACAGCACGACTAAAATTTTTATACTTTTAAATAGAATTTAGTTTCGCTTTATTTTATCTAATAACTGCAGTTATTTCATGATTATTAAAAAAGATATAATACTCGTTTTCTTTTTATTTATAATTTAATAATTAAATTTATGTGGAATTTCACTGTCTACCACTAGAGGGCAAAATTATATTTTTGTTGCTTTGACTTTGAAACTGATTTGATTTCTTGAAAGGGAAGCCGCTGCATAAAGCAGATGAGGTTTAGAAATTCAAATTATGGCACGAATGAATATAAATTACACTTAGTAGAGCTTAATAGAATTGATTGGTGTTGTTTAAAAATACATGCAGAAATATCCCATTTTTGGCAATATATAGATATGCAAGTATGGTTATAGGATCTACACAGAGATGACATGTCAACCAACCTTATACGTTGTTAAATTATTAACGCGCAGGAAGATCTTGGAAGTGCGCTTGCCAGAATGCGTTGGCTAACAGCCTAGTATGTAATGTATCTCCTCCAACAACTACTGCGATCTTACTAATTATTAATACTATTGGATGGTGACGTGTAGAAGAATTGGATAATGCAGTTTCTGCCTAAATCTATATTAAGAACTAAAATCTAATGAATTTTCATGGTAATGAACTAACATGGTAATTTAAAATATACTCATTATACTTTAAACGATATCTTTAATTTAAATAAATCTATTTAAATATTTTTCAAATTAACATAAACCATTTATTTTAATATATAAGTATAGAATATTTAAAATCTCATTATTTCTTACCTAAATGGGGGGGATAATGGATGGCAATGATGTAGCCAATGAAGTTCTAACTGAGGCTCGGCTATTGCTGTTACCGTCCTGCCATGATCAGAGCTTTATAGCTCAATACCACCTTATCCCTATACTGTACTCTACAGATAATGGGGAAGATGGAAAGCATTCTTGCTTCGCTCCTTTAAGCCAGTTCTTATAAGGACTTGCCTAAATATAAATATATTAATCTATGATCACGATAGTGTTCTAGGTTTAAGAAATGACAGTCTTTAAGAAGTAAAAGGTTTTACGACTTCCAGGGTAACGGATGACCATGCTGTAGCCAATGAAGATTTAACTGAGGCTTGGCTATTGCCGTTACCCCACCATGACTAGAGCTTATAGCTTTCCTATCCATACATTTTCTTTTACAGATAATGGGGCGTGAAAAGCATTCTTGCTTCAACTATCTAGCCAAAAAAAGGGTAAAGATAAATATTTAAAAAAGGGTGAAGATAAATATTTAAAAAAGGGTATAGCTAAATATTTAAAACTTGAATTGAAGTTTCAAAACTCACCTGAGTGCTTGTACGAATGCAACCTTCGCAATTGAGTTGCTTGGTTTTGCACTACTTATAAGACGAACTGTGTGCCCGTATGTTTGCCTTTTATTACTGCTTTTGATTAAGGTTTTACTGTCCTGACATCAAACCAGACAGAAACTTTAAGATATCAAAAAACCTTCTTTTCAATACCGAAGCAATACGTTTGTGAAAAATTATTGAAAAGAGAGTTTTTCATCTCCTAAGATTCCTACCTAGTTTCTGATGAGGACCAACTTTTCCAAACAGCTGTCAGGACAGTGAAACCACAATCAGAAGTATTAATAAAAGTCTAGCGTACGAATTACTGGGAAAACGTCGTGTGTCTTAAGTAGTGTAATGCTAACGCTACTCCGATGCCCAAAGTTATATTCTCATCAGTTCTGTGATCACTTTTGAAAGTTATAGATTCAGTTATTTGGCTATGGAATAATGACAGAGTTAAGATATTCTCTATTTCTATAACTTTCAATCATCTCATCACCAAATTGAAGCCTCCTTAGCTCTTTCCTCTACTATTTTAACTTATACACATAAAATCTAATAATTTGATATAAGTAAAAAGGACTTTTATTTGATACTTTTAATTATATTTAAAATTTTGATCTTTTAAAAATAGTTATGGTCTCTAAACATCCATCAAGAAGCCTGAATCGATATCTGACAGCAAATACAGTGCTTTATGCAGATAGCCAATTAATTATCTGCAAATCTGAAGCTTCACTAATCTGTTAATCATTTACTTCAGCTAAGTACTGAATACAACTTAAAATTTTTCTTAACAAGCAAACAAAAAAATCTAGGTTATTCTGGAGTAAATATTTAATACAAAATAAAATAGTAATTGAAAACTACACACACACACGCACACACATTTCAGATATTCATTTTTATAATAGCATTAATTATCATAAAATTCTAACGCTTCCTATTAAAGATCCAAAACTTGGTTTACTTCCAGTTTTGTAATTTATTGTTGTTGCTATTGTAATTATATTAAAAACTATGCTTTTAATATTCCTTAACTTAAATGCATTCTTTTATCCTATTTGATTTGATAATTATTCAAATCATAATTATTATTTAATTCTATCACCAAGTACCATTTTCCTAGAGGGCGTTAGTTACTCTGTCACGTTTTTTCTATTTACGTATTATTGACTTGTTTAGCTTACCATCGAAGCCGTTAATAATGTACGATCTGAGTTAAAACAGAACCGAACGGTGGCTAGTACAATTTGTAATGCGAAGTCTGACGAAGTCCCGCTAACAGAACGTGCATTCAAAATCACCGAAATGCAGTTAGCTTCGATAATTGAGCGCTCACAGGACGGATGACCTAGATTATTTTTAAATCCATTAGGAGGAGTATAAATGAGTTATTCCATCAAGTATTTCTGTCTCTGTGCTAATTTGACACGACATATCGATCAAACGTCAGTGCATATCGTATGGCTTAATTAGTTATTAAACCTAACCCTCGGCTCCAGGAGACGAAACAGTTTCTGTCCTTACGTTGTATTCCTTAGTATTGTGACACCTTAGATCTATTGATCTGCTTCTACACGTACTTTAGGCCATCGCATAATTGGGTTAGTTTCTGGTGTCAGGGTGATTAGCTCTCACTGGATTTCCAGGCAAGAAATTAAGATAAAATGATAAAATGGTCTATAAAAAAATTCTCTGCGGCATAGTTTCCCCAACTAAAAATTACAAACGATTTTAGTTTTACCCTCTTGATAAGTGGGTGTAGCATGAGAATTTTGACACCTGTATGGGGAGTCAGTAGCAGAATTGTTTAAAGTATTCAAAGAAAATCCATATGGTTACGTTTTCTTAGAGGGCGCTAGTATCTATGCGACGTTTTCTCCTTTATTTAGAAATAATTATTGACTTTAAAGCTACAATCCTGTTATCTGAGATTCATAAACATCCTGCATGCATTACATTATTTCTAAAAAATTCAGGAACACGGTTACACAAAATTAAATTATTTAGAATTACTGTTTTATTTATTTATTTTTTTAAATTCAGTAATTCTATTAAAACTACTAGAGCTGAAAAATCAAATATTCACGTTCTCAGTTTATTATTATTATTATTATTATTATTATTATTATTATTATTATTATTATTATTATTATTATTAGGAGGGTAGATGTAACATTTCTGAAAGTTTTTTGACGGTTAACAGTTACAAAACTGAATATCCGAAATGAAAACATCACCATGACAACAAACCTGCAAGCTTGGAACAACTTGTGTTGCAATTTTAGGTAAACACAGAGATTCAAGCCTATGATCAGCCATGCGGAATCATATAGACCATGCCTACCGTTCCTCTACAGGAGTTTTCCTGTATATCAAAGAAACATATGCGAGACTACAATAAGAACGAAAGGAGCTTCCACAGACATTCTAATATCTGTAAACTAACCTCCCCTTATAGATTGAAAAAAGAGTAGATTTTCACAATAGATCAAAGCCGTACCGATGTCGTACTATTGGTAATAATAGTAACCATAGCAGCAAATAATTTCGTCCACTAAGATCCAAATGTGAAAATATTACATAGATATCAGATATTAGATATTTGTGTAGCAAACTGCCACACTTTTAAGGCGTTTAAAATAAAATTAATTTATATTGAAGTGAAAGTGTTACAGATTACATTGTTGCAAACAGTTACTCATTGTAGCTTATAAAATACCTACATAGTAAAGCCTGAACTTTAAATGCTATTGTATAGATTCTTTCCAGATAAACAGAAACTTGAACTATTTTTAGAATGGAATTTTCAAAATCCAGTCATTCTAGTGAAGCGAACCAGACAGAAGAGGATTATTGGCTGTATACCTGTTAAAGTCGTAGTATTCTTAGTTTATATTCTCAAATATATTCGAACAATGTTCTCTTCGAAGAACATTGTATTGAATTCTGACGATTTTTATTTATTTTTTTAAACATTAACTAATGTAATCCTATAGAAACAAAACAAAGACTGAAAATAGTGATTAAAATGAAAAAAAAAAAAAAAAAGACATTAAGAAATGAGTACAAAACAAACAGTGACACTAATAAAACTAAAGGACATTATTTATTGATTGATTGATTGATTGATTATTACATGACACCTCCAGAGAGTCCAAGGGACTCATTGAGGGAGGACACTTACTCTACAACTCTGTCTCCACCACTCAATCCACCAACTACAACGAGCCGCAACTACCATCATCATCTACACCAACGCCATCTACCGCCCATCACCACCACCACAACCACTGGTATTTTCACAGACAATCACAAACATTAAAAGTTTAACTCGCAAAAAAATGAATAAAAATGAAAAATAAGATTAATAAAATGTAATAAGTTAAGAATAATAAAATGTAATAAGTTAAGAATAATCATTGGAACATGGAACTTTGATTTGTTCATTTATCTGATATTTGCGTATTGATAAAACAGACGAAAAAAATTCCTTGGAGGAATTTAATGAATGATGGTGTACCAGTAGTGCAAGAAGATAATAAAACGTTTGTCTCTTCGCCAAATTTCTCGGTACATGATGTCACACTAACAGCTTTCGAACTATGCGAGTATCACTTTCTCTGAAACTAAGATTCAGTTATCGTTATAGACATTAAATGTTTAATATTTAATAACAAAAAAAATCTTTCTGTAACAAATAAAAACGTACAATAATACTTAACCATATTAAACTTGTATCCGAACTATAATCTTAAGTTCTGTTTTCGGCCAGTGCCAACTGGATCGACTCCACTATTCCGTAAGAGCAAAAAGACTTCTTCAGTTTCGTCCCTAACGATGCATGCATTTCTGTTTTCCGCCCTGTTAAACGAAAAATATGAGATTTCGTAGAAATAGTAGCCGAGGGTGTTTTCGCCACTGAATCAATAATCCATTTGTTTTTCAGACTGCTCTTGGAAATAGAGAAGTTTAGCACCAAGAGAGCGTATTTTCCATGACGAATACTTTGTAAAATATAGACAATCCCAAAGTAGATTATATTGTCGGCCAAAGTTACTCCCTACATTCGTTATGGCCCTACTGAGATACATGAAGATGGATATACTCTAACAGAAGATTTGATTCCATACAAAAATACGTAATCTTTTCAAAAAATATATCGTAGCATCCCTCTTGATCCGGTAGGTAGAATTTTAGATAGCGCCTACGTTTTATTATGGAGTGTATTGACCGTCAGGTATTTGCTGTTAGACACATTTTCGAAGGTGGAATAAATATAATCTTTAAACTAACACGAAGGGATGAACTATGTAAATAGATACAAATATTTGTTTGCTGTTCTGTAAAATGTATTGCCGAGAATCGCGTAGCAACGAAAACAACGTTGTAGTGCTTGTAGAACCATCTCGAAACGAGTCGTGTCATTTATTTGACCCTTTTCGCTAACAGAGCTGTTAAATATGGAACAAGGGACTGTATTGATGGTTGCTACGCCTACTTAGATAGAGAGTTACCTACCGATCTTTAGGCTGAACAGAATCCTGTATTCTCTTAACACTTTTACTCTTGCTACTACATGACATCCCATGAACCACAGTGATTGAGCATCCTTCGTCTATACACTTGACAAGTGCGGCTGCGTTGGTATGGGGGTGACAATCACTTGCTGTAGAGTCGCCTTAAACAAACACCAAGTCTCCTTTTGATTGATTGGTTAACTACGTTCAGAATATCAGGTTTCTATGCAGTGGCTAAAGATTCTTCGGCTTTTATAAAACATTATACAAGGAAAGTACATGTTTTGACACACATAATTAAAAGTGTCTCAGTAACTTCGGTTAATCATTAGGGTTTGGAGTATTTAGAAAATGTCAGAGAATACGTTGCTTCTTCAGTATCACTGACTGTCATTTTGTCTTTTATTTTGTTTGTAAAACGACATCTTTGAAGCAGCTATAATGTTACTTGTGACAATGAAAACGGAGCTTCCCGGCTACACATTTCTGTCATTGTTAAATAACTATGTATGTGCAAGCATTGTTGGAACAAGCTACATTGTCACTCTTTATGGAACAATCGTATTTTAAAGAGAGAACTCTACATGAAATGAATCATTTCTGCAATCGACATTTTGATATGATTAGCTTCACACGTGCTCTTATTTAGAATAAGACATTGTAGCTGTTCCCATATTAAATGAAACTGACATTTGTAGCTAATGTGAAAGTTAAGCTATGTTCTTTTTTTCTGTTATATTGCTGCAATCTGTCTTTCAATCTCAGTATATTATGCTTTTCTCACAGCATAACACGTGTTTTCATTGTTTGAAGTAGTCTTAATGTTGTAAACATTATTGCAATGACATAAAAAACACGTAAACGTATGTTTAATTGACGTCATAGCTGTTACGCATAAAACGTGCACTCATTCTTGAAACAAACATAACTCTTTTCAGTACAGCACGTGCGCTTGTTTTTTGAAATTGACATTAAAGCTATTTTAACACAGTTAAATTGCCTGCCTTGCTTTGCCATGCACGCCTTAAGTTTGATTTTTCACAGTTTACCGTTTACCTATTGTTGTTATATACATTAACTGTGTAAAGGATTTCGTTTGGCACTCCTGTAATGTTTTCTATTCATCGATATATGCTTTCCTGTTTGTCACTCTCCTCGAAACACTAAAGGAAAAAGGCGATTGTAAAGAGATTCGACTATTGCGTATTTTTTTTTTAAAATGTGTTTTTCGATATTTTTCATTTATTGCTCTAACACATTACCAAGCGTCGTGTTTGATGTTTTATTTAAAGCGGGAGCTCTTCAGA
The DNA here is from genome assembly GCF_054136105.1 of Typopeltis vanoorti. Classification (NCBI taxonomy): domain Eukaryota; kingdom Metazoa; phylum Arthropoda; class Arachnida; order Uropygi; family Thelyphonidae; genus Typopeltis; species Typopeltis vanoorti. The sequence continues at coordinate 143,099,218 of NC_143552.1, forward strand.
CAGCTGCAACATATTAAATAAATGTGTAATAAAAACAGGAATCCAATATCTTTCACAGTCTCTTTTACACACACGCATTTTCTCTCTTGTCTACGTCTACATTATATGAGCGGTCTTAGCTGTAGTTAGTATGTGGAGTGAACGAAGGGAGATGTTCTAGGCACAAGCCAACAGCTGATGGGTTTCATGACGCTGTCATTTACACTAAGACCTCTTTCCGGTACATTTCCTCTTTGGTATAAGTTTTGATGCTTTTCTCGTCAAATGAAAGGATTACAAGTAGATTGGTTAATATCCCCTACGGCTGTCGAGGTTATGACTTTACTTGGGAGAAGACGCAAAGAATTCTAATATGAGGTTGAGTCGCTTGGGTATTCAAATCCGCAGCACTTTTCAAGCTAGCACTAAAGGATTCTTCAAAACAGATTACTTTAATAAACTTTAGTTAAGTTTTCTGAAGCGTTATTGTGTTCGTCTGTAAAGTATATTCGACATACGGTATTAGTTTAATTAGTATAGAAAGACATGCACAACACACACTCTTATATTGTTTTTTTTTTTTTTTTTTTAACAACAATGCATGCATCTTATTGTATATCAGACTAACACTCTTTATTTGTTGTTGGGTTTCGTTTTTGTACATTTAACGTTGCGTGGTATACAACTGTTGCTAGTGTAGTGGCGCGCTGTTGCAAGAGTTGCTTGGACGCATTGTTGTAATTGTTGCAACAACACACACGTAAATGTTTGCGAAGGCTCATTGTTGTAACTATCGAAATGGAAAGTTTTGCATATTATGTTTGTGTACATTGTTGTAACTATTCAAACTGACAATTGCCTTTAGACGTGAATATTGAAACTGACAGATTTACATAGCATGCTTAATCAACTGAACTTCAATTTGAATTTCAATTGTAGCAACAATTGAAATTACAGATTTACATAGCATGCTTATACACGTAGTAAGAATTGAAATTGCAGATTTGCACAGCATGCTTAGACACGTAGTAACTATTGAAATTGACATATTTATATAGCATGCTTAGACAACTGAACTTCAATTTGAATTTCAATTGTAGCAACAATTGAAATTACAGATTTACATAGCATGCTTATACATGTAGTAAGAATTGAAATTCACAGATTTACATAGCATGCTTAATCAACTGAACTTCAATTTGAATTTCAATTGTAGTAACAATTGAAATTACAGATTTACACAGCATGCTTATACACGTAGTAAGAATTGAAATTGCAGATTTGCACAGCATGCTTAGACACGTAGTAACTATTGAAATTGACATATTTATGTCAATTTCAATAGCATGCTTAGACAACTGAACTTCAATTTGAATTTCAATTGTAGCAACAATTGAAATTACAGATTTAAATAGCATGCTTAGGCGTTATAACTGTTGAAATTGACAGTTTTTGCATATTATGCGTGGACATTGTTGTAATTATTACATGACAGATATTGTTGCATGAAACATTCTTAGAATATTGACATTGATAACTATGCATATTACCTATATACTTATTTCAAGGCTTTGTTTTTAACTATAAAACATTAGTATGAACTAATACATATTTATCAATGGAAATAAAATGGAATTCGAACTAATGCTTATCTGTCAAATTTGTCGTGTGCGCTTACCCACACTGTTGCTCTTTGATTCTTTACCCCTCTTTTTTAAATCAGTTTTGAAACTGTACTTTACGACATCATTGCAAACACGTTTGCTGTATATACGCTGTATGATCACGTGCTCAACTTTTCTTATTTCGAATCTATGTTTCCTCTTTGAAAAATTAAATAAATGGATTGTTTCAAGTATATATATATATATATCTTTGGAATGATTCTTTTCGCTTTTATTTCTGTATATTTTACACATTTAAATGATAGACCGAGCATTGTTAGTTCTTTTCCGGTTTATTACGCCTCGTGAATCATCTTTAATCTAACCATCACCCTGCAGATGAATCACGTAGTAATGATACCATTTCCCCCTTAATTATACACATTTCTTTTTGGAGTGCAATGCTTATTACTCACGTCAAAGTTAGGCAAAGAGAAAACGTAATATTTTGCAACATTTTATTTTGTTGTTGGATCATTTTTAGCGTAATGGCTTTAGTATGCCTTTCAAGGATTTGGAAAAGTTTTTTATGTTCATTGCTTCTCATAAGCAATCGCATCTTTATTTATTTTTATTTCGTTTTTCTCTTTTTCTCTAGCTTAGGGTTATAATGAACAGGTAATTTGATGTTCTTAATATGCCATTTTTAATTACAAATGATGTGGTTAATTTGTAGATTGCGTAAATATTTTTTTTTGTTTGGTTGGTTTGTTTCTAGATTTGTTTGTGTTTTTCCTTGTGGCAATTGCAATCACTTTTGATAGCTCGGCAATGGCATGAATAAAAAAAAAAATTGAAAAATTAAGTGGGTTTGAGAAAGTAAAAAAAAAAAAGAAAAAAAGGAAAAAGAAAAAAAGTACTGAGATACAGAGCAATTAAATTAAGTAAATGAAAACTTTTAATGATTTGCAGAGGAAATTGATATGTTTTTTTATCCAAACTTATATCGCAAAACAGCGTATCCGGTATATATATACCGGAAACAAATCTAAAAATCAAAGAATGAAATAATATTATAAAATAAAATCTTTATATATATATATATATATATATATATATTTTAATTAATTTTTTTTAAAGATTTTATTTTAGAATATTTCATTCTTTGACTACTAAGCTTATTAATTCTTCAGTGCACTGAAAGTGATATAGTTATAGCTCCAAAAACCCAAATATTTCCAGAAATGCAGAAGATGATCTCATACTTATCTTATATTCATAAGCTAAATTTCACCAACACTCTTATTGACTGTGGTTAATTAATCAACATCGCATTTCTAGAACAGCAAAAATCTAGAAATAAATATTAATATGTAGAAAATATGATAGTAGAAGTTAAGCTAGATGGTGGCAGTTGTCAGCCCTACTTTCTTCCCCAGATGTATATAAAAATCATTGATAATCTTAGGCCAGTTATCTGTGATTTTCAAGAGTGGAGAGTGGCAGTCTACTGGTCTCTGAAAGTTACTGATAAACTTTTTTCATTAAGGTTTTCACTTTTGTTCCCTTTGGGGAACAAAAGCCATCAACAGATTTATTTTTATTTTGTTTAATTCTTCGCAGATAAGAATAAAAATTTAAAATTAAATTTAAAAAAAAATATTTATTTTATTTTTAAAACAATTTAATATGTTTATTTATAAGAAGTAACGAAAAATAATTTCTTATAAACCGAAAACATACTCATTATTTACAGAGTATTCGAAAGCAACGAAAAGGCAGATGAATGTAAATATGTTTGATAATTTCAGAGAAATTTTTCTAAACTACGTCTATTTGAATTATAACTTGGAAAGTGCATTTTTTAAAAACTATTGCAGTATTATTTCTGTTGCTATTAATATTATTTCTTCTGTGTATCCTTACGGCAAATGATACCATTTGTTGAGAAACAAAAAATTAAAAATTAAAAATTAAAAATAAAATAAATAAATAAAACATGAGATGCGATTAAAACTCATGTTTTCATCACATCTGAAAGCGAGAAATATTTGACTATTTTTGTCATTCTAAAAAGATTATATTTTACTTAGCATTTTATTAGAAGCAGCAATTACTAAAAGCTGATTTCGTGTTTTCCAAATGACTGTTATTAAAATGTATTACATAGTAGATGTGAAGATTAGTAATACATAATAAGACATTGATGTTTCAACGACAGATGCAGGAAACAGATAAAATATCAAAAAGAAATTGAGATCTCAGGAAGAGGATATTAGCCATATCGGAAACTTGAATGAACGTAATCCAGGAAAGCAATACGGTAGCAATCACGAAGAACATAAGGTCTAGGTTTCTGTTAAAAAAAAAATAGGAACGCAGATGTATTCCGTTATTAGGAAGTAGCGACTAAAAAACTAATTAAAATGCGTATTAGTATTTAATTCAATCCCAAACATGATGGCTCATTTCAACCTATACTGCATTGGTAATGTGGATGGGCAAACATTTTCGGAGGGAGTCAAGTAAATTGTTGGAAATGTAGGAACCTTCATAAGGTAGAACAACATTGAAAAGAATGAACAAACAGTAGAAAATGTTACTTAAATATAAAGAGCCAACAGGCTTCATTCAAAATGAAGCCTGTTTGGCTCTTTATATTTAAGTAACTTAATGGGTTGCACCTTTTCGACAACTCGTATAGCAGAGTATATAAATTCTTTTCGCTATACCCTTTGGTATTAATTTTGGTCTAGCTACTCACTGATGAAGCCTCAATAAAGGCTGAAACCGATCTGGGTAGTGACCTCCCTACCATAATGTAATAACAGCATACATTTCCTAGGAAATGTGTTTTTACATTATGGAAAATACCAAAAATAGCGATTAGAACTTTCCCCACCTTTGCAACGAGTTGCCCGAGATTGTACTACGTACTGGGACTACTTGCATTTGCTCACGCTAGTAATCGCCGATACTTTTATCGTTTACTATATTCGGCATGAAACTCTCTGATTCCGATCTTTGAGTTTCTTATTCGGTTTTAAAACAATGTGGGAGTAGAAAATGTATTGTTTGAGTTTGGAATTGAACACGAAGAGGTGTTTAGCAGCCACTACACGTAGTTTAAAGATTTAACACATGAGTTTTAATCACATATGGAGGCGAGAAATATTTATAAGGAATATTTTTTGTCATTCTAAAAAGATTATATTTTACTTAACATTTTATAAGAAGCAGCAGTTACTCTGAAAGCTGATTTCGTGTCTTCGAAATGACTGTTATTTAAATGTATTACATAGTAGATGGGAAGATTAGTAACATGTATAAAATAAGACAAGAATAAATCGAATGGTGACATTGATGTTTCAACGACAGATGCAGGAAACAGATAAAATGTCAAAAAAGAAATTGAGATCTCAGGAAGAGGATATTAGCCATATCGGAAACTTTAATGAACGTGATCCAGGAAATTCATACGGTAGCAATCACGAGGAACATAAGGTCTACGTTTCCATTAAAGAAAAAAATAGGAGCTCAGAGGTATTCCGTTATTAGGGACTGCTAACTAAAAAAAAAATAATTACAATGTGTATTAGTATTTAATTGCAATCCCAAACACGACGGTTCGTTTCAACCTATACTACATTGGTAATGTGGATGGGCAAACATTTTCGAAGGGAGTCAAGTAAATTGTTGGAAATGTAGGAACATTCATAAGATAGAACAACAGTAGAAAATGTATTCTTTGAGTTTGGGATTGAACGCGAAGAGGTGTTTAGCAGTCACTACACGTAGCTTAAAGATTTAAAAGAGGAGAAGCAAGCGATGCGAGTGTTGGTGAACAGTGAATAAAATATCTATCGAAAAGAGACGAAGCAGAAGTCGAATGTCTTGTGAAAGAGTGCAGTAAATTGGTGAAGGACCAGTCATTGATCAACCTGATTCCTTTTAGTTGAGCCAATTATTTTAGATATCTCAAATATGACAATAATGCGAGTTGAAGTGATTTTTGATTTGTATAGAGAAAAGAAATGCCAAGAGAAAAGCTAATTTTATTGGATTTTGAAGAAATGCTCGTAATATGTTGCTAAAACTGAAGCGGGTTTTTTCTCGAAAAATTAAAGGGAAATATGACCTATCAAACAATAAAGTTAATGAGATTTTCAGAATACCATTTTATTTAACAAAGGTTTCTCTTTTATTTCCACTATCTACTTTTATAGCCATGTAGAATAATTCGTGTAGCATAAGATTTCTAAAATACAAAAAAAAAATATCTAAAAGGAACTGTGATTGCGAAAACTATGCATTGAGTTCGCAGTCAATGGAAGAAGTTCGGTGCCGTACGGAAAGAAGGTGGCGGTTGAAGAAACAGCGCTCTGTGGTTCCCCACAATTTTTTTTTCAAAGTTTGAGGATAAAGATAAATCCACTATCATGTATAATGTACAGTCAAAGAGAGAAAGGAGGAAATCCAGTTACAGGAATCAGAAGCAGACCATGAGAAGAGAGTATACTGAAATGACCTTTGTATTAAGCCCTATCAAACTAGAGATATCAAGAGCAACCCCTTACTTCTAAATTTTTTCGTGCCATTTGTTGAAAAGTAGATGACATAACCAAGTATATTTCCTGTTGATTTACAATGGTGGAATGCGTACTAGAAACTATTTATCAGCTGAGAGGTTTCCAGATAATGTGCTCACTGTGCATGAATCTCTACATTACAATAAAAGAACTAAAGTGAGAACAAACGTTCAGAACTATTAGAAAAGCGAAGGCTTTCAGAGGTTAGGAGTCCATTTTATATCCAAGTTGGAGAAAATTCTTTTGATTTCTTTCTAGCAAAAATTCAAAGACGACATTGACTATTCTTAAACTTGACTGGCAGAAGAACACTTAATGAGATTATCAGTGTAAGAATTGGAAGAAAAGTAAGATGCTAGGCTATCTCTCTCTCTCTCCCATTTTTTGTGACAAGGCCATCGAATCATCCGAGTGTAAAAGAGGTGGAAGAAGGAGTGGAAAAACATTACTGTGAAAAACTTTGTTAATGGACCAGAAACCAAGACTAGCTTCGGATTAGGTTTACGGTTTTGCATATAATCATCGGCTTACAACTATTTGGAACAAACTTAAAAAGTTGTAAACCAGTTGGGATATGCTTGATTCTTTTCTTAAACAGTCTTCGCAAACTTCTTCACATCTTGTTGAGCCAAGATTTATATAAGAGACGATAATTTAAAATGAAAAGTGAAAGGGATGTTTTCATACTTATAGCGATTCTTTCAGTGATGTATTCAATGCATAATCAAACGACAAGAAACAATAATCCCAATCAAATAAAACGTAGAAATCAAGAATATCATTCCACTTGACATTCTTGTATTTTTCAGCATCACGCAACTTCTTCGCAAACTTCTTCACATCTTGTTGAGCCAAGATTTATATAAGAGACGATAATTTAAAATGAAAAGTGAAAGGGATGTTTTCATACTTATAGCGATTCTTTCAGTGATGTATTCAATGCATAATCAAACGACAAGAAACAATAATCCTAATCAAATAAAACGTAGAAATCAAGAATATCATTCCACTTGACATTCTTGTATTTTTCAGCATCACGCGGGTAAGAGTGGATTTACTGAAGGATAAAATCCATCAACATCTTACTTAGAAGAATCACTCGAGAAGGCGAGATCGGGTTTGGAGAATATTTGGAGTTATCTGGAATTCTTAGAGGGGTGTAAACAACTCATGTCAGATCGTTCGTGATAGCAAATGCATTAACTTCACTGCTTGGTGAATTATTGAATCTAGAAAAGGAAAGGTAATAGAAATTTTGAAATCTCCACGAAAGATTACTTTGCTATTAAGAAAGTTGGATGAGAGAATTTCAGTTTAAAAAAAAGGAAAATTAAAACATTAGCAATGGCCTGTAGTATTATAAGAAGTGAAATGAATTTGATGGAAGAAAGATATTTTAGCCAAAAAATATCAAAAAAAGAGAAGATTTTAAGTTGGACACTTTTTCTAGGATATCAGCCATGCGTCTAAATTCTACCTTTGACACGAAAGCCTTAAAAAGCATTTAGGGAAAGTGAGATGAGTAAAGAGTGAAGGAGTGACCTTCTGTTACGAAAAATAAGTGTGGTTTGGTAAAATGAAGAATGTATTGAACATCCCCTATTTACAAATCGGATCTGGATGGTTTCAGAAATTTCTAATTTTTTTCTTCATGTGCTTTTCTTCAATTTGTTTGACTTTAAATGATTATTGCTTAAAGTAAATGGAAATTAAGAGAAACGTGGAATAAACATCACCTTTGCTAAGAGATATGGAGAATTTTGCCCAGGTCCTCTACTGCCCATTACTTCGGCAACTTCTCAGACAAGCTTACCGACTCTCTTCATGTTTCTTTAGGAGAACAGAGGCAGCAGGATTATTCGGTAGGTGGCCCGTAAGCCTTCCACCTACTTACTATTACGTTCAGTCAAGAATACTGCTTAGCAACCGGTCTGCAGGTTTACAAACTTTACACTAGAATGAAATGGGAGAAAGTAAACCTAAAATAAAATTAAATCCTTTGTTTCGGAGTAAAAGGTTTTGCTATTTCAAGCCACCAAGAAGCAAACTTTGCTATCACAATGGAACAATCAAATTCATCTACCACCCAGTTATACTTGGTACCTAACCTATCCTTTGAAATAGTTCTCCTCTCGTGTGCTGATTTAATGTCTATCTTTAACGGCTGAGGAATGTCTTGAAGATTACTATCGTAATGGCGTAAGTTGAAGATTTGGTTGAAGCAGATTGAACTGATTCTAGAAGTTCAACATTCGCAGCAGTGTTAATGACCTGATTCCATCAGTAGTTTATACTTCCACGATTTAATCCTAATTAGGGACTGTTACCTGTTCACTCTCTCTCTCTCTCTTTCTCTCTCTTAATTAGGAGAAAATCTGCAACCTCCTAAGGGTCGAATCTGGTTCCGTTAGAATTGATTTCTGAAGGCAAAGATCGATGGTAATTTTCATATAAATATATCCTGAAGTTTATTACAGTTAGTTCTTGATTTATGCGATTTTGTTTTGGTAATCTTTCTGTTTTGTTTCTGTCAACGTGTTCCATCCATTTATGTTTATATTTTTTAATTTTTTCTATTACGGATTCTTGGTTTAATTCTTTCATAATTCCTTCATTATATATATATATATATATATATATATATATATATATATATATATATATATATATATATATATATATATAATATTATAATCATGTTAAATTATAGTATAATAATCTTGTAATTATAATAAAATAATTGTAAAAGTATATTATAATCATGTTAAACCATATTTTCTTAAATCAAGAACTCCTTGCTTTACGTCATTTTTTCTCCCTTTAACGCGATTAGTAATTGGTGACATTGGTAGAAGACATCGTAACGTTGACAACAGAAGTCGCGAGCATATACTCGTAACTGCATTCAGCTGTAGTCAGGGTAGCCTAGTTACTAGATAGGAATAGGGCAATGATGGATCTATGAATTTTGCACGGGAGTAAAATAATAAATAATTAATTAAATAAAAACATGCGTCCTTTATCAACGATTTTAGATTTAGCTTCTTCTGTTAATTTTTTTATTGTTGCTCTCTCTCTCTCTCTCTCTTTCTCTCTCCTTGGCTATTTAGACCTCTTTAACCTATTAGAAGGCATGTATTGGTCTGAGTATATTATTAAATTGTTCAAGTAACTATGCGTGCTTATTTGATGCATACCGATTAATAATGTAAAAATATTATTGAGAATCGATACCAAATATGTTTGTAGACACACTCATAGGAGTACACACATCACACTGATCGAATTTCGAATACGCCAAGCCAGCCATTCAGTGTTCGGAGTTCTTTATTGTCACTCTAAAATGCAAATAGTGCATTCGATAAATCAATCCTATGCACACAGACTAAACACATTTATTATTTACACAAAACACATTTGTACAATATAGGAAAGATAGACTAAAGATTGCCAAGGATAAACATAATCATAATAAAACATAAGCGGAATCGGAATGGAGTACAGCCTTTTGTTTCTATTTTCTCTCTGCGAACGTCTAGAAGTCCACTTCAGATTTGACTGGAAAATAATAATAATAACGTAAGCCGTGTGTGGATGTCTGTGATTTATAGGTGGGAGATGAACATCGCCCGCTGTGAGACCATCACTAACTTATTGAAAGCCTGAAGTGGATTGGAAATAAGTTTCATGTTTCGTCTCTAGAACAGAGTTTCTGGACAATGTAAAAATAAATAGAAATATAAAATAGATAAAATTAGTAATAATAGGAAAAACGTATTAGCTCACCCATGGTACGAATGTTCTATAGGTTTACAGAAAATCTTTCGTGGGTGGCAGTCACATAAAAAAATAAATAAATAAAACTAAGTTGAATATGTGGAATTTACTGAGGTCTCTGAAAGATAATTTACCTAAGAAAGGGAGACTGTAAATCCTCTAACAATAAAATTTCAGTACATTAGTATAATACTCCAAAATAACAACCACAACTTCTCAATTTAGGGAAAATATTTAAATCAATTACATGCGAATGCTTATTCAACATGCAGAACAATGATACAAATACATGTATATTGAAGTTGTCGCATATCTCTGGAGAACAGGGACTGACAGCATCCACATAAAATATTTAACATGACAATAGTTCGTGAATATTTAGAAGTCCGTCAATGTATAATAACTTCCTACGTGTTAATCTGTTTATATTTTTCTATACTTAATAAGATGTCCTCTTTTAATACAAGAATTTTATTTATTTTCTTTCTTTCTTTTTTTTTTTAACGTTATGTTCCTGAAATTATTTCTACAAGGAAAGATGGCATTTTCGTATACGTTTATCATTTTCCAATATTCTTTTTACGACTTTCGAAAGTCAAATGCAAACTTTTATATTTGCATAAAATGCGAATCTTTCATCTTTACAACCATCTGTCTGAATACTGTACGCGGAAAAGTGCAATAAAAAGCATATATTGGGATCGGATAATCACGTAGTTTAAGGCGTTGTCCTCTACAAAACCTCTACAAAACGAGCTATAGCGACCTGATAATAATAAACAGAAGTACCAAGAATGTGACCTGATCGTATCCTCATTCATTATAGTTAAATTAAACTTTTTATTTATCTTTCAACCTAATGTTGTTCTTTTCTGTATAAAAAATCGATATCACTTCTAGCGTCATCTCCTCTAGTATTTCCTCCTAGTGTCCACTATAATGAGACAAAGTTACATTGGCGATCCATAGGTAATCTGAGGTCTGCTGATGATACCATACTCCTCTGCAAAGACAAGGAAGAACTAGGAAACATTCTTGATAAAGTTAACGAGATCAGTAATAACAGAAGATTTCAGCTGAATCCTAGCAAGATAAAGATTATGGTTCTCAAAGGAAATACAGACAGGGAATCTCTTGAGAAACAAATACACCTTGATGGACAAAGAATTGAGGAAAGTCATCAAGTTTGAGTACCTGGGATCCATTATTAATGTGAAGAATTGCTGTTCAGAAGATGCCCTAATTGTCTTCTGACGTAAGATTAGGAATTGGCCAATACAACAGTCAGAGATTTGTAAAACATCTGGAAAGATGGATCTATCTCTACGGAAACAAAGTGCGGATTTTGGATGCAGTTGTTTTTCCAACAGCAACTTATGGATGTGAGACTTGGAACCTAAAGAAGTCAGATAAGAAACGGATATCTGCTTTTGAGATGTGGTGTTACAGAAAGCAGTTGAGGATATCATATTCTCAAAGGCGTATAAATGAATGGGTGTTAGAAAAGATCAGTAGAACTTTAAGGCTCCTTACGGATATTGACAGAAGAAAGTTAAATATTTTGGACACGTTGAAACGATAGAAGAAGGACGTCTCAGAACAGTAATAGAAGGTAAAGTTCCTGGGAAAAGAGAAAGGGGTAGACCATCAATTAGATGGATGGATGGTGTGTGTGTGTGGGGTGACTGATCTTCAGAAAGTTGAGGTCGCCAGAAAAGCAAACAACAGGACTACATGGCGAGGCCTGGTGTGGAATATCACCGAGCATCGGAGTGACTATGCGGTATCTGTGGATGGACAACGAACAGATGATGGAGATCTAAAGTAATATGCTTGCTATCACTTGAGAATATTTCATTTCAGTTTCTTCAAAGATACTTTTGCTGATTTTCCAGGCGTACCCTCACAAATAATAACAATTTGATTCCAGAGACAGCTGAACTGCAAATATAGTGCGATCATGATATAGCAGCGGTACTCCCAAACCCTTCGTAACACGAGAAGTAATGAAATATGTTGATAATCGCCTGTTTGGCTGTTAAACTTACATAGCCTCTTTACCGTTCTCAAATTTGAAAAGTAACTAACTCTCTAATAAAGAAACATATAAATAAATAATAAGCGAAGAACTTAAAGTAAGTTTAGTACTAGGTATAATATAAAATGCGAAATAAAAGAGATAAAACAGGAACATACAGTATTTGAAAGAATAGACAATTTTCCAAGAACAATCCTTTGTAAAAGATTTTTATATTTTATATTAAAAACCATACCATTTATTTTATTATTAAAATTATAGTTTTTAAAAAATAAAAGGTGTTTTGATAAATATAATAATTTAAAGAAAATAATTTAATAAAATAGAGTAAAAATTTTTAAACTTCAACTTAATTAAACTTACAATATAATTCTATTATAAAGTTTTATAAAATTTTAAAACAAGATGAATCATATTATGACACAATGAGTTAATGAAAAGATAACGACGAGTCTCAGATAGAGGTAACATGGATTTCAAAAAATTACCCTCAGTTCTTTCAACACGTGGCTTGATTGTGCTGCAGATTTATGCACCTTCTGTTGTGAATTTAAATTAAGAAACTCTCATTGAAATAATTTCTCTTTATGTAAAAGTGACTGCTTTCTCAATTTAAGAAACCTGATATAATATGTAGAGAAGTGCGAATCATGAACGTGAAATTGCTGCACCCGCATTTGAAATTTTAAACAATAGTTTTAAAGAAAAAGGTAGCTAAGAACGTTGTTTATCACAGAAGAATCGCGAAAAGTAATAATAAATCTGTGAAAGAAAAAAAAGCCTCAGGGATGGGCAAGGATATGTGAGTCAGTATTGACTTTTTTTTCTACTTTTCTTCCCTGCATCCATCGCATCATCGTGGACTTCTTACAGCGGATAAGTATTTGCTTCATCTATCGCCAGAGAAATACTGATAACACAACCAAACAGATTTTTCAATTTTAGTACAAAAAATAATAATAATAAATAATAAAAGAAATTTCAAAAAAAAAAAAAAAGTCAATCCAAATAGACTACTTAACGATACAATTACAACGAACATTGAAATCTCATAGTTACCTTTCAGGTTTTCCATGATGTCATTGCAAGCCTGAAATGGCTTGAATCGTACAAGCAATAATATTTTAATAATATTTATCCAACTAGAATGGAGTTATTATATGCGTTCCTAAGGATGCAAAACGAACCACATTTGATAATCCTGATAGTCATTTAAAAAGTTATTTTAATATTTACTAAAAGAAAATATCTACTTAGTTTTTATTCTAAGATTTTCTATAAATGAAATTTTCACTTTTAAACTCGGTAGGTTTAGACTATCTACAAGTTTGAGCTCATCTTTTTTTTTCTTTGGGTATTGATACTTAGTGAAGTTTTTATGTTTTTTGAAGCAACAACAACAACAACTAAAAAAAAATAGTCAAACTTCCATCAATAGTTTATTTTGTGTTATCACAGCCAGATGGAATAGTAATGTTGAGATCGAACGTCTGTTTGTTTGAGAAACTTGAATAACAAAAAAAAAAAAAAAACTGTTTATTTTCTTCTCTAATATCTGATGCTATCCAGTGGTTATGCGAGCAAACGCCACACACTTCGGCATCGGACCATTTTTATCCGCTATGGTTTGTTGCACCGAAGTAGAAGGATTGTAAATCAATTTAGAATACCGGATACAAACACAAATAAGTGGGTTGGGGAGGGAATAAGTGTGTATATCGGAGATGACTGCCGCCGGAAAATGTCTTGGTAACAGGCGAACGGGGATGACAAGCTTGGGAGAGAGAGAGGGAAAAAGTGCGTCAGCCTGTTATATATGTACAAATATGGAATAGCCATGCTAGTGAAAGAAACATCTCTTGGCTATGTTATTTCTTTGCTCACCAGAACAGAATGGATATATCCCTTTTGTGGGGTGGTGGTTCAGTTTATTCCTTCAGGATATACGATGTAAGAAGCGTGTGGGATGCTGTGTTCAATACAATAAGATCGAGTGAAAGAGAAGGCAAAACACAATAAAAAACGCACTTGAAATTCCACCTAACATCTGCCTAGAATCGCTAAGAAAATACAACGCGAGAGAAGTACCGATTATAGTGAGATAAATATAAAGAAAGTTTTTTTATTACTTATTTTTTATATTTAAACTTTCAGTGAAATGAGGTAAAATAAAACTAACAACTACCCGGAAACTAATCGGATTTCTATACCTGAAACAAATAATCATGTGTATCTATCTGTTTATAATTTGTCCACCTATTCCAATTTTAAAATTATAGACTGTTCTGCTTATTGGATAAATGAAGATAATGCTCGACAGTTGTCACTGAAATTGGAATTTGTTTCTACAATCATTTGTTTTCTACAAAAAGTATAAATTGGATATTTTAGTGAGAATGAGATGGTCACTTTCCGTTTTTGAGTTTATTTATCGAAGTAATGTAGCTTATAATTTGAAGCTCAAATTGGATATTACAAAAGCAGGCTTTTAAAATTGACATTTGATAAGATGCGAGCCCAAATGAGAGGCTTGGTGAAGAAGTGGATCGATGTATGGGATGTAAATTTTACGAACAACCGAAATCCTTCTCAAAACATTGCAGGATTTTTATTATGTAAAAGGTTTACAATGCAAACTGACTAGTATATAAAACATTTAAAATGATAAAACTGTTACTGTACAAACTATTAGACAGAGTAAGTTATCTCGGACCATTAAAAATATTGTTTCTCTCACTTCCCTTAATGCTATTTTTTTTACATTTTTTTCATTTACTTATTTCCAGCTTAAACCAGAATTTATTTCTATGTTATGTATAGTAATTAAAGTGTTCTACTATCTTTTTTTTTTATTCCTTTCATTGTCTAGACCAGTTAGGAGACAAGATGTCAGCCTTGGATAGCCACATGTGTCAGACAGAATGTCGAGATAATCTTTATCTTAAGCCAGAAAAATCCTGTTTAATGTGTACATTGTTCAATGTTATAAAGGATATTTTCCCAAAGGCTTTTACTAATAAAAAACCTAGGAGTTCGTCACTCCCTCGAAATAAAAAAAAAAGAAAACAAACAGCATCAGTAGATGGAGGGATAGCACTTTATACTGAAAAGAATAAGAAGAAAGCATTTGTGCACATACTTCTCTACTTATGTTGTGATTTTAATACTTGTCATATATTATAAGCTTTAGCAACCACGAGGAAGTTATGAGACATTTCTTTCTTGATATGCCTCATATTGCGTCACTTCAAGGACTCATGACAATTCTTATACACGGAAATATTCAACTCTTCTTTGATTTGTACGCCATCAAATTTTTATATATACTTCTTATTTTAAATATTCTTCTAATATTGATATGCCTCTTACTTTTGATCCAATGCTGTGTTACAATTTTACGTAGACCATTCACTCTTTTGGAAAAAAATCTGATGGAATAGGAAATGGATAATGCTTATTCTGACAGTATCCTATGTCTGTAAATTTCGCGTGTTGTTCTTCTGACCTGTTTCGTGGGACAAAAAACCCAAAAACTCAATTATGAGACCAGCTAACCTTCAATTAATAGGTCGTGATTAAGGCCTCCTCGTACTATACGAGATTCGAACCCAGGTTTTTTCCAAACAAATTACATTGTCGAAAATGAATGAATTATGGAGTCTATTTTTGATACATCTCTAATTTGAATACATATCTCATTATGAACAAAGTCCCGATTTTTTATTTAATTGTTTTTATAGAAGACAGAAATCCTTCTAGAGACTTTTAAATCCAATTTAGGCCTGGTGATTATCTCATACCATACTAAAAAATTTATCTCCACACATGAAGCCATTCACAAAACTTTGGTGTTTTTAATAATGAGGGTACAATCTATTCAGTCAATCACATCGGAAGCTTAAAAAATATTCCTTATAAGGACTGGTTTAAAGGGGCGAAGCAAGAATGATTTTAATTTTCCCCGTTATCTGTAGAGAACAGTGTAGGGATAAGGTGTTATTGAGCTATTAAAGCTCTGATCATGGCAGGAGGCTAACAGCAATAGCCGAGCCTCAGTTAGGACTTCATTGGCTCCAGCATTGCCATTCATTACCCTCCAAGGGTATTAATCACCGCATCTCACGGTCGATCCTAACCAAATAAATAAATAAATAAGTTCTTAAAATAACTGGGAGATGGACTGATTCCTTGACTCTTAATCCTGTCATTTGAATGAAGATCTGTGTCTGTGTGGATGAAGTATTATTCAGCTAAAGCTCTAGTCATGGCTGGATAACGGCAATAGCCGAGCCTCAGTTAAAACTTCATTGGCTACGGCATTGCCATTCGTTAACCTGGAAGTCCTAAAAAAGACTTTTTACTCCATCTAACCTCCCTTCATAAATAAATATATAAATATATATAGTCCTTATAGTCCTTATAAGGACTGGCTTAAAGGGGCGAAGCAATAATGCTTTTCATATTCCCCGTTATCTGTAGAGGACAGTGTAGGGATAAGGTGTTATTAAGCTATTAAAGCTCTGATCATGGCAGGAGGGTAACAGCAATAGCCGAGCCTCAGTTAGAACTTCATTGGCTACAGCATTGCCATTCATTACCCTCCAAGGGTATTGGATTGAATGAATCAATCACCGCATCTCACGGTCGATTGATTCCAATAATCTAAATATTTTACAATTGTTAATAACAATGATTTATATATATTTAATAACAATGATTTAAATATATATAAATCATTGTTATTAACAATTGTAATTTTATTATTTAAAATATTTAAAGGTGTAAATGTATATTAGCATTTTAAGAATTATTTAAACAAACTTTTATATTTTAGAAATATTAATAATATTGCTAAATTTTAAATATAATATAAGTCAAGTTATTACTACTAAGAGAAACAATGTATAGCATAGGAAACATGTTTGAATACAATGTATTTTGAAGATATGTGAATCAGTTTATCTTCAGTAAATGTTTCTTACGAAGTGTGAAAATGCAGTTTTCTTTGTTCCCCAAACACAAAGGCTGAATACTTAATGAAAAAAGTTTTGGTGAGAATATTACACAAGTACAACCCAACTACCAGTCGTTATCAGTACTATTTGCTTTCAAAGAGTTTCATACACCCTTAAGAACTGAGCCTAGTGACACAGAGGTTTTCCTGTGCACAACCAAACACTCTTCCTGAGGGAGCGATGCATGGTGATTAAACTCCTAGGCAACATCTATAATTACTTATAAGCTGATAATGGATATCCTCCAAATCTGAGGAACAATAATTATTAAGTAGAGTATTTGTTAATTCTCAATTAAAACAAGGTTAAAATCGAGTTCTTACTTGAATGTACAATAGCTCAGTAATGGACTTGCTTATCGGGATTTCCTGGGAAGTAAATTACCAATTTCCTGTTGTCAGACGTTGACTTAATTTCCTCGAGCTTCCTGCATGACCATAAATTACGAAGCAATAAATAGATCCTGCTATTTTATATGAACTTCATTTTGTTTTATTTTTTTAACGAAAATTAAAAGTGGTTTTACAAGAGGAAAAAGTGAAGAAAAAATATGAAAAGTGAAGAATTAAAGAAACAAAACAACAAAATGTAAACGTTTAGCATTTTACTGTACGTATAATGTTTTTGACTATATTATTATTAGAGCCTCCGTAGCTCTAGACGAAGCCCTTTGGTCAGAAAGACCTGGGTTCGATTCCCGTATATGATATGAGGAACCTTTTTCAGGTCTCTTTCGACTAAAAGTGAGTTAGCCGGTCTCATACAGAAGTAGGGGTTTGTTTTTAATCCAGAAACTCGTGTTTTTCGTTCCCTAGAACAGACAAACCGACCCCCGTGAACACACGCATCTGCAGACATAGGACATGCCGGGAGACGTACGACTAACCACCTTATCTTCAAAGCGGTCACGGTTTCAAATCGTAATAGGCCATGCCTAATACATGAAGGGAGGATTATTATTATTATTAAAATTCTAGTTATATTTCAACTTAGATTCACTATTTTATTAGCAAATAGTGAATCTAAGAATATGCACACAATTAGACTAATTGTATGCATATTCTGTTTATTCAGTTAACGTATTTCTATGAACATTTTTGAATAGCACATCTAATGGGATCGTAAAGTGTTGAGTTATAACCAGCCAGAGTAGATTGTGAATCCACTTTATACTAATAGCAGGCTGTGGGTAAAAATTCCACAATAGCACGGGTGTCTGAGAGTAACCTTAGGTGGTAGATGAGTTTCTTCTCCCTCTGTGATACCACCCACCCTTCTTTATGACACAAAAACCATTCTGTTTGTTCGAGAGTAGAGTAGAGTAATAGTTTGTCTGTTTATCTATTTATTAGCACTAGTACAAGTACAATTAATTATTAATTTAAAAATAAAATATATGACTACATTAAGAAATACAACCATAGAAAGAATAAAATATATAGTAGAATGATAGATAGATTGGGATGAGGAATTTCTATTACCGGAGAAATTCTTGGTCATAGAAGCCCAAAATGTGGGCTTCTATGACCCAGTTCTTTTGCATATTTGTCTAATCAAACACAGATCAGGATGTATGGTAATAATTTATTGTATGACCTAATTTGAAAATCATAAAATAAAATCAAACACCAAAATTATTTGTTAATTAATTTAGTGGGTGATTGTCTTAAATTATTCCTTAGAAAATTATTGTATTTTAATTAAAAATGAATATATTATACTTGATATTTTATATAGATAGCTTACCATTTCATATTTTTGTAATTTTGCGCACCAAGATTTTATATTGTGTGCACGATTTTCATGTATATAATATACCGCTAGGTGGACAATCTTTGGGCGACTTCCGGCCTTCTAATTAAAAAAAAAGGTTTCCTACTGCTGGATCTGAATATCACATTTATTATAAATATAATAAATGCAGCGGTGCGGATATAAACTCATCTTTATGAAAGCTCGTGGTATCTCTAACCCATATGGACATCTCCATTCTTCAGAAGCAATAATCATCCATGTGATGCTTGATATCCAGTGCTGTTCAATTAGCAGTGGAATTTGACACGATATTCTCATTTACGGCAAATCCCTATGGTGCTTTGGAAACAGAATTTGAAAAGCGGAGGACCAACCTACGAATATATTGCTTTTAACTTTAATTCTTGCGTGCTGTTATTGTGAACATTGCATTTTGCACAGTCATCTCATTCAACAGTACCACACTTGGATATTTTCAAAATGATCCATATTTTCAACATGTATTCTCAAATTGTTGAATTAATATCTCAAAATTAGTAAACTGTACCGGAGAAATTCATCTTAACCTTAATAAACATATTGCAGAAAGCCATTTACGGTGTGTGCTAATGCCATATAAGTGATTTAACTGTAGACTATTTTAGGCTATTAGGGACTAATAGTTGCTCACATTAACTCCTCGTGCGGCTACAATAGTAACATATTAACTGTGCATAATATCGTGGCGTTATTGCAGATAATTCTTAACTGTCTCCAATGGTCTACAAACGATAACATTTCATGCTTGAACAAATATCGATAATCCCATCTTAGAGTTGGGAAGAATAAACGAAAGTTTATTTGGTGTTGGTAATTGTTAAGAAATCTTCTCTCTCTCTCTGGTTATGTTATCCACACACGCACACACACATTTGCAATATTGAACCAAAGCTTTATTCCTATCAGAGCCCTAACGTTCGCTGAAATTATGATGGGGACACACAACATCATTACAACTCTTCAGAGATGCCTGTAATGTTTAAACTATTGGCCACATTCCAGAAACAAAGCGCGTTGGAATTTTTCCAGCGCCGGTGAAAAAAATAAATAAAACTAAAACGTAATCATGCATGAAAAATATGAAACTCTTTCGATGTGTTTTACTTGCAAAAAGAACACACTGACAAAGTGGATCAAAAGAAGAGAACTGCAAATAAAGATATTACGTTTGTTCGCTTAAAAATGCTGCAGCGATTAAAAGTGGTAATTTACCTGAAACAGATCATATGGTGGGAGTTTCATTTGTTAATTTTTTTATTGAACACAGATTCTATTCGAATTTCGCCGTGCACAGATAAGCATGATTAAAAACCAACAGTGAAAGTAATACAGATTGAAAGACTGATATTGAAGGAGAGTTGACAAAAACGGGAAGCGATCAAAATGTCTAAACGGAGATTCGAAAACGCGATAAAAGGAGGATTGTGCTCGTGTTCAGCAGAAATCAAACTGATAGAGATAGAGAAATAACAATTTAGAGAATCTGTTGTTTGTGTGAGGGGAAAGAGGGATATAGTGGAGTACAATTGGAATCATAAGAGAACGAGAGAGAGAGAGAGAGAGAGGGTGGAGTGTTGAATGTCGAAATTGTTTTGTGAGAACTCATTGGAGGGAGAGAGAGAAAGAGATATGATGGGGTGAATGTCGAAATTGTTTTTGTAAGAAAACATGAGAGAGAGAGAGAGAGGGTGGAGTGTTGAATGTCGAAATTGTTTTGTGAGAACTCATTGGAGGGAGAGAGAGAAAGAGATATGATGGGGTGAATGTCGAAATTGTTTTTGTAAGAAAACATGAGAGAGAGAGACAGAGAGAGAGACACATGATGTGTGAATGTCGAATTTTTTTAAGAAATCGAGAGGGAGAGAGATCATGGGTTGAATGTCGAAATTGCTTTGTAAGAAATCATGAGAGAAACAAAGAAAACAAGAGAAATTGGGAGAAAAAGATTACAAAAAACGCATTGTAATACACAGAGATTATACTACATAAGGAATACCAATTTACATGGATCACTAATTTTCATTAATTAACTTCTTCGTAATCAGAGGGGAGTAATTACTTTCTATCATTTCGAAGCGTTTTATCTAATATGTCAATTCCTGTAAATATTTTAAATGGAAAAATCGATTTACATTGCAACACACTTTACTTAAGATCATCTAAATACGAAATTGCATTAACTTTCGTATCCTCAGAGTAATGTTTGTGTCTTTCAATAATTCAATCCCGACAAATGATCCGGTTTAAACAAAGCAAAATGATCACTCGACTAAAAATTCCAAATTGATTATTTGTTACAGAAATGCTGCATTTCATTAAAATTCGTCAAGCATCAAAGTAGTTATTTATACAGATAGACGGACGATCGCATCGAATCTAATAGACGCTTAAGCATTTTTTGAAGTGACTAACTTACCCTTCTCTGCAAAAGTTTAAAATATATCTGCAGTCATCACAGATTGGATTTAAACCGGTTTCTTACTTGCGAAAGCGAGTGACACAGAGCGACCACTCAATCACAGAGAGGACGAGGAGATGTAGAGACAGTGACAAAGATGGGATGAAGAGATTGGGGGGGGGAAGGACATGTGGAATGGGATATTCACTGAAAGAGAGAGAAAGATGAATTGAAGGAATGAAAGGAAGAGGATAGAAAGACACAAAGAGGTCAAACGGGAGATTGAATGAAAAAAAGGGAGACTGACACAGAGATAGACAGTTTCAGAAAGAGAGAGATTTCTTACTTTATCTTACCAAGTTTTCTATATAATTTTGCACTTACATTATCTTTTGATGTGAAAACATCGGACATTACTTATGGAACAAAAAAAGCTTTAACATATCCTATATGATTAGCTATACTTAAACCGAAATGCGACACTGTGAAAGAAAAACGAAATAGCGTCTAAAGCGAAGGTAAAGGTTAGGATCTTATCTCATAAATGAAGTCTCGTTGTGTGCGAGTAACGTTGTATTATTCCTTTTGTCTGACCTTAAATGTTGGGTGGATTCTCGAGTCGGATAACTTCCATTTAGACAATGATACCTATGGTCACACACGTAACACGCTTCTCCATTTTAACATGAACAGGCTAGCTGATGCACCTTTTACTCTGATTGCCTTGAACAACAGTAATAATAGTGGCCTGCGATCGAGGTATATGTGGGTAAGATAACTTGAATGTTTCAGTGGAATTGTCATTGTCATTTCAAACACAATTTTACATTTTTATTGCAACGAGTAGTCTGTGAGCTCTGTAGTAAGTAAGTGAAGTCATTGGCAAGATGTAATACTATACAGCATTGTGTTGTGCCATAATGATATTATGGAGTGCATCGTCTATGGTAATCTAACATGTAAACAAAATACAAGAATAATCCATTTGTTGTTTATTTTAACAGCTAATTTATTTAATCGCTTTTTGTTCATTTCATGAATTATAATACCATTGCAGAAAAATATTAATTTTTACTTACATCTGGAAATATCCCGTTGTTCTAACGAAGTGGAAAATAATAAAATTGAAACGGGATCAGAAGGCAATTCCATGTATGCATTATTTGTAAGCGACCTGGTAAATGTAGATATAGATCGTATTATTTAGTGTACCTTTTATAATTTGCAAAAAACTATACTTATTAAGGTAATAAATATTATATTTATTACAATGAAGATACGAGGGACGTCCAGAAAGCAATTTCCGTTTTTAAATATTTTCATAGTAGCGCTGCGATTGCAATGGTGCGCATGCGTGCTGAGTTGATTCCTTAGCAAGGCGTTGGTGCCATTTTCAGACATTCTCGCAGTGCGTACTCTTCTTGGTATGTGTTTATAATGTCTAAGAAAATCGAATCGCTCGCCGCAACTTCTTGGATCAAGGCTCCACAATCAACGCGAGTATGTACTGCCAAACCTTTAAGAAACTGCGTCGTGCGATCCAGAATAAACGACATAGCATGCTTACTAGGGGGCGTTGTTTTGATTCATGATAACGCCGGCCCACACATGGCCTACGTAACACAACAACTTTTCGCCACCTTCGGCTGGGAATAATTCCATCATCCCCCAATTAGTCCTGACCTCGCGCCAAGCCACTTTCACCTGTTCAAACATCTGAAATCTTTCTTCGTCGTCGGCAGTTTCAAGACGACGACGAGGTCAAAGAAGCAGTCAATACGTGGCTTGCGTCACAAGTGGAAACCTTCTACGACGAGCGTATACAACAATTGGTTTCCCCGTTGTGATAAGTGCCTGAACAATGGCGGAAATTATGTAGAAAATTAGTGAAAGATGTCTACTTTAATTTCCAATAAAGTTTTTTTTTGTAAGTGTATTTTTGTTTCACTGACAGCCCATCAGAACTTACTTTCTGGAACTGTTTAGGTAAAGGGTAAAATCTCAAAAAATCAGACGATCTCTAGGCCACTCATTCGTGGGCGAAAGACCGTCTAAATCTCCGCGTTGGTTCCACTCAGTGAAACTCGACCGAGTAGAACCACTCATTCCGAAGAAAATAATTCACCGACAAGAACCCCTCAGCGGGCCGTGCCGGAGAACACTTTCCCCGGTGACTCAAATTGCTCCTTTAAGGCAAAAACCCTAAGAGAGCGAACTCTCGAAACTCGGCAGGATAACAGCAACAGCCGAACCTCAGTTTACTTCCTTGGTTCAGCGTTGCCATTTGTTACCCTGGAAGTCCTAAAAAGGACATTGATCTTCCTTCATCATTTCAGTGAAACAGCTCGACTCGTTTTTAATAATATAACAATGTATGTTTAAAGATAAGGTGTAGGAATAAATAAAGACTATTTTGAATAAGCTCTAAATATGTACATCATTTTATGAAGCTATTTTACTTTTTTATTATATTTATATTCATATTTTATTTATAATCTTTTATTTAGTTTTCTGTAATTCTTAACCATGTTTCGTAATTTTACTCATTGGGCTGGTACACGCTATTCCAAATGAAAGCTCCTGCGAGTCAGCGAATTAAGACACTCTTGGCAATCAGAAAAGGCGAAAAGTAATTAATTATGTGGACTGATGGAGTTAAAGGATGAAAGTAGCAACTATTGGGAGACCATTTCATTTCTATGGTTACTAAATCAATTCGTCTTGTCCTTGTCAGTGTGCATACCAGAGCCACTTTGAGCAGAGAAGGCATTGCTCTTCCAAACTCCAATGTAAGCGCTGCTGTTGCTGTAATTAGGTTATAAAGGAATTCATCTGGATTGACTTGATTTGCTCGAAGGAAGCATCGTTTATAAGAGCCCTTTGAAATCGCAATAATTTACTTGTTAATATCTTATTAAACGATTAGGAAATGTTTTATTATATTGTCAGCTAGTGTTATTCTGACGGTTGTATAGATGAAATGACAACCTGAACTGTTATTTATTTTTCCGCAATTTGTATTCAAAAATCAGATGACTCCACTTTAGTAGAGTGGCCTCCACTTGGGAAAGAGATCTTAGTTCAAATTCACTGATCGAATGAATTATTCTGTCTTTTTTTCCAACTCGTTTCTTTTGGCAGTCGTTAGATGGAAGTAGAAGGGTTTTACCACATTATTTTAGTAAATGTTGTCTTATTTCTAGAATATACATAACATTACTTATACAATGGATTCATGAAACTTTTACGAAACATCAGAACTCAATGGAAACGAATCAGAATGGTTCTGCAGTTTCACAATCTATTTACTAAAAGGTAAACCTTAGATAGAAATGTAATTTGCTCCATTGGAAGTAGAACTTCGGACACATTTAATACATTGATTTAATTCAGTGCGTGCTCTGTTTAACTCTGCATACAACAAAGAGAAATCCTATATCTTGGAAAACACCTTCTCACATTTTCCTTCCTCATGCTCCAAAATGATGAGTTGGATGAGACTAAACATACAAATATCTACGAGCTCCTCAGGCAAGTACCGATTACAAAGATCTGAACAAATCGGGAAACTTCATATTCTATTCATTCGAATCGATTAAAGTCTTCTTTGATATTATCAATCCATCTCATTCAGGAGCAACCTCTTTTCCTAACACCTTCTGGATCACTTATAATCTTAATGCCTAAGCTAATACTCCGTATTGTGAAGCGACCGAACCATCCTAGCTCCTTAAACAGAACAATGTTAAGAAGTGGCGACCACTCCTCGGACATATCTCATCGTTATCAACAAAACACACCGCGATACTCCTTTAACATCTTTGAAATCATTAAGTCTTCGATTACCTTCTTACACAAAGTCTGCGTCCATCACGATAAATAGAGTTAAGACGGACATTTTAAGTTTTGGTCTTACTAATGTTTTTGCTGTCTTTCCAATACTTTCCAGACGTTTTAATATTTCAGAGGTCATT
This sequence comes from Typopeltis vanoorti, assembly GCF_054136105.1. Classification (NCBI taxonomy): domain Eukaryota; kingdom Metazoa; phylum Arthropoda; class Arachnida; order Uropygi; family Thelyphonidae; genus Typopeltis; species Typopeltis vanoorti. The sequence continues at coordinate 143,124,386 of NC_143552.1, forward strand.
CCAAATCTCTATCCACTTCATTCCTCGCGTCATCTTATTAATGTTACTTACGCAGCTAAGAAGATAACTGACGTGAGAGACTTGCTCTATTGCACATCCTTCAAGAAAGACACTAAAAATGCATCTTTATCATTTGATTATCTGTTTTCATTGCCTTTGTTTTTCAATATAGATAAGAAAATCTACTGGCATAGCAATAAATGGGCAATAGAGGTGCATATGAATAAGGCCAACATCATCAGCATAATCCAGATAAGGAACTCTAAGAGTCTTAGACCATTTTAGTCACGGTCTTTCCCATCATAGACCACCTTAGTACGCAGTCTTTTACTACTTGTTTCAGTCCTTCGTAGAGTCCTGTTCCTAACAAAATCAGTTACAGACCTCAATATAAACGACATGGCATAGCCCTTACTCCATTTGTTATTTTAAATTCATTCATTAACTTTAACACAAACTTCGCTGTGTTCAATACCAAATAATGAGAATAGACTAAGCTATAGAAAATTGTTACTATAAAAAAGCTGTTACCATATAAAGTAGACATAGTGTTGATAGGTTTCCCGGGTTGCTCTTGCAATCTTCCATAAATTTTGCTTATTAACTGACTCAAAATCCATTTTGAATTCCACAACAGTTATGGTACAAGTTTCTGAAATTCGAAACATTCCTCAAGAATTTGTCTTTTTCCTTTTTAAATTCACCTTTCTCGTCTCTGTAATTTGTTTGTCAAGTAGATTCTTTAAATTGGATGGCATCTTACGTTTCATTGTGTTCTCATTTTTATCCATTAATAACTTCACTCCATTCCCTCTCTCAGTCTTCTCAGATAACTTACTAATAACTTCACATTGTCCAATGTCGCGATCATTCTCTCTGGCTACATTCTCTGCTTTCTTCGTCATGTTATTAAGCCATTTTCATCTATTTTCGATCTGCGCTTTTATTTGTTTATACATTTTCTATAGCTTAGTCTATTCTCATTATTTGGGATGCTGCTTCAGCCTCTTCTTACATTCTCTTCTTTCATCAATTAACTGCTTTGCTTCACAATCCAAACAATTCTTTTGCTTTTCTCTAATCCCTACAAGCTTCGTTGAAAGCAACTCCCACACACAGCCAGATTTTAAGTCATTATCGTGTAGGTAGGTTTCTCTTTCGTAACATTTATTCTATTGATTCTACTAAATTCTGGCCATAACAACATTGCTTCAGCATTAGCAGTAACAGTAGAGCGTTAGAATGCATTTTCTAAACTTCAATTGCAATGTGCTCTTAACGTTAGTGGTCAGATCTTATCTGTGCCTCTAAATGTCCTGTGCCTCTAAATAAATATATATATATATATATATATATATTATCTTTATGCTTGAAAGTGCTTGTATTTCTTTCTCTAAAAGAACATTCTAGCAATTCTGTTGAATAACAGTTCAACCTTACTGATGTGTTTGCCGTACTCACGTCCTGAGTATATGATCGAGGGCTAACCTTTTGAATGTCACCTTTTCCTGTTTATTTTTCTTCCTGTAGGGCAAGAATCGCCAACGTGCACGTGTGGGATTATCAGTTAGGACATCAAAAAAAATGTCTTAGTTCAGTATCCTTATGTTCTAGGTCCCCATGGAAAGAAAAGTTTGAACAGGTCTCTGGAAGAATGATATTTGTTTGTTCCAATCAATGCATCAGTATTTATTTTTTCCATACGTTAATATCTCCTCAACAAATGCGTCGAGTGAAATACTAGTTAACATTTCCTCCTACTACAGTTGCTATGCTTATATCTGCATACTGGCGCGTTATAGCCCAATTTGTGACAACAGTCAATCCATTAGTAAGCGAGAGAGAGAGAGAGAGAGAGAGAGAGACGCTGCGTTTTATGCTTCGTAGATCCTTGTAACCCTTACTCAACGATGATACAATGCATGAGAAAGTTGTGACATTAGTAAATATATTGTGGCGCATGGCCCTGTTGATAGCTAACCTCCAGTTTCTAGTGGTTGGAGAATTAGACATTGCTGTGTTAGACAATTCTACTAACTGTTTTTCACTAGAAATAAAGTGCTGTATACTACATCAGCAGTCACAGAATGAAATCTGTTAATCTTTGAACTATAAGTAACGTATTCACCTACGCCATGAGGATTACTATTCCGTACTGAACATTCTAATTTGTACCCACCAAAACAAACTGTTCTCTCATCACTAAACACATTTTAAACATACAGATTTTGGTTTTAAATCGAAATATAAAGAGCGTTAGTTTTCAATATCACTCTGCATATTTGATTTATTTGATTTGTACTATTGAAGTGTGTATTACTTGTATTATTGTCTTATAGTGTTTCTTATATTGTAGTTTTCTTGTGTGTCCAATAAAGTCCTTCATGAATACAGATTTCATTTGCAAAATATCACAAGTAAATCCATCATGTCATAGTAATATTCTTTAAAGACATTTTGCCATTTGGCATAATGTCTCCGCATTTTAGTTGGATTATACAGAAAGGAACAACCAACATTAGCAAATGTTTCTTCACTGTTAACAGGCTGTTGTGAATTTTTTGTGAATGCAACTTGAGCACAGCACACTTCAGTTCAATTTGCACATGAAATAATTGTACGGAAAATTAAGATGAATGGAGCTCAATAGCAAAAACCTGTATAAAGTTCAAGAAAGCAAATAGTTCATTGTCTAGTATTATAGTGTGGATATTATAGTAACATATCCCCAGTTAGATTTCTGGTGGCTTTTAAATATTTTCTTACAATGTACATTTTGTCTATTTACGTGTTTCAATTTGGCATAAAGTTCTGAAACTGTTTAAATCTACTTTTACTCTAAGTTATTTAAGGCAACCTCGAATGCATAATATTGAACATGAAAAGTCGTTTTTGTTTGCATTCCGAACAAACTGATTTCCACTTGTAATCACCGAAGTCGCATGTTATAAATAAGGATTTATATTTCTTTTCATCTTCATAGATTTCATGTATTATTTTTTTCCGTTATTCTCTAGTATTTAATACTTTCTTCTATTTTCTTTATGTTATAATTCATATTTTATTTCATTCTATGGGCTTATATTTTCGTATTAAATGTAGCTTCTATAGCTAAATCGGTATCGAAGATACTATTTAGATGGGAAGACAGTACGCGAAGAACATTTATAAGATATTCTTCAACGGAAAATGAGTTGTGAGGTCTTACAGATTTTAATAATCTTGAAGCATGATTTTCATCTTGAAAAAAAAAAAATAATAATATATATATATATATACAGGGTGTCCCAAAATTCACGCAAGAAGTAATTTTGATAGAAAACACAGGTTTTTAATTAAAAATTGTAATTTCTTATTGATTCATAAAGTATACAGTATAGGGTTATTCATGGAATAGCATATCGGGTAAATGGCCTCCACGGCTTTGCTGGCACATACGCACTCTTTTGTCGAAATTTTCCATGACCGTTTTGCATAAATGTGGCTGAATTTCGTTGATACAGCGCTCCATTTCCTCCTTCAAGGTGTGGGTGGTCGTGGGCTTGTTGGCATAAACCTTAGACTTCAAAAAACCCCAAAGAAAAAAGTCCAACGGCGTTAAGTCACATGATCTGGGCGGCCAATTCTGATCACCAAAACGGGAAATTACACGACCAGGAAATGACTCATGCAGTAATTGAATTGTTTCTCGGGCTGTATGGCATGTGGCACCGTCTTGTTGAAACCACATGTCGTCCACATCCATATCTTGCAATTTAGGCACAAAAAACTGGATTATCATGTCGCGATAGCGAGCACCATTAACTGTTATTGCCTTACCAGCCGCATTTTCGAAGAAGAATGGACCGATGATGCCTCCAGCCCAAAATCCGCACCAAACAGTGACACGTTGTGGATGCATTTGTTTCTCAACAATCACTCGTGGATTTTCTGAACCCCCAAATGCGACAATTTTGTCGATTAACGAAGCCATCAAGATGAAAATGAGCCTCATCGCTGAAGATGATTTTGTTCAAAAAATAAGCATCCACTTGTTGTTGTTCCATAATCCATTCAACGAACTCTCTTCGCTGTGTGTGGTCATTTTTAATAACCCTGAACTGTCAGCTGTCACGCTGTCTTTTTTTTTTCGTTGGCAACACTTTACCGCACAAATGGCGCTAAATTTAAATCTTGCGTGAATTTTGGGACACCCTGTATATATATATTATTTTATTTTATTTTTAATTTTTTTATTTATTTTTTATTTATATATATATATATATATAAACACACAATTAACATTATATTACATTTGCCTCATAGCCTTATTTATATTGATTATAATTACAGAACAATAGAAACACCGGCTTTTATTTTAATCCATGTTAATCTTCATTTAATAATCTATTCCGATCCTCATCAATAATACTCTTATTCTTATTCTTCCTCTGTATTTTTTCTGTTGCATTTTCTTTTTTTTGTTTTTTTTTCATTGTACGAGTACTTATATTTACTTCACTATTTCTTTTAGTCTTTCAAATATTTGTTATCCTATATTTTTTGTTTTTAAATTCTACGTTTTTCTTTTTTCTTTCTTTTTTTTTTCTTAATTTTGCTTTCATTATTTTTTTCTTTGTTCTTTCTCCTCTGTCTATTTCTGATTATTTTTACGTAATATAAGCCATGTTTATTTTAAAATTTTGCATCTCTCTCTCTCTCTCTCTCTCTGTGTGTATGTGTGTGTGTGTGCGTGTTAGTTTCTCTGCATTTCTCTCTCTCTTTCACACACACAGACACACAAAAAATGTTATTTCTACCTCCCTCCTTCTCTCTCTCTCTCTCTCTCTCTCTCTCTAATAATTAATGTTGATTTTCTTTCCTTTCCTCTTTTTTGATGGATTTCCATTCATTTATTTTATCTGATTTTCCTTCCTCTCTCCCTGTCCCTCTTTCTCTCTCTCTCTCTCTCTCTCTCTCTCTCTCTCTCTCTCTCTCTTGTCCTTCTTTTACTCTCTTTCTATTTTTTTCTCTCTCTCGTCCTCCTTTTACTCTCTTTCTATTTCGTTTTTTTCCCTCTCTCTTTTTCTCTCTCCTTTATACAACCCTTTATACTGCTTTTCTTTTTTTCTATTTTTTTTAATCATCCAAGTTAATTTTCTAATTTCTATTTTGTATTGCCCTATTTTTACGCTCACTCGATTCTTGTCCGCATCGTCCTCTATTTATGTTTTCCATCACGTCCTCTTCTCCGTCTTTGTATTCCTTAGTTTTATCCCATCATCAACCAAATAACAACATTAGGTGTAGTTTATACTGGAACGGAACCAAGTGCAATGTTCCCTTAATGATATCTCACCTTTCAACTGTTCGCAAAGGAAGGCAAAAAGCCAACAAACGCCCACGGAATGACATCAGTATACTTTGAATGCGTCACAGACTCCATTTATGTAATCATTTGGGAATACAAAAATATTGTTATCTAACATTCATCCCAACCACGTTCTATTAATATTTTCTATTAATATACAAAAATGAACTTTAAAAAAATAGCCCCTGTAGAGCACGTTTCCTTGCATGGCAGATTCGCCATACAGTAAACAATCATGTTATTTGCGTTTCAACCATTTCAAGGAGAAACAGAACTTTTTTTTTTTTTTTTCGGTGACCATACATTAAACACAAGGAATCTCGGCTGGCGCTTCTCTACCGATGTATAAGATGAAATAAAACAGCTTTCCATATACGCATGAATGTATCTTAGTTGCCAGCTCTAGTCACACGCGTATGTAAAACCCTCCATCTTTTATCCACATACAAGAAAGAATATGTAATGTAGAGAGCCAAGAATCACAGTAAAGTTTTGATTCGTTTTTCTCCTCTTAAAGAAGTAGAACATCACAAAGAGCTAAAAATCAGAGTTGCCACACGGAATTTTATTTTCGCGATGTTGCAATCATATATCCACCCATATCCTTCTTGGCAAACAGCGAGCCCCCATCTGTATGCTAGTGGGTAAACAGAATGTCTGGCATTACACACTTTCCAATGGGTTTGACATAAAGAAATAGACGTGGCTAGCGAACTAGTACGTGTATAACATACGGGAAAAGAGAAGTAAATGCATACTTTGAAAATTTCATTTTCTTCTAGCCTTCTCTGAATGTTAAAGACATCAGCCTTTTTCCAGCCACATGGAACAGAAAAGAACTTTATTTATATTCGTTCGCCTTGGCGAACCAGTAAACAGTAATTGCACTAACCGTGAGGAGTCTGTAGATATTGTAAAGTAATGGATTCGAAGGTAATTTTTTAGCTGCATCTACTGATCGAAAGAATCATTTTTAAATGCAAGAAAGTGGGTTTTTTGAAGTTCGAGGGAGTTATGAAAAGAATCAGTAATGGAATGCAAAGCATTGTGGATAAACTCATTTTATGAAATAGGGAATTATGGGTAATTGTTCGGAAGTAGATTTACTTCAGATTTGTTTTTAAACAAATCGTGATGATAATTTTAAACAAAAGAAATATTTTTCTGTTATTTTTAATATATTGTTGTTTATATTAGTTGATCTACCTGCTTAATTCTGGAGTCTTCAACTGATTTTAAATCACTCATTTTTGTATTCCTGAAAGACTAAATTATATTAGCATACCTGAACTAAGATGGCGCAACTATCGATTAGAAAAATGTTGTAAAATATATAAATAAATAAATACAGCTAAATTTAATTCATATGTTGTAATTAGTTTTTTATGTAGAGTATAAAAAAATTAAATATTTAATTTATCAAAGTTTTTACGATTCAAATTTTGAAAGATATAATAAACTTTTAAAAGTACATCTTATTTTTTATTAACTAACTTTTATACTAAAATACATCTCTTTCCAACATTTTTTTTCTCGTGTTATGCTCATTGGTCTATCATGATCAATTAACCTGGAATATTTTTAAGATGATAACCTGCCTTATCATAAGCAATAATCTGGAGGAAAAACTCGAGTTTTCCTGAGGGAAATCCTTCAATCTGCATATAGCTACCAACTCACGTTTAATTGAATAGGCCTGATAAAAACGTTTTTCGCTTCCTACCTACGCGAGACTAGAATCCTGGTTCTGGCAATTTTTTGAAACTTTCTTATGTTTGTTTTCATATTTGGTTATAAAATATGGCTGGATCCATAATATCCTCCATTTTACCAAAGTCTGATAAATATAAAATCTTAAAAATATAATAAATATTCACTAGAAAAAGTTAAGAATATGAATAAAAATCACGATGTTTCTAAACGTCCTTTTCTCTGAAGAAATTGTATTTTTTGCTTCATTTAAAAAAGGCACTACTGTGTTATTAACAACGATCACAGTTTTGTTTACTATTAACTGATATCATTCTGTTTACAAATGTTAAATATTAATTAACCTTTTCCATTTATGCGATTATTCCGTAATAGCTGTGTATGAGTGAAATTCTGGAGGAGCGTAAAGTGTGGAAAAGGAAGTTGTTATAAATAATTCACTGCACCGGAAACCATTTAATGATTTCCTGAGGAAATTCCTAATGTCAGCAAGAACATAAAAATAATTTCCTTTAATCATACAGTCTCTCTCTCTCTCTCTCTCCCCATTCTGATACCCAACTAAGATATATTTTTTAATTGTGAGAAGAAAAATAATTGCTGCTCCTTTCTGAAGAATAATGAATGGAAGTTGATTATAAAAACATACAGACCATTTAAACATTTTTTTAAAATAATTGAATTTATGTCACGTGATAATAATAAACAATTAACGAACTGCATTGTTGGACCGAGAACTCAATAACTCTGAATAAATGTGAATATTCCTTGCTGTTTTCATGACACTAAAAGCGGTTTTATTTTAAAGGTTAGTAAAAAAATTTTCAGTTACTTTATGCATTTATTTAAATAGTATTTATTATGGACAAAAAAAGCGAAATATATCACAACCATTGGGAAATATCCTCCAAGAATAATAGATAATTTACTGGATTCTTAGTACTGTAATCAATTTAGTTTGATGTTATTCTGTGAAAAGTTCTATAGTAATAGGTTGCAATTAAGATGAAACTTTGTTTCTTGAAGATTATTTTCCCGGTCTCTTAAGGTGATAGCAGGGTTTTTCACCAAAACGACAAACCGGCCAGAGAATATACGTAGTTTAAAAACATAGAGGCTAATAATGATGCGGTTAGCCCACATATACCATTAATTAAGTTTCTGGTTTTGGCCATCGATTAAACACGCAAAGTCGAAGATGAAGTAGTATGATTGTTAAAACGTAGCATCATCCTCCAGCATTTACTTGAAATATCAATATGATTGTCATCGATATAATCACTCAGTTAGGCAGTTAGTTCGTGTCTTACAATGTACCTTGACAAAGATAGATTGGCATGAGAAAAGAATGAAGCTCAGGTTCTAATGTACTTTGGCCATTGTGTATCATTGATCTTGCTAATTGTTAGAATCATTTATTGGTCCTATTTTTGGTTACTACTAAACAAAAATGACTAAAAACACTTATACTTCCCATCAACCATACCATGATTATGATCCAGTTGGAAAGAAACCCACAGACCATTTTTCTCTGTAGCTGCTAAATCAATTGCAAGTGTAGAAACGTAGCAAAAGGATAACCAAATATTTCATTCTATGTGACTCCAATTAACTGATGGTTGTAATTCTATAGTACACTATAACAAATTAGTAACGTGTGTGAGATGATTATTTTGTTTATTTTTATGAAACCTTTTCAAATCACTTCACGCCTCCAATAAGCTAAGCCTTGGTTCCACACTGGTGATAATATTCATCTCTCACCTGAGGACAATCGCAAACATCATGTTCATTGCAGATTCGAACCCAGAGTGTTGGTTAGAGAGTTAATCCCTCGACCAACCAAGCCAGCAGTTAGGCAATAAAGAACTGAAAACAAAGTCCTTATGAAGACAGAATATCAACTACATCAAAGAATAAATCGATATGGTGAATCAATGGACGAACAGATTAATTATATATTCGGGATTAACTAATAGTTGAACGATGCGATTCTATTCTTCTTGACCGACAAAATTATTTTGTAAAAATTATATGAAATGTAAGTTACGAAAATCTTATAAAGACAGTTTTATTTAGAAAAGACTTGCTTTTGTTATGAAATGAAAATTAAATCTTTTGACATCCTAGATATCGTATAAACTAGCAAGATGATAGCGTAACACATTAAGAAGAATAAATGAGATAAGATGTCTCTTAAAATTTGTACCTTTCTGTACGCGAAATAAAATGCACTTGCTCCCTCTCTCTCTCTCTCTCTCTGCTCACCTTTCTCATTGTCTCTTTATATGCAAAACTTTACCTCTTTCTGCTTTCTCTGTTCTCTTCATTCTCTCGGTATTTCTCGAATTCTATCCTTCATACAAACTTGACATCTAAGCATATTATTTTAAAAGTCATCGTGACGGTTTTCAATCTAAATGGTCCTTCTAATATGCAGTTATGTTATCATGAACGCATAATGACAAATTACAACGTTGTTATATTTAGGTCACTGCTAAATAAAACCATGTTTAATATATTGCATCGCTTGCAAATTCTCTGCTACACTGAAAGAGTGAGGACTATTATTAAAGCAAGGTTACTCTTCTAACTTGCCCTTCGCTTCGTGAGTGATAACGTCAAGGTAGTATAATGCCAAATGAGTCACTTAAAAATATGGTTTAATGGAAAAAAATGCCGATGGGTAAGAGCGAACTCTGCATGTACTTACATTATTTTGATTATAAAGAAGGCCTACATATGAGGTATAAGTAAAAAAATCGCATTTAATTCACTACCTACGTTCCAAGCTCATAATGGGTGCTTCATCTGATATCAAGTATTAGAACATTACAGTAGCGACAAAGGCTGTTGGCAAATAAATCAAATTTATTCAAAGTGTGTTAAACAAATATTTTAGCATGAATATTAGCTTTATACATGCGTGATTTTTATATATTGGATATGATTTTAAATAATGCAACATATTTTTATTGTTACATTTGAGATCCGAATATCTTTTATAATAATCTTCGATTCCGTTTTTAACTTTAAACGCAAAGTAAAATTATATACGAGATATATATTTATCCACTTTCAAACTGTGGTGACAGAATTTTCTTCCCTCAAGTTTTTTTTGTCCCAAAACGGCCAGTAGAACACACACACACACACACACACACACACACACACACACACACACACACACACACACACACACACACACACACACACACACACACACACACACACACACACACACACACACACACACACACACGCACGCACGCACGCACGCACGCGCACACACACACACACACACACACACACACACACACACACACACACACACACACACACACACACACACACACACACACACACACACACAAGGAATGCCAAATACCTATTGAAATAGGACTAACTACCTCCTCGGATTATAATTAAGAAGTACACTTGAAACTCGTGGGTGCTTAAACACCTGTTAAAACTACCGATAATGATGATGATTATCCTCCTCACCATCATCATCATCATGTTATATATATATATATATATATATATATATATATATATATATATATATATATATATATATATATATATATATATATAACGAGGGTGATCTGAAAAGTTCTCGGTCTAACAATGAAAAGACCAATTTATAATTTGAAAATTATAAATTTTGAAATGATAAATCTTTCAAATTATGTTTCAACATAATTTCCTTAAGACTAATACATTTATTCCGGCGATGCTCCAGCGCCATTATCCCGTCCCCGTAGTGGTTCTCAGTAAAATCTGCAAAATAGCCCTCTACAGCTGCAATCACCTCTTGATTCGAAGAAAAACGCTGACCAGCGAGGAAGAGTTTTAGTTTTGGGAAGAGATAGAAGTCAGAGGGAGCCAAATCTGGGGAATAGGGTGGATGTTCCAACAATTCATAGTGCAGATCCCTTAATTTTCCCATTGCCAAAACACCTTTGTGGGCAGGTCCATTGTCCTGATGAAAGATGATTTTTTTCTTCTGCAAATCGGATATTTTCTCACGAATTGTTTCGTCTGGTCTGGTTAAAAATCGGAATAATATTTCCCGGTTATTGTGTTACCTTTTTTTCAAGATAATTAATAAACAAAATGCCTTTAGCATCCCAAAACACCAATGCCATGACATTTCCTGTTGATGGAATCGAATTGTCTTCTTTGTCGCTGAACAACCGGCTTCTGTCCACTGTTTTGACTGCTGTTTTGATTCTGGGTGTAATGGTGAATCCAAGTCTCATTTCTTAATTGTCCAAAACAAAGGAGAAGAGTGCCCATAAACTTTTATGAACTTCGAATGAATTTATTTTGGCGTTAAACCTTCTTTTACAAAGAATTTTATAACCGCACATTTTCAATTTTATACCAAATTGTATCCATTTCAAGGGATGCAGACAACACTTTTGCTTCAGACAGCTGTATGAAACACACTATTTCATAGAATGACTTGCAGTTTCACATGGATGCTTATGACAAATGTGCCAACTTAGAAAAAAAAATCGTACCGATAGTGTTGCCATCTATGGTCGACGCTGAGAACGTTTCAGACCACCCTTGTATATATATATATATATATATATATATATATATATATATATATATATATATATATATATATATATATATATATATATATATATATATATATATATGTTAAAGATACTAAGAAATTTTATAAAATTGGTTTCAATCGGCTGTCTGAATGGGAGATCTAGGAGATATGAAAGATTAATTCTGATAAATCAAATAGTAGTAGTAGTTTTTTTTTCCATAGGTCGTATAGGTCATTGTTTTCGTTTAATCCCTTTTAATATGACTTAATTTTAATTGAATACAATTTAAACGTTTAGCTGTATGCTATAATCAAGAAAAAGATGAACATTACCAATATCTTTTGTTTTATGAACAATGGGATTAAGTACCATGAAATCAAGGCTTTCCAGCCGATTTTAATGACAAATCTTTCCGAAGATGAAGAGTGCAACATAATTACTTTCACCAAATAGTCCATGATTCCGATTACTATTAGATAAATCTAGCGTAAATAGAATGTCAGATATTTATCTGCGAGTTCCCAAAATAAGCATTTATTAATAATCACATACATTAGTGAGCGCCTATTTGCGAATGTACATAATTGATTACTCCAACAAAAGGAATATAAAATTGAATAATTTATTTATATATAATTTAGCCTTATTAATATTGTAATACTAGCTTATATCATTTACGAAAAAAAAAACAATATAGACGTATATTACAGTACATTCGAGTACTCCAAGGACGAAAGCAGACATCTTTGTCGTCTGCTTTCATCATGAAATGTCCCTAATCGAACAGAGGCTTCAAAGATAAAGTTCATTGCTGTCGTTGTCATGGATACGCCAACATTTTACTCTCCACAGCAATAAATTCTAATGTGTAAGCCAAAGTTGGTAGGTTATTTTATACCATTGAAATGAACATCGTGGCGATTAAATTTTTTCGATATCTGTGAATTTCAGAAACCTGATTTTGTTTATTTAATATTCCAATAGCTTTATAAATATTTAATAATCTAATTTACGTTGACAAATAGATTTCGGGTAAAATTTTTACATATTTTCTTTCTTTCTTCGTGGCTATAAACCATCCATGCTATTATGGATAGAACATATTGAAACGTGAGCGTGTACACCAGGGTACAGCACTTATTACTGATTGTTGAGCACGCAGAGGAACATCATGGCTGTTTGCTCGAGCAGCTTTAATAATGATGGAAAATCTCCATTTGACATCCATCATGAGATACTGTTTACAAAAGGGATGTTAGTGAACATTATGCCTTAATTTATTTGTTTACAAAATGCTTAGTTCTCTTGAATAGCGTGTAGGTTGCATGTATCGTGCGTGTTATTGGTTAAGTGGGGGCCAGACTGGTCGCCATCTTTAATTACTTCGATTTGTTCGCGACCATTGCGCACACAAGATGTAAATTCAATCGATCAATCAGTAGATGGAATGAAATGGCTTGTGAAAGTTCAACACTGTTCAGAACTATGGCGTATCGAAATAGTATAGAATTCTAGAATAAAACCATTTCATCAAAATCTTTGAATGTAGCTAAAAATAGATATATATCACTGAGAAAAAGAGTTGTGCGCAGCGATATATCTCGGCGTTTTTTGTTTTATGAACAATAGGGTTAAAGGAGATATGAACAATAGGTTAAATGAGACCGTCTAACTCACAAATAGTGAGTTAGACGGTCTCGTTCGGAGGCAGGGCCGCCGAGAGGGGGGGGGTGACATCTGAGACTTTTGTCACGGGCCCGGCATCGAAAAGGGCCCGACCGTCGGGCCCAGACGTGTCACATAACTCTGTTTATAATGCATGGTTTTAATTCTCGTAATAATACAACAACGATAAAGGACAATGGCACATCGAGAATGATACTGTGTTTTGTTTTAGACAGATGGCTATGCTCTTTAGCTCGCTGTGAATGTCCGGAAGACACTGATTCTCTCGTCGCGGATCGCTGTAGTTATAGAGGTGATGACGTCAATAGGTGTTCGTGCAAGGTTGTTGCAGTCGGCTGCGCTAGCGCTAGCTAGTAATTGCATTCACAGTAATGTTATCTGCCAGAACGCTTCGTTCTTGTTAGTATTTTGATAGACGAAGGAGTTGTGATTGTTTGTAAAGTGTATAGTGTAGGCCGTGCGCTAAAAAATAAAAGTAAGTATTCTTATTAATTTGATATTTTAATTATTAAAATTATATTTTTAATAATACAAATTTGACCAACAGAAATGTATCATCTGGAAATATGGAAATCAAAAACGAAAGGAGAATAGGGATCGTGAGAAGGCAAAAGAATATAATATTTAAAAAACAAGCATTTACGACTGAAATATTTGAGGACGGAAGAACACCAAGATATTGAAAAAGTGATGCACTTTTTTAAGTGGAGCCAGGACCACAGACTTTTCACGGGCCCGAAAATATCTTCGGTGGCCCTGTTCGGAGGTGGTGTGTTTCTCCGGGAGACTCGATATTTTTCGTCCCTGAGAACAGAGAATCCACCCACCGTGAATACACAAGATCTATAGCCACAAATATGTATCCTTTGGGGGATACATCAGAGAAGGGGCGGTGCCGACTGCATTAAATCATCGTGACCCCTAATTACAGGACTCTACCTGTTCTAAGGGACCGATGGGTTGAAGAAGAAGAAACTGCCCAATATTTAGGAATGTTTTTAAGCAAGCCCCATAATAAGAACTCTTAAATTATAAATAATAATAATCGATACTTTAGTGTTGACAAATTCCAGAGTAAATTATATACATGGTAGAATAAAAAATTGATTTTAATAAGTGGTGTTTGCAGTCTCCATACGTCAATGGGTTTCGATGATGTCCTTTGGTATGGAAATATTATCCCTTTTTCGTTAAACTTGAGTTAGAGAGAGAGAGTCTCAGACGAAAATCAAAGCAGTTTATCTACCGTAAACTGGTTTATTTCATTGAGGCAAACCGGCCAAGAGAGAAGCGCAATTTGCATCTACAGATATTTAGGCATAATACTAACGACCTTATTTTTAAATTATGGTTACAAAAGCCAAGGATACTTGAGAGAATGTTGGGTTTGAACATGTAAGTATTACAGCAATTAAAATGATCGACTCGAGCCTAGTTGAGCGAGTGGATTAGGCTGTGAATTTGAATCTTACTGTGAGTATTATATGTATGACGTGTCTTTATTTGGCGGATGATTTCATCGCCCGATTTCAGATCACTAGCTCCATGTTTGATTTCTAGAGATGGGTTTCTAGACAATTTTGCACTTATTGCACGACCATACTAATATCGACAATCTTTTTTATGTGGCATTCACATAAAACAAACACTGAATACTTAATGAAATGTCCTATGGATTAATGGATGGCTTGCCTAGAGCTTAATTCAGCGCATTCGTTTTGCCATATCTTAGTAATATCTTGAGTATTTACTGCTTGATTACAGATTTTATTAATTTTTTTTCTATTCCTGATTTAATTTCTCTTGTCGTTTTAATTATTTACTATCGCCGAAATCCAATCCTGTCAATATTTTCCTCTCCAATTTAAAAGCAGTGCTCATGTAATCTTGTTATTGTCTCTACCATCTGTAGAGACAATGAGTGATTTTTTTTTTCTTATGTAAAATAAACTTTTCACGTGCATGTCAGTTTCAATATCTTTCGAAAATTCTTTAAACGTTATCTGAATAACAAAAATTATTCTACGTGAAGAAAAATCGCTGCTTACTGTTCGAGAGCTGAAAGAGACTTCTTTAAAATCTTTCATTCTCCTTTGAAGAGAACATTTACTTTAATTAATATTTCTCTCTCTCTCTCTCTCTCTCTCTCTCTCTCTCTCTCTCTCTCTCTCACACACACACACACACACACACACGCGTGTGTGTGTGTGCGTGTGTGTGTGTGTGTGTGTGTATTTCCATCATTTCTACAAATTCAGAAAATATTTTAAATATTCAGAAGATATCTGTTATTGTTTTACCCTTTCCCATATGTAGCTTAATAATTCCGTTGCGGGGAACCATACCACCTCCATCTTACTATCATTCTCTGTTATCTCAAAGTGTATATAATGTAGCATTTCTTCTCATTACTTTATTGTAGTTAAGGTATATTATCTAAAGAAATCAAAAACGTATGAAGAAAAAAGCATATAAAACATCTCTGTTAATCTGAAGTCATCTGAATATTTATTTATTTGACTAAATGCTCTTTACACTTTTCTTTTTCTCGCTGCCAAATAACAAAGAACACTGACTGCATCTGTCGTTAATCAAGAGATATTACACAGTGCTAATGATAATAATAAAAGTCAGACAGAGTATATTAATATGTCTGTGAACTGGTGTTTGCTATGGCAAGTTTATTTGTTTGTTTTCTAGAATGAAATTCACAACTATTCGGAACAATAAGCCTTTCGAATCGCAAAACTCTTTATAATAATAAGAATATAATATTGTAATTAATTTAATAAAAAAAAATCTACTGCTTTCGTCTGTGTTTAATAAACGAAATCACATTTATTACAAACTGAGATCAGTGCTCCTAAGTATCCCAAGTGCAATGAACAGTCAAGGGGGAAGTATATCCAATCATTCACATAGAAGTGAATGTCATATAAGTTCTTGCTAGCTGTAGATCAGTTTAATAATGAGAATTATCGCTTATGCTAGACGTAGGATATACATGGCTCAATTAAAAAAAATAATAAAGTTCAGGGAGGTCATCATTCAAAAAAGAAATCATCATAGAAATGAGACTTAAAACATATTAATACGTTTTTAATACAGCCTATTATCCTTATAAGGACTGGCTTAAAGGGGCGAAGCAAGAATGCTTTTCATATTCCCCGTTATCTGTAGAGGACAGTGTAGGGATAAGGTGTTATTGAGCAATTAAAGCTCTGATCATGGCAGGAGGGTAACAGCAATAGCGGAGCCTCAGTTAGAACTTCATTGGCTACAGCATTGCCATCCATTACCCTCCAAGGGTATTGGATTGAATGTTATTCTCCAACCTACAGCCTATTAGTAATATTATTTTTAACTTAAAATAAGCTTAAAATAATTTTAAAAGGTGTAAGAATTAATCAGTATTTAAATTTAGAAAAACGTTTCAAAAAATAGAGATTAAATTAAATATTTTGAAATTACATTTTAAATGCTTATTGTTTTCATATTATTTATAGCAGTTACTGTTTACAAAAGTTTACAACAAAAAACATCTCCAAGAGAAGCTGTAATTATTGCTTCTGCTCGTGATAACATTTCTAAGATAAACATTGCTACTGAATAAAAACACCCCAAATAAATTTTCTACAATTCTCGCTGTTTTCTAATTTTTATTTAGTTTTTTTTTTAAGTTTTCCCTACTTTCCCTCTCAATAATATCTTTCATCCTGCGTAATTCTCTCTCTCTCTCTCTCTTTCTCTCTCTCTCTCTATATATATATCATCAACCATTCTACATACTTTACGTGATTGGAATCAATATTTTATTCCTTCTTTTGGTGAAATTATCAAATATGTGACTTAACAATCTAATGAAATAGTAGCAAACAGCTAAACAATTCATTGCCTTCAGAACAACATTAAAAAGAACGTTATTGTCTGATGTTCTGCACTAAGTCGTTTTTAATGAATTCCTTTTCAACTCTACAATGAACTCTCCTCCTGTTTTGCATATTTTACGTTTTCCCAATGCAGAAACGAATGGACCAATCAGAAGTCCAAATAAACGAATTTTAAATATTGCAAAATAGGCTTAAATTGTGTTCAACTATACAACATTAACTTTCAAATAGAGTTCGTAATGTTTTGTTTGATAAAATCAAAAACAGCAAATAAAACCTAAGTACCTTCTGGATAATGTTTTCTTTCCATTCTATTAAAGAAATTATTGTCTTCGGAAAGTTCCCCCTACAGAGAATCGATTATTTCTCTCCACTAAAGAGATCCACTTATTATATACTATTTTATTCTCATTACTAGCGAAATTGCTCGGAATGCTGTCGTTTGCTTTATGGGATACTTTGCCAAGCTGAAATAGCTTTTTTCTCTTTTCGCTGCTTCCAGACTTGGCGATTATTTCCAGATCTTAATGGTCGCCAGTCTAACATGTGGCCATCTCATCGAATGAAAATACTTGTGTGCTTTTGAGTGTGACGATACCGAAGTTCGCAAAGTATATTGAATTTGTATTTTATTTCATTTTATTTCTTTGAAAGACAATAATTTTTCTTCTTGAATCACCTGTGTAATCAGGTAAATATTAGATGCATTTAGAGCAATATAAAAACACAACATATTAAAAAAAATTGGAAGGAACACACACACACACATACACAATGATTTGATATAAAATTATCCACTTGTTATTTGCGTTGTTTCTGTCTAGATTTAGTTTCCATTTCTTACCTCGTTACATAAATATATAAAGGATAAATGAATGAAAGAAGAAAATCCCATCCTATGAATCGATGGCATAAAACAATACAATATTTTCTATAAATATATAAATGATTCAATAAATCGCATAAATATATAAATGTCACATTTATTAAAGGAACCAGGAAGATTTCATCCATAAATACATAAATGTCATAAATGCTAAAGACAATCTGCAATTATATAGATCATATAAATATATATACAGTATATGATTCAATAAATCACACATTTAATTAAAGGAAAAGATCCCATCCAATCCAATAATAAGAATTTGATGCCATATAAGAATGCAATACGTCCTATAAATTAATGATATGGCAACTATAATATGCAAATTTTTATATACTTTTTAAACAATACAACGTACAAGAAATAAATATAAAAAGAACTTGTAGTAGTAACATGGGTTGGCAGCCTATTTTTCTACTCACTGTAGGGTGAAGGCCTCTCCCCTTGCGGGAAGTTTTCATCTTCCCCGTTATCTGTAGAGGACAGTGTAGGGATAAGGTGTATTTGAGCTATTAAAGCTCTGATCATGGCAGAAGGGTAACAGCAATATCCGAGCCTCAGTTAGGACTTCATTGGCAACAGCATTGCCATCCATTACCCTAAAAGGGTATTCATAATATAACTCCTTATAAGGACTAACTTAAAGGGGCGAAGCAAGAATGCTTTTCATCTTCCCCGTTATCTGTAGAGAACAGTGTAGGATAAGGTGTTATTGAGCTATTAAAGCTCTGATCATGGCAGGAGGGTAACAGCAATAGCCGAGCCTCAGTTAAGACTTCATTGGCAACAGCACTGCCATCCATTACCCTCCAAGGGTATTAATCACCGCATTTCACGGTCGATTTTGCTCTCAACTCCATAATAATATAACCACAACTATATGTCCACATTACAATTGCTTTGATAAAAGTAATATATAATATAACTCCTTATAGTCCTTATAAGGACTGGCTTAAAGGGGCGAAGCAAGAATGCTTTTCTCTTCCCCGTTATGTGTAGAGGACAGTGTAGGGATAAGGTGTTATTGAGCTATTAAAGCTCTGATCATGGCAGGAGGATAACAGCAATAGCCAAGCCTCAGTTAGGACTTCTTTGGCAACAGCATTGCCATCCATTACCCTCCAAGGTTATTAATCACCGCATCTCACGGTCGATTTTGCTTTCAACCCCATAATAATATAACTACAACTATATGTCCACATTACAATTGCTTTGATAAAAGTAATATATTTTGGTGTTTTTCAACAATAACAAATATTTCTTTAATAAATAATAAATCTGAAAATACGCTAAAAAAATGAAATTTGAAAATTAGGCTATAAATGCGAAATCGACCGCATCTCACGGTCGATTTACAACTTATAGTCCTTATAATAACTGGCTTAAAGGGGAGAAGCAAGAATGCTTTTCATCTTCCCCGTTATCTGTAGAGGACAGTGTAGGGATAAGGTGTTATTGAGCTATTAAAGCTCTGATCATGGCAGGAGGATAACAGCAATAGCCGAACCTCAGTTAGAACTTCATTAGCTACAGCAGTGCCATCAGTTACCCTCCAAGGGTATTGGATTGAATGAATCCCGATTTACAACTTAAAGTTCTTAAAAGAACTGGGCGATGGACTGAGTCCTTGACTCTTTATCCCGTCATCTGAATGAAGTAAATCTGTATGGATAGAGTGTTATTGAGCTAAAAAGCTCTAGTCATGGCTGGGTAACGGCAATAGCCGAGCCTCAGTTAAAACTTCATTGGCTATAGCATTGCCATTTGTCACCCTGGAAGTCCTAAAAAGGACTTTTCCGGGAATCAGGTGTTCATTCCCGCTCCCGTGTCTCGACCTACAACTATATGTCCATATTACAATTGCTTTGATAAAAGTAATATTTTGGTGTTTTTCAATAATAACAAATATTTCTTTAAGAAATCTGAAAATAAGCTAAAAGAACGAAATTTCAAAATTAGGGTTTAGTTGCTATATTATTATATCATATTTTAATAATAATATTAAAATTTTAAAATAAATAATCTACACTTCAGGCCGAATAGTTAGCATACTCACGACCATCAAGTGGGATTTACAATCTCGACCCAGAAAGATGTTGTGATTATCCTTATAATCGGGAGATGAATTTCATTACCAGGTGTAAGACCATCTCCCCGCTTACTGAATACCTAAACTGGATTGAAAAGTTTCATGTTTGATCTTAAGGCTAGACTTTCGGGGTTATGTAAATAATAGTGAAAAAACTCAGAGATCAATTACTATTTAGATACTACTTTTCTTAGTATTATTTGAGTAAATTAAAAACCCAATCTCAGTAGCGAATTATAAGACTATTGGTTCAAATTTTATTCATTTCCGTTTTGGTTCAATGGTCCAAGGAATACATTTTATCATATTTATTCTTATAGCGATGGATGCTAATATTCGCTTCTTAGATTGTTACATAGGGAATCCCAAACCGCCAATATTCTTGTCCACCGTACTGATTCCATTTATTTCCTGTGCTTTAGTAATATTAGGTTTAATTAGTGCACTGATAATCCTTTTCAATGTCCTTGTGCTGTGTGCGCTTCTCCAGTCCAATATTAATGATCTCAGAGCGCACACACTCACATACACACCTACTGAATTTCCAATTGTGTTTTCAAGCAATTAATTCCACCGTTCCAAAACTCGAACGTGTTTATAATTAATTGCTTGGAATTTCCTGAAATAAGCAATTAGTTGCAGATGCAATCGAGGATTCCAATACACCCAACTAATTGTTTCAAATATCAGCCAAAGTTGACGAAGGTTTCCGATGGGAAATTCAAACGAACATTCGCGATTACTTCCATTTTGGTGTGCGAGGTCCTGTGATCAAGTTCTTCTCTATACATAAGTCTGACATTCGTATTTCCACATATATCTATTAGGTAGATCAATAATGACAATTTTTCGATACAAATTCATTCTCTAATGCTTTTGCCAAGGGTTCAGATATCGAAAGGAATTGCTGAAATATCCTGTAAGCGAATGAAGGTTTAGATTAATCGAATAGAGATAAATATCATAACTTAATTATATTTTTCTGATTATTCAATCTCTCTAGAGAAATTCTGAAGCACAGTGAACTATCTTAGAACAAGTAAAGTAAAAACAAATAAATAAAATCAATGAAAATGAACTTAATAAACAATTTTATACAAAAATTATGCTTTCAAGCAATTTCAAATAATCCATAATATAAATTAGGATCTCTTTATAGTGAAAGTACTAAAAATGTTCTGTTATACAATCATTGAATAACAATGAAGTGTGCATTTATCAGCCGGTTAAAGCAGCTACCAGAAGTAAATTTTAGAGTCAGAAATCTACGGAATATGTACAGCGCCCTCATTTGAGTACAATGCGAGTACAATTCACAACACCATTGCCTAAAATAAATTATATCATAGGGAGATGGAGGAGTTTCTTCCTTCCATAAATTCGGGATTGTCTAACAAAACAGACAAACCGACCAAAAGATCACACCCAATTAATAGACATATGGCTTCATAGGCCTAGTTGTTTCGGAAGCATTTCCAATCAACCCACCCTTACAATAAAAGAAAAAATACTTCGGCGAAAGTCTCTTTATTAAAAATCAATTTATGTAACAGCTGTAGATTAGCCACCCTACAGAGAATTTTCCCAATTTACAGTTTATAATCATCGCAGTAATTTACAGATCCTTAAAGCCCATGACCGGTCAATCACCCTTGAATTCCGAGACCTTAATTTTTTAAGACGATTAGTTTGGACTAATCGTCTTAAAAAATTAATGGATATTTTTCTGTATGTCAACTGCTAATGTTTAATGTTTTCTGGCCAGATTTCATGATTGCCAGTAGAAACAACAGGCTTTCAAAGAGAACATTTCACGTATATATTCAGTGTACTGGACATTAACGAAACGCTCTTAAAAAGATTTTTCGTGTCTCGCAGGATTAGAACGCAGTTGTTCTTTTCAATCAAAGAGTATCTTTGATAACTGAACTCCCGAAGCTTCTATTGAAGTTTTATTGTATACTAAGACAGTTTAAGTATAAATTAACCTAAATGAATCCCGTGTAAAAAAACGAGGTAATGGAACACGGTATAACATTTTTTTCATGGATTGACAGTCCACCAAAGAATCTCGATCGAAGATTTTTACAAACTTGGTCTTCTAAATATTAAGGTCTGAAATGTGCAAAAAATTCCGATTGGTAATATGATGTCTAATCTGCATTAGAAATGGATTCTTTTCACAGATTATATTCCAGCAGATAAACTAGCAGTTTAGTCTAATGTATATTATTTCTTACAATAGTAAACCGAATTGTGGCAGCATTGTGTAGCAGCTTTTAACCCGAGGACTTCATTAGGCTATTTTAGTGTGACTAAGTCATCCAACAGTTCGGTGTGTCACCATCTCAGGAATGATGACTTTAATCAAACTTGAGAAAGACTTCGTTATTCAACATTATTTTTATACAAAGGCCAATTCGGATGGGGGGGGGGCTCATCTAAAGAGGAACTATACTATCAGTTTTTTCTGCAAGATTATAGACATAATAAAAACGTCTATACTGCTTGATTACATTTTCAGGTAAAAAGCACACGAAGATGTGTATCGCAGTTAACCCAATGTAGCAGAAAGAATTCTTTCCAATCTTTATCGACGATATGAAAAATGTCTTAAAACGTAATGACTCCACATGTTCGTACAATAAGTTCACGGTACCTTTCGAGTATTAAAATGTAATGCCACCCTGAAATACAAACGCTTCATTTTGCTAAAAGAAGAATGTGTCTCTGTTCGCATTCTTTTTCTAACGGAGGACGAGAGGGCTGTGATCCAAAAGTTTTGTATCATTCCTCTCATACTTGATTTTCCAGGCTAAGAATAGCTTCCTCCAATTAAAGACGTCCAATTGGGTATATACAAGGCCGAAGAATTCCTTCTGTATGCATTATCTAATATTAGAATCAGAAATATCTATTCAATTTTCTAATTAAAATCATACGATTCGAACAATATAAACAATTATAACGAATTATATTAATTACGTAGCAGCCCTTTAAGTATTATAATTTTAAACAACGTGAACAATTAATAATAAATAGCTATTATATTAATGTAGAAATAATTCGGCTAGTACAAAGGAGAATGTTGTTTGTTTATAGACATTCTTTCTTTCTAATTTTGCAAACGTTTACTGAGAAAGTCATATCCAAATGGAAAATTAATCCGATTTACTTGAAACTATCTATTCAATGATTTATAGAGTGCAAATACTGCTCAGTCATTTAATACGCTAACAATTTTCGAGCTAATGTCGGCAGTTTTTGTAACGTCATCTACCATTTAAAGCAAAAATAACTACGATCTCAGGGAATAACAAATAGAACATCTAAATATGAATCAACACGATTTCAACTGATTGTTTTTATAACGAAGATAGTAACAATTCAAATAAAAATGGAACTTTAATTTCAAATGGCCCTGTTTAGACCATGTATAATACAGACCATCATTGGTTTGGGGGCAGTTAATAACAGTAAAGCGAAGGAAAATGATCCATAGCCCATATCCAGGTAACTATACCCTTATGCTTAGTCTCCTATATTTGTGGCGATCGTTTAATATTATCTGGCGTCGTTTTATTTATATGTTTGCTAAACATTTTTAAATTCAATCCCGAACTGAAATGAATCAAGAAGATCGTAAACTTCCATTTTCTATAACAAAAAAAACCCGAACGCTGCCTCAAAACTATGCCTTTGTTGTATAATAGAACTTAAGGTGCATCAGTCATAAATCATTGCCGAAGTAACTTAAAAATGAATTCAGTCGGTCGATGCATCCCATGGTAATCTGTGTTTACACAGAAAAACACAACAAACAGGAGACACGACAGAGAGGCAGATACTAATGCATTCGCCATTATAATTTAGCATTAAATGTACTGGAAAAAATAATGCTCGATGATTAGTGTAGTGAGAACCTACGTGAAACAAATAACTTCTCACGACATACCAAAGAAATACGTTTCCATCTTTGGGATCATGTAAGACTTACAACTTGATTTTTTAAGCCGCAACTTAAAAAAATCGACCATAAAACTTACACATTTTTCAGAAAGTAATACGAGTTATCAATATAGGATGACCAGATAGCAGCAGTTCTCTTCTGTACTCTTTGCCAGATGCCTTTAAAATCTTCAAATTGTAGCTATGAGTTCAACTATTGGTGATAGTTTAGAAAACCTTCTGCTTCTCTATTTCTAATGGAAGGTTGTAAGGGCACGAAGAGTTCTTCCTATTCCCTTTGTGAATAAAATGGCGTTAGTTCTTCTTCTTCTTCTTCTTCTTCTTCTTCTTCTTCTTCTTATTATTATTATTATTATTATTATTATTATTATTATTATTATTATTATTATTATTATTATTATAAGTATTTGGATTGTTTGCATATTTTTGTAATAAATGACCATCCTTTACTTATGTAGAATAATCTTATGTAGAAAAATGTGATGATGTTCCAAACACTTGATAGTATAAACTTCATAAAGTGAATGATAGGAATGAGGAGAGGATTATATACGACTGGGATATTCATGGTGGACTTCGATCACCAAACAATTGGAAAATTAAATTAAAATTAAAAATAAATTCCTTATGACACGTGATGATTAAATTAAGACTGAGAGTTGCAATTAAAGTATTCTGACATTTAAATTCTTTGAATGTCTTTCTTATCTCAGATGACACAAGTTTAATTAACAGTAAAAAATCTCAACCATTCGCTGCAGTATTTTATTTGGCTTCAATTAGTTTACTGACACCCGTACCTACTGATTATACAACACGACCACATATAAATTTTTAATATGAATCCGATAACATAACTCAAAATAGCACACACAGTGTGCTTTTTAATATATTGTTTGTTTATACATAGAATAAGCAAGACAGTGGTCTCTCATCGAGTGATGAGATTCCAGCTAAAAACAATCACAAATATCTATGCCTATGGGGGAGGTCACAATGACTGCTATTGGAAATGAACGTCATTGATTGGATATTGAGGATGTAAGGTACATTTATAATGATCTTTTACTCATCTATAACTGCAACCTCCTGTAGTGGAACTTTAAACGAATCTATATTTTGTGGAAATCATGATCAGGATTATTTTCATCGGTAAATATTTGTAAATGTCAATAAATACTGTTATCTTAAGATCTTTATGAGATGCCTTCCGAAGCCATTTTAGATAGTCATATCTTCCAAATGTTATCGCGAATATTTTGATGATGATGATGTTTTCTTACTAGTAAACCTATCCCCACCAAAGATGCTATTTAATTAATTAACAACTTTTGAATTAAGTGACAACGATACGAATAAAATCCTGTAGCCAATTTCGGTTTTTGCTTGCATTCTATTAACTGTATATCAAGTGTCAAGAAGGCATTTTAGATGTATATTAGGTTAACTTGGAGAATAACCTAATAGAGAATATTAGGTTAACTCAGAGAATGATGTTACGTTAATTGAAATTAGCATAACATTCTGCTGTTGTGGTAATTGAAATTAGCATAACAAAAAAAACACAAAAGTACATAACGCCTCACCGTGAGTTTATAGTTTCATCGGCCTGATGCTCTCAAAATGACGTCTTTCAAAGAAACGACAGTGAATTGCAGCTGATTTGTCCTTTGATTCACTGCGTACAAAATTAAGCCCGCTTCTCTTCGTGATTATTTTCATCACTAGTGGGGTGTGGTTTGGTCATGTTGGGACATTCCAATTCACTGAACGCTTTTTTCTTGTAAACTATATGCATACGGCCCATGCAGTTCTCCTTATGATATTTTCCTTTGGCGCATGCGTTCAGCCGAGTGGCAGAATTCAGCAAGTAGTTTGATAACTAAAATCCATTATTTAATTTTAAAATAACATTTCGTGTTTGCAATTATGTACTTTCAAGATCATTATGAATTTTAAAAAAAGTATAAACTGAATATTGTGGCTATCTCATGAATTTTAAATTATGAATTATGAAAGAATATCGGAGTTAAAATAACTCCACTCGTAATGCCCTCTTATGATCACGTTGATATGCAAAAATACATTTCTATAAGGATCATGCATTTTGGAAAAACCCAGATCTAGAATACAAGAAGCATTACCAACTTTTTCGAAGTAGATCATCCAGGTTTATCTTCCAGGAGAAGTTCCGCATCTTTTTCTGTTTTGTACATTCCTTGCAAAATTGGCTGGAGAACAAACAACTTAAAGACTCTATACCCTTGACCAATAACACTCTTTGCCTGTACGTAATGCTAATCAGCTCACTGTTAACTAATGGACTCGGTCCCAAAAGGAAAGTTATTTGCGTCAACTCTCAATTCATGAAATTTCAGCATTGTTCTTCGTATAGTTCCACAAGTCTTAACAAATGCTTAACATTCTTACATTCTTAACAAATGAACTTCTTGTAATTCGGGTAGGGGCAAACCTGAATCATTTCAAAGTTGTCTTTATTCTGAGGATGCAAGGTGCATAACACAAAAGTGCATAACACCTTAGCGGGAGTGTATCGGCCTGATGCTCTTAAAATGATGTTTCTAAGAAATGACAATGAATTGCAGCTGATTTGTCCTTTGAATTGATATTAATTGCGAAAGAAATGTTGCACCTTGAGCAGTTCATAGAATATTTATATAAAATTATCGGCATGTTTCTATTCAATATGGAATGAAACGCATATTTCTAATAATCAAGCTTTTTTCCGTAATGATATTCTTATATCATACTTATATATAATTATTGTTAGCCAATGTGTTCTGTCATTTTGTTCATTGGATTCATAAAGAATACATACTTTAATCATGAGTTGGTCGTAATTAGACAGATTAGGATCCCACTTATGAAAGATTATTGACCTATAATACATTTGTATGGGTATCGTGGGTGGGATAAGGTTTACATACCCAAAAATCCTGCTCTAGAGGCAAATCACAGAACTTTGATCCTAACCATTTCATTACCAGGAGATGAAATTCATTCTACCGTCTAAATAAATTCCCAAAATATCCATTCCTACAGTGAAATTCGAAACCGCAGCCTGATGGTTGGTGAGAATAATCAAACAATCGCGTTAATGATTGTTGGCTTCAACAATTAATAAAAAATATAAAAATAAATAAATACATTGATGATGATAATTATGATGATGATGAAATAAATGAGCTAAAATGATAGTTCAATGAATTGGAATCGTAAAAAAAAGCAGTAATTCTTTCAACATCACGTCACTAGCCAGTACTTTCCTTATGTATTTCTTAATAAATTTACAATACGATTTGATTTAATAATCCCCTTAAACAGTCTGAAATAATTGACATAATTAACTGTAATAGGACAGCATTTTTCAGATGTCCAATTTTAACAATTTAGAGCAATGCCTAAATGATAGAACGAATAAATATCTTGTCGTAAACTGCGCAAGTTTAGAAAGGATGAATAACCAGTTAAAGCTTCCACTTAACGATGAACTATTCACTGGATAGCACTTAAAACCTACAATCTTCAAAGGGAAAATTCAAAGGGATATTCAATAAGATATTCTAAGAGAAAATAGAAAGAAAAGGGAACCTTTCGGTTCATTTTTGAGCAGTGCTTCGAAGAACAGTGTCAGTTGTTTGAACGATCTAAAATATATTCTTTCTTGTTCAAATAAGCTTTTCTGTCTATGAGAAACGTTACTGAAGTATGTTTACTGACAAAAAAAAGAAAACATATGAGGATAGGGATTTGCTTGTCTGTTGGGACCAGCTTGGACGTCTTTCGGAAAACTGTGAGAAAATCGGTTTTGTTGTTTGTATCAAGGAAGCTTAGAGGAGAAATTGGACTCCTTTCTAAAAAAAAAAACAAATAAATAAAAACACTTAAATGAAGAAAGAGGTGTATATACCATTAGTAAAACTGTTGGGCAAACATGTTTTCACGTGTGTGTGTGTGCGTGTGTAGGAAACAAATTATTTTAGTACTCAATCATTACTCTCTCTCTCTGTTTACCTACTAGAAAATTTTCGTCGTTTATTTCAACCGCTCCTGAGTTTCACCTTAAGATAGATAATTTATATAAACTAATAAAATCTATAAATTTATATAAACCAATAAAAATATATACATTTTTATAAATCAATAAAAATTATAATTAAATTTCTTTTATAATTGGATTTTTAAGAATAAAATTAAAACTTTTTCTTAAACACCATTTTTATATTTGAAGGTAAATAATATATTAAAATAACTAATGAAGTTGTTCACTATTATTGATATGCTGAAATCCGTAGCTCATTCAATAAAAGAAGCCCTTTGGTCGGAAAGACCTGGTGACATGAGGAACTTTTATCTGGTCTCTTTCGACTATTTCGACTAAAGATGAGTTAGCCGGTCTCATACGGAGATAGGTTTTTTATGGACAAAAAATCACGGGTTTCCGTTTTTGAGTCCCCGTGAGCACACATGGATTGCAATCATGAATATGTCCCAGCCGTAGCCCGAGCCCGGATAAAATTGGAGAGTTGTAAAAGCAATGGTGAACTACCCTGTAAAAATCTCACCACAAATACTTTGTGGGAAATGCCTACTAAGTCACCTACGGTCGGAAACGAATAAAAGGGAAAAACAGTTAAAATGTTCAATATTGAACAGTATGTTCAATACATGTATATGTATTGAACATACACTCTAAAATTTAATATAATAAATTCACTTCATATACGATATTTTATTTGTTATCTCAGTATTTTATAAATGTTAAAATAAGTCATGCGATGTTTATCAGTACTTCTGGAATCCGTATATTATTCAATATAAAGAATCTTTAGATGACATCGTTTCTTGTCTTCATTTTTGCACTTTCGTTACAAAAGTTGGCTTGCTTTAATAACAACTTACACTGAAAAATAAGAGTTTTAAAAGCATGTTACCAATATGTTTTGAAAACGAGACGTATCGTCCTAACAAGAGAGCAAGTAAAACGAATTTTAGTATGTCTGTCGATTGGGAAATGTGTTCCATCAAAAATGTAATCATATTTGGAGTGGATGTTTCGTGCCAAAATAAATCATCGTACCGGATGTGCGTTGTGTCTGCTTCATGCTCAGATGACAGACGTTTTAAAGCGTTACTTGAAGAAAATAATCTGGGTAACACACACACACACACACACACACACACACACACACACACACACACACACACACACACACACACACACACACACACACACACACACACACACACACACACACACACACACACACACACACACACACACACACACACACACACACAAAATCGTGCGTTTATCTTACTTGAATCATAATTTATGTATGACTTAACCCTGCTTTGATCGAATCTTCAATGACACTCTAGAGGAAATCAGTTTTCTGGTATGTTTTCATGCTGATGTCTTTTCAGAGTGAGAAATGTAATTTGTTCGAGGGTTCTATAAAGTGAAGTATTGTTAGCGAACCAGTGATCATATGTATTCATAACTTGGTACAGTTTCAAAATACGCAGTTTTATTTGGTGAAAATTATATTAAGAATGCACTCTCCATTTAAGGTGGATGATAATTCGCACTTTTACTGTGTAAAAGCAAGGAAAAAGAAGTTTCTTTTAATTCGTTTATAAAAAAAAAGAATGACAAATAGGAAAATTATTACTGAGAAAATCTTATCTCGGTCTCCTTCGCTCTCTCTCATAGACATCGAGATATATACTTACTGTGTCCAACACAAACATACATTTAATTGAGAAGACGTTGTATATTGGAACAATTTTGATAAAAGCTGGCCTTAATTTCGCAATACATAAAACTGATCTGATCGTCTAGTATCTAATTTCTAGTTTTCATATATATTTAATTTATCACGAGAAAAAAAAGGTTGATCTAAAACGTATGTCGACTGCCATAAATAACTTCGTTCTAAAATCAAACAAAAGGTAACAAACAACATCATGGCTGACGGCCCATGAATTTTTGTGTTTAAGCTCATTATTATGTTGTTTCATATTATAGATATTATTTAAAACAACCTCTCAATATGTTTTCTCAGCTCAAATTAAAAACCTTAGTCGTGTGAATGGAGAGTTGCAGATTGCGACATGTTTATTTTGTTTTGTTTGCTGTGAAATGTTTTTTTCCCACACACACACACACACACACACACACACACACATTGTACCAATTATAATGTAGAAATGAGCGAGTGTTAGAAACCAATTCCTCTTAAATATCGCCTAAGCCTTCGATATCTGCCAACATTACTAACAAACCAGAAATGCTCAGGAATGAGGTCAAACCCTTTCATACGGCTCAGCTTCCTAGGTAACCAGGGAGAAGTGAGCAGGTGAAAAACAAATGTGGTGCCTGTCTGAAACGCGATAAAAATAGAATCGATGCCTATATATATATATATATATATTCCGAACTTCATTTGTTCATATGTTTATCAATACGCGAATTTTTGAGATAATATTTCGAGAAAAATTTTGAATAGCTATTAACGAAACATTTAACTTCTGCTGATAGAAGAATATTAATTTCCTTCTCAGGCGAAGTCTGTTTTGTCTATCCTTCGGTTAGATAGGTCAAAGTTCAAATCGAAGAATTTTTATTAGGATAATTCAAATGAAAGCGAAATAGGTTTGTTATGAGGCCTGCTATGCTATAGGTGGCAGATTTTCTTTCTTTTTTTTATGACGTAAATTCGAGTATTTCAGCCAGTATATAGGCGCGCGCACGCACACACACACACACACACACACACACACACACACACACACACACACACACACACACACACACACACACACACACACACACACACACACACACACACACACACACACACACACACACACACACACACACACACAGTTTAACATATAAAATATACTTATAGACATTGGTCTGACCGCTTTATTCTGTAATCATGGTTTACGAAATCTAAGATACTTTTGGCAGTTATGGATACTTAATGGTCTGTTAAGAACGATAGGAAGAAGAAGAAGGATGATAATAATAGACACCAAACTGTCAAGAAAACAAAATAGTTGATATTTTCTCTCTTAATTCTGATGGAGATTATTAAGCAGGGGATTTATAATGACATGAACCCAAAAGAAACCGAATGCAAATATTAGAAAATACAATCAGTTGATCTTAGCAGGATGGTTATGAGGATTTGTATCATCAACAGCGCTAAATGGAATCTGATTATCGTGTAGTTAATGATTCAAGAATTCAGTAGTTATGAATAGGCAGTAGATTGACAATGTGGGTCAGTATATCCGTTCAAGTGCGTGTTGATAATGAAAAAAGCTTGTGATCTTTGGAATGGAACTTATAGCTGAAGTCAGATTATCGAGTTAAACTATTTTAAAATTGCTTTAACTGAATCGTCTTCAGCATACAGGATAAAATCAGAAACATTAAATCAATGTCAAAAACAGCTAACCGATCGCAAAGATAGAACAATGACGGATAAAACCATAATTTAATAGACATCCTATAATTGTTCAAATTATGGCAATAATAATTTTAGATTATATGTGCTGTAAATGAAATTTACAGCATATATTATAAAGAGAAGCGTCTTCACATACTGGCAACTGAATTAGAAACATTCGTTTAACACCGTGTTGGACCTCCTTTAGCCCGAATTACAACACATATACAGTTTCGCATGGATTCGAGAAGGTGTTCAATTGCTTCTACGTCTGTAAGTGTTTAAGTATGATTTCCAAGATCATGTCTAGAAGATCTGATTCTTAATATTCACTCCAGAACTCGCAGTTGCTGATACAACACTGTCTGTCTGCATACTTATTAAAAAAAATAAAAAAAAAGAACTTTTGCTTATTGACATTAAACGTGACGTGATACTTTCACGAGATTTAAAAGTTAATGAATCATGCCATACTAAAATCGGTATGATGACGTAATGTGTCCCTCGTGTTGCCATAGTGACAGTAAGTTCTGTTGGCATAGCTGCTATACACTGATATCTGCTATGGCATAGCAGATATCAGTGAATGTTTCGTTCTCAGTAAGTATGGTACAGTTAAATACGCACTGATCTTTTCTCCAAAGCTAAATTTTATTAAAAGATCATAAACTAATAGAATGCGGTGCTATTAAGTCTATTATTGAAAAATCCAGCATTCATTTCTAAAAAAATTATTGACTAATAAAGTAGACAATATCACTGTTAGTTGCCTCAAATATCACTAAAATCTTTACACTTAAGATGGAGGTCATGTGGGATGCTTGTTCATGAGTGATTGTCTTAGAATCTAGAAATTATGTCATAAAAAGAATGACTTTTAATTTTATAAGAAATCTACTTATTGTGCGGAAATTTTCTTCTCGAAAAGGCACATAAAATAATCAATAAAAAGCAGTGACCTTTCTCTAGGTGGGGAGAAGATTATTATTTATAATAATTATTATCTGAGATATTCATGGAGTCAGAGACTCACCGAGGGAGACTATACATCACCCACCCCAGCTGTCATACCTTTTCTTAGATTTATTTTCACACTAGATGCATTCCCTACTTCAACAAGCAAACTATTCCACTCACTCACTACTCTGTGAGAGAAAAATTTAGCACTCAACTCTTTCTTGACTGCACACAAACGTATCTTCCACGGATGTGCTCCCTTGTTTTCTCCCCATCTTCCGTATAATGAAATATTTCATCAGACGATATCAAATAACACCTGTTTAGATGTTTAGAGACTTCTGTCATATCACTTCTCTTTTTCCTGTTTACCAACGTCTGCAGTTCACATAATCTAAATCCTTCATACTCATTTCGTGAGTAATAAATGTAATTTACATTTTAAAAATCCCAATTGTGAAGATGACTCCAATGACTAAGTAGAAAAAGTGTTATAGTTTAAAGAGTTTATAGCAGAGGACAGGCAGGGGATTGAGGATTTAGAACATCCCCACCCTCCTGCCTGCTTCAGGTGATTAAAACGATACTGAATTGTAGGTTCAAGATAACACTAATACTTCGACCGACGTCAGAATTTAAAAGCCTTAACTGAGTTTCTTTCCTCAGAACGTGCACCTCTGACTGGCCCTCTTTTGTGACCATAAAAAATCATATTACACAATTTACACAGTTTATTTAAAATTAATTAAATGATAAAACAAAAAGACACTTTTTATTTTGTTATTTAATCAAGAATATCTATTTTATCACTAGGAATTAAATTCTATTTAAGTTTATTTATTTAATTAAATATAAGAACTTAGATATGCCTATTGAATCCCTATGGCCCTGTTATTTATGTGTGTGTGTGTGTGTGTGTGTGTGTGTGTGTGTGTGTGTGTGTGTGTGTGTGTGTGTGTGTGTGTGTGTGTGTGTGTGTGTGACTCTTTAAGTTTTCAGCTTCCTTTCAATGTATATGATTTTTCTCTTAAAGGATATCGTAGTCAATTTGTACTAAAATATGCATATCAAACCAATAGAACCATTTCCTACATCTGTGACGGAATTTCATACATATATAATCTCCCTCTCGCTTTCTCTTGCATCCCAGATGCAATAAGCACATCTATGAAAACGGAATTGCTCATTTTCAGAACCCAGCCACAAGAACAGAAACAGAACTATAAATTTAAAAAAAAATAAGCAAATCACAATGCCGATATGTTGAAAGTCGCTTCACTAGTGTGATAGAACATTTTTCGTACATAAATATTCCAAAGTAGACGACTGAAATTTGTTAAATGAATATGGACATTAATAAATAATATATTTTCTAATGTTTGTTTATTAGATAATAATTTATCTATAAACATATATACTATTAAAAGATACTCTTTATTTATTAGTAAAACATTTTGTTCTCTGTAAATTATCAAGTGACAATTAAATGTATTAAAACACCGTTTAAAAATCTGTTACTTTTCTTTTATAAAGAGTATTTGCAAACTGCAGTTGTTTTCAAATCTGTTGAATTCTCTTAGATGAAGTAGAAGAACTATTAGCTAAAATATTCTCCGCATTCAGTATTATTAATTTTAAATATTTTCAATAAAACAGGAAACATGTAGTAGGGCTGTCCATATGATGCAAATCAATACAAGTTTACAAAAACAAACTATAATATAATATATAGTCCAAAGTATAATGCACATGAATTTAAACAATTTATGATCTTAATTTTTAGTGTAAGTCGGCTTGTCTGGGAATAATAATAGTAACAGTATTCTCTCAGACGAAAATGAACTTTATGATTCTGATTTCATATTAAACTGAAATGATCCTAACATATAAGATATTTGTTATTAAAACTTAGTATATTAAACTGTAGTGTATTCTGTATAATTTTAGTGTTCTATTATAAAACATCTCCTTAAGAACTAATCAACAATGTCTTATTCTTAATGGAAAGATAATATTCATCAATATCACTTTATCTAGTTGATTGTAGCTTCAAATCCTAGGAGCGTTTATCTTTAAACGAACTTACGTCGCACATAGAAAGACATATTAATTATTTGCTACTGAAAAATGAACTGTTTTGTTGATAATCAACCAATTAAGTCTTAATTAATGAGGAATAAATTAATTTATTCTTTCATGTAATGCGAGAACACATAACAGGTCATTTTCTTTGTAATAAATCATCTCGAATCTTGCTGAAAAATTGAACTAGGGATATTTTCATAATTTCTCTCTCTCTCTCATCATCGGTTTACTTGTACAGAAAACTCTGATAAAAGATCGGGTAATTGCTGTAACCCGATCTTTTATCAGGTTGTTCTCAGTGACTAATATAATCATCGACTATACTTGAACAGGAATTTCTAAGAGTTGTTATTCAGATTATCAGCGTGAGATCTAAGACAACAAACGGCTTACTTAATTCTTTGATCCTAATTACATTGACCTCCGTGAACTGAGTGAATTGTCATACCGGTTTATGTTCTTTGAATAGTGAATTCGCTTTTATGAACGTGAAATGTTGCGTAGTTATTAACAATACGTGATATCTGAGCAGAACATGGAGAAAAATTTGTGATTAAATGGACAATTTTTTAAATTCTTTTCCAACTGATAAAGTGTGAAATTAAGCCCCATCCTAAGAACATTTTAAAAGAAACCTTTGGTTTATCAGTGCAGTAGAGTTTTACTAACAGTAATAAGCTGCAGTAACCTTATAAGGACTGGCTTAAAGGGGCGAAGCAAGAATGCTTTTCATCTTCCCCTTTATCTGTAGAGGACAGTATAGGAATAAGGTGTTGTTGAGCTGTTAAAGCTCTGATCATGGCAGGAGGGTAACAGCAATAGCCGAACCTCAGTTAGAACTTCATTGGATACAGCATTGCTATTCATTACCCTCGAAGAGTATTCTAAAGCACCACCCAAGCTGCAGTAACAGTCCTTATAAAGACTGGCTTAAAGGGGCGAAGCAAGAATGCTTTTCATCTCCCCCGTTATCTGTAGAGGACAGTGTAGGGATAAGGTGTTATTGACCTATTAAAGCTCTGATCATGGCAGGAGGGTAACAGCAATAGCCGAACCTCAGTTAGAACTTCATTGGCTACAGCATTGTCATCCATTACCCTCCAGGATTGATTATGAAATTCAATAGCTCTCCTAGTCTGCTGTAGTAACATCCTTATAGTCCTTATAAGGACTGGCTTAAAGGGGCGAAGCAAGAATGCTTTTCATATTCCCCGTTATCTGTAGAGGACAGTGTAGGGATAAGGTGTGATTGAGCAATTAAATTAAAGCTCTGATCATGGCAGGAGGGTAACAGCAATAGCCGAGCCTCAGTTAGAACTTCATTGGCTACAGCATTGCCATCCATTACCCTCCAAGAGTATTGGATTGAATGAATCAATCACCGCATTTCACGGTCAATTGATTGGTTAAGGTATCAGTCGCTGTAGTAACAATACATCACTCCCTTTATTATAGTTATATTATATTTAAAATATTATGGTGTTTTTAAGGTGTTTAATAAAAATATCGAAAAAGTTAAATTCCTATAGAAAAAATAAGAAATTAAATTAAATTTTAGAAATTTACCTTATTTTTAAAATTATTTTGAAAATTAAGGGTAATTTTTGCATCAAAATGTGTTTCTTTATGGAACATTTTATCAGGAAGAAATATATTAGTGAACACATTGTTAAACCGAATGCCATTTTAGCGATCATAGCGGAGACCATTCCCGATCCAAATGGAAAATACAAAACGTGCTTGACGTATCAAATATAGTGAATGACATCTGATCGTTTTCACTTTGTGTTCAATCTTTTTATTTGGTAATGACTACACACAACCGAGAGGTTTATAAGGGACCTCTTGATGGTGGCAGTGAAAAGAGGAAGTGTATGAAATGGCAAAGAGAGAATATCGCGACAGCGAAATGGACCTCAAAGAAATCCCTGGGGTATGGTCACTACCGCCCGATACTCATTCAATGCGTGGTTTGTGGAATCGATCG
The DNA here is from genome assembly GCF_054136105.1 of Typopeltis vanoorti. Lineage (NCBI taxonomy): Eukaryota > Metazoa > Arthropoda > Arachnida > Uropygi > Thelyphonidae > Typopeltis > Typopeltis vanoorti. Next base: position 143,161,056 of record NC_143552.1, read on the forward strand.
AAGAAAAAAAAAAAAGCTCCCACCCTCTTTTCTTAGCCTCACTTCAGTCTAACGTAACCGATTCTGATTTCTGTGGCTGCAGAAACGTAACCCAGCTGGGATCTGTTTTCTCTGCTGATGATAGAAGGCTGTAATATGCTAAAACGGAGTGGAAATTCGGATTATTTAAAGGGCACCCTCCCCCCCCCCCAAGATTATAAGATATAAAGGACCACGTAGATCGATCGATATATTTCCCTTCCACCAACTCTCAGTTATTTCTGGAAATTGGATAGAGTCATGTATCTCGTTTGCGAGGGAAATAAGACCATGTTTACCCCATCAGAATTTATATATTCGAGCAGTCGAAGTAGATGACGAAAGACCAACGATGTTCTATGAAAATTCATTATTTTTTTTTAAAGATCTTTGATCATTATTATGAATTTATTGAATATCTCTCCTTGAATCATAAGAAAGGATTAACATATGCATCGATTGCATTATCATTTAATTTGATGATATTGATGTAACAGTGCGATGCGGTATAAATTAAATGATAGATGACATCCAGGTCTCAATATCCGTTTTTCTTATGTGGAGAACAAAAGGAAATTCTAAGTTTGGAGACTGGTTAGTTCCTAGGGAGGCCAACCAATTTCCGTTTGACAGTATTTTTCACCTTATTGTAGACTACTGACAGAGGCTTCTTAGAAGTCTTTTGCCTAAAATCTTAAGAAGAAATGAGGATATTTAAGAAAAAGTATTTTCCTTGATTGTAGAAATTAAATATCTTTATAAATTAAATGAGATTTTAGCAACACTTAACTATAAATTTACTTATATTTTCGGAATGAAATTTTATAAGATTATTTTTAGATTAATTCTCAAAATAATCTATTGGGCTATTAGGATTACTTATTATTCCTATCTTAATGAGTGAGGAGCAATTTAAACAAACAGTGGTCACATCCATCCTTGATCACAAACAAAATCTATTGCGTTATTGAAATCTTTAACACCCTTTCTTTCTTTCTTTTTTTGTGGGGATTACCAAAAGAAATAAAATTAACCTGTTCACATAAATTACCAATTTTGGCGTCCTCTTTATATTACGAAAAAAAAAATTATGTAAACATATTTTTAATTTTCTAAGGCAGCGTTCTTCAACCTTTTTACACATGCAGACCGGCGGAAATAGGAGAAATATTTCGCCAACTGGCTGACGGCTAAGACAGAAACATAAACCAATGTAGATAGTGTTTTATTTATTAAATCCAATGTTATAAAACTACAATTTTTAGCTAGTGCGATATTTGCTGCTGCTTAGAGGTAAGAAAAATTTGATATACGTGGCTGGAGCGTTGTTTCTGCGAGATGAAGAAATTTTTGACTGATCGGCACCGGTCCGTGCACCACAAGTTGAAGAACAAGGCTCTCAGGGACACTGTCTTAAAGTTGACGTTTCAGAAATTGATAGGCAGTATATCTTTACATCTTTCTCCCTCTCTTTCTCTGTCTCTCTGTTGTAAAGATTGAGTGCATTCTTATGGTGTGCTAGCTAAGCGATAGTTCCTAATCCCAACTAGTATTTATGCACTTTGTGTATTCTATGGTCTGTTTTACTTAGTTGGGAGGTTAAAGCTGAATTTCTTCGAGGGCAAAAATAAAATAAAATAAACAAATAAAATCGATTCGTAACTAGTTGAAAATAGATATAGCAAAAAGATCCAGCAGTCGATATCTAGAATAGGAATAATTACAAGGTCAAATGATTACGCAACATCCATGCGAGCAGCTTACAAGAATTTCCATACGTTGAATAACGACCTATACAAATTTACAAAATATAGCTTCGAATATACCTTTTTATATGCAGAAAACACTCATCCACAGATCTATATTTGCACGGTCAAAATCCAAAATTAGTAAATCCACTAAGGTTTTAAAAGTGCAATATACAACATACAAATCAATAAATCATGTGAAAAAGTCTACAACGAGAAATCCAAATCAGGAAACTCGTGTCTGATACCCATGAACTATTCCGATGAGAAACAAGCTCATTAAAATTGATCGACTGATCTCTTTGGTGATACATTGTAAAGTGCAGTTGAAAATAACCAGCCAGACCTAACCTCATAACCATTCATCCTAGTTAGTATGGTCAAGATATTTTTTTTAATTATTATTACAATTCTATTACAATTATTGGAACGAAAAATTAACAACTTTAGGGTACACACTTCTTGTAGCAAGTACAAAAACATTCGGCAAATATGAATAGTTCCACACAATTTTGGGACAAAAAATATGCACATGCACTTCTACATTCCCAAAATTTTGGACGAATATCTTAGAAGATACAAATTTTCATGGAATTTGTGTTTCAAGAAAGTGTCGAATGTACATTGGACTAGATTTAGTTAACGTGTGCGTTTAATTCACAACAAGAAAATCTTCGCGGAATATCCCAGGTGTCATTCCTAACAGTCTTACTTTCTCAATTATACTGCATAGTAGATACGCCTGATATTAAATTGCTAAAGAGGAAAATATCTTGGTGTAATGCATGTTTCACAACAGACAAATGAAAAATGAATCCTGAATATGGTTTTACATTTTTTTTTTCTGTAGATAGGCGGTAGATGTTGTCCTTTATCATCTTCCTTACAGAAAGTCCATCTGGAAAAAATGTCATGTGATGTGACATTCTACTACCACAAAAATTCCCTGTTTATTTTTCTGGTACAGACATAGGCGGATGACGTCTGTAATGATGCCATTACAGGCTGTAGTGTCTCCACCTGCCGGAAAATTATGAAAACCGCATTAAATGATTTATTTTTCATTTGTGTATCCCTAAAGTAGGGAAATGTAAATTCACTTGTTGAACACTGACAGCGCCCTCTGGTGTCCTATTTCGAAACTAGTACCGCTGAAATTTATGAATTGCTAGATTAAGTCTCTAAATTACCGTCTAATTAGTCATTTCCTAGGGAATTTCTGTTCAAGTTAAATATCTTATTTAATAGCGTCTAAAGGTATTTTCCGTAGCCAATTAAACAGACGATTGAACCTGTTCGCGATGGTTGTTTGTTTGTGATTGAATTTAGCAGACACTCCTTCACTTGCTTCCAGACATGCACTCCACCAAATGAGCCCGTAGATATTGTGTGAGAAATATTTGTGGACAAATTACTTGTCGACGAATGCAGCACTTTGCACTCAATCAGTGCTCCCCGTCGGGGGACTGCCACACGTAATTTGAAATAATCATCCCGGTGGCCAAAAGTAGCGAACCACTTTGAACGAAGCACCATAAAAGAGAACGTTTAAGTAGGTAGAAAGGCAGGTAATTTGTTTCAGGTGTTTAGGTTTGATCTTGCCATTAGTTCACTACTGTTAGGGCAAGCAATATATTGTGCTATTGTGCCTGGAAGCGATCAAGCAAACTTCGTTCTGATACAGCCAATCTGCAGTAATGGTAGCAAGAAATACTGCCTCGAATGTTCCGATAACAGAACTGCTTCCTTACTAGAAGAAATCGCCGTGCCATCGGTGGGAAGGAGGGAAAAAAAGGGAACAGACTGTTGCAAATAATTGACACAAGTGGGAAGACATTGACAACGACAAAGCGTTTGTTTACAATAAAAGGAAACGAAGGAATTTTCTCTATTTCTTTCTTCATCTAATGATTGAAATGAATAAAGACAAAATAAAACTAACTTGAAGCAGACGATAAACAAAAAACTGAAGCAGACGATTCAAGGAATTAAGCAGACGAAGTTAGCACGTGATGAGAAAAGTGAAATAAACAAGATAAAAGAAATACAACAGATAATAGAAAGACTGCAATAAGAATTAAGCAAGACCTGATAAAACTTGGAAGATAATGATGAAAGAGGAATGAACATAAATATGATGAAAACAAAAAAAAAGAAGAAATCTAAAGACGATAAATTAATCCAAGATGAATGAGTAAAACAATGATGAATGACTAAAATGAGTAAAAGTTTTCGAATAAAAAATAAGTAAAATTAGATGAGTTAAAAACTAACAAGTCCTAAGATAAAGGAAAAATCATAACGGTGAAGCAGGTGGTCCTAAACGGCGATTAAAAGAACGTACTTAGTTTTGGAGTACAGGAAGATTATAAAAATGAACATTAAAAAAGAAATAACAAAATATGTAACGATCTTAAAAATAAAGTAGATGATGATAAAAATGAAGCGGGTGTAGCAATTTAAAAAAAGGTGATAACACTAAACCTGAATCAGATGACAGTGGAAAACAATCAGCAATAATATGCAATGCATTAGCAATAAACATTCAAAAACTAAAGAATATATGAAGTATAATAATGTGGTCATTAATTGAAGTGTTTTAATAAAAATATAATAAACGCATATGAGTTTGTAATTGGAAAGAAAAAGAAATGAAAGATATTACAGTAAAAGTCAACATTCTATTTACGATTCATTATGAACTTATCGTTCATATATACAGTGTATATATAAAAATACAAATAGGGAAAATAGGGAATGAAGGAAGAGGATAAATGCCCAATAGTAAAAACAGACGATAATTAGAAAGGCAGACGATAATTGCGTAATAAATAAAAAACATACGGAAATTGGGGGGAAAAGCAGACGATAGATGCTAAATAGAAAAAAACAGACGAAAGGAAAAAGCAGACGATAGATGCTAAATAGAAAAAAAAACAGACGAAAGGAAAAAAGCAGACGAAAAATGAGCAATGGTAGAACTAAATTTTAAGGTTAATATTACACGATTATTATTTATTTTTGTCTTGAATAAACACTTGAATTATGCACATTTCAAAAGAATTTTTCCCTCATTTTAATTAGGAAGACTATCGTCCACTATTCATGCTATCTATGCAATTTCAATGGTCATTTTAGGAAGTGTACTTAGACAGTTCCCTGTTATAAAATGGATACCTTCCATTGATAATCTTCAATTTCACTATTCTGTCTGTACAGAAATGAATTCTCCCCTAGATCTCCAATTATGTTCAAATAAGTTAAATTGTCCATTTAATATACTAGAGATGACCAGAAACTCTTCGACTCATTGCAAGAGAAAGGGATAACCAATTGCACGGATTATGCACTTAGGCCTTTACAACTCTCCTTAATAAAGCCGCAGCGCATGTCACAAAAGATGCGCCATTTTAGTGATGCACTCAAAGATCTCGCAACTATTTGTCACGTCATTTTCATTAGCTGACTTAATAAAGGTATTGTAGAAATTTGATAATAGTTGAAACATGTGACATTTCCATTCCGAGTCGTTGCTATGGTGACAGCGGGTGATCGTTAAGTCAAAGAATACACATTCACAGAAGTGTTGTTCTGTTGATTGCTTCACTTAGCAGTCAAGAACTTTCGTTTGTTTTGGTAAAACTTCAGTATCGCAATTGAGTTCGATTACAAGTTACATCTTAACAAAATTCTAAGTTTGTAGGAAATAATAATAAAGTCATTCTCTAGTATATAAATATAGTAAATTAACGTTTCTCTCTCTTTCTCTTATAATCTGTAGTGATAATCTTTTTTTTTTCATTTGGCCCACTTCTGGCGAAATTTTCAAAATTCAGAATGCTATTTTTATTTTTTGTTTATTTATTTCGCAGGTATAAACACGTCAAATTCATTTGAAAAAATTACAAAAGATTATTTAGTTTGGTTTTATGATTAAAAGATTTTCTTTCATTTTCTTCTTCATTTTCTTTTCCTTCTTCTTCTCTTCCTACATAATTATACAATCAATATGGACCAAATTTGGAATTTAATTTACGACAAATATAATTCTATGATAAATCACACCAAAATGGGAAAGTTGTAACGGAAATAGAGGAGAGATAGAGAGTAAAATGTCACATATACCCACAGAGGTCGTACGGTTAAACCTATTTCGAACAGTTATTTGGTAGTTGTTTTACCTATTTCTCCTGAAACAATATTAAATGACATCGCCTGAAAATATATCATTTATTTAAAAAAAAAGTGAGCCAAGTATTGAGAGAGAGAGAGAGAGTTACTTTCTAGATGCAACTAGTTGCCTGATATAAAGTGTTGAGAAGTGCACATTTCCTTTTGCTAATTAAACTCGTTCACTCCGTAATAATAGGAACAAAAATAAAAACGATAAGAAAGTAATGTTAGGAATTTGCATACACAAGAGACCAAATCCGAAACGCTATAGATACGATTCATGCAAATCCGTTCTAAGAGAACTGGCCAGGCTATTATATCAAGTATTTCAGATCAATCAGATTAATACTTATTTATTTTAAAACACGTAAACACCGTCTCATACACAAGACAGTTGTTTTAAAAAATAAAATTAGTAAAAACTGTCCTTTAAAAATAAGCATGAAAAATAGCCATCAAATCCTTTGGTGTTTCAAGAGCCATTTGCGTAATCATCTTAATTTGTTGATGTAGGATTTTCGACTATAAAATATTAGAATACCTTAAAATGAATTTGCGTTGTTTGGGAAAACGTGAAGTGATGGCCTTCATTGCTAATAAAGGGGATTTGGTGTTCAAGAAAACAACGAACAAAATAAATTGTCGTATTCACCAACAGAATTGGATTCCTTTCTTCGTAGCACATTCTGATAACCTTATAACAGGCCCTCTTCTGTGGAGAGCTAAAAAAACAACATTAAAAGCTGTTCTTAATTGTGTAAGTTTGATTTTTACGGAAATTCCACCTCGGAAGTAAAGGTTGCAAATTTATGGCCTAATTGGTACGATAGTGTGAGATAAAAATTGGATTTTTTCCGAAAGCCCAAACATGGTATATTTTCTTCGACTTAAAGATATTCAAAAATATCAGTCCCAGAGTGGGATTCCAACCGGCACACACACACACATACAGGGAGAGAGGGAGAGTAACAGCTCCACCTTTGAGCGTAGTACGATCGTCAATGTCGATGTCATATGGTAGAAACAGCAGTCTTTCTGGATTTAAGTTAAAGTGTTTAAAATTATACAAAAAAGTCTAAATAAAACAGCCAGCCAATAGTAGTCCTTTGGTCGAAGATAGTTTGATGAGTTAATAATGGTTAATGGCGGATTAGAAGAATTGTTCAGACTAACAGGCCGACTGTAATCCGTCAAAGAGAAGGTAATATCACGGTAGTTTTCAAATGGATATTTCGAAGTGCCCATCGGGTGGGTGGATCATATCACGAATGGGCGTGTAGTTGCAGACGATCTAACTCCCATGTATGGTAACGGGGTAGTATAGGCGTGGTGAAGGAGAACATTAACCGAAATGAAGCCGAAATTGGAATGACGGAAAAAATTAGTACGAATCTTAATACATAAATACTGAGTTTAATTAAATTCTATACACGAGAACAGGTTCATTATTATTAATCATTTATAAAATGTTTTCCGCTAATTTTACTTCATCTGGTCTGAGTTAAAATTAGAAATCGCTGAAGACATATTGAGAAAAATACCGAACATAAAATTTCGACCAAATTACTCATTCAGAACGATGTTATAGTACGGAAGGATTGACAAAAAAATGATAAGTACTTACGATGGAACTGAGGTAGAACCATGTTCTAGGCGTATATCAGAACTTTTCAGCCCCCCAGTGCACACTTTAGAAAACCTTTTAGTGTGCCTGTTTTGAGTAACGAAATCCGAATTTCGCGAGAAAAATCCCTTCCTGTCTGTATGAAATTGGCTAATTCACCTTTTAATTATAAAGTCGTGATAAAAGTTCTTTGCGTCAAAGACGGGGTTCGAACCCATATCTTTCCAGCCAAATGACTACGTCGAAAGCAAAAAACCCACGAAGGCATCACAGGTATATTCCACCGCTGCAAAACATATTAACGGTTGCTTCTTATATCGAATTAAGATCGAAGCAATGAAGGCTACGACCCCGATCTATGCTATCTGTTAATTGTTGTTCTGAGCCTCCGTAGCTAAGTTGTGTAGACGAGCCCATTGATTGAAAAGACCCAAGTTAGAATTCGGGTCTAACTAGGGTCTTTCTCTAGAAAAATTAGGGTTTTCGTCTCTCATAACAAACAAACTAGTCCTTTGAACACATACTGTTCTACAGACAAAAAATGCATATCCTTTAAAGGGATGCAACAGAGGATTTGCAAACGGTCTGCATTAAATTGCCCAACCTCTCTAAACAATCAGGAGACAACCATACACATAAGATCTGAACTGCGGGCTGTCCAACCAAAGGGCATTATTGATATTGATTGAACCACAGAGGCTCTGAACAACAGGACACACACACACACACACACACACACAAAAAAAAAATTTGCTTGTGTCTGTATTAAGTAATCCTCTTAAACCGTTTATGGATTAATGTGAAATAAGTTTACATCTTTGGAATTTTAGAATTCATATTACGATACTCGCGTAATTATTTCTTTCCTCGGGATATGTGCACTCATCATATTTTAATTAAATTTCCCCATGAGTTGGTTATTGAGAGATGTAAAACTTCTCTCAATAACAATCTCTATAAATTAGGTATCCAGAAAGTTTCGTCTTGATTTCATTTCGCATTATTATATAAAATCCAAATGAGGACATCTCATGATGCCTTTTTTAAATAAGGGAGATATTTATACCGCATATAACAATGAGATCTTTCACATCACTATTTTTAGACCATCAGTGTAACTATCGTTCGTGACGCCTATGTTAAGAGAGAGAGGAGCTGTCACTCTCTGAATACGATGCTAGCGTATCCAGAGCTTCAGTATTATAATTCAACTGCAGTTGTTTTTGTTAGCTACACCTAGTTATCTAATAATACGCTGAGCTGAGTTTCAATTTTTATCCGTAAGGTATTCCTAGTAGTGACACTCTGTTGCTATAGTGACGCATCGGTGATACTTTGGATAACAATGGTTGGAAGTAGGCAATAGCTACTTGTGTACTGCCGAAGTTCATTGTTGATAGAAAGACAGCAGTAGCGTATTAATGAGAAGATTTTTCTATATCAATGTTTCCCAGAGGGATATCTCCGCCATCTTGGGGTTGTTTGGTCTGTCACTCTGATAACAGGAGCGCTACAACCATCTGGTGGGCATTTTTGTAAGGTTGTGAAAAATGTTGGTAGGCCGAGCCAGTCTACTTTGTATCACGCATGAAGTAGATGGACCGATTTTGAGATGTGCAATGAAAGCAGTTGGCAACATTCATTTTGTGTTAATATTATTATAAAAAACACATTTCATTTTTCAATATAATTACATCAAAATGATATTATGTACGAGGTATCGGTTTTTATAGTTTCAAGAGTATTATGGTTTTAAAAGGGTAAACCGTACTATAATATATATTTTTACTTTGCAGCTCATTTTATTTCACAAATTATTGTTCACAGTAGGGAATGCTGAATGGATTCATTTCATTTTTACATTGCAATCTTTCACATTTCATTTTTTTTTAAATCGATAATAATAATAATCGACTGATATATTGCATTTTCTATTTGGAAAAAATATTCATTAGAAAATACATTTTAGAAGAATATACATACTAACTCTCAGCAACAGAAGTCCTAGAAGTAATAAGTTATTATTAAATAATTACATGCAGGTGATAAAATTAGGTAGTAATAAAATATTAAAATAAGTTTAGTTCTGAAGGATACTTATAGATGTGGACTAGAAAAAAAAACCTGTATTATCATATGCGCAAAGAGAGTGAAGTGCATATTACCAGGGATGAGACTCATTCTAATAAGAATAAATATCATTAAGGGTCAAGAACAGGGATGATGTTAGTTAAGGTAATGTGATCTGGATGGTAGCGAGGTTATAATGTGGCTTTATAATCCTTCGAAGCTAAATGAAGCTTTTGTGAGGAGAGTGGGATTAATTTTTAATTACTGTAGATGTTTTGGTGTATTATGTGCGTGTGTTTTCTCTTTAATCTTCTGATAACTGATCCGATGTGATCTTTTGGTTGTATGGGTGTATTGTGCTAACTGTGCAGGTACAACTTCCATAGTTCTTGTTTGAGTGTTCGATAACTGGTTAGGGCATTAAGTTGCGTGGAAGATTGTTGATAAGTGTAGGTATCAGATGCTCTCTAATACTTTCTCGCTATCTATGGTTGAAGTGCTGGTAGTGTAGAGAGTCATCTAGGCCTCATTGTTATGTCTCTGTATATTTACATTGAAGTACTTGTCTTAAATGAATACGTAGTGTCTCAAGTTTGATATGTTTAAAATTTTATGTATATGATTAAAATATTTAAGAGATGGTCAGTGTTTGGTGTGTGTTAGCTCTCCAATGCACCATAGAAATGATTCTTTTGTGCAACGATTCTAATTTGGACATATGACTGTTTGCTGTGTTCATATAGACTGTTGCCGTATCTTAGTATTGAGTGACAGATGCTATGGTAAGTCATTTTCTTAATGTTGACTGGTATCATATCGTTTACTTGGAACAATTTAGTTGCAATAATGCGGAGGAGTTTTTGAAGGTTCATGACGTTTTTTTATTTTCCATAAAAGGACTGGCTTAAAGGGGCAAAGCAATAATGCTTTTCGTATTCCCCGTTATCTGTAAAGGACAGTGTAAGGATAAGGTGTTATTGAGCTATATATAAAGCTCTGATCATGGTAGGAGGGTAATAACAATAGCCGAGCCTCAGTTAAAACTTCATTGGCTACAGCATTGCCATTTATTACCCTCCAAGGGTATTAATCACCCCATCTCACGGTCGATTCCAACTCACATCACCAGACCGAAGGTTCATAACAAACGCAATTGTTGGCATTGATAATACAGTGATGCGTGTAATTATGAAGTGTAGCTGGTACTGGATATACGACTCTCTGGTTTTTAATAACAAACATTTAGGTTTTGGTATTGTTTATTATGATAATTGTTACGAAAATATTTCGTTAATTCATTCAGGTTTTGTTATGATTTGGAGAGGGCGATGTTACTGATAAATCTGGCTCTGTATGCGGAGGTTGTGAATATTTTTTATGTATATATCAAAAAGGGTGGGTGATAGTATTGAAACTTGAGGGACTCTGTGTTTGGTTTGAATACCCGTACTATGGTTGGCACCTATTTTTGTTATTTGAATTCTGTTTGACAGGAAACTCCTGAACTAGGCGTTTAGCTTTCCGCTGACTCCAATGAAGTGTAATTTGTCCACTTCATTGGAGTCGGTTTAGTGGTCGAGAGTGTCGGATGCTTTTTTTTTATCTATAAAAAGAGAGAGAGAGAGCATCTGTCATTTCGAGTTTGAAGACAGTTAGAAAGAATATAATTTGCTGCTGACTGTGATGAGTTGGTTTTGTATTGGGTTTAATTTGAATGATGTCTCTCTTGAGTAATGTTGTTTGCAAAGTTTTGGTTGATGGATTCTACTAGATGTTGGGTTTTCGTGTCTTGTCCAAATTTGTTGGCGATGACGTCTTATGTGTGTGTGTGTGGGAGGGGAATTACGTTTTCATTTAAGCAACTTGTTGAGTGCAACTATGTTTGTTTCATATTGCCATAGTCTGCAGAAAATTTCTGGAAGTAGTAATTTATTTTAGATGTTACTTGGTTTCTTCTATGTATATAAAATGTTTGTAACTGGGCATGATTAGGTGATTTTTTGAAATCTCTTCCAGAGATTGGTTTTTAAAGAATTGCTATTTAGAATTTCGATATTTATCCAGGGATTTCCATCTAATGTTTTTTTAAATGTTTTGTTGACTTCTATATATTTCGGTAAAATGGCAAATAAAATCTTTATATAAACTTATTGGATCATCTAAACTAAGTAAACTATTCCAATCTGTGTTTTATGAGGTTGTCTATGATATTTTTTGCTATGAGAGTCGGGTCTGGTTTACTGTGTAGAGTTCTTTTGCTAGTGTTTGTGGAGCAGTTGACAGTTGTGCTGTGGAAAGTGGTAACTATTATGTAATGATCCGCTATTTAAATTGCTAATATTGACGATGTGTTTGTAGCCTCTTATGTTGATCGATGCAATTTTGTGTGTTTCTCAGCATTTCCTCTGTTGTTGGAGAACTTATAATCACATTAATATTATACTGACAGAATACATCTAGGTAAACATTTGTTGTGGAAGAGTTAGATTTAATGAATTGATATCGAGATCACCTATCAGAATAAGATGGTTTACTGTGCAAATGTTGATTCCGTTTATCCAGGTTTCTACTTCTTGGAGAAAATTGTGAGGGTTCGTGTCCGTAGGTCTATACATTGCGCTAATAATGTATTTTGGTTTTCTGTTAGCACCAGTGGCGGCTCGTGACTTGAAATCGTGGGGGTGCTGCAACTTTCGAAATATTCATACACACTGTAAGTACAGTGTATAAGTGTTTGGGTAAGATATCAAAATTATGGTAAAAATTCAAAAAGAAATTAAACATGAAAAAATATTGTTTATTGTCGATAAAATTATACAGTTTGGTATAATTCAAAATTACGTAAAAATAAAATCCATTGCTTTAATTGTAATTAAAGGAATGGATTTACAATTTTTGGACATTACAATTAAATCCTTTAATTGTAATGTCCAAATATTTACTGAGACGGAGTAAAGACGATAAGCACTAAGAACACTCTACTATTTGCCCAAACTGCATATAAACAATAGTGGAACTGCGCGACGGACAGTGCCGCATTACGCTAAAGTTCACATCTCACTATGACGTGTATATGCTTATATGACACTGTGGTAAACACAGTGCTGCTAGTGTCCTTCGCCCTCCTAAATGCTACAAGATGGGTTTTTATTATTTTTAATACAAAATAAGAGAATTTAATAGGATTGTTGTTGATAAAATTAAATATTACAAGCAAATATAAATAAATTGATCAATATATTTATCTATCGAGAAAAATTGGGGCGCTGCAGTTCCACAGTGCCTATGCACGAGCCACTCCTGGTTAACATTAACACTAGTGTTTCGGTGTGTTCAAAGTTAGTTGGAATTTCGGCAACATTCCAACCTTCCTTAACGAAGGCCATAATGCCACCTCCCTCTTCTGTGTTTTCTACACCAAGCGTAGGGGTGAAATTTGGTAATATTATTGTATCGTTTAAAGAAATCTCTGTTAGAATTAGTATGTCTGTATTACCTTTAGGAAAATACTTTAGGTCACTATCAAATATTGGATGAAGTTGATAATCATATAACTTATTCGTAGAGTCAGTAAAATAATAAAATCACATGAGTTGACGAGAAAATAACAATATGCGCTCGACGTGCATTACTCTGAGTTACACGCGTCTGAAAATAAATTTATTATGTGTCCTTCAGTAATCGTATCTATCATATGATGGATGTACTAGTACAATAACAATGCACGTTTAGCATGTTTGTTTATCCAGATAATGCACACGCATCCTTTAAACTCGTCAACTAAGTTCACGCTGTTATGTCAACAATACAATGTTTCAAACAGCATCTGCGCAAGTACAAATTAGTTCTGATCAATCAAACTAAAAAAAATGCTCTTATTTGGAAAGATATAATTACAAAAGAAATGTATTAATAAATACTCCACGTCATATTTCCGATTACATTGCAAAATAATCTCGATAACCCAATACATATTCAAATATGGACATTCATTTATTATATATTATATTTTACATAATATATTATATTTTATGCAATAGTCCTTATAAGGACTGGCTTAAAGGGACGAAGAAAGAATGCTTTTCATCTTCCCCGTTATCTATAGAGGACAGTGTAGGGATAAGGTGTTATTGAGCTATTAAAGCTCTAATCATGGCAGGAGGGTAACAGCAATATCCGAGCCTCAGTTAGAACTTCATTGGCTACATCATTGCCATCCATTACCATCTAAGGGTATTAATTACCGCCTTTTATGCAATTTGAACTTAATTGGTTGATGGATTGAGTCCTTGAATCTTTATTCCTTCATCTGGATTTTAGTTTGTGGGTGATGAGATTATTGTGGGTAATTTACCCGCTCATTGTGAGCATTGAGGCTGGATCAGCTTTCTCTTGCGATGGAGGATTTTGGTTTTTTATGTTTGAAATGATCTGAGGGCTTGTAGTTCGCTGCTTGTCGAATTACTTGATTTGGGTGATTATCCGTGATTGTGAAGAATTTCTCCGCAATGCCTGTTATGTAGGTCTTAATATCTGAAGATTGGCTTCTTGATGTAACTGGATGCTTCTGATGAACCATTGGGCATTAAATGTCATTCTTAGGCATTTATTCTGTATTATCTGAAGTCTGTTGATGTTGCTTTTAGTCGTGTGACCCCCAGGTTGGAGAGGCGTAAGTTAGTTGCGGTCTTATTACCGATTTGTAAAGGAGAATTTTGTTGCTTATGCTTAGGAAGCTGTTCCTATTCAAAAGTGGATATAGCTGTGCTATGGTCTGACTTGCTTTAGTGGCGACATTATCTATATGTGACTTGAAGTTTAGACGTCTATCATGAACTCCCAGATATTTGGTAGAATTGTGCCAAGGGATGATTTTACCAAACATTTGTATGCTTGTATTCGGTTCTGCTTTACGTCTGGTGAAAAGTACTGCAGAGCTTTTGTTTGGATTGATTGCGATACGCCATTTGGTGTACCAATCCTCCAATTCATTGACTGTTCTCTTGCAGCTTGATTGTGGCCAGGTGTGGACCGAGGGATCTGGCTATAATGATTGTGTCATCGGCATATAGAGCGGTGATAAATGGGGACAGTTTGGTGAGATCTGCCATGTATATGGAGAAGAGTAGGGGAGATAGCAGAGAGCCTTGAGGGATTCCGGCCGTGATTCTCCTCTCTGTGGATCTGATACCGTTGAGTTTTATTTTACATTTTCTGTTATTTAGATATGATTTGATAAGTAGAACTAGTGGTAATGGAATACCAACTTCGTGTAGTTTAAAAATTAGTCCGTGATGCCACACTCTATCAAATGCCTGAGTGATGTCCATGAAAACTGCCCCAGAGTGTTGGTGCCATTCATACCCTTGGGTTATATGTTCGACAACTCTGTAAATTTGTAGCGTTGTGGAATGATATTTCCTAAAGCCGAATTGTTCATCTTGAATGACATGGTGATATCTGTTGCCTCTTGAACCCATGTGAGAATAGCACGTTCGGCTATCTTACCTATGCATGAAAGAAGGCTGATTGGTCTGTAATTTTCAGGAAACTGTGTATTTTTCCCAGGTTTGGGAATTAGGAAAACGTCGGCAATTTTCCATCGCTGTGGTGGGAAATAATTTAGCCGGAGGATGGCATTAATGATGGCTACTAGATGCATAACCCCTTTCTGGGGAAGTAGCTTGAGCACCTTGTTTGTTATTCCATCTGGACCCGGAGCCTTTTTGTTATTTAGTTTTCTTAAAATCTCATATATATTTCTGTTGGTGACAGGGATTTGTTGTTGGATTGGAGTGAGGCATTTTGAGTTATTTTACGCACTTGGGTGTGCATTTTACTTATGAAATTTATATCTGTATTGATATAATTGGGGCTGCATTGTTTTTATAAGCTGTCAGCAAATGCTTCAGCTTTTTCCTCGTCGTTGTAGACAACACTAGATTCACCTTGGATTGGAGGAAGTGTAAAACGCTTTGAACGGAGTGATTTCATCATTTTCCATATTGATTGATCCTCTGTGTTTAATTGGTGAATTTTGTTATTCCAGAGTTGGTTACCGTGGTACTTTAGGGCATATCGAACCTGGTTTGCTGCTCTATTGACTGCTTATTTATCCGCTGGGTCCATCGTTCTCTGATATTGTCTTCTTAATCTGTTTTTCTCTTGGATAAGACATTTTATATCCTCTGGGGGTTTATTTGATGGTGCACATTTGGTTATATTTGTTACCTGTGTTATAGCTGTCAGTAGTTGTTTTTCAAGAGTTTTCGCTGCTTTGTCTATATCTTCGGCGGATGTTATATGAGGTATTATTGGACCAAGGTTATCCTGGAAGGCTGAGGGAAGTTGTTTCCAATTTATAAATGTGGTGGTGTTTTCCGTTAAATCTTATATGGTGCCTAGTTGTTATATGATGGAGTTATGATCAGAACTTAAGTCGTTGATTGCTTGTATCTGATAGCTGTGCGCTATGTTTTTTAATATTAATATTTGAATTTCTGCTATTCCAGACTGAATGTTTGACATTAAAATCTCCGGATATAATCACATCTAAATCAGATTCAAGGAGTTTTTTATTTGGGGGTTGTAGGCTGCATATATCGTAATGCTACTTGTATTTTCCATATGTATTTCTATTACTGTAGTTTCCATGTGTTCTGTTTGGGGTTCGGCTATTGAATTATGTTTTATGTTTCTTTTCACAAAGATGGCAGTGCCTTCACCTCTACAAAGCATCTGTCTGCACGGTAAGTGCTATAACCGTTGATACTGATTTTGTCACTTGGACGAAGATGTGATTCATTTATGAGGATGATGTATGCTTGGGTTTCTGCTGCAAACTCCTGTAATTTGATAGATAAACCATTTGCGTTCCATGAAACAATTTGTAGCAATTTCGGTTTTCTTTTAGACTTATCCATTAAGAATTTCCATAAGGAGTGATTGTGTGTGCCTTAAGATGATATCCTTGTCTTCTTGAGTTGGATTGGTTTGTCGGAGTTCAACAAGCATTTCACCTAAGTGGCTTGTTATGTTCAGTAGGATAGGTTTGTTGGTTGGCTGTGACTGATTTGGTTTTGGGTCTTTTTGGAAGGCTGATCTTGTAACTTCAGCATACGATCTTCCATCCGTTGTGGAGACTATGGTTTGATGGGAGGACGTGTTTTCTTGAAGAGGTTTTCTGGTTTTGAATTGCATATTTTGGTTTTGGGGAAATACTATACAGCCCCTATTGTTTGCAGCGTGTGGTCCTCTGCAGTTTGCACACTTTTCTGGAAGTGTGCGGGGTTTTGGCATTCATTTGATGCGTGTTTGCCACCACATTTCACGCAACGAAATTCAGCCTTGCAGCATCGTTGTGCATGCCCAATCTTCTGGCATCTATGACACTGGGTTGTAGTTGATTTATGTCTCAATGCCTCAAATTTTATGAATAGATCACAGATGGTTTGGAGATTGTATATATGTTTTTGGTCTTTACTTATTTCCACCAGAATTAGGGGATAGGGTGTTTTATCAGCTTTCCGCATTCGGCTGACTTTAATTGGGCTAAATCCCTTAAATTGGAGGTCTGCACTGAGGTCTTCTATTTATAATGTTTCAGTTACTCCCCTTAATACCACTTTTAGATTTTTCTCACTGTTGAGTGCAAAAGTGGCGTATGGCAGGTTGTAGTTGTCTAGGAGTGTGGTTATTTTTCTGTAGTCTGACGACGTTTTAGGTTGTATACGTATCCCTTCTTCTGTGTTTGTAGCTTTCATGAAGGTGATATCTGAAGATTTCAGTGCGGATGCAACGGACGTCCAGTGCTCGTTGGCCCTTAGGATGACTGGGTGTACCCTTTCTTTAAGTTCCTTATCTGATTCTATCTCCGCTGTTTTGGGTGTAAATGCAGTAGAGGAGATTTTCCTTTTCTTTTTGAACCGTTTGGAATTCTGTATTGGTTTCCAAAAACTGCTGAGTATTATCTAGGGATGCAGCATCCTATATATTCGTGGAGTGTCCTAATTCTGGTTCAGTTAACATACTTCCATCATTTAAATCACCCATAGTATCCTCTGTGACTGCTGTAGGGGGGAATGTATCTGATAACTTTACTTTCCCTGGCCAGTTGTCGCTCAATAGTTTTCCTAATCTTAGAAATTCTCTGTAAACTTCTTCGAATATGCTTTCATTGAGAGGTTTTGACATGTGTGATAGGAGGTAATAACTCTGTTAGAATAAAGTTTGAGAAATGGGTCCTAGAGCCCAATGTAAATATCCCGTAGATCAAATCGATCTATCAGCATAGGTAGTATTTTGCACTCAAAAGTTTTCTGAATAAAACTACTTACCAAAAAACTTTATTTATACATACTTTTGCTACTTGATTGCGAATCTAAACCAAAACTCAACAGACATTATTCATCAAACTAAACGATATTACATTCACTAGGCTTTATACGACTCAGCTAATCCTAATCTTAACTCCTAATCCACGATATCTATCTGGAATCCGTCCTTATAAGGACTGGCTTAAAAGGGCGAAGTAAGAATGCTTTTCATCTCCCCCGTTATCTGTAGATGACAGTGAAGGGATAAGGTGTTATTGAGCTATTAAAGCTCTGATCATGTCATGGAAGGAGGGTAACAGCAATAGCCGAGCCTCAGTTAGAACTTCATTGGCTACAGCATTGCCATCCATTACCCTCCAAGGGTATTGGATTGAATGAATCAATCACCGCATCTCACGATCGATTGATTCCACTCTACCACCGCATCCGTCCTTATCCTTATAAGGACTGGCCTAAAGGGGCGAAGCAAGAATGCTTTTCATCTTCCCCGTTATCTGTAGAGGACAGTGTAGGGATAAGGTGTTATTGAGTTATTAAAGCTCTGATCATGGCAGGAGGGTAACAGCAATAACCGAGCCTCAGTTAGAACTTCATTGGCTACAGCACTGCCATCTATTACCCTCCAAGGGTTCCGTCGCTTATAAAATAATAATTTATAGTAAATGAATCTTACATTTAAAACGGTGTCTTTTTGTAAAATTTAATAAGGAAAGAAAGTTTAAAACTTATTATAAAACATTTTTCAAATTCATAAAGTTTTAATATTATACAAAATATAGTTCAAAATTCATTGAATTTTTATAAACTAATTCGTTTGATGCACGCACTGCAAATTATCAATTATACTTCTGTATGATTGATATACGTTGAATTTATTTGCATTGGGAGGCCGCAAATATATCATTAATTTTGTTTTCGTATTATGATCAGTTGTTCATTTCTGCTATATTAGTATTTAGGAGAGAATAACTTGTCCTAAATAATAATATACCTATATAATATATTAGTCTATATAATATATACTAACATATTATATTATATTTTTATGATATAAAACGTATGTAAATTATTTTGATGCAAAAGTTGTAAGGATAAGGAAGTATTTTAGAACTTAGACTTGTAAACAATGTGGCTGAATGTCAATTCAGCCACATTGTTTACAAGTAGAAATAATACCGTTATTATTTCTCCTTGTAATTAGCATTATCCTAATGGGTTTTATGCGCTTATTTATATTTTCTTGTATACAACTGGAAACAATATTTTACGTCTGCTACTGAAAAAAAAATTAATAGCATTTAGAGATATTATTACAGTGCGTCAATTTGAAACATCTCATGGGATTGCATTCCTTAAGACAGTGTGTGTTCAGAATATCACTGTTCTGCTGAATAGTGCTGAAAACACTCTGTTAGTCGCTAAGAAGTACTAAAATTTCCTTGCAAAAGCATATTTGCAACTCTCAGGATATTTCTCACTCGTAGGTGTCTGTAAAAGAGGATCGTAGAGACTCAACATTGCACTTCGGTTGGAAGAAACTTGGTTCTAACGTAGACTTTTCAAATGAAGGTGAATCAATTGGCATCATACGAAAATGGAAGATTCTTCCTACCAAAATATATATTTCATCACATGATTAGGATTATCGACTTATATAACTCTATCCACTTATGGTACTAATGCCCTGTAGAATCACAACCTTTCATGATCGATTTGGCTTAAAACAAAATCAATCCAGGAAGATAGATTTTGTTTTTTAAGGATCCGGGATAAAACAAATCTATTAATCTGTGTAAGGTGTATTGGTTAAAGCTTCTACAGTCAGTTAAATTATTCGTTTTTCAACAAAAGGAAGGTTTTAAATCTCTGCTGAATAGGTTTTTCCTGTTGTCTTCTTGATTTTTCATTATACGGAAGCAACTCATTTTGAAACCGCTCAATGAAACAGACTGCATTGTAACGGAGCCTCATATCCGTGCCTTCATATGACTGTGTATTTATTAGCACTATTTAATTAATGGATCATTTAATCATAGTTAATATTCTATTTCAAAACATCACCATTTAATAACATTTATTTTACGGATTGTTCATGTTTTAACGTTGCTATTGATAACAGTATACCTTACAATTCCGTATTCTATAGGAAGAAACACGTTTTTTTAAAAAAATAAATGAACATGATTTTATCCTACTGGTGTCCATTTATTTTCAACCTTACTTCTATTGGTGATAAATGTTAATCTGTTGTAGAGTTGGCGATTCTAGTTGTACTAGAGAACTTCTCGGGCTCTCGATAGTCCTTCTACTATTCAGCAGAACAGTGACATTCTGAACACACAGACTTCTTAAGGACTGCAATCCCATGAGATGGATCAAAAGAATTCCAAAAAAAAAAAAAAAGAAGTTTCTTTTAGAGGTCGCATAAAGTGTAAGGTAACGCAATCAGTTGGGTTAACTGAAAAGCACTTTGGATAGACATCCAAGTGGCTCAAAAGAATACGAAAGGAATAAACCAATCTTTCGTTTTCCTATCACGAAGTGGGACTTCTTTCTGGTTTTTTTTTTCTCTTTTCTTAAAATCTATTTAGCGTTTACTCTCAAAAGCACTTTGAGTGGTAAAATTCACGCAATTTCAGCATCCTTAAAATAATGTAAAAATAAAGAATAAATGAATGTATAGAAAATGCATTCCTGGGCCTTCTATTATGCAAATATTCTTCCCATCATGCTCAGCGCCACTCAGTGAATACTCGCAAACAGATCGTTAGTGTTCATCCAAAGGTTTGTGCGCCCCACGTGTGCATGTATGTGATCAGTCAATTGTTATAGTAACACGCTCGTGTCTTTCAGAGGGGTATTCGTGTGGCCTACTTTTTGCTTCTTTACAACCAACATTCAGTAGGTCTCCATTAATGTATTCCTATCTCCCAATTCCATTAACGTGTCGCCACACGCAATCCTGTCTCATATCGTATCTCCCACCCCACCTGCAAGTAAAGATATCAATGTCTGAGGAAAACCCTTCATTGCGCCTCTGTAGCATATTCCATAGTTAAGACGTCGCTCTTTGTGCGGAAAGCACTCGGTTTCGATTCCATCGTGGTAAGGAAAAACCATGAGAGCTTTTTAACTAATGCGGAGAGAGCTGGTGTTATACTGAAGTAGCGTTGCCTTTTTCCTAAATAAAACAAACAAACCGGCCCTTGAACACACACACACACACACACACACACACACACACACACACACACACACACACACACACACACACACACACACACACACACACACACACACACACACACACACACAAAGAGAGAGAGAGAGAGAGAGAGAGAGAGAGTTGCATGGAAAAGAATAAGTATTTAATACCAAGTGTTTGTTTAATATTTTGACGCCTACAGGTATCATTTTGGTACGCTTTTCTTATTTAGAAAAGGTTTTGTAAAAAATTAAATTATGCGTGCTATTAAATCAAATTTACTATTTTAGCATTATTAAATAAGATTTAAAGTTATTTAAAGATTAAAAAATTAAAAGTATTAAAATGCATATATTAAATAAAAATGAAAGCTATGATATAAATTTTACTTCTACAATATATAAAGGTAATTTTATCGCTTTTATAAATTACCTCGTTAGGCATTTGCCTTAATACTTAACTCTAAAATATGACACAGGAACCATTATTTTCTGATTGCAGTAATTATCGCTTAGTAAGATTTCTGTATACAAAAACAGAATAGTGTGCTTTCATTTTTCTCAATATAAGAGCTAGTTTACATGGATGTACTCTATGCGACTTAGATTTAGACAGCTTAGCTGCAACGCATGTTTCTTATATCTGTGTCAGCAAAACTCTCTGATAGACGCTAAGTAGGAAAATTTTCTTGCAAACGTTTACTCTTAGGATACTTTTGATACCACAAGTGTCTGCAAAATAGCGTAGCGACGCAACATTGCACTTCTGTTGGAAGACCTGGTATAACATGGACTTTTCAAATGAAGGTGAATCATTCGGTGTCATACAAAGATGGAATATTCTTCCTACCACAAAATCGCAGTTTTGATTCCTGTAGAATAGATAAAACTGGCAGGAAAACATGCACTCAAGCAGTGGGGCACCCAAGGGGCCCCTGGCAACCCCTAAGGAAAAAGAAAAAAAAATTAGCAAAATTTCCAAAAACCTTTTCCTAATTAAAATTCATTTTTTTATTTATGTTGTTTGTGTCTTCTATTTCTATACTATTTATGAATTAGAGATCATTGCAGATGTTCAGTCATTGGTCGTATGCGATGCGTAGTGTATATTCTCAGATCGTCTACTCAACTCAACTGCGCCACTGCGCTCAAGAGACGTGCCACAATGATCCTATAGCTTTAGTTGATCCTCCCACTTCACTTCATCTAAGTCAACAACCTTTTCCAAATTAAAGTGAATACAACATTATCATTGTTTTTCACGGAAAGGATACGGACGCTCTCAATTCAATAAATTTCTTATCACTAACACTGACGTCAATAGTCTTCATCGGTGAGTAATGAGACTAGTGTTGACACTGAGTAGGAACGAGGGTGTACCACAATTCGTTTACTTTGTAATCACGAACATTCTCTTGTTCGAAATTAAAGAATCAGCTAGCTAATCCCAAGAACACATCCGATATGAAAAGAATTATTGTGATATAAGACGTTACACACGATATGCCTAAAATGAAAAGCATCACAACTTAATTTCTTCCCAACCTGTATAAAAATAAAACAGAATTAAACTTATGTTTCATTTTTATACACGTTATTTTCGTTTAAATAGGTTTTCATAGGACTTCAAGAATGTTTGCATCTTGGAGTATTTGGGCAATTCTGAACATCAGCGCACTCAGGATTTAATCTTGGGGGGGGGGGGGGGGGGAGTTGAGCATCTGCAAGTATAGAAATAGAAGATACAACACAACATAAATTTAAAAAAAATGAAATTTTAATTAGTAAAAGATTTTTGGAAATTTTTCTAGTGTTTTTTTTTTTCTTTGGAGGGAGCAGGGTCCCTCCTGAGTGCGCCACTGATTCTGAATTATGACCCAAGTAACTAAAACTATAAGGCAAAATTATTACATCTGATAATTGCCTGTGTTCTTTAACTGGTTTGTGAATTTTGCAGGAAAAAAAATAGGAGTTTCCCGAAGGGAAAAACAAAATCTCCACCTCAGTATTAGATTGGCTAACTCGCCTTCATTTGAAAAACGCTTATGAAGGTTGATCTCATTCTAGACACCCGGAAGAGTTGAGAAGTTGAAGATGACTCAGCTTAAAATCTGATTGCTTTTCTCAATCTAGTTCTCAGTTTCATTATTTACTTCTCTTACATTCTCTGCCAGTGGCATGCTTGAAATGTTAGAAATAACATGGTAAGGGAAAGATCATAGGTTAGATAATCAGAAGCTGTTCCCGAGAGACCAGATATAGTCTTTTGATTTTGTCTCCATGCACTGCTTTCACAATCATTTTTAAGATTCAGGTCAGAAGTTGAAGGTTCGAAGATGGTAAATTCAGGCAGTTAACAGCAATATTAATGACACGGAAAGACCTTGACATTCCCGTGGATACTCCAGTCCTAAAATCAACCCTCAAAATTATTGTTGTAGAAATGTGCTTGAAAGTAACAATTTTTGTGCAATAATTATGTTTCATAAATAAATAATTTTATTTATACAATTTCCTATGCCTGCCACAGGCTCTCCTTCCATAGCACAGTATCAATAATGATGTATTATACTTTTTGGAAAAAAACGTGCGTTTGAATCCCGTCTAAGTACATTTTCTGTTTTTTTTTTTTTAATGTAGGTTATCTGGTTTTAGATGGAGATATTAGGATGTTTTCCCTCTAGGAACACTGGTAATTATTTCCGAAAAATATCCAAACCCGTGTGGAAAAACAAATGCAGTCAGCAAACATAAATACGCTCACCTCGTAAACTTTAGGATTTTAATTTTCGTCAGCTTGTGTGAGACCGTCTGTCTTATCGAAGCCCTTGATCACCAGAACACGAATTCAGAATTCTCTTGCCATGATAATTATATCATTAATTCTAAATAACTTCAGTCACAGAAATCGCCTATTAAATCTCGGAGAGATTTCACAGACTCTGCAAAGAGCGTTATCAAGGGCAGTTAAAAGAAATTAACTAAACTACCTGTAGTTCTCAGGGCGCTTTCTCTTCATCACACTCTGGAGAAGCAGATAAGAACTCCAACAATTTCTTATTCTTCTCAAAGCAACTCTTTATCTCACAGATGTGCAATTTGGTTGATTTGATTTTTGCATCATTGCAAGATTGCATATCATGTGTTTATAATCAAGAATATACCGATACTTTTGAATACAAATATATTTAAAAATTTCCATTCAGGATGGTACACTACTGTACCATATAGGGTACTGCAGTGTACCATCTAAAAGGTGATAGTGCTTGCTGAGACAAATCAGCACCTTTTCTTACCCTTTAATTACTCCTAAATAGGACGTCCTCTTTTCGGGTGACAAACTATCAAAGACCATCCACCAATGGGATGGATGAACTATTCTAAAATAAAAAAATAATAAAAATTAAAAAAAAGAAGAAGACCTATTTCGACTAAATATATGGCTATCTTTCCGAGCATTCCAAGCACAGAATATGTGCTTGGAATGCACAGAATATATGCATTCTCGTTTCATTTCTTGAATTGCTCCATACAAGTTTATATTTATCTGTTGTGTCAAAGAGAAAACTGCAAAAATTCTCCAAGCGATTTGTTTTCTGTTATCTTCTTATTTGTTTGTTTGTTATATTTTAAATAAATTAATATTCAAATTATGTAGTACATAAAAGTTATTTAATTTAATAAAAATCAAATATAAATATTTAAAATTTCTTTTAATTTTTAGAAAAAAATAAGTAAACCTTTAAATTTTTACAATCATAGTATTATAAATAAAATACGACAAATATCATTTGTAATTTGGAATGAAATTAAAGCCGGGTGGTAGTTGATAGTTGATGAACCCTTGGAGGGTAATGGATGACAATGCTGTAGCCAATGAAGTTCTAACTGAGGCTTGGCTATTGCGCTTATCCTCCTGCCATGATCAGAGCTTTAATAGCTCAATAACACCTTATCTCTACACTGTCCTCTACAGATAACGGGGAAGATGAAAAGCATTCTTGCTTCGCCCCTTTAGGCCATTCCTTTTAAGGACTATTTGTAATTTGACTTGGAGGGTAATAGATGGCAATGCTGTAGCCAATGAAGTTCTAACTGAGGCTCGGCTATTGCTATTACCCTCCTGCCATGATCAGAGCGTTAATAGCTCAATAACACCTTATCTCTACACTGTCCTCTACAAATAACGGGGAAGATGAAAGCATTCTTGCTTCGCCCCTTTAAGCCAGTCCTTATAAGGACATTTGTAATTTCTTTTTCGCAATGAAACAGAAACTGCTAATGCTAATGTAGTCCATAATTGCAAATGCAAATTTACAATAAATAAATATAAATAAATTTTCATGAATTTATTGTTTCATAAATCATAATACATTTGAATTTTAATATCGCAATTATATTAAAAAAGAGTTTATTAAAATTTGCTAGTCAATCATAATAACAGCAGTTCCTGTTGTAAACTGCACAGTTATTTTTATATTCACAAGTGGTTTTCATGAATAGCAAAACAGGGAAAAATTGAAACACAACTAAACTGAAAGAAAAAAAAAAGCCATAAAATTCATCTTAAAGTGTGACTCATTATGATTTTACATACCTTTTATTTCTTGTTTTGTTTACGCATGACATTTAATTTTGATTCTTATTTCGTGTTCTGTTCTTTTAATTTGCCATCGCCTAGATCCGAGACTGAGTTGCAGAACGTTTTTTTTTTTTTAATCAAGGATGCTGCAACAGAAAATTGAATAAATTTATGTCAAATATCAAGAAGAAAAGACCAATTTCATGAAATATATTGGTTGCAGCCTGTTGGAGGAATAAATTAGCGCTTCCATTCTCTAATTAGGACGAAGATTCGAATTCCATTGCTGGCATGCATGCTAAGTGGTAGATGAATTTCATTACTAGGTGAGACCACTATCCTGCTTATTGCAATCTTGAAGTGCCTTGGAAAATGTTATATGTTTGGTATATAGGGCACGGAATGTCTGCCTATCTAATCCTTAGTTAGGACAGTACTGTGCGACCGCAGACGCGAGACTTTTCGACACTTCGGAGCATGGCAGAAGAAGGCGAATCCATTCCGATAATAGGGTAATCAATGCGTTTCGTGGGGTGAGGGTTTTACCAGTGTTTAATCAGAACATTAACTTTTCTTTTATGAAAATTCTAGTTTTTAAAATAGTAACTATTTTACTTGTACAACAGGTGAACTTTTACATATAAAGCACACGTGATTTCGCAGGTTGGTGACGTATTCGCACACTGCTTTATTCCTTTCTCCCCTTTAACATGAATTGACTCTTCTTGGCAGTCTGCCAACGAGAGCTCTCGCTTCTGTTGTCGCACAGTATATTCATGCAAGGTAGGTTCACACAAAATAAAGTTAATTTGAAATATATCATATGTGAATAGAATGGAATTTCCATGGTCAGTTGCATTTGCTCCTTGAAACCCATGTGAATCGGACATAGTCCATACTTTACTTAGCAGATGATTAGCGAAAATTGGTTTTCTTGGAATACTGTATATATAATTAAATATTAAAACTATTTTATTAAGTTTATGATATTAATTGAATTATGTGCGTTTGAATTTGGAAATATACAGTACGAAATTCGGTACAAAATTACTCAGTAGCTTACTGGTAGCCTTCCCTTTCTTTGAAGTTTTCATATGACGCTAAAACTTCTGGATGTCGTTAGGAACCACTGACCAATCAGTGCACGGCTAACGCCTCCCTTCAGAACTTGGAGGAGGCGATCAAGTGGTTGGCACAGACAGGGAAATGTGCTGCTCAGCAGTATATTAGATGGAATATTTCTATTGACCACCGAATATGAGGAAGCAAAGTTCAGATTCTTTTTCACATATTAAATGAAATCTTTTGTGATTTCCGATGAGACGATACCAAGAAAATTCAGTCAGTTCAAAATCTTGAAGAAGTGTGACTCTTTAAAGGCGCAATAACGTTCGAAAAATTTTTATATATTTTGAAATAAAATAAATGCTAGTTAAAGATAATATTACCGCAGCTTTATTGAATTCGGTTATCTTTATTTCATTGAATTTTAATAAAAAATAAATATCACTAAAATGGCAAAGCAATCATATAAATCAACTGTTTTATGTTTCATAGACTTTTCGTATTGCAAAATTCATGCACTATATCCAAATGTTATTAATTTTGAATATGAGATATTCAAAATTAATAACTTTATATTAAAATTAATAACTCATAACAAAAAAGAATATGGTCATGCCATACTCTCTCGTGTTTAATGTTTAATAGCAAATTAGGAAAAGTGCCGTGAATTTTTGATAAACATCACTAGCAAGTACTTTCTATAACTGTAATGACTTATACTTTGCAAATATATATATATATATATATACTAGGGGGGGATCTGCCCCCCCCCCGAGTTCCGGGCTGGTAAGCCGGTTCTCCTTCAATTCTGATGACTCGAGACATAGACATGAGACAGCAATGTGTTTGTCTCATGAAGGCAAACACATTGTTGGACGTTTCAAAACAATGAAGAGACAAAAAATGTGACATAAAAACGTTTCACATTTCAGCTTATCTTTTTATATATATAGAATAGATATATAACCCTGCACTAGAGACCAAACATAGAACTTTTTCAAGCCACGTTTTAATGCGGGTTATAGAAAATAGGTTGAAGAACGAAGGTTAGATAACAGCAGTAGAACCCCCACATTCGACTAATATTGGATTAAGGAAGATTGACCTTGTAGCAAAGAGAGGAGATGAGTTAGTCGTTATTGACGTACAAGTTGTGGGCACTGAGAGATCACTCACTATCCCTTATCATGAGAAAGCTGCTCACTATGTTGAAAACCAAGATTTAGTACGGACACCTCAGGAAGAACATCACATCGTGCCAAAATGTACCTCTGCAACTATCTTTTAAAGGTGTATGGTGTCAGCAGTTATATGGACTTACTAAGCTTTGGACTCCCTCGGACTGACTTTTTTGTGCTAACTCCAGGGTCTGGAGTTAGCACAAGATATTGCTAGGGGCTTAGGCCTCTTCTGGTCCACTTCTTCGCACTCTTTCAGTGCGAAGTTAGAAAATAAATAAATAACCAGCTGCTTATAGTATCATGTGACTTGTAAAAGTACCCAGTTTCATGTTTAGATTAAGGTTTATGCAGATTATTCCTCTGCTATCATATTTGGAACAAATAAAATAATAGAGAAACTTTGTGTCATATTTCTCAAGTGCTGTCTTTTTTCTTAGAAAAGCTTTTATATAAAATATGAAATAATCCGTAAAATATAATAAATTTAAAATTAATTCAATTTTTGTAGTGTTTGTTTTAAATCTAATTTATAAATACACCTATTATAATTTCTAATATTTGTATAATAAATAAATTAGATACAGATTTCCTGTCATTAAAATAATGCATGCTAGAATTACCAACAGTACATTGTATAATTATGCTTATGCGTTAAATTAGAAAGTAACTGCTCGAGTTAATTAATAATATCAAACAACAAAACTTTTAATTTCTCAACTCCTAATTAACTACGCTACAAGTAATTCTTATCATCTTGATTAATCTTTTTCGCTTCAATGAGCAATAAAGATTATCTAAGTGTTGTTACCTGAACAGGCGTGAGATCTCACATTCTTTTGCTTGATCTCGTGGATGCTAACAAAAAGAAGCTCATATGATTTCAACATTGAAGATGACAAGCAGGAAATTAAGCTGCATTTAACAAAGTGTGTGTGTGTGTGTGTGTGTGTGTGTGTGTGTGTGTGTGTGATTTTCCAGTAGAGTGGAGCGCTTGAGTAAATACCCTGTTTTCAGTTTAGAGCGATGATTTCTTTAAGATGCTGAATGTAATTTAGCTACGATATTCATTTTTAACAATACACTAAAACGAAGTATGATAAAGTTCAGTGGCGATGACAATTATTATTATTATTATTATGTTAGCTGTAGTCAAGCTATCAAAAAACTGGGAATGCATTCTGGGAACAATATTATTATTATTATTATTTATTGATAATCGTGTAAATGTATATCTGTATTTTTATAATGAATCAAGCTATTTTATTTATTTTTACATTTTCGAATTTTCATTTTCTTTCCTTTTTGTGTCTGGCTCAACAGTCTCACGGCACCCAAGTATGTTTGCTTCGTAGGAACCCAATTAATGCTATGATAAGGCATTTAATCGTGTGTTATATTGTGAATTCCACGTTTGTAATTTCTGATCCATTCATCAATCTATCTGAATGAAAATCCCCAGCTTTCAAACGAAAAAAGCCTTACCTGCTTCGTATGAGACAAGCTAACTCCCCTTTAAATAAAAAAGTCTCTAATAAAGATTATTAAGCATTCTACCCAAAGAGTACGGTCGATACCAAATGAGTTAAAGAGTCTTCAATGTTATAGTGTAATTCTACACTGAATTGAATTCTGCTCACTAGTTTTATTATCGTCTCAATCATAAGTAACCCGAGTTACTTATGTTTACTTTTAATTAAAATTAATTAATTTATAGATACTTTTAATTAAAATTAATTACGATGAATACAACACAATTTATTATTAAGTACTGAATATTAAATAAGTGTATATGATTCATTATTCAATGGAAGAATGGTACAAATAACAGTATTTTTACTGTGCATGTACATATTGTACACTTTTTTTGTAAAAGTAAATATTTATATCAATAATGAAGTTTACATCAAAGCCAAATTAGCTATTTGGTTTTGTGTGTTGAATTCTAGAAATTCATTTAACAAATTTAACTTAATTTAAAGATTTTCATTGAAGAGTGCTTAACATGGGCCATTTTTTATCTTTCATTTTTTTCGAAACTGTTCAAGCTATTCGGAAGACCCGTTTTGTTTACTTATGATAACTATTCAAATCTCCAATAATAATAATAATAATAATAATAATAATAATTTTTAAATAATTATTTTAAACTATTTTTATCTACACAACTTTTACAATTGTTCCATTAAACTTTAATAATGTAATCATATACTTTAACTGTGACCCAGACACGAGCTGTTATACGCATGCTTTATGATTCATTATTTTGATTCATGTTTTGAATGCAGTTAATAGCCTATCTTCCCCCCCCCCGACGATGTCTACGTAACGTTGGATGAAATATATCGAAGTTTTTGGATAAACGTTTATGTATATTAGTTACATGTGTACTCTGTGAACGTTTTTTCAATATATCTAGTACACCAGTTCCATTAAAACTATTTATATTACCTATATCTTAACCAACTTGTATTAAAATGTCCTTCAAATTCGGATTATCCTACGGTATCAGTTAGAGAACCCTCTAGGAGGAATCGTTGCATCATGTATGAACTCAATACGCAAAGAGCTTACAGAAATAATATTTTTACTCACATAGTTTTTAACATTACTTAAGCATTTTATTTCTATCTAATGAAAATGAGTAACGAACTTGACAATAGCATTAATGACATGAACATTAGTCATGTATTGGCTTATGATTAAGAAAAATATCTATGATCTATGTGATCCGAGAAAAAAAGATTCAAAATATGGACTCTAGAAAATAATAATATCTAAATAAGGTTCGGCTATCACTTGGGGGGGGGGGGATTTATTGCTAATATTTCTAATATATGGCAAGATACTATTTTTTTATCTCTACTAAAAATAAATAAATAAATAAAATAATTATAAGTTTTTTAAATCACATTTTGCGAAGCAAAATTTTAATTGGATTGTTTCATGTCAATTTGGGAATCTTTATCTCTGTTATGAATACCTACTGTTGTAGAAAACAGAAAAATAATCCTATAGATACTTAACATGCATCTCTGTTAAATATTTAGACATTAATGTTATTTTTTTTAAATAATATCATTTTCTTCTGATCGTTGTGGATATTACAATCCGAATAAAACATTGCCATTGATTATTTTTATTCCACAAAATTTATTTCCTAATGATTAGAACTTCATTCCTTGGAACAGTTAAAAAACTCCATTCTGAGAAAATTTAAGTTCAAATCAACGTCAAAAATTTAAGTAGACCTCTTTAAGATGCTGAAGTAGCCGATATCAGACAGTGATGATAATGTTATTCTTTAGAATACTAGAGCTCTTCTTCCCTTTCCTTAAGACAAATCAATCACTTCAGTTTTTTTTGTTTTTTTTTTTTGGGGGGGGAATGTAATACAGATGAAGCAAAAAATTTCATGAACAGACCTAAGTTAATTATTATTATTAGTAGTAGTAGTAGTAGTTTTGGTATTTTGATTATATCTAAGCGTACTGAATGCAAACAAGAAGCTCGCCTATATGAATGGCTAAATATCAAGACGCTTGTGCACAAAGCGCATGAATACAATATGTCCTTAAATCTAAGAAGTATTTAAGTGAACAAGAATCAATAACTCCACCTGCTGTTTACAAGAGATTCTCATATTTAATTGTTGGTCTATGGTATTACAGCAAAGACATCGACTAGGTTCATCAGAATTATATCTATATTTAGAATCCAGTCGTTAAAGGGAAAGAAACAGGGATAGAATTCTAAAGTATATTATTCATGCTTAAAATTCTGCAGCTGGTGATTTCACACCTATTCCCTTCAAAAAACTTAAGTCCTTACCTCGCTGCTTAAGCAGTGATGAATCTGTTTGAGTCAGTGCGTGTGAGAATTACTTAACTTGATTTATAAGATGCAACTTTTCATCCATTTCAAGATCTAGCCATGAAGTATAAAATATTTCGCACTATTCTATAATAAACTCCATGTCGTGCTAGTCTGCCAATCATTTACGTGTGAGCGCGTCTAACATTTTTTTTTATCTGGCACAAACACACATACCAAAGCAAATATAATTAACTAATGGTAAAGTAGTAAGAAGGAAGTTACTTTTGATTTAATTAGGCAATGGTGCATCTAAAACTATTTCGAGTAATATTTTAGTGCCAAGCAATATGTAACTATTTTTGAATTTCTCTAGATTAATATACATAGGTTATAGTAAAAATGATAAATAATTATGTGCTAACCGATCATATAGTTGCCATATAGAGCCATGTTGTAAAATATTAATGTAATATTTCTACAATGTTGTATTTTTAAAATTAATATAAAGTACATAATTTATTGTAAATATGTTATTACCAAATATCTTCAAAGTTACATTTTAATTTTAATTTAATGTGATGTTCAATTTAGTCCTTATATAAGGATTAAAGGGGCGAAGCAAGAATGCTTTTGATATCTTTCCCGTTATCTGTAGAGGACAGTGTAGGGATAAGGTGTTATTGGGTTATTAAAGCTCTGATCATGGCTGGAGGGTAACAGCAATAGTCGAACCTCAGTTAGAACTTCATTGGCTACAGCATTGCCATCCATTACCCTCAAAGGGTATTAATTAATCACTGCATCTCCCACCCGATCTCGAGATGTTCAATTCTTATAGTCCTTATAAGGACTGGCTTAAAGGGGCGAAGCAAAAATGCTTTTTATCTTCCTCGTTATCTGTAGAGGACAGTGTAGGGATAAGGTTATTGAGCTATTAAAGCTCTGATCATGGCAGGAGGGTAACAGCAATAGCCGAGCCTCAGTTCGAGATGTTCAATTTGTTTGTTTTTCTTTAATATTTAATAAAAATTGATATGGAATACGAAATGGTGTGAAAGGAATTAAAATTTTTTGATATAATTTTTATTTAAATTACAGATAAATAGTGCATATTCATATATACAATTTTATATTTAAATTGATTATAGTTGTAAATTACTTGACACCAAATATGCTATATGAAACTTTACAGAAAAATGAGTTTTATAATGGCAAAACTAATTTTTTGTAACTATGCACTTTCTTGAATCTATTTGCCGATCACGAGTCTCTAAGCTAGAAAATACCGATGTATTTATATGAGTCATTCTATGCCAGGGTAACATATCGAGTTGAAAGACCAGCTAATGTGCGCTATGGGAATCTGTTGGCCCATTTCTCAGTCACGTGTAATTTATTTGAGTTTTTAGTGTCGCAAAGGCGTGAATATTTTCTGTGATACTTCCCGTTGGTTTGGCTCTTCAGTATATTAGATCACTAGACGCATTCCTCATGCAATTCCGTTCTGCAGATAGGGATCAATACTCTATTGTATTCTTTTAAGATGATGTTATATGCAATAAAATGAAGTATGTAGGCACAAAATGTAATTTATTGTGCCAGCAGAAGCAAACAGTGATAATATTGTTTATTATTACAGGTATAAAAACGTGCCTCCAGATTTGTATCAGTGCGGGGATGGAGTAGATGGCGCTTTGTTGACAGTATACGATTTACGAATTCGGTACTCTAGGGGAACCCACTGGGTATTCTGAAACTAAGGAGTACTAAAACACATACTAAATAAATATTCTGAAGCTAAGGAGTACTGACACACATACTAAATAAATATAAATTTATTTAATATAAATAAATAAACTACTGCGTCCTAAAAATAACTATGCATGAAGTCAATACTCCTTAAAGTCCTTAAAAGGAATGGCCTAAAGGGGCGAAGCAAGAATGCTTTTCATATTCCCCGTTATCTGTAGAGGACAGTGTAGGGATAAGGCTATTAAAGTTATTGGCTATTAAAGCTCTGATCATGGCAGGAGGGTAAAAGCAATAGTCGAGTTAAAACTTCATTCGCTACAGCATTGCCATCCATTACCCAACAAGGGTATTAATTACCGCATCTCACGGTCAGAAGTCAATACTTATCCTTATAAGGACTGGCTTAAAGGGACGAAGCAAGAATGCTTTTCATCTTCCCCGTTATCTGTAGAGAACAGTGTAAGGATAAGATGTTATTGAGCTATATATAAAGCTCTGATCTTGGCAGGAGGGTAACACCAATAGCCGAGCCTCAGTTAGAAATTCATTGGCTATAGCACTGCCATCCATTACCCTCCCAGGGTACCCGTTTTAGTCGCCTCGTACGACATGCGTGAGCTACATTGGGGCTATCCCGGCCACCACACGTGTAAGAAGTCAATAGTTATCGTTATAGGGATTGGCTTAAAGGGGCGAAGCAAGAATGCTTTCCATCTTCCCCGTTATCTATAGTGGACTGTGTAAAGATAAGGTATTATTGAGCTATTAAAGCTCTGATGATGGCAGGAGGGTAACAGCAATAGCCGAGCCTCAGTTAGAACTTCATTGGCTACAGCATTGCATCGATTACCCTCCAAGAGTATTATGTGTCTTTATTTCGAAATCAATACTCTTAAAGTTCTTAAAAGAACTGGGCGTTGGACTGAGTCCTTGACTCTTTATCCCGTCACCTGAATGAAGAAAATATGTGTGGATGGGGTGTTATTGGGCTAAAAGCTCTAGTCATGGCTGTGTAACGGCAATAGCCGAGCCTTAGTTAAAACTTCATTAGCTACAGCATTGCCATTCGTTACCCTGGAAATCCTAAAAAGGACATAAATTCTTCCTCCGTGTCCTTTGAAGTCAATACTTATTGTCCTTATAAGGACTGGCTTAAAGGGGCAAAGCAAGAATGCTTTGCCCCTTTAAGCTAGTAACTGCAATAGCCGAGCCTCAGTTAAAACTTCATGGGCTACAGCATTGCTATTTTTTACCCTGGAAGTCCTAGAAAGGACTTTGATCTTCAGACCCTTCTACCGTTGTTGTTCGAAAAGTCAATGCTGAAAATCTTAAAGTTCTTAAAAGAACTGGGCGATGGACTGAGTCCTTGACTCTTTATCCCGTCATCTGAATGAAGTAAATCTGTATGGATGGAGTGTTATTGAACTAAAAAGCTCTAGTCATGGCTGGGTAACGGCAATAGCCGAGCCTCAGTTAAAACTTCATTGGCTATAGCATTGCCATTTGTCACCCTGGAAGTCCTAAAAAGGACTTTTTCGGGAATCAGGTGTTCATTCCCCCTCCAATGCTGAAAATGTCATGTCATATCTCTTATTATATTCTGATATATACATCCTAAAAAGGTGTACAAAGTACTATGGTAGTACTATGATAGCAATATTAAATAAAGTTTATATTATCTCTAATTTATATCAACCAATTTATTTCAAATTAATGTTTATTTATTTTAATATAAATTTTAAAGTTGTTATTGATAATGTAAATCTGTCATGTGCTAACGAACAGCTTTTTATGCGTTTACAAATTTTTATATATTCTATATGTGCTTAAATCAATGATCCAACAATGAAGGGGTACGAGAAAAGTTTTGAAATAGGTAACATGCTATTTTGAATGGAATGACTGCTGATATAAAATGGGAAGAACATGACAATATACTTCAATGTTGTAGTAAAAATCTGGACATATGGACTTCATCAATCCATATCATAAACGCATCGATGATTATTTAAAAAATATTCCGTTTATGAACGCCTAAGGAAATACAACAAAAATTACTTGCTCAAAAAAAAAAAAAAAAAAAAAAAACCTTGGGATTGCTACGTGACATAAACTCAACCCCATAGTTACAGTACGGTAACAGATTTTTAGACCTCATCATGTCAAGCTTTCGTCCCTGAGAATTTTTGTTGGGATTCACAGAGTTCTTTGGACCAACTTTAGTAACCATACGATATTTTTTGGGAGAGGAACATTAGTTTTCCCCTCCAAATTGTGGTCTTTTGTGTGCGTGTGCGTGTGCGTGCGTGCGTGCGTGTGTGTGTGTGTGTTCAGTTTTTGACTTCCTGAATTAGACATGCTTGATATTTAATTAATAATATCAAAAAAAGAGATCACTGGATTACAACAGTGATTTCTTACTTCACTTTTAGAAACTCAATTATGGACAACTGTGATTCATTTATCAGGGGATAGTTACTTTCGGTTCCCATTGGGAGATTATTCGAAGTGTAATGCCACTTTTCAAGTGAAAAAAAAAACGCAATAATGATATGACACAAGTAGAAATTAATTATCTCACTATTAATAAATATCACGCTAAAGTTATCATCAATTACAGTACACAGTTTTACTAGAAAACGCCATAGTAATCCTAAGGAGTAATACTTAAGATTTCTTAAGGAATATAGAATTATAACCCTTATGAAATATAATTAAGTTGTTCTGGTGCAAATTATTTGACATTTTTGTGAATTTGTTTTTAAAACTGCTTCCTCTGAATATCTGTTCTTTCTAATCGGCGATAAGTAGTACCAATAGGCGATCACACACACACACACACACACACACACACACACACACACACACACACACACACACACACACACACACACACACACACACACACACACACAACTGTTTGTATTTAATGTTTTTCGGATTATTCGCCAAAAATAAACAAACTATTATTTATTAAGATTTTGATGATGGCATTCAGTTTATAGCATTGGCCTGGTTGATGAGTGAATAGCATCCATTCTCCCTCCCTCTCTCTCTCTCTCCAAACTGCGAGTTCGATTCCCTCTGTAGGCATGGTAAGTGTCCTTAAATTAGTGGATAAATTTCATTTTCCCGGTGTGTGAAACCTCTAACTCCGCTTATTGTAGAACAGAAATGGTATGGAAAAGCTCCATATTTGGTTTATAAAACAAAACTTCAATTTCTTTCGGGCTCGGGACCGGCATATGGCTGGACGTATTCATGGTTGTAATCCATGTTTGTTCAAGTGGCTGGTTTGCGTGTTCTGGGGGACGAAAACCCGAGTTTCCGGGTGAAAAAACCTTCCCCCCCCTATTGACCGGCTAACTCACCTTTCGTCGAAAGAGACCAGATAAAGGTTCCTCACGTCTTGGAAGGGAATCGAACCCAGGTCTTTCTGACCAAAGGGCTTCGCCTATACCGATGAGCTACGGAGGCGCTGTCAAACCCTTAGTGGATGGTTTACATCGCTAGTGTGATATTAACATGAATATTTGAGGTCTAAAATGGGATGCCATTATGTTTGTTATCGGAATAGGTTCAGACGAATTGTGTCCTAGTGGCACTAGAAGACGTTTCGTGAGTTGATAAATAAAGAAATATGTCACCAACTGCAGTAGAATACTTTGTTGATTATATATATATTTATTTAAATTGTTGGATTGATATTTAGTCGAATCAATAATTTTCTATGAGGAGCTATGTATCCATTGATAAAATAAAAAACTAAATAAAAACGCGAAAATACTTTCATCTTTCTTCTATCCCATTTTTTAAGTCTTTTATGTTCGCTAATGGAGAAAGTCTCCAGCACATCTCGAAGAACTTCCTGCATTCTCTATCTCCAACTACGAAACAGGCGACGACGCGTGGATCAAGCCTAACGTCTCTAAGGAGAGATTCTGTGAAGGGTTTAATGAAGGAGAATTGGTGTCCTCGAATCCAATTCCCTGAACATTCTCTTGGTTTATTCAACCCATTGACCATGGAGTATACCTGGCAAGGATGATCATTTACAGTCGACCGAGCGTGGAAATGTATTTTAGAGAGGAAAGGTGGCGAAAATGATCACGTGCTGTCCTAACATGTAGTGGTTAATTTATCTCTCATATTATTCACTTAAAGAAGATTGGAAAATGTTTCTTCTTTACTGTCCCAGACCAGTGTGAACTGCTATTCGAACTCGGACTAAACTTTTTATCTCACTGATTACTGCTGTTTATTTGAAAATTAATGGTGAAACCTAAGAAATGTTTGTAAAGAACTTACCGATAAACCAATTCATCTTCATGCCGATTTAATAGCATTCCCCTGCTTAGAATTTCCTACAGATAAACGTAAACAGTTTAATTATGTTGTTTGAAAGTTAATATTACTGATGAGAAAACACGAGTTCCCGATTTTTAAACACATTACTGTAAAATGTTCTTTCTATCTCAGGAAGGATAAAAAACAGTAAAAAGAAAATTAGCACATGGTTTTTAATGAGAAATTGGTAATTATGTTTTAAAATAAAGGTTTAATTTTTTTGTGAGTTGGTTCCTTTCTTGTGGAATTGCTTTTATTTATTTATTTTGTCTAAATGGATGAAGCAAAAATGCTTTTCATATTCCCCGTTATCTGTAAAGAAAATGTATGGATAGCGTAATATAGGGCTATAAGCTCTGATCATGGCAGGAAGGTAACAGCAAAAGCCGACCCTCAGTTAAAACTTCATTGGCTGCAGCATTGCTATCCATTATCCTCTCTGGGTACCCATTTTAGTTGCCTCGTACGACATGCATGGGCTGCAGTGGGGCTATTCTTATCCCGGCCCCCCCACATGGGCATAATTGCTTCTACCTTTCCTTTTACATTCACCTTTCCTTATATATAATTAATATTTAAGAAATAATTTATTTTCAGT
This sequence comes from Typopeltis vanoorti, assembly GCF_054136105.1. NCBI lineage: Eukaryota > Metazoa > Arthropoda > Arachnida > Uropygi > Thelyphonidae > Typopeltis > Typopeltis vanoorti. The sequence goes on from NC_143552.1 coordinate 143,199,567, forward strand.
GAATATTTCATTAACAGAAAAAGACATTTTTATTTATTGTAAATAACTTTTATAATTGAATTTTTAATTATAATATACTTTAAAAATGATAATGATCATCTTCATACAATGGTGGAGAAGTGTTTGATGGATTTTGGCTTCTCAAGATTTCATGTTTTCAAAATAGATAACCTTTTAGTATCTGAGAACCAAAACTCTCATTTACTATTGCAAAAAAGTCATATTACGCATTCTGGTTTATTTTCAAACCTTATAAAATTAATCAGTAAATAACATCAATAAATTTAAATAAATAACAAATTAAAAGAAAAATAACTTTTTTTTTTAATTTTCATTTGTTTATTCTATTATTTATCAACTTTAGCTTTCTATTTTTGTTTTTATTTTGTGTTTTAAAGTTCTTAAAAGAATTGGGAGATGAACCGAGTACTTGACTCTTTATCCCGTCATCTAAATGAAGAGAATCTGTATGGATGGGGTGTTATTGAGCTAAAGGCTCTAGTCATGGCTGGGTAGCGGCAATAGCCGAGCCTCAGTTAAAACTTCATTGGCTACAGCATTGCCATTCGTTACCCTGGAAGTCCTAAAAAGGACTCTATCTCTCCTCATCATGCTTCACACCTCTGTGTTTTAAAGTCCTTATAAGGATAAGGACTGGTTTAAAGGGGCGAAGCAAAGATGCTTTTCATCTTTCTTATCTGTAGAGGACAGTGTAGGGATAAGGTGTTATTGAGCTATTAAAGCTCTGATCATGGCAGGAGGGTAACAGCAATAGCCGTACCTCAGTTAGAACTTCATTGGTATGTATTTTAAATTGAGCAATTAAAGCTCTGATCATGGCAGGAGGGTAGCAGCAATAGTCGAGCCTCAGTTAGAACTTCATTGGCCATCCATTACCTTCCAAGGGTATTGGATTCAATGAATCAATCACCGCATCTCCGGTTTGTGTTTTAAGGTTCTTAAAAGAACTGGGCGATGGACTGAGTCCTTGACTCTTTATCCCGTCATCTGAATGAAGAAAATCTGTGTGGATGGAGTGTTATTGAGCTAAAAAGCTCTAGTCATAGCTGGGTAACGGCAATAGCCTCAGTTAAAACTTCATTGGCTACAGCATTGCCATTTGTTACCCTGGAAGTCCTAAAAAGGACTTATCCAGGATCACCGATATTTTGTGTTTTAAAACATCTTTATAAGGACTGGCTTAAAGGTGTTATTGAGCTATTAAATTAAAGCTCTGATCATGGCAGGATGGTAACAGCATTAGCCGAGCCTCAGTTAGAACTTCATTGGCTACAGCATTGCCATGCATTACCCTCCAAGGGAAGGGTATTGGATCAATCACGAATCAATCACCGCATCTCACGGTCGATTGGTTCGTGTTTTAAAAACAGTCCTTATAAGGACTGGCTTAAAAGGGCGAAGCAAGAATGCTTTTCATCTTCCCCGTTATCTGTAGCGGGAAGTGTAGGGATAAGGTGTTATTGAGCTATTAAAGCTCTGATCATGGCAGGAGGGTAACAGCAACAGCCGAACCTTAGTTAAACTTCATTGGTTACAGCATTGCCATCCATTACCCTGATTAGTAAGTAAAGGGTAAAATCTCAAAAAATCGGACGATCTCTAGGCCACTCCATAGTGGGCGAAAGACCGTCCATGTCTCAGCGTTGGTTCCACTCATTGACGGCCGCCCCGTCCAAGCACCCCGACGGGCTCCCCGTTTAAGCAGAACCGCTCAGCGTTGGCTCCACTCAGTGTCGGCCGCCCCATCCTAGCACCTCGATGGGCTCCCCGACTCCTGAGCAGAACCGCTCAAATTCCGAGGAAAATAATTCACCGACAAGAACCCCTCAGCGGGCCCTGCCGGAGAACACCTTCCCCGGAGACTCAAGGTGCTCCCTTAAGGCAAAAACCCTAAGGGAGCGAACTCAAAAACTCACACCCAGGATAACAGCAACAGCCGAACCTCAGTTTACTTCCTTGGTTCAGCATTACCATTTGTTACCCTCCAAGGGTATTGGATTGAATGAATCAATCACCGCATCTCACGATCCCTCGACACCGATTATAGTTATTCATAATAAAAATATAAAATACAAATTGTGGTTTGCTGTTTATTATTAAGATCGTGTTAAATAACAATCGCTATTTATTAATAAATAATTTATAATTAAGGTTAAAATAAAGAATGATTGTTATTTGTTAATAAATAATTTATTAGTGAATTATCAATAAATAGGAATTAATCTAATGCATTATACAAGAGGAAGATACAAGATTTCAAAGAATATCTCAAACTCTTATGAGAGATTCTTTGAAATAAAAATCTCATGCACAGTCACAAACGAGTCTCAGTAGATTTCCCTATAGACTTGAAGGTACCTAATCATCATAGAAGGAAGTATCATCACAAGAGCTGTTATTTCCATGGATTTCAGAGAAAATCGTGATAGAAATTAAGTAGGTCAAACGATTACTTTTTCATTTGAAGGGAAAACGAAATCATAAGCTAATAATAATTTGTTGAGATACGATAACATTTGTATGATTTCCGTCAAGCAGATCCTCAGATCTTTTAAAAATTGAAAACACATTATTCTTTATGATTCTGAGCAGGAATACCACTTTATCGTACTTGAGATTATCTCAGATGACATCTATTATTCTACGTTTCTTTTCTAATTCAGAATTGGTACAATTACACGAGATTTAATATGTCGAAAAGTAAATTAGTAATTAGCGAAAGCCTATGGATAGTGTACATTGTTCGCTGTTTTTGAATTAAGGTTTAATTTGATTGGTTTATTTTTGTACGTCGGAGATTGGTGCGTGCTTCTGCTGTTCTGATAGAATAGATCCACATAGGCTTTGGAGTAAGTGCACTGGAGAAAGTTTCTCTCAAAAATTCAACTGTAAAAATAAAAATTAAATTAGAATAATAATATTAACTTTTACTAATTGAGAATTAATTTCTAGTAACTAAAAAAAATAAGTAAACCATAATAATTATAATATAAATATTTATAAATTTTTGTTTTACGAAGTTTATGTTAATGACTGATCCAATTGATGTTGTTGTCGTCTCGGCTTTCGAAATCCGGTATGCGATTTATTTAATTTCTCGACTAAATGCTCCATGGACGTTGCTGTTTGTTAATGATATGAAGTGTTTTTTCTGCACTTACAGCATTATGCGTGTATTCTAGATTGTCTCCATACTCTCCATTTATTAGCAGAATTCCATTTAGCTACGACGCTTTATGTTATCGATAAAACCTTTCGTCCAACATCTCCTATTGTGTTAGAAGAAACAAAAAGTCTTTCTCTGTACCCACACTGGTGGATAAGATATAAAACCTCACAACAGCTTACGGTGTATGCCTTTCATTCTCTCTGAGGCAGAATGTCGAGTAACGAGCTTCATGTTCATAATCTTCAGCCCTCATGAAGTGCAGTGTGGTGGAGAAACTATTACCACCAAATGCTTCGCTGAGCTACGATTTTTTTTGGGGGGGGGGGGGTGAGGAGGACGTCAGATCGCATAAGTTGACGATGTAGCTACTCGATACGATTTCTAGTTTTCTTTATTTGTTATCTACAGACATAGCCAACATTTTACAATAATCAGATATATATCATAAAATACTTCTAAAAAATTGTCATTGCCATCTCAGAGAATGGTAAAGGGAATTGAGAGAGGTTATGGGTCAGTCGATGAATGGCGGAAATTTTAACAACAGACATCGAGTACAATACATAGCTTCGGATGCGTTCCCGACTGACTTCATGGTGAAAGCACATTCGCGGATTAGCGATCAAAAGACACCCTCTTATAAGAGTTAGATTAATCTAAGTAATGTAGTCTTGATATTCGTACCATGTTTTCCCTTTGTGTATTCGTTTAGTCTATAAGAAGAGATTTGCAATTAGTCAAAAAGGAGATTTGTTGGAATTTTTTATGTGTTGATGAGGTTAAAGTTCTGCAGTTTGACTCGTCTATTTAAATACCTGTTATGGTAAATCTGCTTGTGGTAGTACCTTCTGATATAAATTATTAATCCTATTGTATAAACATTTCCGGTTAACTTAAAACCCTAAAAATACTGCAAAACCTTATAAAATATTGAAATTTTGTTGTGATTTTGCGACAGTGAGAATAAAAAAAGAAGAGGTAATAGCTGGTTGTTGACAATTAACAACTACGCAAAATTAACAAAACCAACAACAAAATATTTCACACTGTTCCGTCTAATAACACTTGAATTTAGTTCTTAAATGATCTACAATTCTCTTCATCATCACCAAATGCACAAGAGAGTATGATATAGCAATTATGATTTAGTTATACTTGTCTGTCTACAATTTTTTCCTAAATTGGTCGATTATTGTATTATATCTTATTATTGTTTCTATTTTGTAATGCCCAAGTTATTTACAAATGCACAGAGATTGCACACGTAAATTTTAAAAGGACTGAATCATGTGGATACAAATTTTCATATTTACCCACAAAACAATGGATTAATATTTGCTACAGAAGAATTTGCAAGTACTGTATATGCTAATGGCTCACAATCTATGAGAAAACGTTTGGAATGTGAAAGAGATAAATCTTCGAAAGCACTTCCGCACAAAAGTGTTGTGTGTGTGTGTGTGTGTGTGTGTGTGTGTGTGTGTGTGTGTGTGTGTGTGTGTGTGTGTGTGTGTGTGTGTGTGTGTGTGTGTGACTTTTTTCAAATTATGGCTGAACGATCCGCTTGCTTCGATGTTCCTATCGTCTTCTTCTTCTTCTTCAGTCCATCCATCCCTTAGGATGGGTAGATTCCCGTAATTATTGGTCACGTTGAATTAATGCAGTCCGCACGCCACTTCTCTTCTGCATCCTCTGAGCAAAAGAGAAGTTTGCGAAGGAAAAAAGCTCGAGTTTCTGGGAGAAAAACTCTTCACCTTCGTATGAGACAGACTAACTCACATTTGATCGAAAAGACCGGATAAAGTGTCTTCACGTCACAGACGGGATTCGAATCCAGGTCTTTCCAACCACATGACTCCTCTATACCAACCGATCTATGCTTTAATGCTCCTATCACAATGTTATAAACACCAACGCATGTACTAGCTGTCACCTTAGATTGTATGTAGTAGATGTAGGAATGGTATAAAATATGAATTTAGGTAATGCGAATTTAGCTATTACTAACCAAGATAGATTTAGTTTCCGGGATTAATAATAATAATAATATAAAATAATAATAATAAATTTACACATAAAACTGATATCTAGTGATAATTCACGAAAAAGTAAAAATCTCTTATATTAAACTAAGTCAAGTACTCAGAATATAAATTTATTCTTCCCCAAATTTTCTACTATTAGTTTCATTTGATTGATGATAACTAGCAGTTCTAATGCTCAGCATTTAAGATTATTTTTGCTCTTTTGAAGTGGCATTAAAACATTCACAGAAAATCAAATCGTTACTCTTGGAAAAATGGCGAGTGAGGATGGTGGTACAACTAGGCTAATGACTTTGCTCTTGAGATAACAAGTGATTCATATGATGGCTACAAGGTACTCGAAAAGAAACATTTAGGAACCACAGCTGTCCTACTACTAGTACAACTAGGTGCAGATCCTTTGTGCCAAATAAAAAAAAAAAAACTTTCCTTGGGAGTGTGGTATTTTGGAAATGATTGGTCTAGAAGAAAAATACTGTGCTTTGGCTACAAATAAGAATGAATATTTATAATTTATATTTATTATTCTTTTGTGTCATAGTTTATGATGTCAGGTTAAACATTTTCAGCTCTTTTTTGCAATAATTATATTATTGAAAAACTACACACGCACACCTACCCACACACGCATTATTTGAGATTACTTGTATTCTAAACGCACTAAGTGAAAACTTTCAGTTCAGGGACAAAGCTAAACAATGATAGAAAATGTCTCTTTCAAACGTTGTCATGACAACATGCTTGCACGTGTACTTTGTTTCTTTTTTCTCTTAACATTACAGAGTCCATAATGTCATTCTTTTTTTCCCCCTTCTTTTTACGGACATACAAGGTTCCTGTTCATTTCTTTCAAGTAAGGGATAAAGCGACCATTGATCTGATGCAAGGAATAGCCTGGAGCCTTTTTGAATAAAAGATTATCTTCCTGCTTGGAATAACTTTGCTATACAATGCTGACTATTAAGTGCGTTGACCACGGTTCTACAAGAAGGAAGACATCGATTATTGTTAAGTGATAATGAAATTAAAACGGACAGATTAGCACGGTTGTCCGGACCCTGAATAATGTAAATCCTCTCAATAAAAGCTAGTTAGAGAAGTGATCCATTGAACTAAAAAAAAAACTTTAGGATAATATCGAGGAGGTCATAAGCCTTTCTTTGTTCTTCTGAATATAACGATAGATTTATTTACTGCATCAGTGTCGTGAACTCCCTTATCTGGAACTCACTAATATTCTAAATGCTGGATGAAACATTAGGACCAAGAAGAAGAAGAAAACTTCATTTATGTTATTAATCATAAAAATTACGAAATATTAAGATTAGTATATGCATCCACTTTTAGCAACTTTATGTAACCGATTTAAAACGTAAAAGAAAAAAGGAGAATTTTTAAAAAAAGTTAATTTCTTCACAATACTGTGCTCATGACAAAAAACAAGTACTGCATCTCTGTATCGCCACAAAATATTCATATAATAAACAAAATACATATAACATAACAATATGCAATCCTTATTACAGTGAGATAATATTGGTGTTGTTGCTTTTATAGAACGAGATCCATACAGCCGAATGCAGTATTCTAATGCAGTATTTCAATATAATAGGTTAGCCCTTTGCCACGCGTGTTTGGCATGTGGCACCAGACGTAAGTTCAGAAAGCATAAAACTACGTTCTTAAGCAAACGAAAAGTCATAAAGTGACACATTGAATGTACAGGGAAAAAACTGTATTGCAGTTTTTCAGAAACGAAAGATATTTTAGTTTGGAAATAAAATATTTCGCTGATACCTCAGATTGAGAGTATTTAGGCCAATTCAAACAGACAACAAGGATAGGGACACTGCAAAATCTGCATTAGGAAAAAAAGGCTATATAATACTTATAAAATTCTGTATATGACTAATAAGTATATAAATATTTTATATTTTGAAACATCGGTGTACAATATAAATTTCTTTAATATTAATAAAGAAATTTATATATCGTAAACTTTAGTCACCTTCAATCTATAACCACTATGACTTATCGTAAACTTGTAAACAATATATCATTTGCCGAATACATTCAAGGTAATTTCGTTTGAGAGCCCTCACCACCACCACTATTATATTATGATACAGAGTGATACAAAAGTTAATTCAGAATTGGACTATTGAAAAACATGATCCGGAACCAAATCCTTATTGGTGTCCTTGCATTGATGGATTGCATTGTATTCATGGATCTAAAAGTAATTCTTTCAAATCCATTTCGGTTACATGCGAGTTAAAAGCCAAGAATATATCAAGACAAAATTACACGAATAATACATCTATATTTTTTTTGACAAAGTTTATTATTCTCTTCATATATACAAAATATTTACAAATATACAATTGAAGTATTACTATTACATTTTTTTTTCACTACAAATATTCAGTATTTGAAGTTAAGTGAATATTTAAATAAGATATACAAAAATAATAATAACTAATAATGTATTTTCCATTTTTCCATACATATTTACAATTATTTATTTCATTTGTTAAGAGAGAGATTTTTTTTCTATATGTGATATAATTAGTTGTTTGAGGTCTTGTTATGCGATATGTGTGTCTGACTGTCCTGTAGTTGGCATTGAAATAATGTTTTAGTAAATCTGCATAGTGACATAAATGTTTTGCTGTCAGTATTTTGTGTTCTGACATTGCAATGTATATAAGGTCTTTATTTTCTCTTTGTTCCCAAAAGATTAGTTTTATCATTTTGTATAATGACATTAATCTATTTCGTTTGTAGGGTGCACAGAAAGCGTACGTTGTTATAGCGTATCTTACTATATTTTGGCATAATGCTTTGTATATTAGTGTTTTTAGGCATATGGAAACTATGTCTTTTAACCTGTAGAGTTTGCCACTTATTGTTCGAAATTTGTTGTATAGATGGTTTATGTGGCTATTCCAGTTCAGAGGTAAATTCCAAGGTATCGTATTGTTTCAATCTGAGTGAGTATAGTGGTTTTCTGTGTGTTTTTTATGTTGGAGAGTGGATGTAGGAATGGTTATATATTTGTTATCAACTGGTCGAGTCAGTGGGTTTCTGAATATCATTAATTTTGTCTTTTCTGAGTTTAGGTGTATGGAGTTTTTTGTGACCCAATCTGTGATCAGATTTATGTCATGTTGAATGTTTGTTTGGACTATGCTTGCGTTATTATGTATGGATATTATTGCTGTATCGTTTGCGTATTGGAGTATCTTACCTTTGAGGGGTAGCTGATTAATATCGTGCGTGGAAATGTTGTATAGAGCAGGGGAGAGTACAGTTCCCTGTGGCACTCCACAGGTTACTGGTAGCTCTCTGCTTCGGTTTGATTCGATACGCGTGATATGCTTTCTATTTTGGAGGTAGTTTGTAAACCACCTATGAAGAGGCCCGTCTATTCCAACATGCCTCAGCTTTTCTAACAAGGTTCGATTTGTGAGTGTATCAAATGCTTTAGTTAGATCAATAAAGACTACCATTGCAATTTTGTTTTTGTCTAAGGCGGTATTAATTACGTCTGTAAAGTCTTCTAAGAGAAATGTAGTTCCATTATTTTTCTAAAAACCGTATTGTGTTTTGGGGATAATATGAAAGATCTCTGTGTATGCTGTGTGTTTCTCCAATACGATCCGCTCCATAATTTGATTGATAATTGGTAATGTTGCTATGGGTCTGTAATTGCTGATTAAATTTCTTTTTCCATGTATGTATATGGGTGTGATTATGGCGGTCTTTAGCATACTTGGTATCTGTCCTGTTTTAAATATTTTTTTATTAATTTTAGTAGGATAGGACTTAAACTAGTTGCATGTTGCATTATATCCTTAGTTCTTATACCATCAATTCCTGGGCCTTTGTTTGGTTTGATTTGATGTATTGCAGAGAGAAGTTCTGGTTCTTTTATGGTAGGGAACCATAATGTCTGTTTTGATTGCGGTCCAAGTGGAGGATAACGTTTTGTGATTGGGGGAGTATTTCTGTGTAGTTCTTGGATGGAGTCTGCAAAGTATTGGTTAAAGTCATTTGCTAGTTGTTTGATAGGTTTTACGTCTTTCATGAAGCTGTTTTTTATGGTTTCGAAGGCGGTGGTGTTGGGAGCACAATCTCTCATCTCGTTGATCAGATGCCAGGTTTGTTTCATGTTGTTTTGTGCAGAGGTTAATTTGTCTCTGTGGTAGTATCTTTTTGCATTTATTATTTGTGTTGTAAGACGATTCCTTGTTATCTTATATTCAATTTTTAAAGCTGTGATATTTGGATATCGCTTTAATTCTTTCCATAAAACGTCCTTTCTGTGTATTTCTAGGATTACGTTTTGTGTTATCCAATAATTTTGGGTTGTTTTTGAGCGAATTCCGATTTTCTTTGAAGCTTTCTTATATATGTCCTCCAGTGTGCGTTTAATGTCTCTTGTTGTATAAGATATCTGCTGAATCTGATGCCAGGTGTTCCCAGTCTGTTTATCTTATTTCATAGTTGACTATTTCTTCGTCTATTATTGTTTTCTCGCTTTTCGCTCTTCGTCTGTGGGACATTGCATGGATATTGTCTTGCTGTGCAGGTTTAGAGCGGTGAAGTAATGGTGTGCTACTTTGCGATTTATGACTGATGCAGTAACTGTTTGGTGGTGCTCTGACGTTTATATGATCTAGACAAGAGGCAGTGATAGTATTTCCTAATATTTCTTCTCTAGTACATGATGTTATTGTTGGTATTAGATTATAGATGGACAGTGCGTCCAGGTATTGTACAGTGTTGTTCTAGTTTTCGCTTGCAATATTTATGTTTATGTCGCCAATTAGCATTAGGTATTCGATTGAGCATATTTCTTGGCGTGAAAGCCAGCAATTGAGTTCGTGCAAGAATTTTATCATGTTTAGGTTTGGTGGCCTGTAAATAGCATTTAATATTATGGCATGCTGTCTATTGGTGGTATTAGTGATTTCGAGACAAAGGATTTCAGCATGCTCAAACTGATAGGCAGTTTCTTTTGCTATTAATTTATGTTCGAAAAATATTAATATTCCACCCACCCACCCGTTTTATTTGGCGGCATGATCTATGTTGTTGTAAGCCTGGAATTTGGAAAGCAGTCACTTCGTCATTAGTTATGGATATACTTCTGTTAGTATCAATATATCAATAATATCAGTGTAATTCCTCAGATAAGCCTGTAACAATAACCAATGTTTTCGGATGCTTCTGATGTTAATATGCAAGATTGAGAGTCCACTCGCTTGTACTGTGTGTTGTTTCCATGCATCAAGCGATTTGAAAGTACAATTACTGATGTATTCTGGTGTAATTACATCTATCTGATGGTTCACATTAATTTTTGTTGTGTTGAGATCTTCTTTTTGAACTAAGTTGGAGTCTTTTGTTTCACTCTGGCAACCTGTCTATATCTTCCGAGCTTTTTATTTGTATAGACTTTGAAGTCTGCGACTTTCTCAAGAATATTTTGCCGTCTTTGATTCATAAAAATTGATACTTTTTTCTGTTTTTTCTTTTGTTGCTTGGTTCAAAAGATTCTGATTGAAAGGTGTTAAATACTCAGATAGAAAGATTGGCGTATTGTCTTGCGATGCATTTAAATCCTTGATTACTGGCTTTTTCAGTCTGCTGGCTTTTATGAGATTGTCTCTTGTAGCCTTGCTTGTCAGACGGATTATTACTGGTGCTGGTCGTGGCGAGCCTTGTTTTTAGTTCTTCCTGGGAATCCTATTTATGAATATCATTATGCTGTAGGGGGATGTCAATTGCATGGCCTAACTTTAAAACTACGTCTGTGAGATTTTCTTGGATTTAGTTTCTGGAAGACCGTTTATGACAAGTTCTTCTTTATGTTGTTGTTGGTTTAAAACTTCGTATTGTAGTTTCAGGAAATAAAATTCTTGATGGAGTTCGGATGTGTCTTTTATCAATTTGTGTTGCCTGTACGTTGATGCTGGTTTTAATGTCTTTTACCGTTTTGTAAGACTTCTTCGACTGTTGTATTATTAAATTTAAGAAACTCTTCATATTCGCTAATTTTTTCTGTTATTTGTTTATTCTGTTTATGAAATAGTTCTTGGACAAGATCTACCAAGCTGGCTTTTATATTTTATAAACCTTTTTCTAGAAATAAATTTACGGAATTCAAATTATAAGACTCACAGGTATTTTTTTGTCTGTTCAGTTCATCGTCCGATTCTGCTTCCGGCGTAATCAGTTGCGTCGTGGATGGAGGCGTTTCTTTGTTGGCATTGGATTTGGAATAATAATAATAATAATAATAATAATAATAATAATAATAATAATAATAATAATAATAATAATAATAAAGAATCTGACAATAGTTATATTTTTATGTCTGCAGAATGATGTTTTCGAATAACACACCACTAAAAAAACTAAAGCAACTACTAAAGTTGGACTAGTTGGCATTACAGTCAAAGTGATCAATAGCATGAGGCTAGAGCAGTATTTGTTAACAATCCAACCCTATGTTTTCCCCCGTTTGGTTTGTCTGTTTTTCCGGGATGAAAAAGTCGAGTTTTTGAGAAATTAATACACCACTGCTTATGAATTTTACTAACTCATCTCAACTAGAAAAAGAAACTTGAAGAAACAAATACGGCCTACATGCTTTTGAAGTCGTATCCTTTTCCTTTTTCCATCTGAAAGGGAGTGGTTTGGCTACTAAATGCGACAATTTTATTATAGAAAATATTATAGAAAATGCTACCTAAATTACAAATCATAATACCTATATATCTGAGACGAGAATGAAGGGTAACATGAAAGCCTGAGGACAAAATAGACACTCGTGAATAACTACATATGCCCTGTGAACTAATGTTCATCTCTACAAGCGCTAAAGTGACACATAAAAGTCAATAATATACTCGACTTGACTAGGCGACTCAATGCATTGATGTCAGCTGGGCAGTTCAGCGAATGTATCAACGAGAAGAGACAAGGATGGAACTCTTTAATGAGAATAAAACAGCGTAGTAACAACGGAACACAGCATCAATTGACGACTTAACTGAGAGTTAGGAGATAGTAGGATGCGAACTGTATATAGAAAGGGCATCAACTGTACAATAAAATAAAATAAAAGTCGAAAACTATCTTGTAAAGGTTTAAATGGGTTCTGCACTTCTGATCAAAAATTGAAAGGTCCACTAAACATTATTATTATTATTATTATTATTATTATTATTATTATTATTATTATTATTATTATTATTATTATTATTATTATGTGCTGGATGTGTCACTATGTGGAATGGCTCATACTCTGAACTTTCTTGCTGCAAGCAAATATTAACTAATAGAAATGCTTTTGAAGTCGTATCCTTTTCCTTTTTCCATCTGAAAGGGAGTGGTTTGGCTACTAAATGCGACAATTTTATTATAGAAAATATTATAGAAAATGCTACCTAAATTACAAATCATAATACCTATATATCTGAGACGAGAATGAAGGGTAACATGAAAGCCTGAGGACAAAATAGACACTCGTGAATAACTACATATGCCCTGTGAACTAATGTTCATCTCTACAAGCGCTAAAGTGACACATAAAAGTCAATAATATACTCGACTTGACTAGGCGACTCAATGCATTGATGTCAGCTGGGCAGTTCAGCGAATGTATCAACGAGAAGAGACAAGGATGGAACTCTTTAATGAGAATAAAACAGCGTAGTAACAACGGAACACAGCATCAATTGACGACTTAACTGAGAGTTAGGAGATAGTAGGATGCGAACTGTATATAGAAAGGGCATCAACTGTACAATAAAATAAAATAAAAGTCGAAAACTATCTTGTAAAGGTTTAAATGGGTTCTGCACTTCTGATCAAAAATTGAAAGGTCCACTAAACATTATTATTATTATTATTATTATTATTATTATTATTATTATTATTATTATTATTATTATTATGTGCTGGATGTGTCACTATGTGGAATGGCTCATACTCTGAACTTTCTTGCTGCAAGCAAATATTAACTAATAGAAATGCTTTTGAAGTCGTATCCTTTTCCTTTTTCCATCTGAAAGGGAGTGGTTTGGCTACTAAATGCGACAATTTTATTATAGAAAATATTATAGAAAATGCTACCTAAATTACAAATCATAATACCTATATATCTGAGACGAGAATGAAGGGTAACATGAAAGCCTGAGGACAAAATAGACACTTGAATACAGGAAAGTAATGATAATAAATCGTCCAGATTTGCCGTTTTATAGTAGCAGCTAATTTCTGATGGAAAAAAAAACTTCAAGAAATATCCGTTATTTATTCTTGTATATGTAAGAATGATATTTTGATTATTTTAGAGCAATTATTTTGCTAAAATACTTTGATAAAAAAAAAAAAAAAACATGTTTCCAGGGGTGAATGCTGGTCTTGAAATTCACGCTTGCTCTTGTTATCATTCAGGGAATGAGAGGTGTGATTGAAGTCTGATTAGTGGAATAATGAATTACTGACCATTTAAGACTATATATTTAGAAATTTATGTACATTTAATCATACAAATACAACATTTATTTTACAAATGATATTCTATCTTTTTCAAATTAGCTACTTGAATACAAATTCTACACTACGGTTCTTCTTTATGAACTGGTCATTAACATCGTCATAAAAAGTTGGTTGTAACTTAATTTTCCCAAGTAACACACACACTTGTAAAGGCTGGCTGAAGCTCACTGGCTAGAGCTACGTTGACTGCGTATGGCCTGTGTTTAAGCAACAGAATGAGACGACGTGAAATGGCTACGCGCGCGCTCATGAAATCACAGTGCTGCTGCAAAGAACTGGAAACTCCTACAATCGAGAAAGGCAAGGTAGCTTTGACTAGACGAGCAAGCATCGGCCTTCGATATACACAACGCAAAGCTCAATTATTGGCGCGCAAGCTTAAGACGTCTTGTGTCTACAAAAATAAAAGCCGAAATGGAATGCTTATAAATGCATGCATTTATTAACAAATAAATATTACTTCTTTCTCAATTAATGAGCTTGCGCAGCAAGCATGGAGAATTCGCCCCTGCATGTTTCGAAATGTTCTATTATTAGAATTTCTTTTTAAAATCTGCTTAATAGAAATTGAATAAATAAAAACAAAATAAATTTTAAAAATATTTATTTAAAACACAAGTAATTTACAATGAAGATTAATTGCCGAATCTGAATCTATACAAAATAAACCATTAATAATAAGAAGATGGGAAGAATTAGAATAATTTGAAATTAATTTTAATAAAAATTCAAAATTAAATAATGCTAATTAATATTAACAGATTTTCCAATTTTGTATTATACTTTATATATACTGGAAAAGATTTTGGAAAAGTCAATAATGCGTTGCAGTAGCTATTAAAAATCAGGTTTGGATGGGATACATAGAGGGGGGGGGAGAGGTAGTAGAACATTTCCTCTGAAACGTACTGACTTGACAAAAACAACAACAAAAAAAATCTTCATCATATGTCACTGGTTCTCAAGTTGTTCTGGTGCGGGTTTAATCAATTTCAGATCGGGAGTGAAGTTACTGAAACGTGGAGCCAATGGGAAAGAACATTTTTTGGGTTTCTTTTACTGATATTATTGACTGGACGTGAAGCAAGTGTAGAGGAAACAGTTAAAGTACATATTTTTCAGTCTTTCGAGCTTTACTAAATTCCCAGGCATTTTGCTTCCTTACTTATCTTTTCCATTTCAATGGGTTTTAGCATCAGACTTTTATCCCTGGTATTTTAAAGTACTTCGTCAGCAAAATAGTCCCGACGTTTTCTCATCGTGTGGCTGTTGCAAGCGTAATTTCCAAAGAAAATGGAGACACGTAGCAGGCATGGATTTAGCCATGTGAGCGACATTAACGCTTAGGTCACAGCGAATCATTGCAAACTTCGCCACACAACAAAGGACAACAATGGAGTCGGCTTGTCACGCGATCCTATTACGTCTCGTTTGAGACATGCACGAGCAGCGAACGCGTGCGTTTTTATTGTCACTCCTAGTTCTCATGAACAAGCCTCTCTGATGAATCGCTTTTGTCAAGATAACATCGAAGAGTTGGATTGCAGTGGAGGTATCAAAAGATTCGGAATGTGGTTATTTATGATAAATAATTAAACATCCATTTTTTTTCGACGACGTGATATAAATTGCCTCGGTTTGTTTATATGATTAATTCTATTTATTTTTTCATATAGCTCAATTATTGAAACATATAATTTGTGTAATAAACTTCCATTAGAGAGAGCAGACATTTTCTCAAATTAAGTTTAGTTTAATTAAACTTAATTTATTTTTAAGATAAAGCATATATGAATATTTTATATTATTTAATTTAAATAATAGATTATATTTAAATTTTTCTTAATATTTATATTAAGAAATATAACAATAAGAATATAAATTGTATGCTACTTGTGGGTGGGATGGATGGATTGATCCACCGTGAGATGCGGTGATTAATAATATACCTGGAGGATAATGGATGGCAATGCTGTAGCCAATGAAGTTCTAATTGAGGCTCGGCTATTGCTGTTACCCTCCTGCCATGATCAGAGCTTTAATTTAATAGCTCAATAACACATTATCCCTACACTGTCCTCTACAGATAACGGGGAAGATGAAAAGCATTCTTGCTTCGCCCCTTTAAGCCAGTCCTTATAAGGACTATGCTCCTTGTGGACATACGAGGCTAATAAAATGGGTACCTAGGGAGGGTAATGGATGGCAATGCAGTAGCCAATGAAGTTCTAACTGAGGCTCGGCTATTGCTGTTACCCTCCTGCAATGATCAGAGCTTTATATTTATATACCATATATATATATATATATATATATATGTGTGTGTGTGTGTGTGTGTGTGTGTGTGTGTATATATATATATATATATAGCTCAATGAGGTAGAGGAAGTTAAGACATCCCAGTCCTTTTTAGGATTTCCAGGGTAACGAATGGCAATGCTGTAGCCAATGAAGTTTTAACT
This sequence comes from Typopeltis vanoorti, assembly GCF_054136105.1. Classification (NCBI taxonomy): domain Eukaryota; kingdom Metazoa; phylum Arthropoda; class Arachnida; order Uropygi; family Thelyphonidae; genus Typopeltis; species Typopeltis vanoorti. The sequence continues at coordinate 143,215,841 of NC_143552.1, forward strand.
GAGGCTCGGCTATTGCCGTAACCCAGCCATGACTAGAGCTTCTTAGCTCAATAATACTCCATCCACACAGATTTTCTTCATTCAGATGACGGGATAAAGAGTCAAGGACTCAGTCCATCGCCCAGTTCTTTTAAGAACTTTTAAGATATAGCTCAATAACTCATTATCCTTCATTATCCTTACACTGTCCTCTACAGACAACGGGGAATATGAAAAGCATTCTTGCTTTGCCCCTTTAACATGTTCATTGCCAATCAGGCGATATCGCGCGATTCGAGTTCTCACCAAATGGCCGATCACGCGTTCTCGCGTGGACGTCGCTAACTAAATAAAAAAATAAAAAAAAATTGGCAACCACACGAAATTCCAATTTTCAGCTTGGCAATGAAAGTGTTAAGCCAATCCTTATATGCTACTTGTTTTTTAATGTTACGTAACATTCATTTTGTGTAAATGAAATGCGTAATAAAATATTTTTGAGTACTACATTTAACCTTTAGATTAAATTAACAGTATTGAGCAAAATTAGTACTTAATACACAAGCGCAATGATTCTTTGTTCTGTTATCTAAAACTGAAAATTACTGAGTTTGAAAATTTAGCCTTCGCAACAAATGTCGTCTGGTTGGCCAAGTGTTTGGCGTACCATTTTCCAAAGAACAGACTTTGGATTTGAATTTCACGATAGTCACAGATGTGTGTGATTGTTTTTGGTTGGAGGTGAATTTCATGGTGCTGTATGAGACCATCGCTCTACTTATTGGAGGCTTGAAGTGCCATGAATATATAGGTATATATTCATGCCACAAATACATTAAAAAATCCATAGCCCATCGAGCACCAATGTAAATGTCCGTTTACATAAAAAAAATCTTTCATGGGTGTGAGACATTTAAAAAAATTATACAAACCACTGATTTTGTACTTTTCCTGAGATAACCTAGTCTAGGGTGTTAAGATATAAACGGGTTTTTATGTTAAGTATCGCTCAGGGATGCAAGGAGATTCGAACTGAGTAGGATTTAACGTGAAATTGAATATTACTTATCAATTTAGTTATATTTGTGTGTGTGTCAGACAGGATTTATATTCTTGAGAAACGTTTAGATGAATTTGGCTTCTTGGAATGCCGTGTTATAAAACTGATGCTAAGTAGATACTAACAAAAACATAAATAACATTAAAGGAACACACACTTCAATGTGCATCAGGGATGAACATCAGAACAGACAATGATGAATATAGTACAATGATGAGTGATAGATAGGTTCAGTTTCGCAATTTCTTCGTGAGTGTTTGTAAAACCACAACAAAGCCGAGCTTTGTCTCACTAAAATTTAAAATTTCGTTCGATGTTTTTTTTTTTTTGTTCTGAATTTAATTCCTTCTTTTACAAGACTCTCCTTAAAATTGTCGTTATAAGTCTTGAACCCAACTTTCATTATTCATGCTATGATAATTAAAGTTCGAGATAGAATTAGAAACATAACGATTTATCGACCTCAATTTCTAATTAAAAAAGAAGAAAATTGCACCTCAGACGCGGTAGTCCGAAACACTTCGAAAATTCCAGATAAATAATTAACCAAGATTTAAAAGCTACACACGACAAATATAATTTCTGTAAATGCAGGTGCTAATTCATTTAAAGAATTACTCTGAAGGGCTTTGCACTCAGATCAATACTTGCAGCGAAAGTACTTATATGAGTATTATTTAAGCATACATGCTTGAACCACTGTATTAATTATATTATTTTTTTTATTGGCTTACAAGACTAGAAAAGAGAAAAACCAGACAATGAATTCCACAAAGATAATTGATAACGCATGGATACAGTATTTTTCCAATTAAGTTATTGCTCTTCATAAATCAGAGGGGTCGTCAACCTTTCTTGTCGACTTAATTGAAATGTTAGAGTATATCGATAAACCCTTCAAAGCAAGCGGAATGAACTCTTTTTATAGAAGATTTTCTTGATATTTTAAAATAGAGTGCATGGTATTAATTATTGTGGGTAATACATGTATAAAATATTTTCCAGATACCATACACGCAAGCATGACACGCAAAATTGTACAGCGTTCTACATTTTTAGTGTATGTGGACAGCATTGTGGATACGTTTCTGGTTGTTCTATAATGCGAGACGTAGAAAATTCGATTGTAGTGGTTGTCCAGAGGAACATTTTATCTGGTTAACAATTGTAATATTTAACCTAATTTATGATTCTGTTTGTCATTTTGTTGCATGAAGGCCTTGTTTTTACAAGTTTTATTTTCATATAATTCGTTTATAAAACAATGTTCGTACTGCACTAGGGGAATTTCCACCAAATATTGATGAATAAACATTAGCATTTTAGCCCATTCCTCCATCAGAATGGAAGTCAGTTCCAGATAAGTGATGCAATCTCTTTTCTTCTCCTTCCGACTCTGTAGGCAGCAATCAGCACTGTCTGCTAGCCCACAAGATTGTCCAAATCCTTGCAATGTAACATGGTGCATTTTCACTGTAGTATTCAACTAGGTTGTTTCCATGGGATCATCGTTTATTTTCCTAGAGGGTGGAAGACTTCTACAATAGCTCTTTTCCCGACAAAAACGAGAAAAGAAACATGCCAGAGTGGATGCCTCCATCTCCATAGATGAGACGATACCCTAGCTAGTAAATAACGTTCTTCTGTTTTGAGAGCTGCAAACGCATTCATCAGATTTGAAGAGTGTGTGTCGTAATTAGTCACTTTGTACCACAGCTTTCTAAAGATTAATTCTCAAACCAGTACATTGGGCGATGTTTAGTTTTTACTCAACAACCAACCCATGGAAACTGAGGTTATGAAGTGCAGTACCTGATGTTCTGGCACATTTCTCTGGCTTTTACCCTCATACTAGTTCTATTGAGAGAGCCTTGATAGTTAAGTTAGTATCGATGATAGTCTTCGGTTTAAAAGAACTATGTTCGAAACCCTTCTAGGATGAAGGTGAGTTAGCTAGTGTCTTAGGGATATGAAAGGTTTTTCCCTTCCTTAAACTCGGTGTTTCCATACCATAAAATAGAATCTCCGATCAGAAGAACAAGTGCAATTTACAGACATAAATTGTGTGTTCCACTAGCCAGCTAAGTCCTATGGAAAGAATTCACCGATTAACAACAGTAAGAATAAACAACTAACTCAGTGCTTTCTATCGCCTTTCTTTCTGTTCTTCGTCATTAATTATATTAATATAATTTAGATCAATATACATGGAGAGGACCATCATTTACGCCTGGATTACGTTTCTGAAAGAAAGATGGTGTAAAAAGACACATACGATCAGATTCGGGAATATGTGGTCCTAATCCAAAATATTATTCCCGCCCCAGAATTTCCTTTCTGTCTATTTTAGCCTTAAAAATTAAAAACACTATTTGTATGTTTCTAATATATAGATATAAAAATAAAATTATTAATATTATTTAATAAAAGTAATAATCATTTAAAATTGCTCACACAGAGATGCTATAGATTGTAGTCAGGTGATCATTCAAATAACTAATAACAAGGATTGTGTATCTATTTTTTGTTAATTTTTTGTATTTTTATTTATTTTGACATAATCCAGAAACCTTGCTATAAAGACCAAACATGAAACTTTTCCAAGCTACTTTATGTCTCGAATAAGATTATACAGAATAATCACTCAAACAGTTAATTCAATAAAGGTTGGTAAGTGATTCAGATAATTAATTCAGAAAAATTTGCTTTATGTTCCTGATGTTATGTATATTTCAGTAATTTTTCTTAGTTACACCTGAATATTTTCTGAATCAGAAAAAAAAAAGTTCTCTGAACATAGATTTGCTGATCTGGTTGGCCGAATGATGAGCTTATCAGCTCTCCAATCAAGCTGTAGGTTCGAATGTCACCGAAGATGTGGATATTTCGGTATCTTTAGGAGGTAGATGAATTTCATAGCCCATTACCATCCTGTATTTGAGGCCTGGACCTGCTCGAAAAGTTTTCATAGTTCGTTTCTACATTTAACAAAAAGAAAATGGTATTAGTTAGTCTTCCTGGGTTCGATTCACTACGATATTCCTCACAAATACTGTATTGCTTAGTAAGTCACCCATCTTCAAGGTCATATCTTTGCGTTCACAAGCATCTTCAAGGTCATATTTTCTTTGACAAATAACTGCAACAATAACAATAACAATAACATTTCTGGCTAGATGGGTGAATCAAAATTGCTTTTCATATTCCCCTTTGTCTTGTAATGGAAGAACTTTGAATGGAGTGTTTGTGAGCTATGTGCTCGCCCATTGAGGGCAGTGAAGTTAGTTGCGTTCAGCTGAACTTAAAATAGATTTTGGTCTTTTAAATTTGTAGATTTCTTCTTCATTATATTCCGAGGCTTCCTTGATTAACGGGTTTGGATGGTTACTTGTCTTGGTAAAGAACTTCTCAGCTAGATTTATGAGAAAGGAAGAGATGTAAGGGATATTAACTTCTCTATGGATCTGGGTGTTTCTTATGAACCAGGGGGCATCCAGAATCATCCTCAGGCACTTATTCTGTAATCTCTGAAGTTTTAGAATGTTAGAATTTGCGGTGTGGCTCCAAGCTGTGGATGCGTAAGTGATAACCGGTCTAATTACCATCTTGTAAATTGTTAATTTTGTTTGCGTGTCCAGTTTACTTTGTCTGTTGATCATAGGGTAGAGCTGTGCTAAGACGTTGGATGTCTTTGAGGAAATGTAACTAATATGTTTGCTGAATAGGAGTTTACTATCTAGAATCACTCCAAGATATTTAACTTCAGTCTGCCATGGAATCTTTACTCCCAATAAATAAATATCCTCCATGGTATGGATTTACTTTCTAGTAAACAGTATGGCTGAGCTTTTCTGGGGGTTAACTTGGATCCTCCAGTCTGCCATCCACTTTTCTAAAGTGTGTATGTTATTTTGTAGTCTTTTAGTTGCCAGTTTTGGGCTCAGTGAACTTGACATCAGTGCAGTATCAGCAGCATATAATGCAGTGAATGTTGTTCTTGGGTTCAGAGTGATGTCTGCTACATAGATTGAAAACAGTAGAGGTGCCAGAAGAGATCCTTGAGGTACGCCTGCCGAGATCCTGCGTCTGGTCGAAACCGTTTCGCCTACCCTGACCTGCATGTATCTGTCTTTCAGATAAGAATGTATTACCTTTATTAGTCTGACTGGGAAATTAAATTTTATCAGTTTGTAGAGAAGACCTTGATGCCATACTTTATCAAACGCCTTCTCTGCGTCGATGAAGATGGCAGCTGTATTGAGTTTCCAGTTGAAACCTTTAGTAATGATTTCTACCATCCGGTGCACTTGTTGGGCTGTACTATGGGCCCTACGGAAGCCGAACTGTTCGTTAGGCAAAATTCCTAACTTATCTGTTTCTGCTTGGAATCTTGAGAGGATCACTTTCTCTGTTACCTTTCCGAGGCTGGATAATAGGCTTATGGGTCTGTAGCTTTCAGGAAGGTGAGCATTTTTTCCTGGCTTCTTCAATGGTATGATTGTGGCTGTTTTCCATGTAGAAGGGAAATGCTGGAATCTAAAGATAGCATTTGTAATGTTGACGAGATGGACTATGGCCTTTCTTGGAAGTAGTTTTACTATTCTGTTAGTTATGTCATCCGGTCCTGGAGCTTTTCTATTGTTTAGATGGGAGATGATATTTATCATTTCTGTTGGATTTGTAGGAGTGATATGTTCTGAGTTGACAATGTTCTGTCTTAAGGTTGACCTAACATGACGATGAATCTTGTACATAAGGTTGATATTTAAATTAGTATACGATGGGTTGCACTGAGATTCTAGGTTATCTACTAGTGCTTCGGCTTTCTCTTCATCTTTGTGTACTGTCCCTTTCTTGGTTTGGATAGGGGGTATGAGTTGCTTTTTGGTGCGGATTGCTCTTAAGAATTTCCATACAGAATGATCTTCAGTATTGATGTTAGCCAATTTGATTTCCCATTGATGGTTTCTGTGTTTTTGAAGAGCTTCTCGGACCTGCCTGTTTAGATTGTTCAATACTTTTTTATCTTGTGGGGCTCTGGCATTGTGGTATCTCTTCCTGGCTCTATTTTTTGCTCTGATTAGGTCCATGATTTCTTCAGGGATACGGTTTGTTGGGTTGAAGACAGTTGATTGTCTGACTGATTCAATTGCTTTCTGAATTTGTATGGTTAAGTTATTTATTGCTGTGTCAATCTCTTCCTTTTTACTGATATTGGGTACTGGACCAATATGATCGGGAAGAACTTTGGCTAACTTGTCCCATGGTATGAATGTGTGCAGAGGAGAGAATTGATCTGATGAACCTAGATTGAGCACTATGGGACTGTGGTCAGAAGATAATTCGTTGACTGATTCCAATTTGAATTGGTATCTTAAATTTTTAAAAATGACAATGTCCAGCACATCCGAGCCACCCGAAGGGCTGTAATGGGTGGGCTCAGTAGGGCCGGCGACTACAACAGAGTTGAGCATTGCATAGTTGAAAAGTGTGTGGCCTTTGGTGTTAGTAGATGAGCTGTACCAAGATGTGTGTTTTGAGTTGAAGTCTCCTGCTATTATTATGGAGTCATTTGGACCAAGTACGGAGTCTAGATCTGTTGTCAGCAGAGGAATGCTTGGAGGGTTATATGCAGCATAGATCTTGAGACTCCCAGCATTGAAGGTATGTACCTCCACACCAGTCACCTCCAGGTTTACTGTTTTGGGCTTGTCTATTGTGTTATGATTCAAATAACTCTTTATATATATGGCTGTGCCTCCACCTCTTGTGCCAATTCTGTCGTTTCTGTACATAGTGTATCCACGGATTTTTGGGTTATTAGCTGGTCTTAGGTATGTTTCACCAATCAAGATGATATCAGCACTGAGACGAGTTGAAAGTTCTTGTAGTTCCAAAATCTTGTTCATCAATCCATTTGCATTCCATGCTATTATCTTAAGAGCTTTTGGTTTGAATTTATTATTCATGACAGATGGCTGTTATAATGTTTTGAGTGCTTTGCAGGAATCTCTTTCTGGAAGATGTTGAGGGGCATGTCTTGCTGAATTCTTGCAGCATAGTGGCAAGTGAGGCTGTTAAAATGGATGTTATGTTGGAGCTTTCTAGCTCAAGAGATGTAGGAGGCTTAGTGCTTGCAGCCTCAGCATATGTTTTGGTCATGGTTGTTCCTTCTTGTGAGGAAGAAGGCAAGGTGTTTCGGACTGGAAGACGATTTGTTTGGTTGCTTAAAACGTCTTTACGTGGCGGAACAAGATTGACGTTTGTTGGTCCTCGGTTTTTTGGATTGGAAAGGCATCCCTTGTAGTTGGCGGGATGAGGTCCTCTGCAGTTTGCACAGCATGCTGGAGTTGTGCGAGGTTTGGTGCAAGAGATGGTCTGGTGTCCCTCGCCACACTTCAAGCACCATTAGGCTGCCTTACATAGTTTTTGGGCATGTCCAAATCTTTGGCATCTATGACACTGACCTGCAGATGCTCTTTTCCTTAGAGGCTCAGTTGTAATTTTGAGACCGCATACTACAGTCAGTTCATAGATCTGCTTTCGTGTGTTGTTTATTTCCACCAGCACCAAAGGCATTGGCCTTTTATCTGCTCTGAGCATTCTGCTCACTTTAACTGGGGACAGGCCCTGTCTGGAGAGATCAGTGGACACATCTTCGGGAGTGATACCTTCAGCTATCCCAGGTAGAACAACTTTTAGGTTCTTTTCACTAGGTAAAGTGAAGGTGTGGTATGGGACGCTGGCTTTGTCCAGAAACCTGGTCATCTGTCTGTAATCCGAGACTGTAGAGGGTTGTATTTTAACTCCCTCATCTGTGTTTTTAGCTCATGAGAATGAGATGTTTTGCTCTCTTAGGGCTGATGAGATAGAGATCCATTTTTCTTTATCCCTTAATATGACAGGTGGTATCTTTTCTTTAGGACCATTGTGTGCTTCTATCCCTGATGTTTTGTGTTCTTCCACATTGGTGGAGATTTTCCTCTTCTTTTTCACCAATTGGAACTCTGTATCAGTTTCCAAGGTATGATGTCTGCTGTCTTGGGACGTAGCATCTTCCATACTCGGGGAGTGTGCTAAATCTGATTGCGTCTGAGTTATGGGCTCTTCACTCATGTCAACCATATTATCCTCTGTGACTGCTGTGGGAGGAAATGTGTCAAAGAGCTTGACTTTTCCTGGCCAATTATCACTCAGCAGCTTTCCCAGTCTGAGGAATTCAAAGTAAACTTCCTCGAATTTGGCCTCATTTAGAAGTTTTGCCATGATAATATTCGGAAATAAGTCACGGATGGAGAAAGAGTAGAGATTGCTCAAGTATTCCGAGCAGGTAAAGATAATCCTGTGGACTTTTGAGGGTCCACTAGCAAATCCCGGAGACACACTAAGGTGTCTACCAGCAATAAGATGTGGCGATATAAAATATAAAATACAACAATGGCGATACTAGCGGCAGTAGGCCTAGCGTATCGCCCTTGTAAATTCAATAGACTTACCTGGATAAACCAGTATAGAAAATAAAGTGCCAGTTTATGGCAGCAAGTAATCAAAAATACACGACACGAAACACTAACACGCGAGCCGCCATCTTACCTAACTGTTTTATGCCGACAAATAATAACTGCCCTTATAAGGACTGGCTTAAAGGGGCGAAGCAAGAATGCTTTTCATATTCCCCGTTATCTGTAGAGGACAGTGTAGGGATAAGGTGTTATTGAGCTATTAATTAAAGCTCTGATCATGGCAGGAGGGTAACAGCAATAGCCGAGCCTCAGTTAGAACTTCATTGGCTACAGCATTGCTATCCATTACCCTCCAAGGGTATTGGATTGAATGAATCAATCACCGCATCTCACGGTCGATTGTTCCCCTATAATAACTGCGTATAATATCGTACTTTTTCAATTAAAAACATGCTAATTTTTAAAAGGTGTGGGATGTTATTTTTTCCTTAGAAGTACATTAATATTTTTATAAAATATAACACCTGACTGGAATATAAACAGTATTTTTAAAGCAATATATTGTTATTTAATTATAAAGATTAAACATTAATTGCACTTAAAGAAAACAAATACAGTAATGATTATATATTTGATTATTGTTGAAAATAGAAAAATAATGCATTGGATTGTTTTTTTATCTGATATCGATACATCAATCTCTATGGACAGCATTTGATGTTGCTGTCTTCTATCAGAAGCAGCGTTTCATAGAAGAAACATCTTTGTTTCGTACAAAACCTCTATGGGGGAATATCTTTCGCAACCAACCATGCGAGAACCTGTATAAAGCGTCATCTCATTGAGAAGTTCATGCTAAAAACCTCTCTCCCCTCCCCTCAAACAGTAGAAGAAAAAATCTTGGAACGTTTCCAAATTTTAGTCTGTCTAGTAAATTAATTGGTCAGATGGGATGTGTGCATTTAATTAATTTTTTATTAGTGTTATCATGAATGTACAGGAATGCACAACTCTTCTCTTATAATGGGTTGGTATAGAATTCAGATGGCGTGTTTCTTATACTTAAAAAATACGTGTAGTTCTACCAATTTAGTATTGACATAGAGGTGAAATAATTTTTACATTATTTAAACCTTTATCCTTTGAGAGAGTCAGATGGATGCAGGTTAATGAGACGCACAAGACAAGCAAAATACATTTGTAGTGCCAATACGATTATCGATCCATCTCTTAGAGTGTGAATATCTGGTGTGCTGCAAAGAAACGTACTGAACTTTCCCAAAGGAAATCAAAAACATACGTACAGCGAAATTAATTACATGCTACAGAAAGGTTTTACTAGCAAATATACTCTCTCTGTGAATAGAGAATTTTTTAAGCAAATGATATTGTAATTACAATTATATGTATTATTTTTTTACATTTCTGTGAACAAGAACATTTTTATTTATTTATTTCTAGGTTCTACGTCATATACGGGAGAGCAAACAGGACACTTTCATTATACAGACTCTGTTGTTCGCCATGCACGAACAGCAGAAAATGAACTTCTCCCATATTTTGACAACAGTACTAATCGCAATGTAACTACATCATCTGGGAAAACGGCTTATCTTCCTTGCAGGGTCAGACATTTGGGCGACAGAACAGTAAGTTATTTTTGAATAATGTTTTTACCAATATCTAAAAAGAGAAGGAGTGGATATGTATGCATATCGAAATCAATATACATTTTTGAAATAATTGATTCGATATTTTTATTAGTAATATGTATAAAATAAGTTGGTGTATTTATAAAAATAAAGAAATCAATACAATTTTTTAAAATAAACAACATATTTAATGAAGTTTATTTAATATTTTAAAAGAGTTTTATATAAATTATATAATTTATATTGTTTTATTATATGTATGAAAGAATTTTATAAAAAAACTTTAGTACACATTTTCCAGGAGAATACTGTGGGTAGAAAAGATGAGTATTCAGTTAGGATTTAATATATCATTCGTATATTTAAATTAATTGAAATTAAAACTAACTTCGGTTTTCCTTATTTGACTAACTAAAAAGTAAATTTTAAAACGCAAGTTTTAATTAGACTGGTAATTTTTTTCTAAAAAAAGTGTAAAACAGAAATTGAACAATATCATTTTAGAAATTTAAAATGCTATTAGACTATGAATTTTTTTTTTTATAAAAAAACGTTCGTTTATTATTGAAGTTTTAAAGATATCTGTCAAGTAAAATAGAAATTGTTGTTTAACTTAATTTTCTCTGGAGAAAAATACAATTACAAATAGCAAAGCCTAAATGCGATGTAATTCAACCTAATATATAAACAGAAGGCTAATAAATAAAACAGAGACAGAAATAGAATGAAAAAAGGCGATGCATTAATAATGATTATTATTGAGTAGTTTTTAAAATGCACACTTTTTAATATAGTTTATCAAATCCTCATTAAAAAAAAAACGAATTCTTTTACTCTCGTCACTGTATCAAGAGTATCACGCTGTAACGTGATACTCTTCGATTAAGGTTTGTTTGCTCAATTTCAACTGTGAATTCTTAGTAGTTTTTTAAGTAAAAAAAAAAATACGGCATCCACTATTTATCTCTATCACTATGTCGGTACGTTAAACACATTGTCTTTCAGCATTTCGATCCAAGATTGAAAAAACGAGGAAATACCTTTAGTTTCAATTTAAATGAAACTGGTGCAACAATCGAGAAGTTTACGTTTTTTTTTTTTTTTAAACCACTCTATTGAATGCGTGTATGCACCATTCTTGTTTTTCCCATATTGTGTGATGCATCCGCATGTCGCTAAGAAATTCCATAAGAATTTTATTACCTTTCCAGTGGTTACCTAGGAGATAGTCAACACACAAGATTGTTTCTCTCTGTAGTTGGTTTTTCAATAACCTTCGTCATATGATCAGCAAACTCATTGGTAGTATTAAAGAAAAGAAAGATTTTTTCTATAAATTGCACTACTGGAATTATGTGCCTTTAAAATAAAAACAACAACAACAATTTTTAACATGGGAATTAGATTATATTATACATACCTGAAATAGTGCGGTTAATGCTTGCGTAAAGTATTCAGTACTAACTAATATAACGTTTGCCACTGTCATGTTCCAAGAGACAATCATTGTATGGGTGCAATTAAAAAAATCGTGATTTTTTTAATTCGATTTTTAATTTTTTTAATCATACTTAGCAGACATTATTTGATGTAATGAACAGTTTATGACACATTATTATTCTAGTTGTCTTTCTTTTGCTAACTAACAATAGAACAAAAACTTTTTAGGTCCTGCACCTCTTTTACATTTATATTTTCACTTATAATTGCAAATAAAGGGATAATATGTTACTCATAAAAAAAGTTTGTAAAGTGGCCACGTCTTTGCTGATGCATTCTTGTATTGTGGCTTGATATATTACTGTAATAAAGTTATCCTAAAATTTAATTTTACGAATAAAATTAGATTGCTCTAAAAAATAAAGAAAACTTATATTTAATATATAATTTAATTCTGTAAATGGACTTGCAATTCTAACAAAAACAAAATTAGAATGAGATGTTTTGAACCATCAACCTTTCCAATAAAATAAATGTTATTGATCCTTATAAGGATAAGGACTGGCTTAAAGGGGCGAAGCAAGAATGCTTTTCATCTTCCCCGTTATCTGTAGAGGACAGTGTAGGGATAAGGTGTTATTGAGCTATTAATTAAAGCTCTGATCATGGCAGGAGGGTAACAGCAAAAGCGGAGCCTCAGTTAGAACTTCATTGGCTACAGCATTGCCATCCGTTACCCTCCAAGGGTATTGGATTGAATGAATCAATCACCCCATCTCACGGTCGATTGATTCTAAATGTTATTGATATCGCCTGAGTTACTGGTTGTTATTTGTTATGTTAAAGTATAAAAGGTGGATTAAAGAATATAATTATATTTTTCTGTTTTCTCTTAAATATACTAAAACGTTTATGGAATTCAGATTAATATAAAGTTTGCAAACATATATATTAGAAAAGAATTAAGCAATATATTGATCATTAATTATTATATAAAAAAGGAATGTTTCTTGTTATGAAACTAGTTAATGACTCATCATCCAATAACATATCGATTCCTTCCAGTGTCTGGTTCAGACATCTGAATACAAAACCAATAGTCCAAATCTAGTGACATTAGCATCTTCTAATCGATACCTCGTTTCATTTGCGAATCTTCCAGTATTTAGATGAACAATTCATTTTCTATCGTAGTGTAGAATATGCAAAAATATAAAACAAGTGAATAGGAATAATAAGCATCAGAATTATACAGCTATCTTAAGTTAGGGACATTCGTTAAAAACGTATATATATATATTTTTTTTTTTATTTAACTTGTTAAAATAAACATTACACGATAGGTAACAAGGACTATTTACATATTATATATTATAAGTTTTTAAGTATATATATTTCAGAGAAGAAACATTTTTTTTTCCGGGTGTACAATACAGAATGCAACAAATGAATTAAAAAATTTACAGTTTACAGTTCAGTTTCAGTCTGAGTTGTCTTTCAGGTGAAGCACATTGTCGTCGTCAATCCAGAAGAGGGTACCAGTCGGATTCCACGCCTCTATGAATTTCGCGACAGTTCTTGTTTCTTTGAAGTGCTCAAGTTCCAATATCAGCCTGCTTTTTAGTTTCCGACGGAGGATATACATGAGGGTTTGTGCAGCTTCAGTGATGGATGGGTGCTGGTTACTTCTTGTCTGTTTTAGGTAGAAGCTGTAGATGACGGCTTTAGCGCAGATGAAGAGGAAATTGGATGTTCTGTGTCTGTTTTCTTCTGTGTGGACTAAATTCCAGTAGTCTTCTTGGCTGTGTGCGAAGTTACAAGTGCTCTAGGCAGTATTCAGGGCATAGGTGATTATCATTTTGTTTGCGGGACAGGTCAGATATGTGTGTTCCAAGGTACCTGAAACGTCACAGAATAGACACAGATCCGTTTCTCTTAGCTGAAATTTGTACAGCTTAGGAGTTGGCAAGATGTTGTGCCATAGTCTCCACTGTATATCGGAATCTGGTTTGGTACATTTTGATTTATATGGCAGATCCCACTGAAAACTGTGTGGTATATGCAACCTTGTAGATGAGAGTGTTAAGGCTGAGTATAAGAAGGGCGAGGATGGGGACATTGACATGAGGAAGTGGTATATTTTCTTGTAGTTGAAGTGAAAAACGTATAGATAGATAGATAGATAGATACAGAGAGAGAGGCAAACTGGCCAGAAGAATACACTGAGTACTGAAAAAGCTGATAATGCAGAGGGAATTAATCGCCCTATCATAAGAAGTAATCAGTTGTTTCAAAGAAACCAAATTACTTGGCCCCGTTACATACGATTCAAATTACACACTAAACAGGAAATCGGATGTGATGGGACGGGATGAGATGAATAGTTCAAAGTAATGGGCGACGATGCACACTGTGAACACGATGAACCTGGTCGCACCGTGTAAAGACATTCAGAAAACATCCATCCATCCATCCATGTAGGCAATTTCAAGCCACGTCAGCTCCTTATTTGAGTTGACACTTTTTCTTCTCTAAAATTCATAAGTCACATAAAAAAAGACTTATGATAGTCGTATGCTGCTATTTCTCAACCCCAGAGTATGCCGATCTCATGCAGTGACTGCAGTTTGTTTCTCATCAGAAACTCACAATTTCGCTCGCAGGATGTTGAAACACACACACACACACACACACACACACACACACACACACACACACACACACACACACACACACACACACACACACACACACACACACAAGGAATGTTAGCGCAGAAATTAAAAAAAGGACACCCTGATAATAATCTTTATATAAGCTGTTATACATACTGACTGAGGCTTAGGATTTCTATTACATGAGAATGTGCAAAAAATGCTGAGGACCTCAGAATATATCGAATGAATCGCTTATGTCGATAACAAAAGTGGTTAATTTGATACGTCAAGAGTATCATACCACAGATGCCAGCAAACATATACGATAAAAACATTATTCTGTCAAGAATACCTGTCCTTCCTCTTGAATGAATATAGTGGGAAAAAAATTAAAACCCTGGAATATTAATTACATATTTTTATTTCACTATTGAATTGATTATCCATTTAGAACTGTTGTAATGAGTAATTATTAAGATATACTGTATATTGGTTATCTAAAAAAGAGAAGATGGCAATGATATTAGGGAAAGCAGTCTACTAAATTAGGAATCAACAACATATAGAGAATTCATTGCTGGCCCTTCGTTAGGTTTATGTAAGCTCTAAGGGGGTCTCCTCCATTTTTGTGGATTTTTTCATACGGAGTAACGCCTTTGTTTTAGAAAGAATAGACACAATCTTTCAGATGGTGATATCAATTACATCAGAAAGAGAGCACATTTATTTAATTTCGAACTTCCTAAGACATGTTTCGAACACCATTAATAATCCAAACTATCCTTTCACTTGGAGTTAAAGAAACATTAAATTGCTGTATTTCTCTGAGAAATGTAAAGAAATGAGACAGATAGATAGATAGTAAAGAAAGAAAGAAGTAAAACCTCAATACAAGTTAGCATTGGGGAACAGGGGCGAGATACGTGAAAAAACAAGAAGAGAGTAAAAGAGAAGATAAAAATAAAAGTAATGAAATACAGAAACAAAATTGAGAGAGAGAGAGAGAGAGAGAGAGAGAGAGATGTTTATAAATAATCGGTGTGCAACTGCATGATTTCTGTATGTTTATCAGACTTTGTTTAGCAGAAGGAAAAATCTTACTGGTTTTCAAGGAGTAGGGCACAGACCCTTCTTTCTCCATATGATATCGACAAACTGCTTCAATTCAAAAGGCGTAGAAAAGTTCTTGATCTTCACACCCTAAATTTAAAATGAAAAAAAAAACTTCGTTCTTTCGAACTGCACTATAAAATATCAGAGAAAACGAAAAAGCAATCCAATAAGCAAAACTATTCCAGGAGAGAGAGAGAGAAGAGAATGATAATAAAACAACTAGAGAAACAAATAAATAAATATATATATATATATAAAGAAAATACGAAAAAGAAAAGGATAGACAAAAATAACGGTTAAGAGAAAGTAAAAAGAGACATTAAATGAAATGAAAAGAAAGTAAAATGAGAAAGAGAGAGAGAGAGAAGGTTACAAGAAAATTACGATAAACGTACAAACACAGACAGAGAGAGAGACGGGAGTAGATAAGAGAATTCGAAACAAAGATTAAGACAGTAATAGAGAGAGAGAATGAAAGAAAGAACTTGTAACAGTAAGATTGAAGAAAACCATGAGAAAAGAAAAAACAAAGAGAAAGAAGAAAAGAATTAAAGTTCGAGACGTTTCCCGATTACAAATATTATTTGCACTTGTGTAATGCGAACGGAGTTGCAATAACCTATTCCCTGCAAACGTCCACGCTACAATCGCAACATCTACAGTAATCGACCCTCCCTCCCTCTCTTCCCCTCCTCCCACACACACACACTCACAGAGTTGTACTGCAGAAACACAGCAACAGTACGGAAGTTGCGAAGGTTAAATTTAATTTACATACTTCTGCTCCGTTCGCAGGAGAAGAATGTTTTGGGTGTCCTGTCTCGCGAGGAGAATAAGAAAAGGAAGATGCGAGTACCAAAGTGGAACGCACGAAGTCGATAAGTTCTTTCATCCTATTACCGAGGCGCAAGGCACCGACCGAGTGGAGACGATCAATGCGCCTCTGCATGGAACGACAAAACGAAAACGGGGGAAAGAACGAAAGGGGACACACACACACACACGAAAAAAGAAAGAGTTCGTTGAAAAGCGGCAAATGCTTTAGAACAAAACATGTATCCTTGTGTTAAGGTTCTTAATTCCTTCAGCTCGCTTCTTTGAAATCGAGAAAATCAGATTTATTTATCAGTCCTTTTGAACTGCCTCTCACCTTATGATTTTCTATCAAGAAAGACGAACTCAGATAGGACGCAATGTAAATCGATATCCTTCCACTTTATAATTTTTGTACTCTCTTCGTTCGAGATTATATTCCTCGGTAAATTAGATTCTACAAAAAAAAAAAAAAAAAAACAGCACGTGGTTTTTTGCGTGCTTTCGAATAGCAGAGACACAGAAAGACGTGGGGGGGGCGGAAGGGATGGAAATATAAGGAGGTGATTCTGCATTGGATAACGTTAATGAAAGCAGCAGAGTATCGAGAATGCGTGAGATGACAGGGGGGAGGAGAATTAATAAGGGAAAAAAAGCAGAAAAGGAATAAAGAAAATGGAAGAGGAAAAGAAAGTAGGAGATAATTAAGTAGTAAAATAAAAACTATATATATATAATATCGAATCTAAATAAAAAGATTTTTTTTAATAAAGATTTTTTTGTAGAAGCAGTGGAAAATACAATCTAAGAAGCAAGTAAAGGGATAATACACGAGAAATCAATAAATGTATTTAAACAAAGCGGAAGTGCTTTTGTTAAACTAGAGAGAATTAAATCTCTCATGGAAATACATGCACAATAAAGAAAGACAGAGAGAGGAAGAGACAGCATTTTTAAAGAAGAACGTAGAATGCAAACTGGAATAGAAGTAAGTGAAAATAAACTGGTATACAAGAAAAGTAGCATGTGGAATAAAATGCCCTGCTTTTGATATTTAGTTGCAAAGATCTGAATGGATGGTATCTTCTTCAATGTAGACACCTCCAACTATTTGTTTTAATCATCGACAGGTTCTTTTTTGTTTTTAGCCGCTTGCCTACATTCTACATTTGATGTACTGTAGGTTTTGCAACCTCTTGTGTGTGGAATTAATATAGAAAATATGAATATCACACACGAGAAACAAGAATAGATTAATTTTTCTATTCTTTTAATTGAAATCGAGCAACTATTCCTTGTGTTGTGTGGATACTTCCCATCGAACAGTATTCGCCATTCATCTACAGACGGTATTTTGCTACTAATTTGGATATAGTTGTCGAGAACAAGTGAAACGGCAGCATGGAAAGATATAGAAAGTATTTACATGTTCGCTCTTGCCCTCTGAGACACACACACACACACATAAAAAAAAATCTTCTCTCTATTTATATCAAAATGTACCTATTCTTGGTCGATTAATTTAATATGATTTTACGATTTTTAAACGCCTGCAAATATAATAAATGTTCTGGAATTGTTTAAAGTAACTTTTTTATTTCAAATTACAGTATGCTTTTTAATTATAATGATCTCTCTCTCTCTCTCTCTCTCTCTCTCTCTCTCTCTGTTCATTTTGGAGACAATATTTCCATGACAACATTAGTTTTGGTTTTAGAGTCGGAACAAATTTGCTTTATGAATAATCTGAAATAGGAGCGGGGAAAGAAACATAAAATTAGTATATTTAATCACATTATTCGCTTTAGTGTGCTATTGTAATTACATGAATAGTTTTATAATTACATAAATTAAGTAAATCGTTGCATTTTAAAATATTAGAAACTTAGTTAATTTTATGAAATATTTGTGAAGAGCCTCTAGTGAATTACTGCTGAATAAATACGCAGGCAGTATTTTATTAAGAGAAACCAAAATTGCTCTCACCTCTACAACAGTCGTGTGTGTGTGTGTGTAAGAGTGAGAGAGAGATCCTTGGTACTAATGACACTTTACATCATTTTATGTATACTCTCCACCAGTCTGTGGTAAATATTTTGTCCATTCTCTCTTTTCCGTGAATATATATATATATATATATATATATATATATATATATATATATATATATATATATGTGTGTGTGTGTGTGTGTGTGTGTGTACATAAGGAGAATAAAGAAGTAAAAGTATTATGCATTCTAAGGAAGCCAATCAGTAAGAAGATATGTCAATTAAAAAATAATAGCGCTTTAAACATTTCTTTTAGAAATAGAAATTACACACTGTTTATTTCATAGTATCTTAAAACTTACTGTTAAGGTAGGAAAGCAGTTGTTTTAGTAAAGCTCTCTCACCGCTCAGTAAATGGATTTCTAGGTATTATAATAATGCTTCGAGTTAGTCACTTTGAATGTAGTTTGCAACGCCCAACGTTCGCCGATGCATCACATCTCTATCATCAACCTCTTTTGCATACACTAACCTCTTCATACGACCTCAGATGCAATAGCCTAAAGGATTTTATCAGAGTCTGGAGATGTAGTTGAAACAAGTTTTAGTCGGGAAAACTAGCTGACTAAGTATCATCGCATGTGCAACAACTGGGAACATAATGGTTTGGAGAACAGGAAACCAGTCTAGGAAGAGTGTGTGTGCTAGAGCGTGATCATAATGTAAATACTTAAGATGTTGCATTAATAACAGAATATCCATTCTCCAAAAGAGGCCAGAAACTTACTTGGCAAAAAGTTTTTCCTGAATGAGAAGCTGTTTGAGCACATATCAACTGTTGCACGAGGGATTTCGGCAGTCTAATATTATCATAATATTATTCACTCTGCTCTAACTCGAATATATGCTTCTGTGAATAAATTGTTCCTATACACGTCTAATTTATTTCTGCTTCTTGAAGAATTGCTGATCTTGTTAATGGTACACAGGTAAGAATCTCATTCGACGTCATCTAAGCAGTCGTTTCAAAAAAAACACTGTTGTGCATAAGAAAATTCGCGACGTATATGTCACAAGACTGTTTTGTTGATCAATAAAAATTTGTTGATTATGGATCGGAAAATGACGATCAGATTCCTGTTGTTGTGGTTACAAAAACTGTCAATAAAGTAGACGTCATCGTACTCCTCATTTAATAACTTATTCGGTATCTTTTAATAAAAAGCAGACAATTAAACAAGGTTAATCCAGTACCAATTCTAGCAAGACAAAGATCATGGTTCTCAAAGGAAAAACAAACAGAAAAGCTCTTGAGAACCAAATGTATCTTAATGGAGAAAGAATTCAGGAAGTCAGCAAGTTTGAGTACCTGGGATCCATTATTAATGTGAAGAATTGCTGTTCAGAAGATGTCAGAAAAGGTTAGGAATGGCTGAAACAACAGTCAGAGACCTGTCTAAAATCTGGAAGGATGGATCTATCTCCATGGGAACAAAGTTGAGGATTTTAGTACAAATGAATGGGTGTTAGAAAAGATTAGTAGAACTTTCAGGCTCCTTAAGGATATTGACAGAAGAAAGTTAAAATATTTTGGACACATAGAAAGGATGGAAGGGGGACTTCTCAGAACAGTAATAGAAGGTAAAGTTCCTGGAAAAAGAGGAAGAGGTAGACCATCAATGAGATGGATGGATGGCGTGTGTGGAGTGACTGATCTTCAGAGAGTTGAGGCTTTCAGAAGGGCAAACAACAGGACTACATGGCGAGGCCTAGTGTGGAACATCATCGAGCATCGGAATGACCATACGGCATCTGTAGATGCCCAGTGAACACAGACAAAATCCAGTACCAAAAGAAAATTTTTTGCAAGCTGTTAGAACGCTTGTAAGAACTAGATGACTTAATTAGACCATGCAGCATACATACAAATTACTTGGTCATGAACACTGCCACGTGTTCTAGGCAACTATTTAAGAATGCGTCTGGAAAAGTTGATCACAATGGGAAAAACAAAGGATCTTTCGGAGTTAGATCAAGAGCTGCTGTGGGTAACCGTCTGGCTGGAGCCACGATTTTGAAAACAGCAAAGTTGACTGGTTTCTCAAAGGTTAGATATCCTGTATGTTTAATCAGTGGAAAAATAACCCACTTGACTTGTCTAAAAGGTGTAACTGTTGTCCTAAGCCTGTCAGGAACAAGATTGCCGTTGCCTGAGAAGGCTTGTATGAGCAAATAGAACTTCCTGTATGCCTTCATTTAATGAAGGCTGTTTCAGACCCATACTCATTAACTAGGCTCAAGGAATTGAAGAGGATTGGTAATGGCAGTCGCATACCTACACAGAAACCACTGATTTCTGCGAGGTTTCTAATTCAGTGGCCGGTATGTGTAGTAGCCGAATCACGGAAGAATCACATTTTACCACCCGTTCTGAATGTAGCAGAATGTATACCATGCTGGCATATGTAGGTAGTTATTCCATCATATATAACATCATTGGACACCATAAGGCCAGTCCCGTACCTCATTGGGTTTTAGGAGTGAAGC
Organism: Typopeltis vanoorti; assembly: GCF_054136105.1. NCBI lineage: Eukaryota > Metazoa > Arthropoda > Arachnida > Uropygi > Thelyphonidae > Typopeltis > Typopeltis vanoorti. The sequence continues at coordinate 143,236,556 of NC_143552.1, forward strand.
TGTCTGCTGTCGAAGATGCCTTTTCCACACAGAGGTATTAGAACAATCACAAACATCCATGCCCTGGCGGGATTTGTCCCCCAGCCTCTTGGCTGGAGAGCGGATACGCTAACCACTCGGCCAACCAGGTCGGCATGTTGGCATAAAGCAATAAAACTATATACAGAAAAAAAGGTAGTTTTAAGGGATTCTCATAAAGAAAAGATTGTAAATCAATATCTGTTGGTGGGTTAAGCATAGATAATCCAGAAACTGTACTCTGTAGACCAAACTTTTTAAGTCTCGTTAGGCCTTCAATTGTTAAAGTGGCAATTTCAATCCCAGCGATGAAGACCATCTTAAATAGTAATTAAATGATTATGGTTATAGGTGAAACATTTATAAATATCTACGTCCATAAAAAATAGTAACACTACGACAATAGACATTCCAGGAGATACTGGATAATGACAAGAACACTACTAAATGTAGTGAAATCTATTATGATTTAATACATTTTCTGAATTTAATGAATTTTTGAAAGACATGTAATTTAATATTTTAATATGAGGAAGTTCGCATTGAGATATCAAGAATGGTTGTGTTTCTATAGTAGACTAAATTATGTCTCATACTGAGGCGATCTTTAATTTTTATAGCCAAATACTTTCAATCAGTGACTCCCAGAAACGAATTGTGTGCATTAAATTTTGTACAACAATCTGTAAGCCGGTAACTAAAACATGTAAATCATTTAAAGAGGTTGTCCAACTTGTAATGCTCTCAACTAGCCATAAATGAAGTATCAATGGCTGGAGAGAATAACAGCAATGAGAAAATACAGAATGGTTACCATCTGTAATTATTAGCATAATAATTCAGAAAGCGGACAACGGCTGCTAAGTAGACATCCTACCGTTGGAATGTTAATGCTCTCAACTAGCCATAAATGAAGACTTGATCCAAATCCTCAGTTTGGATCAAGTCTTTTGCCCTGTTTTTGGTTTTCGTAGTGAATAGAACTGTCTGAGAGAGAGAGAGAGAGAGAGAGAGATTTGATTGGAAATATGATGGAAGTATGGTTGGGTCAGTATGTATTGTCTTCATTAGATATGTTCTCTGGCTACCCGTTTATGAATTCTAAACCTACTACGTTATGAGATCAGCTAATTTACATTCAACTTAAATGGCCATATAAAGTTTTCTCTTGTCCATAACAGGAGTTGAACTCTGGTCTTTCCATCCAAATGAGAAATGTCGCGTAGTCTTCCAAGCTACGATATAAAACACAGGGTGATTCAAAAAGATGGATTCAATTTTGTAAGTCTATATATCAAACATAGAACTAATGATAAATATAATGTAAACTATATTTGATTATACTCACAATAAAGTTTATAGATGTTCAATGTGTCCCCCTCCGGCCGCACGGATAACATCAAGACGGTAGCTGAATTCTTCCCATACCCGAAGAAGGATGTCTTGCGTCACTGAGTTCACCACAGTTGTGATACATTCTTTTAGGTCAACCAAAGTTGTTGGTAGAGGTCGTACTTAAACTACTTCTTTTACGAACCCCCACACAAGAAAAAGTCGCAGAGTGTGAGATCAGCAGCTCACGAACGCAAAAAAAGTTGTGCTGCATAGTAGCCATTTTGCTCACAACTGACGCTACTGCACCGCTGTGCGCTAGGCAAGCTCTTGCGGTAGTATTTCAAACATTAGGACCTCCTCTTTCAAATGTTATGTAGATCATTCCCATACGATGTATAGTTCAGGAAATATAGCCCCACGAAATTGAGTCCATCCTTTTGAATCACCCTGTAGAATAAATACAGGAAGTTAATAAGAGAATGCGTACTGATAGAATGATGAACGTAAAAGACATTAATATGCCAAAAGAGAGAATAATAGAAAACCTGTTATTGAGTTCAGATTTCAGTGCAAAATGGTTAACAAATTAACTTCAAACATTCCTTTAGCACGTAATATAGAGTCGACATTTCAGCTATCAAGATGTTCTTCATGTCTATTCAGCTTTCTCGAGAGAGAATATTACGAAGCAATTACTGCTGCTATTCTCCAGGTTCCGCACAATAGTCGCATCGTGATGACATGGATTTCAGTGCTCTGCAAGCGACCAGCATTGCAGCCAAGGTCACACTTGAAATAACTGAAGTTCCTCATGCATCAGACGTGGGGATTATTACAAGCGCACTTGTCACTAACGGATAATAAGAGGCTGCGTTTTAAAACAGATGAGATGTGCATAGGGATTTCGTAATAATTCCACTGAATGAACCGATTCTCCTGTTTAAGCTTTTCGGTCTTGGAAGGCAGGATGGTAGAGACCGGATAACACATGTACGCTTTAATATAACGAAACTAAACAGAGTTTACAATGATGTTTCGATCTGTTTGATGGGCCTATGCTAGATATCTTTAACAAACAAGAATAAATTTATTTGGAGCTGACTAAAAAACTGATTATGATAAATTTGGAATACCATTTTGTGATAGTACTATATATTATCATTAGAGGGCACTAATAAATATATTAAAATTGAAATAATAAATGTTGTAATTTGCTTTATTAAAATAATTAAGCTATTTTTTTCTATTAACTCAAATGAAAACTATAAAAAACGTTAGTTTTTTTATTAAAATTACTTTTAAAATTAACACAAAAAGTATATTGATTAAATATTGATACATCATTTTTGTTTTATAATCGCTTGTGTAGATAAAAAACGTGTTTGGGCGATCCGCTCAGTTTTGTTTCGCAACAGGTTTGCCTGTTGCTGAGTACAACCACCACCGCCACCAGAGAACTTCAGTTCATTTAGGAACCCACCGAGAGTTCACTTGTGAAACGAGCTCTCGTCTAACACCGGCCAGAACATGGATTTTAGCCTGGTCTCTGACATGAAGAAACAGCTTGAAACAATCAGACTAGTACAACAATACAATATACAACATATACATACAATATACAATAAATATCAGACTAGTGCAATATACAATATATACATACAATAAATATCAGACTAGTACAATACAATATATACATACAATATATATACAATAAATATCAGACTAATACAATACAATATATATAATCATTGCACTAATAAAAGGCGAATATATGGGCTCTTCATAGCAGATTCCATTTCTTTTATTAAATAGTGTAACTGGAAAATTCGAAGCTTTTTATGTTTCGTTTATTTGGGTTTAAAATAATGACTGATATGTAATATTCGTATCATATTAATGCTTGTTATTTCATATTAGATATTATATCAGAGATATAAGATATTCATAAAAAATGAAAATAGAGATTTTTTTTTTATTTATACATTCTTTTTATGTGCCGCACAAGAAATGTAAACCTAGAGTACAATGGGTTGTCTAAGGAATTTTTTAAATCATTATTTATTTTTTTGTAAATTAATTTTTACGTAATCCTGAAATCCTACACTGGAGACTAAATATAGACCTTTTCCCAGCCACTTCAGGACTAGGAAGCGGCAGTGATCGCAAACATTCATTTCCACAGAGGCCTACGTCCCTGCAGCCAGTTGGTTGGTGATGGTAGGGGGAGGGATGTTAACTACTCTGCCATCAGGTCGGCGAAAGAGATATTCATAAGACAGAGCGATTGATAATAAACTGAATTTTTATTTTTATATTAGAAATATGCATATCACATAGACAATAGAATTAACAAAACTGGATTGATAGGATGTCAAATGAAGAAATTTATATGGAATAAGAGGGAAATTAATCAAAACAGTAAATTAGCTGTATACAAGACAGTGTTCAAACCGATTTTAACTTATGAATCTGAGAGCTACGTTAGACATAAAACACTTGACCAAAGACTACAGATATGAGAGTCCTGAGAAAGATTAGGGGCGTGAACGATGGCATCAATGGCAATATCATATTAAAGAGGACAATATTAGGAAAGAACTTAACCTTGTTATCTTCTGGGAATGTGTCAGCAGAGCTAATCTAAGGTGGTATGATCACTTAAACAGAACGAGAGAGGAAATATTAGCAAAACGAGTTCTCTGCCAGGTTGGCAGGAAATAAAAACCAGAGGAAGACCAAGATATAGGTGGATTCATACAGTAAAAAGTATCTGAGAATACCGAAATATTCGAGCTGATAACAGTTGAGTGCTGAGACAAATTTGGAGGAAATTACTGATAGGAAGTTAGCAATTATGTAACTTCTTCAAGCAGTACTATCATAGCATCCCGTATACTCCCTGATGTTTACACATCAGCAATTCGATGACGTTATTCATAACACAATTATATTTTTTTATATTATTGATTACAGGAAGAGATATCAGATTTTAAATTTCATAAAAATCCTTCTAAAGAATAAAAATAGGCATATAGAAAAATAACAGATTACGAATCGAGATTTATTGTAGTGTTTCGATTATTGAGGATGAATAAAAATCTCCTTATCATTTCGGTAAGATAAAAAAAAGAAACAAAAATAGAGAGAAGATGAGAGCAACTTCAGTTCCGAAATCTTCATTAGGTGCATCTGCTTGTAAAGTCCATGTCTTCAAACGCAGCTGTTCTCTTTGCTTGAATGTTAGCTTCTAATGATCGATCATGCGGTGGTTTCCAACAGCACACGTCGGCCTCTCTCTCTCTCTCTCTCTCTTTCTCTCCACGACTAAGCCATCATAGTGAAATGTGCAGTATCTAGCGTTTCGCGAAAAGGTCACGAGAACAGGAGTATCCCATTTTCAGAAATGGACAGATGCAGTGCCGGTGAAGTTAGCGTCACTTCCATGTTCCCAAACATGGGGTTTGCTCAAAATTGAATTTGATAGTTTTTTTTTTTTCCTTTCTCCGTTGCATGGCAGAAAGAAAGAAAAAGTGCGATGTGCTATTACAAGTTACGTATTTCATTGGGCAGTTCGTCATATTATGGTGAAGAATGTTGAATGTCGAGAGCTAGAGGAGGAAGACGGAAGGGAATACGAAAAACAAATCTCGATTGTGGACGTTTAATCGGCGGAAGATAAAAGAAGTTTTTTTTCTTTTTTTTTTTTCATTAGGTGACGGCAGCTGTGTCGGAACAGGACGTTACTTAAATTCATCCAAGCAATATGCTTCCTTAGAGATCAACTATTGTATTTGAGAAATCGACATTTTTATCAAAATTTATCACACAAGTCTTAAATATATCTCTTTTGATCACTTGCAGACTGATGATAGCATGTTTATTAATGAGTGTTCCATTGCTAAATAAATGACGATCACATAATTTAGGAAATTTACAACTTTACCAAAGTGAATTTAGACTTATTTCTAAAATATTATTTAAAATAAAATATGCATTCAAATAACTTTAAATAAGCTTAATTTTTCTTTAAATTTTTGAATTAAAATAAGTAATTTTAATATACCATTTTATTTTTATGTTAATAACTCTAAAAATTATAAGTAAGTTCAGAAGTAATAGGAGCGAAGGGGCATCAATCGACCGTGAGATGCGGTGATTTATTCATTCAATCCAATACCCTTGGAGGGTAATGGATGGCAATGCTGTAGCCAATGAAGTTCTAACTAAGGCTCGGCTATTGCTGTTACCCTCCTGCCATGATCTGAGCTTTAATAGCTCAATAACACCTTATCCCTACACAGTCCTCTACAGATAACGGGGAAGATGAAAAGCATTCTTGCTTCGCCCCTTTAAGCCAGTCCTTATAAGGATAAGTAATAGGAGCGGGAGACGAGATCAGTACCATTGGAGGATAATGGATAGCAATGCTGTAGCCATTGAAGTTCTAACTGAGGCTCGGCTATTGCTGTTACCCTCCTGCCATGATCAGAACTTTAATAGCCAATAACACCTTATCCCTACACTGTCCTCTACAGATAACGGGGAAGACAAAAAGCATTCTTGCTTCGCCCCTTTAAGCCAGTCCTTATAATGAATATAAGTATAAGTAATGAGAGGTGATTATCGACCGTCAGATGTGGTGATTAATACCCTTGTAGGGTAATGGATGGCACTGCTGTAGCCAATGAAGTTCTAACTGAGGCTTGGCTATTGCTGTTACCCTCCTGCCATGATCAGAGCTTTAGTAGCTCAATAACACCTTATCCCTACACAGTCCTCTACTGATAACGGGGAATATGAAAAGCATTCTTGCTTCGCCGCTTTAAGCCAGTCCTTATAAGGATTTAAGGAAATGTAATCATGGGAGTAAAAATATGGGTCCTTTTTAAGACTTCCCGGGTAACGAATGGCAATGCTGTAGCCAATGAAGTTTTAACTGAGGCTCGGCTATTGCCGTTACCCAATCAGGACTACAGCTTTTAGCTCAATAACACCCCATCCACACAGATATTCTTCATTCAGATGACGGGATAAAGAGTCAAGGAAAAAGTCAGTCCATCGCCCAGTTCTTTTAAGAACTTTAAGAAGTATAATCATATTTCAATACGATATATAATTGATATCAATAATTTGGAATGTTATATAATAATTTGGACAATATAGTATAAAGATTGTTATACAATACAGTATGTAATGTAATATACAATGCTATACAATACAGTATGTAACAATACTAATATGTAATATCAATAGGTTGTGTCATATCCAATAATTTGGACTGTTATACAATACAGTATGTAATAATACTAATATGTAATATGTAATAATATATTATATAAATAATATAATTACACATAAATATAATTACATATAATATATAAAATGTACTATTCACATAAATGATATTCATTCATCCATTTAATTCTCTTCCATCCTTAGGCGGGTCGAGTACCCTAATTAGGGGCACAGGGCAATTTAATGCAGCCGGTGTGCCATTCCTTTGGTCCCCGTTCCCCTAAGAATAAGGATTTCGTGGATGTACACGGACTTAGTGTGTTATATTGTATGATATATGATATTTATTATTATTAATTTATATCATAAAGCAATTGTATTCGAAGCTACACCCCTTATAATTCTCTTTGTAACCCAAGCATGTCGGTTGTGCTTACCAAAAACGGAAAACTTTCACTTAATTTCTCTTGATTTTCTAAAGAAAAAGAACTTGATTTCAAGTTCTCTTTCTTTAGTCAACCGTGATGTTGCCGACAACTGTGCCAAGACAGATAAAAATAAGTCATATTGCAACTGGCATGCACGATGTTTTCCATTATCCTGTGCGGTGTAGATTGTAGCTGAAAATAGAAGTAAACGTGTTATTTATTAACATAATTATCGATTTCGAAAAGATATTTGCATCATGCTAAAAGTGCACTCATGTTTCAGTTTCATGACTATTCCTCAAACTATTTGTGGCAGCTTTATTATATGAAACTGGCAGCATCGCTATGATTATTTCTCCATCTCTGTAAAATTCTTTCGCCGCAGAAATTGAGTTCTTTTACGGACTCAGCTTATGGATTTGCTCTCTCTGTTTCAGGTTTGTATGGTAGCCACGTGACCTAATCTTAATTTTATCTCCTTGGATTCTTGAAATTAAGACCAAGGCAAGTAAGGTTCGACTGCTGATTGCTAGCGTACTTTGGTTTGTTAGTTGTGCAGAGTAAAAATCCAAGTATCAGCTACGAAAAAGCCTGCCCACCAGACTCGAGACCAGGTAACTTTCCTGCAGTCCAAATACTCTGCTAAACAGGATTGGTCGAAGTCAGATCAACAAATGGACACATTTATTCTGCGTATAATTTGCATATTTTTACCAGAACTTTACGGATAAACTCATGCGCCTCATTACCATACGTGACGATATTTCTCCGTCAACAACAACAAGAAAAAGGCACAGCGTTTAAGTGGGTATTAAATGAAGGTAACTTACATGCTGTTATACGGGAATGGCAAGGAAGATCCCATTTCCATAAAACAAACAAACCAGTTCACAAACACACGCAATTACATAATAAAGCATAATGAAAATAGAGATCTTAGTTCTCCTCTGCTTTAATTCTAAATAATCAATAAGCAAAACTCACTTGGAGGTAACTGCAAATTGCCCAATAAACAATTACACTATTATATTACTATAATTATGCATTATCTGTGTAGATGCATGTTAACTACTACCATGACGCTGTATTGACAGAAGAATCATTGTTATAGTTTCGATTCTAATCGCGTGCAGCTGGTTTTCATTTGATTCTCGAGTTTACTATTCTTACTTTTGCTGATAAGTAGTGTCTCTTTTTTCTTTGTTTACTCATTCTTTCTGTTGGTATTCGGGTTTCATCCCCACAACCTAGAAAATCGGTTACCAAACGAACACTACTCCATACAATAATAGTAATCCGGATTGGCAACACGACTAATGATGGCAGTTTGTGTGCCATCTCGTCACCTGTAAGTCAAGAAATTGTCAATAGAGGTGAAATCAAATGAACGATTTCTTTCTGTTTAATCTCTTCAGCAATATGAGGGCAAAAGCATTGCACTACTGAGTACTTCCTTTTCCCCTCATTCATATAAAATTGGAACAGTCAAATCAATGTAAATAAGTTTGTTATTTTTTTCCCTAATCTTCAACACCTTTAAGGCATGAAAAGCAACAACTAAAAAAAGTCTATTCGCACTGATTTCGAGACGACCGACTCTAATGCTGTTTCGTGCAAAGTGACAAACTCAAGGGAGACATACTTAGAGGCATTAAAGTTCTTCGTGTTCTAAAAACACACACACACAAACACACAACCGACAGAGGGCGTAACGCTATAATTATGGGATTTACAGCCGAAATAGCTTCGTGTGAGCGTGATGTGACTTGAAATGGGAGCCTTGGAGCTTTTAGCGAAACTGGTTTCTCACCTTCCTTTTCCACCGTCCACTTCGTGCTATTTAGAGAATTCGATGTGGCTTAAAATTTCTCACACACCTGAAAGACGATTGCGTTTTCCTACTTCCAATGTCAAGAGCGCGCTCAGTAAGTTCGCTACTTTATCATTGTACCGAGTATTCCGCCCTTCAAGGTCACGCTAGATTTTCCCTCAATGAGTACTATAGCAAGAGTTATAAAGAGTTTCGTGAAGCTTAACAGAAAGCTCGAATCATAAATAAATACGATTATGGTCAAATGATATACGAATACGCAAGGTTGCGATGTATTACAACACATGGTGGGGCGGATCAGAAATAATAGGATAATCAGATAATCCACATTTAAGCAGAAAAATGTGAATCTCTATGGTTCAAGCTGAAATATATATAGACACGAGATTTTACAGACTGAAGATCATCATCATCATCATCATCATATATCTATATATGTTACCCGTTCTTTTGTTCGATCAGATATTCTTTGCTAGAGGAAGATGCCTAATTTTGAATTTTTCCTTTTTTGACCTTTGCTTAAGAATTTCTTGAGTTATTCGTCTGCTGTTCATGCCCACTCTCTTAATTATCAAAATAATTCTGACCTCTTTGACTTTTTGAAGCTGGATTCCCTGCAAATTCAAATACCCAAACAGAGAGTCATCTTTAACTTGCTGCACGTAATATAAACACTTCATCTCTCAACTAGAATATATGATTCACCCAACACTCCCGGATCTTTCGTAATGATATCGCCTTATTGGCACATTGTTAAGATGACCACACGCTAATTCAGATTACAATCTCATCTAAATTTCATCGCTAGTGAAATGCTCTCTCCTTTAGCATTCACAACGGACTGCCTTTCATAACAACAACGGCAAGTCTCTGAAACTTTTATTCCTTCTTCTTTCCATAGACAGATTACGATTTCTTTCCTCCAGATCCACTTGTTACATGAATTATCAGCATTCGAATGAATTTCCCACCCTGTTCACAATTCTCATTGAATATCCAAGCCATGATTTTCCAAGAATTGTGTCAAGACAATTAAAAAATAGCCTGCAGTGTCATGGAACCAGAACTCCCTCTTCATTCATAGTCTTCGCTGAAGCCTGCATCACTTGAAAAACCAGTATTAACAAGATTAAATCCGACTTTGAAAGGCTCATAAAACTCACCTATGCCAGTGGGAATCGTTCCTTCTGGTCCCCTTCCAAGAGCTGCCGGGTATAATATCACCTAGTTGGCAGTTCTTCAATATTATTTAAAGATAAACCTGCCTTCCTGGCCTCATTATTATTGTAATTGAACTCCTGCATAGTTCACAAAAGCAAATCATCCGCTTCTTTATCTGAAACATTGCATCGCATGCCTCCTTTGATCTTCAGCCAGAAAGACATCAGAAAAATCTTTAACAACTTGATTACCAATAACGCTTCTGGTTCTAATAGTTCCCTACCAGTTCTACTCAAGGGATGTGCTCTTGAACTTGTAGTGCATTGGATTTAGCTGGAATCCATTCCACATCATGGACGCACAGCATACAACCAATTCCCCTTTGCTCCTCTCTTGAAACGCGAAGGAGAAGAAGATAAAGTGATGACATTTATCATCAGTGTATAAGTCCTGATGAATAATCTCTTGGCAATATGAACCAAATAAATGCCGTCAGGAGACTCTCGGCTAAGCAGAGAATATCATACAGAGTTTTACTTGCATAAATATAAAAACGAAAATCGCTCCGGGCAGACACAGAAAGAAGGGAAAATGAAGAAATAGAACTCCATCTATGAGCCAGCAGCTGAAACGTCCTACATTTCCTTCCGGAAAACGAAGATGATAATAATAAGAATACTACTACTACTACTACTAATAATAATAATAAATAAATAAATAAATAAATAAATAAGCAAGAGGAGACTTCCTCATTTTGCATTCTTCTTCTTCTACTTGGCTTCGCGTGTTAGGCAATTGTTTGCCTGTAACGTTTTCAAGGGTTTTAAAAGTCTTCCGCCCATCTCCTCCTGGGTCTTCCTCTTAATCGGTGTCCCTTTAATTTATAATTCCAGGCAATTTTTGCCCAATTGTCCTCATTCTTTCTTTCTACGTGACTTTTCCAGTTCTTTCTGGTAAAGTCACATAGAAGCATTTTTACAGCTTCCACTTGTCTTTTATTTCGTTTTCTCCAAGTCCATGTTTCAGAATTTATTTGCTATTATTTTATATTAGTTATATTTGGGTTGTTCTAGACATCTGTTTATTGAAGTGCCTGTTCAAATTTCCAATGAGTGCTTGGAATTTTTGCTTTTTTTGCTTTCTTCCATTATATTTCCTATTGCTTTTGTGGTTTGAGGTAAAGCTTTCAATTCGTGCAGTATATTGATTAATTCTGTTCTGTTGGTTTGATCCTATGCTTTCTCATAATCCAGGAAGGCCATATATGTTGGCAGGAAAAGTTCTATTCTTTTCTCTATAACTCGTTTGAGTATAAATGTGGGACCTGTGGAGGATCTTCCTTTCCTAAACCCGCATTGTTTCTTTTTATATTTTATATATTTTTTAAAATTATTATTATTATATTATTATATTTTTATTATATTTATCCCCTTTTCTCAAATTATACTAACTCAAAGTTTTGCTCGGTTAAAAAATGCTATAAGTTAATGAGTTGACTTCCTTCATCTTCTTTTTATTTTTCATGTAGTGGGATATTTATAAACTCTGACTGATCGTTAGTGAAGCAAGAAATAAAAAAAAACGAGAAACCTTTGCCGATAAAACGAATACTTAAAGTATCAGATATTCAAAGATGGTCTTAAAAAATGTGATGCTCTAGCTATTCTAATTTGGAAATTTAATTAAGTCAAGCTTGGGTGTAACAGACAAGTGGTGTTTTATGTCATTTAGTGGAAACCATTCTAAATAATAAGTCGTAACGTCATCATTTCACCGCAACCTTACTTTAACTCCGAAATAAGCGTTGTCATTAAAGTGCTTCAAGCTACGCATATTCTTAAAGCTACCGCACGCATGCCTGCCTTTGATTTTTTAAAAATTCTTTCTTTGTTTCTTTTTGCAATCTTAGCTTTCATTTTTGTTTTCCTTTTCCTTTGTAGTTTTCAGTTTGGATGGAATGAACAAGTAACGATTTTTTTTCTTTTTTGATGAAAATACCGGAAGATAGGAGAAATTAATTTCCTTCTATAGGATGCGTTTTATTTAAAAGTCATGTATATAATTGAATGCTTGAAATGCGAAAACAGAGCACTGAAAACTATCTTGTAGTAATTTAATGCAGCGGTTGCTAAGAGATTATTTCATTCTTTTCATTCATTGGTTATAATTGGCTTATAAATGGCTATAAGAAGAATAGGAATTATAAAATTAAACAATTTTACGATACGCGTAGTTCTTGGAATTACCACTAGGTGGAGTGGGGGTTCCATATCTATATGTTTTCTTTCTGAAACGAATGTCCTAATCAGCCACTTTCAACATCAGGATGCAATCCAAATTGAAAATTACTGAATTTTTTCGTTTATGTTTATCGGCTGATTCGTCTGATTATTGTAGGAGTAAAACCCCGATTTCCTGTATAAAAATAAGAAAAACACTACAACCTCCGTTTGAGACCGATTAAGTTGTCTTTAGTGGCCGATGCTAAAATATTACTTAAAAGTACCTACAAAAGTGCTTTATACTTAAATAAAGTACGAAGTGTGGCTATTAAATAACAAGACTGGTTGCAAAAATGTGGTTTATTATTACAGTTGTACAACTTAATTGTTATCCCCCTCAACATACTCCCCTCTTCTATCTATACACCGTTGCATACGAATTTTCCATTGTTGGAAGCAGTGCTTTAAGTCATCAGGTGTTATCTGCTTCGTTTTCTCCTTTACCTCATCCCCTGACTGAAAATGGGTGCCCTTCAATGCGGATTTCAATTTTGGAAAAAGGTAAAAGTCGCATGGAGCTAAATCCGACGAGTAAAGGTGGATGGCCCAACACTGGGATCTTCTTATCAGCCAGACACTGCTTTACAGAAAAAAGTGCTTTTATACTTTGTGCACTGTGGGCTGGAGCGTTGTCCTGATTGAGAATCCAAGCATAGCGTTGTTCTTTCACAGATCGTGTGTCATTTCTTCCTCACTCTTTCTCTCAGCTTGACCAGAAACTCAAAGTAATAATGAGGTTCAACTATTACCACGCCATTGATATAAAAATAAATAAATAAATAAAACCCGATCAGCTTTGCCTTCAGTTTTAACTTGCTCATTCTTGCACGATTCTCAGTGTTGGACTATCCACCCTTACTCGCTGAACTTAGTTCCATGCGACTTTTACCTTTTTCCAAAGTTGAAATCCGCATTGAAGGGCGCCCATTTTTAGTCAGTGGATGAGGTAAAGGAGAAAACGGAAGCGCTACTGAAGCAGATAACACCTGATGACTTGCAGCACTGCTTCCAACAATGGAAAATTCGTATGCAACGGTGTGTAGATAGAGGAGGGGGAGTATGTTGAAGGGGATAACAATTAAGTTGTATACAATTTTAATAATAAACCACATTTTTGCAACCTGTTATCCAATCTCGTTATTTAATAGCCACACCTCGTACTGTAATCGTGAATGCCGTTATATGAGACCATCAAGGAATGAGTGCTGAGAATTTTACATGTTTTAACGTGGATGCTGTATAATCTTTGATTTCTTGCATCGGATTTATCATTAAATGTCCATCCAAACAGTGTAACGCTTTTTTCTGTGCTGTGCGTGTAGATACGCCTTCGCTCAAGAATATTTGTTACCGGAGTTCGGTCTTCAAAAGCACTGTGGAGATGGCTACGTAAGATACTTAGTATAATCGTTTTCTCTATCATTAGAAGGTAGTGTCATTGATCAAAACAAGAGCCAGGATTACCTGTCTTGCTAGTAAATACCACGAGCTCTTCGCTTAGACTCAAAGCAATTGGTGTTTTCTTTATATCTCTCTCTTACCTCTAGATACAAATCCATCCCCGGAGTAACGCCTCAAAGCCAAATTGGATGTTGTTTTCAGAAACAATTAGAGATCTACTGTGTGTGTGTGTGTGTGTGTGTGTGTGTGTGTGTGTGTGTGTGTGTGTGTGTGTGTGTGTGTGTGTGTGTGTGTGTGTGTGTGTGTGTGTGTGTTGCTAAGCTACAATTCCATTTTGACCTTTCGTTTTCGTATCTGGAGTTTGCTATTGATGAAATATCGTCTCCTATAGAAACAGCAAACATGTCAAGAGCTTTAGAGATATTAGTAGATTCGTATAATGAATCATACGTTCAAAGTAATCATTTAATTTAACTGGATTATAGCAAGCGTCTAGACATTAGCTGGTGGAATAATTGTTTTCAGATATTGTAGGAAATCGTTCGTATGCAAAATAACTTCTGTATGATTAATATTCTAATTTTTAAAATGCACTAACGTGTTAGAAATTTCTCAACTGTTGAATTCCAGAAATAGTTCTGACATCAGTTCTGATATATATATATATATAAGATTAGATATGAATTTCCGTTATGAGAAATCTATTATTTACAATATCTTTTAACCATGGAGAAAGTAATAATCAAAATTTCTGTTTATAACATATTTATAATATTATAAAATTTATAATATAACTATTTATAATATGTGTACTATACTGCTGAATAATTAATTATTTAGTTTATCTAATATTATTTTTAATATAATATAATTTAAATATAATTATTTAATAATTAGCTTTATCTTTTAGAATTCAAAAGTAAAGTTATAATTTGAAAACACACCATTATTTTATCTCAATCTATTTAATATATTTCTTCAAAGAAATGTTGGCATTATATCTTTAAGCTTGCCATATGATTTTTACATTATTATTAATCATATTGACAATGTATTCTTCTCCATTACATTACATCTTTTGTATTATTATTATTTTATTGTTCGTTTTAACTACTTTAAGCTAAGCTAATCTTGTATAATTTAACTACCTTCGAAGCACTTAGTTTCAAACTTTTATCAGTTAGCATTTTCGATGAAATTGAGATGCAAGAACTGCTTGTAATCTACGAAGTTATTACCTTCTTTATACTTCAGAACAACCTACTCGCCAGAGTAGGGGAATCTCTTAGGTGCTAAAAGTGTTCCACAGGGATGCTAATCAATGTAGAGTTCATTGCATTTCATAGTACACTACACTGTGGTAGTTTTTCTCCTTGAATACCTCGTTCTTCCGCATTCTCTGTAGAATTTAATTTGAGATTCAGGAAAATGTGCAAGCAAATGAATTAGTAAATTTACTCTTATATTTCTGTAACAATTCCCCACGCTGCTGTGTGCCTTTTCAACACAGTGCAATTATTGTTGGCAAGTAACCGCTATCAAATGGATAAACCGTGAAGAAGGATATAGCCGGTCGCCAACAATCTTCAAAGTAAGCTTTAAACATTCCGACGTCGCCCCACCGGCACGAGGATGGAAAGAACTAAGATTCGCCATAATAAGCAAATCACGCAGTACTGTTGTAATCCCTTGCCATTCGATTTACCTTACCCATTTTAATTAATATATTTAAAACAAACTAATTGTAAAGTTGGTTATAAAAATTCATGATCTTTTGATAATTATAAAACGGTAAAGGAATAGAAGCAACACCCACAATGGTCACACCAGAAACGTTTGGAACCAGTTATCTAAACCTGGTTTAAACACTGTTAAACCTGGTTAAAGTGTAATTATATTAATTATTATTTCACTGTACTGTTTTTATTCCATTAAGCCTGAAGATGAATCAAATACACTCCCTGATAACAATGACCATCTTGTAAATAGTTAAAAAAGGATTTAAATAGCCTGTGTAGCTCAGTGGATGTGGGGTTTGCACACCATCGCGCTTGGCCGCACGAAGGAAGTCTTGGTTTCGAGTCTAGTCGGCGACTAGAGGAAATTTTTCTAAGCCTTTTTTCGACCGGTTCCCGAGTTAGTCGATCTCTGGCACGGGCAAGCAGGTTTTTCCTCCCGGAAACTCGGGTTTTTCGTCCTGTAAACTCAAGAAAATCGACCGTAGAACCCACATTATTTCAGACATTAAATATATTGTGTTAGGGTTAGAGACCACGAGATGGCGGCACATTTGAGCCGTCTCTCTTCACTGCGTACCGCTTAATTAGTGATAGCCTTGGGCCATCTGTCTCTGATTGGGTACCAGTGGAGATTGAACTGCCCACTCAGTCTCCAAAAAGTTAGATAGGGCTAAATGGCCTCGCCTACTCCCGTATATACGGGAATAAAAAAGGCGTTAGCTGATTTTTTTTTTTTTTTTTAAATAATAAATGAAGGTTTGATCCTTGCTCACAAAATACGCAAGGCACCGATAATAATTCATATCCA
The DNA here is from genome assembly GCF_054136105.1 of Typopeltis vanoorti. Taxonomy (NCBI): domain Eukaryota; kingdom Metazoa; phylum Arthropoda; class Arachnida; order Uropygi; family Thelyphonidae; genus Typopeltis; species Typopeltis vanoorti. The sequence continues at coordinate 143,252,794 of NC_143552.1, forward strand.
TAATTCAATAATTATTCAACGCAAATAATTCATATCCTCTCCACCAAAATTCCTTTAAGCCTATTGGCATTAATTATGTAAAATGTATATGAATTTAATTTATTAATAACTATACAACCTAGTTAAATATTTGTTAGTTCCATGATAGCTTTACTCTGCACCATTTTAACAATAGGAATATGTTCAGTGAAGCTTATATTAATTGCATAACAGTGGGTTTGAATCACGCACATATGTAGGTAACCTTGGCTAATTAATCGAGAGCATTCTTATCTGTTTAAGTAGGTCAGGAAGAATTTATGAGTTGATTGTCGCAAAGGTTATCATTATGTAGTGGCATGATTGATTTCACTCATTTTAAGTTATTATTAACGCAGTACACTGAGGAGACAATCGGATAAACCTCGAATGTTTGATGTAGCAAGAGATGTTCAGTTATAAGTGTGGGATTATTTCGTAGTGAGAAACTGGCGTTTGGAAAATAAAACATGAATAAGAGACTTCATCCCGAAAATAGGCAAACCAGCCAATCGCACACAATTTAACATATCACACTGCCTCATTGGGTAAGCTACTTCTGTCGTAATAACATACCAACAATATTTTTTCTATATCTCTCTTTCTTCTTTGTTTTCCTCTTTCTCTTGCATTTATATATATTTTTTAATTTTTTTTTCTCTCTCTCTCTCTCTTACGTTCTCTATTTTTCTGCCATCTTTCTCACATCTTCGTCCCCTCTCTGTCTATCTGTTTTATTTCCCAAACTTTGCGTGAGGAATCTATTCACGCAAACTGTCTCATGGGATACAGGTTGTGCGTCGTATTCAGAATTCTTTGAAGCGACGCAAAATCTGCACTACTCATTAATACAATTTCATATAATAACGCCAATTGTGTTCCAAATGGATCAACGACCTCTGATTTAAATCGGCAATAACCCAGTATCTTGAATTCCGTATGGCATTCAAAGTCATTAAACGACTGACTGAAATCAACAATATTGCATTATATATATCCGTTATGCATTTCATTTTTTGGTGTCATTACTTGGGGAATTTTTAATCCCTTTTCATATCGATATGCATCTTTCTCGAAAGAATTTTGCATGTCTGTTCAGTATAAATGATGAAGATTCTATTGACCTGAGACACAAGTGTTCGTGTTTTGAGAGACAATTCATAGAACGATTGAAAAAAATAATTTATAACAAAGCACTGATTTTCGCAAAGGAAGATTTACTATGTTCTGGGAAGTTATCGGAATTCTTCTACATATGAAATTCAAAGAGAATGCAACCTAATGTTTTTTTTCTAGGACGCTCCTTTGAATCTACTTAGACTCTTCGAATATGTTTTTAATAAAATTTCCCTCTCAATTATCCTGTTGGCTAAGAATGAAAGCCCTATTTTCTTATAGAAATGCATTTCTTTTTTTTTTTTTTTACTATAACTGTTGACATAGGACCTGCATGAAATGAATATTTTTCAGAACCGAGATTGTTCTTCAATATTTGCATTCATAAAAAAAAGAGCAAAATTACTTTTCTTTATCTGTACATATGACTCTCTGAAATATGCTACTAAAGAAAATGCTGTTTGTGATTTTAATCAAATTGAATATTTGACTTTCACCGTGTTTTTATTTTGATGTTTGTTGTTTTTAAATAATTACTGGTAATATTTTTTTGGTATATTTTATTAATAGCTCCTTATTAGTTTTAATTTTCTAGGGAACAGCTCGATTCTGAAAAAATATAAATAAAAACTTATAAAGTATATATAACTTATTTTAATTTGTAATATTTAATTAAATAAAATTAAATAATTGCTTTTTTTTTATAATAAGGAAATAACTTAAATAAATACTAAAACACTTATTATTAAAACACATACTTTTATTATAATAAAATTATAATTAATCTTTTAATTAGATGGATACGTGATTAATACCCTTGGGAGTATTAATCATGTATCCATGGCAATGCTGTAGCCAATGAAGTTCTAACTGAGGCTCGATACTCATATAATAACTCAATAATACCTTATCCCTACACACTCCTCTACAGATAACGGGGAAGATGCTTCGCCCCTTTAAGCCAGTCCTTATAAGGACTATTTATATTAGATGTGGATTGATTGATAACCATCTTTATATTATATTATGTTATGTGTATATATATATTATATTATGTTATGTGTATATATATATTATATTATGTTATGTGTATATATATGTATATATAATGTAACTCTAATGTATATGTTATGTATATACATATATGTAATAAATTTTTTAACTTGGGGATATTGCATATTAGGATAAAAAAAGTCATTTTATATACTTGGTTATTTTAATTCCTAATCCCAAGTATGCAAACAATTAAGTTTGCGCCTGAAACAAAGTTCAAGTCTAATGATGGTACAACACCAGGGCAACTCATTGTAAAGGTGAGTAAAGCTCTGATCTATTCTTAGTATTTTCCCATAATGTAAAGCACATCTCACTAGAAGATGTATACTGCAATGCATTATGGGTGGGGTCACTACCCAGACCGGTTTTTCAACCTTTTTTGTTATATATATATATATGATGTTATATATATATATATATATACTAGTACAAAACCATTAATTTAATTTCTATTATATATTATATTATATCTTGTCTTAAGAGAAAAAGCATAATATTATTTCTTTTTGTTGTATAGTAAACACCGAATTATGAAAGGAATTCATCCAAAACTAGTTTATGAATATATTTTCCGTGTAACAAAGAATTCGTTCGGGACAGACAGCACGAACATATTTTTGTCTTCAGAATTCAAAACCCGCAGTGGCAAATGAGCTGAGAAGCAGAGACGCTAATAACTTGAATAGCTCATTGCATTTAAAAATACGAAGGGTTGAGGCGTTGAATAAATTTTAATGAGGTCGGATGCTTGCTTTAATGAGCAGGATGAATCCTACTTCAAAAGACTTAGAAAGTTATTTGCATTAAGTAATGTAGGAATGCAGTCTAAGTAATGAATGACGTAATTGAAAATCCTACTAAATTTATACTTAAAAGAACCGTTAGAGGGCGCTTACCTGTGTTTGTACACGAACATTGAAATAAGTATATTCGCTTATTTCAAGAGCTTGGAGATTCAGATGATGTATTTGCAGAAAGATAAGCTGGAAATGTGCCATAAAATTGATAGCTATCTCTGTTTTCGATCTCCTAACACACAACGATATGCTCTTACTCATCTTCTGCTTAGCCAAGAGGGCGCTTATATATATATATATATATATATATATATATATATATATATATATATATATATATATATATATATATATATATATAAACAAACTTACTTATTTTCAAGTACGTAAAATATAATAAAGGAAAATTTTAAAAGTTTGTATAAATAAAAAAAAATAATTTGTTGCTAATTATGTAGTTATTCAATTTAATATTTTATAAAAAATAATTTGGGATTAGGACAAACATGGAAGAGATAGCAGAGAATCTCGTTAACTGTCATAACTAGGTCCTTCAGAAGAGATCACGGTTGTCAAATTGACTTTTAGTCTACCCTCAGTACTAGTAATAATGTCAATTGATTTACAGCATTTTGTAAATGAAATTTTCAAAACAAATGAAAAGTTCAGTCCTTTGGCCATCATTTCCCCCAAACTCTTGCTTCTTTGAGTGTAGTCTACCAAACTAGTGAATTGTATTTCATTTCCTCTGGTGACAGTGCAAACGTAACTCTTGGCAACACAATACATCAACTCCCACTCATCAGTTCACTTAACTAGCTTACCCAAATCGCCTTAAGGAGCAATCAAAATGGAATTCCCTACTGTTACTTCATTCAAGTTTGAGTCATTTGTAAACAACGGAATATAACACTTCCAGTCTTGAATAATATCATTACCATATAAATTAAACAACAGTAGTCCCACAGAAGAATAGAAGTGGTGTGGTGTGACATACCACATCACTTATCGCCTCCCTCCTCAGAGATGTTGCTCCCTCATAAACAACCAGCTGACATCTCTGAGATTACATCCCCATACCAACGCCACTTAGAAATCTCTCTCTCTCTCTCTCTCTCTCTCTCCCTCCCTCCCCAATACATCCGAACATATACATTTCTTAAACCTTTCAGTTAGTTTTCTGAAATATGCATTATTATTTAAATGGAGAAATGTATACTGTACGATAAATATATTAATATAGTCATATCCATTGTATAAAATGTAAAGCTATTTATTATACTCCACATTTTAAAATTTAGATTGTATTACTGAAATATGTAGTTTTAGGAACTATTTTACAAAGGGTAAAAATACAAAACTTCCATTATTGTTGTTGTTGTTGCACGTTATTAAAGCAACGACACAAAATGTATTTCGATCGAGATTCTAGAAAAATTCTATGTTGTTTCCATTTAAAATCAAAAGGTTAAATTCCTGTGTTGTATTTCCCTTTAGTTCAAAGAAAAAAATAACGGGGATGAGTTGAGTAAAAACTCTGCCTTAATCGAAAGAATCACTTGCTTCATTTAATCTTTATAGTTTTAATAAGAAGACTAAGAGAGGCCATTCAGACGGAGAAGACGGTCGAATTGCAGCTTGTCGTTTAACCATAGTGAGGTAGAATAGAATGACAAGTATTGTAAAATGGAAATTAATAACTGAAGCTATATCTAGAGGTCGTTGACCCAAATATTCAAATTTCCAAAATTATAAGATATTTCTAAATGCAGTCAAGCATGGAAACCAATTTAAAATTGACTTCTGTCCTGACGAAACAATACACGACATCCTTTGTGATCAATTATCCGTTCGTACGTCCGTCTGTCTGCTTGTATACGCGTTGACATAAAGGTTGAGTATTTTTGTTGTCTTGCTTTGAACAAATTAGTGACGAAGCCAAAATTCGGGCAAACTCATATCGCTGCCTATGACATGGACTCCTAGTGGAAAACAGACAATAAAAATAAGAAAGGTTTATTATTATACAATGTATTTTATGTATACAGTTGAATAACATTATTAAATTTTGAGCTAAATTATTATTATTTAACAGAGAAGTGAATGATTAGATCAAAGAGAGAGAAAGATTCATGTATACTTAAGTACAAATGAATCTTCCCATGAGGAAATGTTGAAAATTATTTTAAATACATCAAAGCATTATTTTGTTTACCAGAATATTGTGAAAATGTTGTGAAACTTCACACAGCAAACATTTAATTGTAATAAATTTGAGCATAAAATCACGAGAGATATTAATGTTGTATTCATGTCATTGTTTAGTGCACAATCAACAATAGTCCTACAAACCCAATAGAAAGTTTCTGTTTGTATAAATATTAATCATCTGAGCATTTTCGTTAAAAGTAATTCTTTTGCTGCTTTTCTATGATGAAGTAATAATGCATATTAGGACACTTCGTCGGTTATTTCTTAACAATTAAGTTAAACATAACAATTTATCAAGCACTTGGTTTATTGTAATTTATCTTTCAACAATTAACTTAATGTAGCAAATTTCCATAGCTATTATGCAACGTATTTATTTTGTTATTGTCGCTAAATACTAAGGAAAAGGATTCACACTTATGCTAATGTTATTAGTCTATCTCTTTTAACTAAAGAACTTTTGTTTTATTCGCACGCTTGAAAAGAAATAGATCAAATAAAAGGTAATTTTTCTATCGCGTTTTTATGTTACAATTTTCTTCATTATTGAAAAAAAAAAGGATTATTTACCTAAAAAAAAAACGCAAAATGTTTAACGAAATGCAGTTAAACATTCGAATGTAGTATCGTCAAAAGAGATTAAAAAAAAAGTATTTAATTCTCAGAAGTTAGAAAATTTAAATTCCAAATTGGAACGTGCGTGTGGTGTATGAAGAGAGAGAGGGGGGGGGTGAGAATTGTACATGCTTCCTGATATTATCTCAGAGTAAACATTAGTGTTAATTGGAATCCATTCTCAATTGTACCATTGACACCGTTACTTCCCAGAGAACCATTACGCTAGAGTCATTCATCTTAGAGGCGAATGATAACAGTCGCACTTGTTCAATTTGGAAGCACGTGGAAGAATAGGAACAATTCGTCTTCCCTAGCGACTAAGTGCTTGCATATCCTTTTGAACCCAAGGTTCGCTTCTTTTGTTTTCAACCAATATCCCCCCCCTCACTCCCCAACTGTAAAGGGGGATGATTTATTTGGTTTGTGTGCTGTCAGAGATAGACAATTTATCGTGATTATAATACCGGGTGCAATCTACTTATTCGTAAGGCGTAATTTCTAACGAAATAATTTCTCTGGCAATGAAACGCACTTAAAATCCAAATTTATTGCTACCGGGCTGCTTCCATTAATCCCCAAAGAACTGTTTAGCGTAGAAATGCTGTCAGTGTTAGATAATAGGTCCGTTATTGAGGGAAAAAAAGATGCGTTATTATGAAATAGGATGACCATGTGGAGGTATAAACTGCTCTTTTCTTTTTATCTTCCTTTTCATCTTAATACGAGCACACACACACACAACGGCTTTTAGTATGCACTACTGGTAACGAGATTATTAACCTTATAGACTTAAAAGAGCACAATAGCTACAAACGTGGCTCGAACTTATTGCTTTGTCATCTTGTTTTGCTAAGAACAACTGCCGGTATTCCCTTTGACCATTGACTTTTGGATTAAATGGAAGCTTGGCTATTTTATTCAACGCAAAAGTCCCTTTCTGAAATATAATTTCGCATTAAAGTTGCTACGATTGATGGGGGAATATTAAACAAGAAAGAATGCGCATTAAATGCAAAAATAATGGATCCATCCAAGCATTATTTGTGTATTTTTTGTCCGGATTTTTAATTAAACAAAGTTTTACGACATACTAAGATGTTATGAAAGGTACTTAAGGAACGATATGGTCAAAGCGAGTGAATTATGGGTAATTTTCTTTGGAAAAGAGATTTTCTTTTCCCAATGACTTATTTATAGAACATGCATTCATGTTTTTACAAACGACTCTCTTAGTAACTCACTAAAACGTTGGCATTAAATTGGAGAAAAGAGCAGCTTTCATAAATTTTGACAGGATACTGGATTTAAAGTTAAATTTTCTTTCTGTCGTGACCTAAGTTATCTACAATATGTATAAGGTTTGGAATTATTATTCAAAACACAAAGACCCAGGATGCATCAGTATATTATGTATATATAATCTTCCCAGTGTTTTGTTTTTGTTTTGCTACTCGTGTGTTTTTTCGAGAGAGACAAACCAAGGGGTCCGACAGGGATGTCCCCTCTCAGCAACATTTTTACTATTTACCTAAATGAAATAATAATAAAATGGAATAAAAATTTCCATGAAGTTATTAAACTTTCTCCTACAGTGAACTTAAACACTCTCCTCTTTGCCGACGACCAAATAATAATTACAAATTCTGAAGACAATTTACAGAAAGCTATTTTAGATCTAAATGAAATAGCCAAAGATTATGGTATGATAATATCAATAGAAAAATAAAAAAAACTATGGCCTTTAAAGGACAAGATCCAGTAAGAACTAAAGTAGTAATAGATAACAATATCTTAGAACAGGTGAATTCATTTAACTACCTAGGATAAAATGAAAAAGATTTAAACCTAAAAATTGAGAAATATTTAAAAATAACAGGTGTAATTAACTCTATATTTAAACCAAAACCTAGTTCAAAAACAAACCAGACTAAAAGTGGTGTGGAATTCGTGGACGTGTGGAATGAGTTTGATGGGCGAAAGGACTTATACAAGATGGATGGCCTGCATTTGAATGGACTTGGTGTGCGAAGACTGGAAAAAGTGTTGCTGAATGAAGTGAAAATGGATGTGCAGAACCCGGGAAACTAGAACTACCAAGGATGGGGGGGGGAGGATATGCAGACATCAGTGAGACAGTTGAGTGTAAAAATGTATATAATGTACCTGAGCCAGCACTAAGGACAAAAAATGGGAATGGGACATTTAGAATAACGCATCAAGATAGGGGTGGGACAAAGGGATCACTGCATTTCATGTATACTAATGCCAGGAGTATTAGGAACAAGAAGGAAGAATTTTTGGCCTTGATTGGCTCTTCCTGGCCACAGGTTATTGGCATTAGTGAAACATGGCTGACGAAAGATGATATAGTTAGTGTGATAGAATGTGTAGGTTATAGTGTGTTTAGGAGGGACAGAGAGAATAAAATGGGGGGAGGGGTGTTATTGATGATAGCTGATGAACTGCAGCCAAGCAGAATTGAAGTTGTATTGCAGGATAGTGAAAGGAGCTCATTTGAGGCTATTTGGTGTGAGATTGAGACTGGAAGAATAAAATATACAGTTGGGTGCTGCTATAGACCAGGTGATGGAATAGATGGTGGAGATAGTATGCATAAACAAATTGATGAAAATGAGTGGAAGGAGGGTAATTATTATGGGGGATTTTAATTATGGTAACATTGATTGGAAGGAGGAAAGGACACATGTGAGGAAGGAAATGGATTTTATTCAATTATTAAGGGATAACTATCTGAGACAGCATGTAATTGAAAATACTAGAGGTGTGAGAGTGCTTAACCTGGTAATAGCATCTCACAATTTGACTGTAATGAATATGACCATGTTGCCACCTATTGGTGAGAGTGATCATAAGGTCACTCTCACCAATGGGAGATGGCTAAAGGTGTGTGGAATTTTTGATTAAGACAGGGTATATATGGAATTACCGTGCTGGCAAGTATGAGAAGCTTAGGAGATTGCTTGGATCGGTGCCATGGCATGTACAACTGCAAGGGCTGGACGTCAATAGAGCATGGGAAGTGGTCAAGGAGCATTTACAGGAGGTTATGGCTGATTGTATACCTAGGGTCCGAATTGTAAAACAAGTAGGGGTTAAATGGATGAATAACACCATTAAGCTTGAGCTGCAAAAAAAGAAACAACTGTGGAGGGAATTTAAAGAAAGGGGTGACCTGCAGGCACACGAACGGTAAAAAGTGCAGGCCAGAAGGGTAACGAGTGTGGTAAAAACAGCAAAAGCCGATTATGAAAGGAAACTAGCTATGCAAGCAAAAGAGAATCCCAAACAGTTCTTTCAATATGCTGCAAGCAAGGAAAAAACTGTACATGGCAAAATGATTTTAAGGAATGACGATGGTAAGGAGGTCAATGAACCAGTCGATATAGTGGAGTTACTGAGTGCGCACTTTGCAAAAGTATATCATCCAGGTGGTGACATTGAAAAAATGAAGGAGCCATTAGTTTATACGGAAATTGTGATGAAAGAAGTGGAGGTGAATAGTCTATCACAGAACATTAATGTGAATACATCTGTGGGATTGCATGGTATACCGGCACGGGTCTTGCGTGAAGCGGCTAAGGAATTATCAGTGCCCTTGACCATGTTGTTTAATCTGAGTCTCAGGTCTGGTTTAGTCCCGAAGGCGTGGAAAGAGGGGAAAATAGTTTCACTGCATAAAGGAGGATCCAAGACTACGGTTGCAAATTACCGACCAATCAGCATATCAGGAGTTTTTGTCAAGGTCTTGGAGAAAGTAGTCAAGAGAAAAATACAGGAATGGATTGATGAAAATGAGATACTGTACAGGTGATAGCATGGCTTTGTAAAGGGTAGATCATGCCTGAGTAACTTGCTCAAGTTTTATAACAAGGTGACGGCTGAACTGGATAAGGGAAATGGACCTGCTAAAGGCGTTTGACAGGATACCACATGAATTCTAATCCGTAAACTACAACATATGGGAATGGATATAGGGTTGGTGAGATGGATAGGTGGGTAGTTGATGGAGAGATATCGAAGAGTGGTTTATTCAGGAGTGGAGTCCAAAAGACGGCCTGTGACTAGTGGGGTGCCGCAGGGTTCTGTTTTTCGACCACAGCTGTTTAATCTGTTTATTAACGATATAGGGAAGGATCTAAGTGGAACAGTTCATTTGTTCGCTGATGATGCAAAGTTGGGGAGGGTGATAGTGAATGCAGAAGATGTCAAAGTCTTGCAGGATGACTTAGATAGATTGGAGTTCTGGGCTAAGGAGAATGGATGTCAATTTAATGTGACAAAATGTAAGGTTATGCATTTTGGGGTGAAAAGATTAGCAGCAGTATACCACATGGGTGGAACTGTACTCCAAGAGATTGATGAGACCAGGGACTTGGGAGTGTTGGTGGATAGGGGAGATGAAGTTTAGGGGGAACATTGCGAAAGTAGCTAAATCAGCTCATCAACTCACTTGGTTGTTGAAAAATACCTTAACGAGCAGAGACAAGCAAGTTATTGTACCTCTGTACCGAGCCTTGATAAGACCTCATCTTGACTACTGTGCCAAGATTTGGTCACCTCGGTTCCTTCCTGATGGGGAGGAGGTGGAGAGGATCCAGAGGCGAGTGACTAAGATGATAGCAGGTCTATGGAATGAACCATATGAGAACAGGTTGAAGATTTGTGGGTTGCAGAAACTGGTTGATATGCGGAAAAGGGGAGATATGATTGAGACATTCAAATTGCTAAAAGGATTCTATAAGATTAATTCAGAGGATATTTTTGAGATCAGGACTGGTGGTGGGAGAACTAGAGGACACCTATGGAAACTGGGCAAGAGTGTGGTTAGCAGTGGTGTTAGAGCTGGGTTCTTTACTTTTAGGGTGGTGAATGAGTGGAATAAGCTGCCAGAGTCTGTTGTGGGTGCTATGACAGTGAGCTAGTTCAAGGCAAGGTATGATAGATACTGTGAGAATGGCGTATAGTTGTGTGGGCATGATTTTTAGGGCCTCCCTCGATGAGTCTAAGGACTCCCTGGAGTAGCCCGAAAAAAAAAAATAAATAATGTATGAAAGCGAAATCTGGATAATAAAACAAAAAGACAAACAAAGATTAATAACAGCAGAAATAACAAAGTATACTCTATTTGATCACAAAAGAAACGAAGAAATTATGAAAGAATTAAACCAAGAACCAGTAATAGAAAAAATATAAACCTAAATGGATGGAACATGTTCTAAGAATGAAATTAGCAAGATCACCAAAACAAACCTTAAACCATTAGGAAAAAGAAAACCAGGACATCCTCTTAAAAGATTTAACGATGACTTCTAAGGCCGGAACAGACCATGCTAGGCCTAAATCCTTTATATGCATGATGATTATGTGTTTTTTTCCTCTGGTTAGTTTGATTTCTCTTTTTTTTTTGTGGGAGGAAAACTTAAGTTATCGGGAGAAATGTATATAAATGGCTAACTCACTTTTAATTCCAAAAGTCCATAAAAATATTTTTTGAATCAAGAATAGGACCGAATCCAGGTGTTCCACAAACAAAATTAACATGCAAAAGCAAGTTCATTTCATATAACTGAAATAATTTTTTACTACTCTGATAAAGTGTATGAACATTCATACAAAACATGAAAACGGACATAGAGTGAATTGAAAAAAAATGGTGAATTGATGAAATGGTAACCCTATTTCTTTACGCAGACAAAACGTGCCTCAGAGATGCACTTGGGTCAGCCCTCTCTGACATGGAATATCAGAAGATAAGCGTCAATATCTTCTTTAAACTGGTGAGAAAGGCAGTGTCAGATACGTGTTAGAAGAACACATTCTGGCAGTATTGACCGGAGGATGGGGTAGCGAAATGGACCATACACAGTACGACAGATAGCTAGAAGCTATTGACACATCGCCATCGCATAAAGAGTTGAAATGGATTTACTAATGAAATCCAAATAACCCGTTTTGAGTTGTATAAAAACAATGACAAGATCGAATATAGCCGGAAGCAACTTGTGAATTATGAGCGAGTACCGATTACGATATTTAATAATATTTCGGTTAATTTTATATTTCATTTTAACAGTAAAGTAGATTTGTTATTATTAATGAAGATGATTTCTAATGAAGAAATATAATTCTAAAACACCTACAAATTAAATAACTTATGGTATTGCTTAAGATGTAGCAGAGTAATTGAAATGGTATGTATGTATGTGTATGTATACCAGTTTAATTAACTGGTTTATTTAATTATTTTCATTTGTAAACAAAAATGGTGTATTAAGAATCATGCAAAAATAATTTAAATGTTAAAGATTTTATAATAAAACTTGAAATTTATTAAGTTATATATAATTTTATTTTATATTCTTAAAATATAATTCTTGCTTCTCTTTAAAAACACTTGGTTCTCTGATTGAAAAACGTACTTACTAATAGCTAGGATTTAAATGTGGTATGTCTTTTCAAAGCAAGATATAATAATAACAATAGCGTTCTTGAAACTCTTTAAGAGACATATTCCAGAACTGAACATGCGGGATTAGCTCCTTACTCTCTTACTCATTAACAGCTCTAATTCCTTTCTGATTCTCACTACTTAAGACTTCTCCTAATGATTTTATGAGCACTTCAATGAAATGTATGTTACTTAGTTTCAACGTTAATATGACGGTGCAGCGAATGTGTTAATGTCGATACACTACTCCCTGTACGACGTAGTTTAACTAGTCGATGAACAACAAAGGGGAGACGGCTGTAGCCATAATAAACGTTCATGAATAAATAACTTAAAGATCATTCATTGTGTGATAGAATCATAGCCATTAAACACTGTGAATATAACATTCAAAAATAGCCACGATATACATATTGATTGATACAAGAAAAGCAGCATTAGTCAAAAAGCATTAAGTTTTTCCTTTATAATAGTTTTGCATTAAAAAATGGCTTGCCAAACTTTAAAAAATAAGAAGAACTAATGCTAAAATACTATAAAATTAAAGAAATTATTAACACAGTTTTCTTTTTTATAAATAGTAAATTTCCATATAATTCTTCTAAGAATTTGCTTTGCTAATACAACTCATTAGTTGTAATGTAATATTGCTTCATCTTCTATCGAACTGAAAATTCTGTACGCTAATAAAAATCGATGTCAAAATTTAAAAGGGATAATTCAAACATGACCACGAAATCAGTATTTTGCGTAGATTATGCAAACATGACCGATAAACCATGAGTGTTATGTACAGAAATAAAATATACATAAATAAAAATATTTTATTTATTTATTACATCCTCAATTATTTGGGATATCCTTAAATAATAAGGCACTATTTTTTCAGTACGTTTTGATAATCTGAGGAAAGTATCACAGAATAAAAGTGAATAAATACGAACTTTATGTTATCTTTTCTTGTCATTTTAAATTCATAACAAGTAATTTAGTTTTAATTTTTCCAGCAGTTTTGATTTTTCTTTAATGGTTTAAATATTAAGTATTGTAATAGTTTAATATTTTGATGTATTTATTATTTTAATATTCTAAATGTATGAAGATGCTCAGTTTTTAGTACGAATTTTTATTTTTTTTTTAAATCTAACCATATTATTTTTCTATGAATGTGATTTTATATCGCTTTAGATATTTCCCGCTCTCCCGTCAGACTACCTAACATGATGCATGATTTAAAGATAAAAACAAAAACTAACTATCGTTTACTAAAAGATTTTGACGATATTTTTGCACTCGGAAGAATCGACTTGAAGCATAAACGAATTTGGATGAGGGGCAGAGGGAGGAGGGGAACGAAGTTAACTACAGGCTAGAATATCATTATAATTATCTTCAACTTACTATATAACTTTTATTGTTATCCTATTACGGCTGTTCATATAGCTTATTCCAGACAAATAAATATAGTCAGTAAATCAGAAGCAGGTTTTAGTGATATCAAAATTAAATGATTCTAGTGTATTTGAGATGAAACAACAATAAAATTCTTTATTTTATAAAAGCCTATTTTCAGAATGATATGATGGATTGGAAAAGGAGGACGTTGAAATCTACTCTTAAAATGCTTCAATACAGACAGAGAGAGAGAGAGAGAGAGAGAGAGAGACTTCTCCAGTACACTCCAGCACTATCGGCAGATCTCCAATCTCTAAATGACAAATAAGTCTCCATGCAGAATGCCTTCAGTTAACTGGAGCTTTCGTCCCAAGTATTTCATCCCAAAAAGTTTTCTTTTTTTGATCTTGCCAGATGCAGGGACAGTTAAGCGCGGTAAAATTGATCAAAGAGGATGACAAGGTGAGCTATAAATCATATCCTTTACAGACCGACTGTCGCGATAGCAGTGGACAAAGGCTGCATGCAGTTGACAATACGTACGGATAAAAAAAGGAAAAAGGAGGAAAAAAAATCTGAAGCCGGAGACCAGTCGCTGGTGTATTTTGACACTGTTTGTGTGACCACTCTTATAAGACGTTGGTGTCGCGGAGAAAAAGGAGTGGATGAAAATAAATGATCATACCCAGTTCGTTTTTCTTTTCCTCTTTTTTTTTTTACTGTTATTAAAGCGATATCTTGCTAACTTTTAAGATGTGGCAGATAACAAAGACAAAGTGTTGTATCGCGTATCCTGTAGCCCCGAGAGTTCTAGTCTTCATTTGTTTCGACATTGTTAACTATGATCAACAAGTGAAAGGCGTTGCCGATGAGGTTGTTAAGATCAAGTGAGAAGTCTATTTTATCGGAGTATTTTTGTTTTTCGAGTGATAAAGGTGTCCCTTACAAGAAATAAAGAATAAAAATATGAGCAAATGATAATAAAGCAAGCATCTTTATTTATTGCAGTTATTGTAGCGATACATGCATCGTTCGAAAGACTGAACTTAAGAATGAACATCACAGGAATTCTATGTGTCCACCCGTATCAGGATAATACTTATTCCACTTGATATGAAACATTTTGAGTGATTTTATTTAGTATTATCACAAAGTGGATTATCACAATATGTCACAAAGTGGATAAAGCGAGTATCCTATTTATCAAGCCATGATCAGTAGGAAGCTTTATAGATAAAAAGTAAATAAATAAAACATTTGGTTTAAAATCATAACACGCTCGTGAATAACTTTTTACAGACTAGGCCTCTTAACGTCATGTTAGTCAATCTCATACTGAGTTGGACGATTTTCTCCGAAATGCATCAGTTTATCTCTTAAAGCTGTTTCAAACAAGATGAAAAGTAATAGAATCGTTATTATAGTTCTCAAATACCTTTAATTAGCCTTATATCATATTTCTCGGTTTACTTATCAGTTGAATACGCCAAAAACTATCCATAGGAGATTTTGACGCATTAGTCCAGATGCAAAGATCCTCTGTAACCCATTTGGTTTCTACTGAGACTTTTCGTTGGCAAGACTATGACGAGAGGATCCTTTATCAAGACCCTTTATTAATTAAAGGTGAGTTAACCGGTCTCATACAAAGGTGAAGGGATCTTATCTTTGAAACTCGGGTTTCCGTCCCTCAAAACAGGCAATACTGTCCCATGAGCACACATATCTATAGACATAAAATACACACCCTTTGGGATTACAAAAGAGGATGGAAAGCCTGCTACATTAATTGCCTATAATCCTTAATAAAGAGAGAGACATAACCAGTCTTGGACGTATGAGAATTAAATGGATGGAATACTAAATGCAAACAATGCCTTCATCTATTAGAATGAAGTTGTTAATTCCCTCTGAAGGAATAGCATATTATCGCCGGACTGATTTTGTAAAAGTATCTTAAACCGTTTTTCCTTCCACGAAATCAGGACCTGCTAAAATGCCCAACTGCAACACTACCTCAAGCATAACGAGAATAGTGTAAACACAATACATCACGTTAACGCATGGATTTTCATCGAAAATAAAGGATCAGTGCTGGATCGACGGGATCATGAAAGCTAATAGACGGGTGCAATAATTGGTCAAGAGTCGGATAGCCATTGTGCAGGAATCGGAACAACACACACTTCGTCTGTCACCATTAAAAATATCCTCTATCCAGCATGACCTAGGTTTAAATCCAGAGATGTTTTTCTTCCAATCACTGATCTCGGTAAAAATGGCTTTGTAACATACTGGTCTCATAATCTTGGCTGTCCTGGTTGACCGAGTAGGCCCACCTGATCTCCAACCAACAGTCAGAGCGTTCAAATCGCATCCTGGATGTTTGTGTGTAAATGTTTATGGCAGATAAATTTCACATGCGGTTTGAAACCAGCTCTTACTGGAAGCCTGAAAGTGGCTTCACAATTTCCATGTATGGTCTTTATTACAGTTCTGTTTTTCGAATTTTCTTATTCTCAATGATACTAATGTCAATGTATTGCAGGTTTATAATATTTTTTGTGAGTGGGATTCGCATAAAAAGGTTGCTTAGGGCTTAATTACAACCAGTTATATTAAGTGTCAGTTTTAGTATCATTTACAACTCTGATTTAACAGTAGGTCTATAATGCTAGGAGCACATGTCTGAAGACGCTAGGAACAAGATAAGGAAGATATTTTTTCAATCTCCGGAATCCTTTCCGTCCATGCCTTTTTTAAAATAATTACTGGAAGAAATATAACTGTCCATAATTAGATAAAGTAGTTGCATCTTATGAATAACGTGATTAAGCAATCTAATGTGTAAGCACTTGAGATATTTAATGCGGGAGTATATTTTTAACTCCCTCTTCCTATTGCTGTGTTTATGACCAACTCCGAAACCTCCTCAGCAAGTTTATGTCGTAGCCAGGAAGTCTTATGAACTATATTGGGATTTATCTGCGGTACTTTAGTTTCGCATGAATCGTTCCCACATCGGTCGGCAAATACTGAACTTTTGTTTGGCTGCCAAACTTAGGGAGTGACAACCGACTGTGATCTTATTTCTAAGAGTAAGATACTTAGGAAAGAAGTGCACAGAGCACCGTATATTTCAGTGCACTTGATGGAAGTGTTTGCCATATGTGGGTAGGTTGACATTAAGTGGGAATCACTAAGGATGACCGACTCTTTCTTAGAATACAGTCTTTTTCTATCTCTTTTAGGTTTGTTTATCATCATTTGACATCAAATAGGAACGAGCACATATTTGTTTGCATTTATGGAATGCATTGTGATATTAGGAAATTATAAATGCATCGATTGTCTCCGTAATACGCATTATGCACTTTTAGAAGGATGAAACAAAAAGATATTGCGAAAAACTGACGGAATCGAACAGCAGTGGAGGAACGATAAAAAGGAGGGAAAAGATTTAAAAGAGAGAGAGATGGAGCATTAAATTATTAAATTAATTAACAAGCGATAAAACTGTAGTTAATCAGAAAGGATGCACAAAACGGTTTATTTTATACGTTGAAATAAATAATGATAGTAACATTAAAAAACGAGATAGAATTCGCTCATGACAACATTAATTTGCTCATGACAACAGAAATAATTAAGCAGACCAACAAACAATCAGACGAGTCAAAGACACAAAATTGTACAGAGAGAGACAGATCTATTTCTCTCTTGAGAAAAACTCAAAATATATAGAGAAACAGACTAATTCAAAACACTCAGATAGAGCGACTTAAAAGAAAAAAGATGGAATAAAAGAAAAAGGAAGGAAGACGGGATGTGTGTGTGAGAGAGAGAGAGAGAGAGAGAGAGAGAGAGAGAGAGAGGGAGAGAGAGAGAGAGAGAGAGAGAGTTATTGCTCTCTTGAAAAAAAAATTTCAAAAATGTAGAGATACAGACGTCATTCATAACAGTCAGATAGAGCGACTAAAAAGAGAAAGGAAAGAGCAAAAAAAAAAAAAAAAAGAAGATGGGATGAGCGCGCGCGCGTGTGTGTGTGTGTGTGTGTGTGTGTGTGTGTGTGTGTGTGTGTGTGTGTGTGTGTGTGTGTGTGTGTGTGTGTGTGTGTGTGAGGGAAAGAGAGAGAGAGAGATTTTTTCTCTCTTGAAAAAAATTAAAAGAGACAGACGTTCTTCAAAACACTCAGACAGAGCCACTAAAAAGAGAAAGGATAGAGTAAAAAGAAAGAAACAAACAAAAATGAGATGGATGTGAGAGAGAGAGAGAGAGAGAGAGAGAGATCTTTCTCTAATGAAAAAATAATTAAAAAGATATAGAAAGTAAATCAAAACGCCCAGATGAAACGACTAAAGAGAAAAGAGATAGAATAAAACAAAAAGGGAAAATGGTGTGTGTACATGTGCGCGTAGAGAGAGAGAGAGAGAGAGAGAGAGAGACAGAGAGAGAGAGAGAGAGAGAGAGAGAGAGAGAGAGAGAGAAAGAGAGAGATTTAATCAAACAAAATGATTAAATGGAGGAAAGATGTAATACAGATTGCAGATAAATAAATGAGAAATTAATATATTTAGAAGATGTGGAAAGAGAGAGGAGACTTTCCAATTTAATATATATATAAAAAATTAACGAAAACTAAGCTAACACACAGATAAGAAAGTAATTTTAGAATTAATTTAAAACAATTATTTTTTCTCACGGTAATCCTCTTGCGTAAGATAACAGAAGAGAATACAAATATTCAATACAGAATCGAAATCGGTGCTCTCTCTGATTTTCTATGGCTGTTATGTTCTTTTTATTCCTAAGCAAAAGTACTCGTTCCGAATGATAAAAAGGCTTAACATCTCGAATTCTCTAGGCAATAACAAGTCAAATGTTTTATTCCTCGTTTTATCTGAAAAAAAAAAGAGAAAAAAAAACAATCTTAAAGATACCGTCGGGAGTTAAGAAAATGCACTAAGAATTAAGTTTTCTCTATCAGTTTAATACAAAAGCAATGCAGTAAACAGATTTTGTTTTGCAGCAAACTGTGCTAAGCCATTGTGCGTGAAGAAATCTTGGCTGAAATAAATAATTCAACTGAGTCTTTCTGCTTATTTTGTCTTACTGAACCGCTATAAAAACGAGACCAAATATAATGAGCATTCTCATCCTTTTCAATTCTTTTGTTTAGTATTTCATAAACTCCAGTATTCGCCTTTTAAATATTTGCGCTGCAAATCTCTAATCTATTCGTAGATTTGGCAATCTTTTTCTTGCGACCGTTCTAATGTGCTTTGATACACCTGTCGCGGTTTGTACGTCACGCTGCCTTTGTTATGTCGAAGCCCAACATCTTGACGACTTAATCAGCTTTGTGAGAGTAGAATAAAGTTGAAAGTGTTTAGAACGGAGTAGAAATATTCCGAAGATGCCGAAGATGTCAGGAAAATTGGCATTTCAATTTCAAATCTTAAATGACTTTCAAAGAAAACGCTTAAAGAATTTATTTGCTTTCCGATGTATTTACTCTCTCTCTCTCTCTCTCTCTCTCGTCCCCTTCCTTCCAAACCCTCCCAACCACCCAGCTACGGGAATGTTGAATGGAATCTTATTCGATTAATTTTGTTCGTGACAAATTAATAAAATTAACATTATTTCATCTTCAGACAGTATTTCTAATTACATTACGTCACATTTTAATAAATTAGCCACCTTAATTACAATTTTGGGAAAGTTCCTTCCATTTAATTTTAGCAACTTTCTTCATTATGATTTAAGCGAATTCCAGATTGTGAAGGAAATATCATTAAGTTTGTGTGTGAATATGAAGAGGGCGCAACTGTTCAACAATGAGAAATATGTTGAACAAGGTAAAACCTTAGCGAACTAAAATATCGCTACTGTAGTTCTTCTTTCCTTCTGTACAAACGAAATATAGTTGGTGTAAAGTAAAACTGAAATGAACACATTACGTCACATCCGTCTGTTGTTCGTTTGAACAACAGACGGATGTGACGGGTGCAAGTGGCCATCTCGGCCAAAAAAAAAAAAAAAACGCTTAACACACAACTCGGTGGTCATAATACGTTTATATGCGTTGAAGATTGATATATGTTGGAGGTAAGATAAGTTTCTAATCCGAAAAATTGGAATTATTATTTATTTTTATTTATTATTTTTTTATTTGGTTTGCGTTTGCTGTAACGTCGTATTTCTCGTAATGAAACGTAACATTTTCTAGAACAAATCCAATTGAGGATAATCTCCTAACGTCCAACCAGGCCAGAATACGGTTGTTTTGTTGATTTAGCAACAACGATAGCACTGATAGGATTTGACTCCAACAATACCAGAACACAAGTGATTTTTTGATAGGGCGACATCAATGCAAGCATTGATTAGCAAATTATATTGCGCTAATTCACAGCTTTAATGGAAGAGAAATTTCAACGGCAAAGCATAACAAAACACAGACTCTTTCCAGATAGAAAGCGTAGATGTTCGCAAACAGTTTGCTTACAGTCGCATCTATCCCGATTTTTAACATGTCTACAATCAAAGCATCAAGTGTGAATAGGTTACAGATACGGCATCCATGCTTCCTATCATAGAATTCTTTTGAATGTAAAGTTTATCCATTATTTAGCAGTAGAAGTAGGGGAATTTAATACTCAAAACTATAAGAGACGCTGATTAGTTAGTAAATCATTAACGAGTTAACCGTTTTTCCTTATTATATGAAAATTAAAGCGTAATAGACTATTCATTTAATTGTTATAATTCGTGATGGGTGCATCACGTCTGACACTAAGCAGACGTGATGCACCCGATTCTAACAAGATTTCTCTACTTCAAATAGTTGATTTTTAGCTGACTTTTGAAACAATGCTTTGTTATTATGCCTGTTTATTCTTGTGAATAGCAGTGGATTTACAATTTTTCCCCCACCAGACTTGTCAGTTTGAAAATAAATAAAGAAATGTTATTTATGATTCAAAGCTTGTTTTTATGTTTTTATTTTAAAGCGCTCTTTTTATATTGTTCGTTTTTTAAAAGAACAATGTAATATTTATAATTATAGGTGTACTTACAAAACTCGTTATTAAGTTCAAAATTTTCATTATCGATTAAAAAGTTTTAAATATAATATTTTATATATTAATTATCCTAATATTATATACGAAATTAGTCCATATTTCGATGGATTATGTGCAATTCATGCAGATTATTACTGTCAACAGATTAATGGTAAAGTTAAGTGCAGCACAAATTTCCTATTCCTGTAGTTATGAACAAAGATTATTTTCAAAATTCCTATTGAATTCAACATTTTCTGTATGTATTGCATTTTTGGAAATATAATGTTTCTATATTAATTTTCTTAATATTATATATGACATTAATCCATATTATTCGAGTACTTGCTGTCAGTCGTTTTCAAAATCAATAATATACACTCTTACAGAGTGATGGATTATTGATATTATTGTTACAATGAAAATGTAAATTATATCTAAATACGAATGATAGGTAGTAGTAAATTCTTAGTAGTAAATTACTTTACTTATGGCTTCAAGACTTGACCCAAGATATTTTATCTCTGTGATAAAAGCGAGAAAATGATTTTGCGAATATTTGGTTTGTTTTCATGGATTTAGCTTCTTATAGCCATTGATTTCTAATGAATAATATTTCTTTGTTTTTAATCACTGGTATTCTTCAGTAGGGTTTTCAATTTGATTTAATGATTTCCTCTCTTTTTCCCCCTGTTTTCTCCCTTTCTATCCCTATAATTATCGCTATGTGTGGATACTTTGGGCACAAAGTCATCGATTTTTATTCCACAATGGAGATTGCTTGCAATTTTTCATTTTTTTTTATTTCTTCACTATTCCTTTTAAAATTAATTTTCATTTCTCCTTGTAAAAATGCTTTGTAACGAATTTTATAGTGAACCCTCTTACATCTTTTAGCGTTTCAATAAAGTAAAAGCAATCAGGAATTTTCTAAAAATATAGTCTCTTATGGGAACTGAAATTAATTTCGAAAATGTTCATTTAACATTACTCTACTAGTCGTAGATTATAAATGAGTAGAAAAGAGAAAAAAAATAATTTTGTTTAACACTTCGATGAGATTTATTATACACAGTAGAATACGGAGACCAGGAGGAACTTGTAATAAACACCAGTCCAAGTCGATCGTATTTCTTCTTAATTCTTTGTTCACGGGACTACATCTTTATCACAATGAAGTCGACAACGAAGTAAATTGATATTTCTGATATCAGAAACTGTTCAATTAGAAAAAATCTCAAATCCTCTGATAACTAATATTGCTATTTCAGTTTTTTTTCTTTCATAATTTATGTTACTTTTTATTTGTAATAAGAAAAATAATGTCGAACTTTAATTGAAATCAAGTATCAGATGATTTATTTTTTCTTAACTGTTATTCTAAGGGGGATCGCAACGATATTAATCATAGTGTAAATAAATTCGTAAAAACCCAAAGTGGCTGCATACCATATATTTATTTATTCAAAATCACACTTAAAGTATGATTTCTGTTCTTTTTCTCACCTCCTCCTTCTCCCAAACCTTGTTGCCTCTGAATAAAAACAGTCTCATTGATCTGACTTCGTTTGTGCTTGACTCTCCTGAAATTAGGACCAATTCTTCTGCCCCTTCACCTTTTTCTCCTTCACAAAACATAATAATTCGATAATTTATTAATTAAAGTTCTTCGATGAAAAACTCTATTTAATATATCAGTACTTTATGTTAATTGAGTAATATAAATCAACTCATTAATAGTCGTACAATTTGTAAACTTAATTTCAGATTAGTTTGACTTCTCTTTACGCATAAATCTGTTTTAGGAATTTCTTGAAGAGAATAACTGGAGATTGTATTGGAAACACCCATATTCGATTAATATAGCTTTCTTTTTCTGGATTTGTGTGTGTGTGTGTGTGTGTGTGAAATTAGCAGCGGATGAGAAAAAGATGAAGAAGAAACCAGATGGGATAGTGCTTTTGAAGAGAGAATAGATAGAGGAAGATCTGTTATAAGAAAAAAGAGCAATGATAAACAGATTTGATTGGACGGGTAATCGGTAGGGGAGAAAAAAGACTGAAGAGAAACAAAGACAGCAAGTTGGGAATAAGAGACAGAAAATGGACAAAGAAATGTATTTTTCAAAAGCGGAAGAAAGTGAAAGGGGAAAAAACGATGGAAGAGGAGAAGAACGTAAATAGAATGCAGAGAGTTAAAACGTAATAAAAGAAAAATCGAATGATTGCTGAAAGGCATTTGTCAACGCATAGCGAATATTTTAAACCAACAGAATACATTTTGTTGCCTTTCGCTCCATCAGAAAAATGCCTACCTTTCTCCAATCTCTTAAGAAGATAAGCTTCCACCTCTTGATTATCCAGGCGTCTACCAGATTCGCTGCTCTTGTTGCTTATCTTATTTTGGACAGACTGGAAGATCTGCTTTTATTCATCTAGAAGAACACACTCCTTATATTAAATACCTTGGGCCTGAAAGGTCTGGAGTTGCTGAGCATGTCACCTGCACTAAAAATGGAATTTATTGGAACAGGACAAGATTCCTTCATAAAATTCGTTTCCTCATAGAACGTATTTATAAAGAAAGTGGTGAAACATCGCTTCATTCCCATAAGTTAAACGGATCTGATGGTTTGCTTCTATCCGCTTTATGGGAGATAGTACTTTTTAAATCTGTATAAGTCCTTCTCTTTCTCCTTATACGTATATTAGGCTTAGTGTCATGTTACCCTCGCATTAGGCATGGCCTATTACGATTCGAAACCGCGACCGCCTCGAGGATAAGGTGGTTAGCCCTATATCTGTAGATGTGTGTGTTCACGGGGCCGGTTTGCCTGTTCTGGGGGACGAAAAATCCCCAACCTCCACATGAGACCGGTTTCTTTCGACTGAAGGCGACTCACCTTCAGTCGAAAGAAACCAGATAAAGTTTCCTCACATCTTGGACGGGAATCGAATCCAGGTCTTCGTTCTATACCGACTGAGCTACGGAGGCTATAAATCTGTATATTATTAGTATTATTATTATTACGGTTACGAAATTATTGACCATTTGGTGGCTCTTTTCAGAACTGTCTGTTATTATTTGATCACCGTTCTGTATTTCTGTACCGAATATGCCTATGACACTTAGGCGAAAATTATACAAATAAATAAGTTTTACTCCGTTTGTATACTTTATTATTATTGTGCCAATTCACAGTTTTCCAATATTAAAATAAAAAGAAAAAAACACAAGGAAAGACGAGGAAAATTAGAAATTGAAATCTTATAAAGGAATGTAATAAGAGGATTAGCAGTGTAATGTGATACTGATGAGAATGGATATCGAAGAGGGACAGTAAATGACATATAGAAAGAATTGAAAAGTTAATTGCTTTTATTCTGCTGGCCGCGTTTTAGGATGAAAAACCCGAGTTTCCTGATGGGGGAGGGAGGGAACTCTGCCACTCTAAGTGACTGAATAATTAAAACGTTGAAACGCAAATGTAAAAGTTCCTAGCGTGCTAGACGGAATTCGAATCCTGGTTCTTCCTAGCGAAGAACAAATTTCACGTCATTCATGTGACTACCAGGGATGTGCTTTGAAGAAGAGAATGAGGAAAGATCTGAGAAAATATAGAATGAGTAACGGGAGGAGAATTCAGATAAACGAAATATAGACCAAGAAAGATGTAAGAAGATAAATATGATGGAAATAAAGGATAACGAAGATGAAATGACCAAAGAGGGAGTAAGAGTGTGGAAAGAGAACAAAGTGGGATGAAAGAAGGTGGATGGTAAGGAAGTTAAGTGGGAGTAAAGAGCTGGGTAAAGAAAGATAATGGTTGAGAAAAGGAAAGAACCAAATAGAGAGAATTCCTTTAAAAACAATAATGCTAATTAAAGTAATATAAAAGAGACTGAAGAGAAGAAAAGGATGAAAAAAAGTGAGCAGTGAAGAGAGAGAGAAGTGAAATCTAGGCAGAGTGAAACTATCTGATCTAGATAGTGAGCAGTGGTGTGAATAGTGCTTATTCAGTGGAAAGAAGTGTATAAGATAATCGAAGTTGTTTTTACATAATTCTCAATTGTTAGTAAACGTGTAACTTTATTTCCTCTTATAAACTGATGAAGAAACTACACTTAAAATATTTCGTTTCTAAAAATAAGATTACATTAACTGTACTTCCCGTCTTAATCCTAAATCAGAGAACTCAATGTATCTACTGTTATTAAACTGTCTTTCTGCAGTAACTGAGTGTTTTACGTTGATTTTATTTCCACAAAATCTAGTAGTCTACCTCAATACTCGCTTTGGGGTAATCAATAAAGTACGACCATCTTATTTTTGTATGGGCAACTTTTCTTAACTCTGAACATTAAGAAAGTTATATTCTTCATTTGTGTAATTATCTGCTTAGCCTTGACCGCTGAGTATTCATAATCTCCATGCTACACCTACAACAGCCAGGCCCCATTCCTTCCACGGTATCGCAATTATTGATCTCCTCTATGCACAGTAAACCATCTTCCGCCAACTGCAATTGGATTGTTGCCATACAGTATTATCCACCGTTTCTCTCTCACACATGGCCTGAACTTTCTTTTTCCGTTTAGCAGACGTTAATGTTTTAATCTTTATCACCCGGCGAGTCCTCAAATTTAACTACCATTCGCCGTGTAAGGAACACAATTAAAATAAATAGCGTAATGATAATGTATTTTTATATTGCGTCTTTATTCTCATTTTTATTACTGTTTTTTTATTGCAGTGAGATTCTGCAGGAAGTAGAGAATCATAATTCTTTAATTATGATGAGAGTGCAGCATGACAGTTCTTCTGTTATTTAGCTAGAAGCTTTTGAAGTGTCAGCGAAGTCATTATCACTATCAAATTTTTAAAATGTTATGAACGTGTGTATTACTGATCAGGAAAAAAGAAAACGTATTCCATTTATGTAGTACTTCAACCTTTTTTTTTTAAATATATATAATGTTTATTAGCATTGGGAGAAATATTATCAAATAATTCATAACAAACAATCAAAAATGGTTTAACTTAAATAATTATAATTACTTTCTATAAAATAATATTCAATTAATTAAAATCTCAAGAAATAAATTAACACTTCTTTGAACAATTTTAAATTTAGAGTTTAATTTGTAATAAATTAAAGACACCATTTTAATTAATATGTCCTTAATATATATATATATATATATTAAAATGAATTGAGATAAAGATAAATATTGGGTTGAGTCTAGGGGATCAATCGACCGTGAGATGCGAGTGATTGATTTTATTTATATTTATATTTATATATTTATATATTTATTTATATATTTATAGAGTAACGGATGGCAATGCTGAACCAATGAAGTTTTACTGAGGTTCGGCTGTTGCTGTTATCCTGGGTAAATGAGTTCGCTCTCTTAGGTTTTGACCTAAGGGAGCACTTTGAGTTACCGGGGAAAGTGTTCTCCGTTGCGGCCCGCTGAGGGGTACGTGCCGGTGAATTATTTTCTTCGGAATGAGTGGTTCTGCTCGGTACTCGAGTTTCACTGAGTAGAACCAACGCTGAGATTTGGACGGTCTTTCGCCCACGAATGAGTGGCCTAGAGATCGTCCGATATTTTTGAGATTATCACCTTTACTTACACATCCGGTGATTGATTTTATATATGAGATGCCCATATAGGGTAACGGATGGCAATGCTGAACCAATGAAGCTTAACTGAGGTTCGGCTGTTGCTGTTATCCTGGGTAAATGAGTTCGCTCTCTTAGGTTTTGACCTAAGGGAGCACTTTGAGTTACCGGGGAAAGTGTTCTCCGGCACGGCCCGCTGAGGGGTACGTGCCGGTGAATTATTTTCCTCGGAATATGAGCGGTTCTGCTCAGTACTCGAGTTTCACTGAGTAGAACCAACGCTGAGATTTGGACGGTCTTTCGCCCACGAATGAGTGGCCTAGAGATCGTCCGATATTTTTGAGATATCACCTTTACTTACACATACGGTGATTGATTTTATATGAGATGCCCATATAGGGTAACGGATGGCAATGCTGAATCAATGAAGTTTAACTGAGGTTCGGCTGTTGCTGTTATCCTGGGTAAATGAGTTCGCTCTCTTAGGTTTTGCCCTAAGGGAGCACTTTGAGTCTCCGGGGAAAGTGTTCTCCGGCACGGCCCGCTGAGGGGTACTTGCCGGTGAATTATTTTCCTCGGAATATGAGCGGTTCTGCTCGGTACTCGAGTTTCACTGAGTAGAACCAACGCTGAGATTTGGACGGTCTTTCGCCCACGAATGAGTGGCCTAGAGATCGTCCGATATTTTTGAGATATCACCTTTACTTACACATTACGGTGGTTGATTCATTCAATCCAATACTCTTGGAGGGTAATGGATGGCAGTGTTGTAGCCAGTGAAGTTCTAACTGAGGCTTGGCTATTGCTGTTACCCTCCTGCCATGATCAGAGCTTTAATTTAATAGCTCAATAAAACCTTATCCCTACACTGTCCTCTACAGATAACGGGGAATATGAAAAGCATTCTTGCTTCGCTCCTTTAAGACAGTCCTTATAAGGACTATAAGAAGATAAATATTGGGAAAATATAGACATTACCCTTGGAAGGTAATGGATGGCAGTGCTGTAGCTAATGAAGTTCTAACTGAGACTCGGCTATTGCTGTTACCCTCCTGCCATGATCAGAGCTTTAATAGCTCATTAACACCTTATCCATACACTGCCCTCTACAGATAACGGGGAATATGAAAAGCATTCTTGCTTCGCCCCTTTAAGCCAGTCCTTATAAGGACTATAAGATAAATATTAGGATTGATTTTCAATCCAATACCCTTGGAGGGAAATGGATGGCAATGCTGTAGCCAATGAAGTTCTAACTGAGGCTCGACTATTGCTGTTACCCTCCTGCCATGATCAGAGCATTAATTGATTGCTCAATAACACCTTATCCCTACACTGTCCTCTACAGATAACGGGGAAGATGAAAAGCATTCTTGCTTCGCCCCTTTAAGCAAGTCCTTATAAGATGTGGATGATTCAGGAGACTTCCAGGGTAACAGGTTCGGCTGTTGCTGTTACCCTGATGAGTTTCGAGAGTTCGCTCTCTTAGGGTGTTTGCCTTAAGGGAGCAATTTGAGTCTCCGGGGTAAGTGTTCTCCGGCACGGCCCACTGAGGGGTTCTTGTCGGTGAATTATTTTCTTCGGAATGAGCGGTTCTGCTCGGTGGTCGAGTTTCACTGAGTGGAACCAACGCGGAGATTTAGACGGTCTTTCTCCCACGAATGAGTGGCCTAGAGATCGTCTGATTTTTTGAGATTTTACCCCTTTACTTAAACACAGGGTAACAGATGGCAATGCTGTAGCCAATGAAGTTTTAACTGAGGCTTGGCTATTGCCGTTACCCAGCCATGACTAGAGCTTTTAGCTCAATAGCACCCCATCCACACAGATTTTCTTCATTTAGATGAAGGGATAAAGAATCAAGGAATCAGTCCATCGCCCAGTTCTTTTAAGAACTTAAGAATATAGATGTTACATTTGATCTCATGAAGGGTAATGGATGGCAATGCTGTAGCCAATGAAGTTCTAACTGAGGCTCGACTATTGCTGTTACCCTCCTGCCATGATCAGAGTTTTAATTGCTCAATAACACCTTATCCGTACACTGTCCTCTACAGATAACGGGAAAGATGAAAAGCATTCTTGCTTCGCCCCTTTAAACCAGTCTATAAGAATATAAGATGTTACATTACAGAAGGTAGTACCGACTACCTCAGCTGGGAAACTTGGTAAACCCTCCATCAAAGAATCTACTACATTCAGATCTGTATGCCGTCCTGGGCAATAAAGAGTAAGTCATCATTGCCGGTGACCTAAATGCGAAACACCCTGCATAGAACAGCAAAACCACCAACAGAAACGTCTACTCGAGTGCAAACTATGCAGTTGTGGCAGGCCCCGCAGAACCAACACATCATAGTACTATGGCACAGCCGACATACTTGACATTGCTATCCTACAAAATATTATGCTACAGTATAGCCTAGACTCTTTAAATGACTGACATCCGATCACAATCCAATCCTGCTCCAGCTGGGAAAGCAAGAACAACTGCTGCCTCTTCCCCACGCCTTCATCTCATGGACAAAACTACCAGAAGTACTATCGGAATACATTGGACATGTCCCTCACATCACATCAGATCCATAAAAGAAATTGAAAATGCTGTCAAAAGCCTGACTCAGCAAATCAACACAACCATAAAGATTGTTACCTCTACCCAAAATACTCTTAAACCAAACCGACTACCCGAAGACATCATGAATTTAATTAGGGACAAAAACAAAGCAACAACAAACCTGCAAACACCTCGCCAGCGGAAATCTATGAAGTTCTAAAGAAGCTAAAGAATAAAAAAGCCCTGGCCCAGATGGTATAACAAATAGAATAATTAAACCTGCCGCGAAGAGCTGTTGTACATCTCACCACCATAATCAACGCCATGTTCCGATTTAACTATTTCCCCAGCTATTAGAAAGT
Organism: Typopeltis vanoorti; assembly: GCF_054136105.1. Classification (NCBI taxonomy): domain Eukaryota; kingdom Metazoa; phylum Arthropoda; class Arachnida; order Uropygi; family Thelyphonidae; genus Typopeltis; species Typopeltis vanoorti. The sequence goes on from NC_143552.1 coordinate 143,282,086, forward strand.
CGCAGATGTGGTCCCATTACATAAACCAGGTAAAGATCCACACCTGCTGAAAGCTATCGACCCATCAGCCTAATCTCAAACTTAGGCAAAATTGCCGAAAAAATCATCCTCTCCAAGCCTCAGTAAACGAGTTAAATATCCTTCCAAAGGAACAATTTGGCTTTCGACAACATCACAGTACTACTCAACAGATTCATAGGATAATTGAGTACATCACCACCGGCTACAATTGGCACCAGCACACTGGAGCAGTTTTCCTCGACATAGCGAAAGCTTTTGATAAGATATGGCACTTCGGATTACTACACAAACTCATTTCAGCAGCATACCATCAAGAATCGTCCACCTAATTAAATCTTACCTCCAGGACAGACACATACAAGTCAAAATAAACGGAACAGTTTCAAGTCAGCGACAGATCTCTGCGGGAGTTCCCCAAGGTTCCCTGCTGCTGCTGGCACCGATCTTATTCTTGATATATATGGCAGACATCCCACACAACCCAATGTCATCCATCTTAGCACTCTATGCGGATGACACAGCAGTACTTGCCAGATCTCTACAACAACATCTCGTTACTAAAAAAACTGCAAGAAAACTTACTAAAACTAGAACAATGGTTTCCAAATGGAGATTACAAGTGAATCCCCAAAAGAGTATAGCGATACTTTTCACCAGAAGATTGGCAACTCCCAAGGGGGACCTTTATCTATTCAACACCAAAATCCCCTGGCAAACAGAAACAAAGTATCTTGGGGTAATTCTAGACAAAAGATTAGTGTTCAACCCACACATCAAAGCCTTCTGCTCGAAAGCATCTAAAACCATCGCACAACTTTACCCTCTAATAAATAGAAAAAGTAAGCTAAATACCAGAATCAAAGTGCTCCTCTACCTGCTGACGATCCGCCCCATAGTGACATATGCATCTCCAGCCTGGAGCCACACATCCAACACCAACATCCTCAGACTACAGAGAGTACAGAATAAGTGTTTGCGCATGATCATGGATGCACCGTGGTTTGTGAGAAACGTCCAACTGCATAGAGATACAAACATCCCTTACATCTACTCCTTCCTACTAACTACGAAGAAAAATTCTTCTCAAAGATCTCTACACACCCCAACGATCTAGTTAAACAGGCAGAAAACTATGTTTAAACTGACCTCTTCAAATACAAGAGGCCAAAAGCCATCCTGAATACTAGTAACAATGATTAATCTCCGCGCCACCCCCCCCCTAGGGCGAGCTTACAGCTCATAAATCTTTCCTTCAATTCGTCCTACCTATCAGACAACGGGGAATAAAAAAGCATTTTGCTTCACCCTTCTGGCCAGTGATGTTATGTTATGTTACAGAAGTGAGGAAGATTTTCCTCTGCTTTCCATTCGCCACAATTTTGATGTAGTAGATAATGGTAATAATATATAGGCAAAAGCCCACATGAAAAAGATGATGAGCAGGATTACTTAAGGTTAGGCAAGTTGTCCAGTTTATCCACAACATTAGTAGAATTTACACAACGGCACGATCCAATAGGAATCATATTGTAAAAATAAATTCAAAACATTATTAAAATCTTCGAAATATGATCCGAAACAAAATATTAATTTTAGGTATTATTTCTGGGAAAATTCCCATGTTACTCCTCTTAAAAACTATTCTTTTTCATGCTTTCGTTTAGGAGTATCCCTTTTTTAATGTCACTGGCTTTTTACTCAAGAACTCTTAGGGCATTACAGATGTATTATAACAAATATATGCAGAATAATAGAAGAAGAAAATTCGCACATACCTTTTTTGAATGTTGTTGGCTGTCTTCTTTCTGTGATGTTCATACTTCTGCTTAAATTACTTTTTTTTTTATTTTATAGCACCAAGAAAATAGGAATCCCTTCTTATTAGGGATTAAAACATACTGTATCAGTGTACGAACTATGTCATTTATATCCAGATCCTCAACAGAATGATCAAATATAGAAACTCATGGAGTAGACGACCAAGTTAGGTATTCTTTCCAATAACTAGAACGTAACTCTGTTGACTACTCAAAACAACTATCGCTACATTGACAGACAGTGAAAACCGATTTCAAAAGAAAGGGCATAAGTAGTGAAACAAGCCACAATTCTGTATACTGCATTCTTCTCTTTCTACCAGATAAGAAGTTGAAAGCATAGATATTTGTTCTTCTACAAGTGAAAATGCGGTTTTGAACGTGTCTCACGGAACAAACTAAAAAAGTTTGTAGGAGGTTTCAACATAAAGTAAGTTTATTCACGTGCACAAATAGCATTTACCATGAAAGTTCTCGCCGACCACAATCATCCTGATCACTCTGTTACAAAATTTTGGGTTGGTTTTCTAGTACTTCAGTGAAAGTTTTGCAAAGGCCACAAGCAGTTTATTCGATATATTTTTTCTTAGGAATAAGTTTTACAAGTGTGAGAGAATATTCATTCAGAATATTAAAATTACTGTGTATGGTAGTACTATCTATCTTATAGAACGATCTTATATTAAAAAAGAGAAAAATCAAATAACATCAATTTTAATAAAGCTGTGATTGTCTTTTAAGTCTTGCTGTTTGTGAGAAAATAGACAAAGGGTGTGACTGACTTGCGCAAGGAGGCATGTGTTCAAATCGCAGCAAAGATTTATCTTTTCTACTAGCATTATTTAAAATAGGAAAATTGCAACTCCTTTTAACATGCAACGGCTCTCCGGAGATTTAGTAATAAATTTCGTGTCCTCTTTCCGAGAAGTCAAATAAATTAAAGTTGTTGTTATTTACTAATATTAATTTAGTTTTCATCTATTAAAGGATCAGAAAAGAAGCATTAGCAATCAAATAGATTTTGAACATGAAGATGTTCCGGAATTATTTATTTTAGATCTTTCAGATATTCATGAAGAACTCGAAAATGAATTCCATTTTGTATTTGATTATCTAAAGCAGCAATTTAGTAGAAACCCAAGCGAAACATTTTTAAACAACTGATATTATCCATTCTATAGAATAGTTAAGTATATTCTAACCTTAACTGATTATTAAGGTGGATTGCAGCACCTACATGAAGTTTTGCATCCTGAACGTATATGTAAGATGAATATTTAATATGTGAGATAGTTCCCTATCATTTTCATAATTTAATTAATTTTGCTCTTTTTAAATTAAACACGAAATTAATTTAATAAACTAATACTCCAAATTCCTGATAGAAACCATTCAAATATACTCGTGTGTGTGTGTGTGTGTGTGTGTGTGTGTGTGTGTGTGTGCGTGCAAGCAAGGCCGACCATCTCGGGAGTGCGATGGGTACAATGCACCGGGGCTCCACGATCGAGTGGGCACAGTCGGTTCACAAAAGCGGAAACGTATTTTTTATTTATTTTTTTTTTCTTCTACTAATTTTGCTTATAACTAAAGGGATTTCATCGATAGCATTTTAGGGTCCCCGGTAATAATAATATCTCTGTGGTTTCCTATTGTATTAGGGTTTTGGCTTAACCCTTTTGATGCGTTTATGCAGTGTATAAAAATTAACAAACATAATTTCGTTTTTACCCTAAAATGCTAAAATGCCTGATTTATCATTAGTTTTTTTCTAATCTATTATACATTTATATGATTTGGCTCGTAATAGAAACCGTTGAAAAAATATTTATTATATTCTTCTTATATGATTAGTCTAGAGCAGGGGGTGGACAACCCTTAATATGCCTGCCAAACGTGGCACGCCAATGACTTTTTTCCGGCACGCAACCCAGGGCTCATCTTAAAAAATAATTAAATAAAAAAATACATTTCGAACATCTTCGCTGACACATTTTAACTTAATATAATACAGTTTTATTAAGTACAGCTATACCAAATAAAAATGCAATAATTAATTAAACTCTACCAACTGTTTCATAATAATAAGTAATAAGAAAATTAGAAAGTTCGAAATTAGAAATAAGAAAATAAATGATTCAGGTTTGTGGCCAAATATTATAACTGATAAATTTAGATTATTGTGTGTTAAAACCGGACCTAAACAACATCATCAAGACGCATTCAAGAATGTTGAAGGTAGATCATTTTCTACATCGTACTATTAAAAAAAAAATGCCAAATGGTGAAACTCAGCTTCGCAGCTGGTTAGTTTGCTCAAGACTCAGTATTTTGCTTTTGTTGTGTATTATTTTCCAAAAGAAGAGGAAAAGATCAATCAATACTATTTATATATGGTTTTAATAAATGGAGAAAACTGTCATCTGTAATTCGAGATAATGTGCTTTCTGTTGGTCACTTTAATTCTTTTATTGCTTGGCAAGAAATCCAATTAATATAAATAAAGAAACGGAACGTCTAAAATTACTATTCCAAAGAATTATAGATCTAATTCTATTTTTAGCAAGTAATAATCTGCCATTTCGGGGATCCCATGAAACAATAGGAATGCCGAATAATGGAAGATTTTTAAGTTTAATAGAATTATTAAGTGAATATGATCTTGTGCTAATGGATCGTGTAAACGGAATTAAAAATACGAAAAAAAGAGAATTGTGCATCATTTGGCGCATAGATTTCAAGAGGAAATTATTGCTGAATTAGGTAATGAAGTCCTTAATAAAATTAAAGACGATATAAAAGCAGCCATATATTACAGTATCCAAATGGATTTTACTCCTGATATTTCTCACAAGGAACAAACGTCAATAATTATTAGATATGTAAATTTTGTAGACAAAAAATCAATTATAAATGAGTCATTTATAGGATTTATTGAAGCAACTGATGTGACTGATGAAGGACTAACAAATTCGCTTTTAAAAAGAATAGATGAGCTTGATTTAGATATTATGAATTGTAGAGGGCAAGCATACGATAACGGTAGCAATATGAAGGGAACATATAAAGGTGTACAATCTAGAATAATTAGTTTAAACCCTCATGCAATTTATCTACCTTGCTTATCACATTCTTTTAATTTGATAATTTGTGATGCTGCTTCCAGTAGTATATATTGTAAAAAAAGTTTCGGAATATTGCAACGTTTATATTGAGTATTTTCTGCATCTACAAAAAGGTGGGAAATTATAAAAAGCATTTAAATATTACGCTTAAACCATTAAACCATGTGATACTTGATTGGAAGCCAAAGTAGACGCAGTCAAAGCAGTGCATACACTGCTTTGAACAAACTTATAATGCCTTAGAAGAATTTATTGGTGCAATTAACGATAACACAGCTGTACGAAGCTAAAAGTCTACTAGATTCATTACGAGAAATGCCATTTATTTTAAGCTTATCGGTGTGGTTTACAATATTGTCAAAAATTAATAGTATCAACAAACTATTTCAAGCAAAAACAATTGTTCTTGATTCTGCTTTTAATTTAGTGAATAAAAATAAAAATGAAATCCAAAATTTAAGATCAAAATTTAACATATTTTTAGACGACGCAAAAATGATAGCACGAAACTTGAATATTTCCGAAGACTTCCCTGAAAAAAATAATTCGAAAAAGAAAAAGATTATTTTCCGAACTAGCAGAAGATGAAGTTTTGCTAAACCCGGTATAGGAATTTAGATGTCACTTTTTCAACGTTCTGGTCGATACTGTTATTGTACAAATAGATGATAGATTTAAAAATATACCCAACGGTTTTTCTTATTTTAAATTAATCACTGATATAAAAATATTAGAAAAAAATGAACTAGAAAACCGCTCAAGGGATTTTGTAAAATATTATAGTAAAGATGTAAATGAAGACTTAATCTAGGAAATTGATTTGTTACGAGAATTGATCTTGGACCAAAAAAATGTAAATAACGCGCAAGACATATTGCAATATATATAAAATAATAGTTATAATGAACTATTTCCAAATGTGCTAACTGTATTGAAAATTTTCTTTACGTTACCAGTTACTATAGCAAGTGCAGAGTGTTCTTTTACCAGATTAAAATTAATAAAGAATTATCTTCGCTCAAGTATGTGCGAAGAACGCTTAAATAAACTTGCTATATTAAGCATCGAAAAGGAAATAGCAAAAAACTGTAATTTTTCGGAAATCATTAATGACATAGCAAAAAAAAAAAAAAAAAAAAAATCGCATATTTAAATACATACATATTAAGCAATATACGTATTTGTAAAACTAGGCCCCTAAATAGTAAACCTATTTTTTTTTGTGCTTAAATTAATTTTTTATTACTTTAAACAATAATTAATTGTAAATAGTTTTTGTGCGCTAGTTGGTGAGCCAGGTTACTTTTGTTTGTGTTAAATATTTATTTATTTTAATTATTTAATACTTTTTTGTTTTGTGTTCAGTAAACGTTATGTTAACCTGTTATATTTCGAATGTTTTTTTTTTTTTTTTTTTTTTTCCTGTGCCAAAATGATTTGCAGGTAAGAGGTTTTACAATACGTTTATTTCGAATCCTTTAATTTTTACCTTTGAAAAATATTTTAGGGCCACAAAAGGTCTCTTGTAGAGAAGTCCCTTTATAGAGAAGGCCGACCCTGTGTGTGTGTGTGTGTGTGTGTGTACACCAACTATACTAACTTATATATATAATGCACTGGCCTCATTACGTTAGTTGCTTTGGCAGTAATTTCAGAGATTCACAATCAGTGACATAGACAGGTTAATAATATCGAACTACTCTACAATTTCCCTACAAAAAGTATTTATGATTATACTGAAACACAGAACCTTAAGGCACTTCAATTTCGCAGGATCTTATAATATACAATGAAGGATTTTGAGATCGGCAATGATTATATAACCAAATAAAAGTTTTGAATTTTCGAAACTTTTATTTTACACTATTTAAAAGACATGAACTCCGCCCGGGAGTCTGTGTAGTCGCCTTTAAGTGTACTGATTAGATTTCAATTGCCTGACAGCTGTTTCGAACTGTTGTTCTCATCAGGGGCTAGGCAGAAAATTATATTCTTCATAAATTAATTATAAGTAGGCGAATAAATTTATTACTAAAATATGGAACCTAAAATGCTTCAATTTGGCCGGTTCTTATAATAAATATATAACGAGGATTTTAGTATCGGTTATGATCCTTATTATTTTTAATAGTTATTGAATATTCAATAATTATTTATTATTCAATTTTTCCCACCTGCCGTACTAGGGAAATTATGATAGCACAATAGGTAAAGGAATTCTTATCCTTTCTCCAATAATTTAAATTTCGATATTCATACATGCATAGAATAATGTTTATGCATAAAATGTATGGAGGTTTGCCACCTAGCCCCTAATGGCAATTGAATTTTTGTGGACACTCATTCAGGTTTGTATTGTAGAAAGATTATGAAAAATTGGATTTTATGGGTCTTATATTTTGCTTCAATAGTTGCGATAAACAAATATGTAAGTAATCCAAATATATATAAAATTTAAATCTAAAAATAGTTTCAAATTTACCCTATTAACGGAGCGATTGATAGAGAACAGAGGAGTATATAAGCATACGTGAATTAAACGGTGTTTCGACATCATGCCGTTAGAGGGCGCTGAAATCGATCAAATGTTGAAATTTTTTATTAATTTGCATATCACCCTATTAACTTCTTATTTTCACAATTTGATTGCCATATAGCTACAGAAAAATCAACGTAGCGATACAAACAATTCCGAGGGAGAAATAGCCCATACGTTTGCATTATGAGCTGTACTACAACAAGGTGTGGGAAAATCAAGCTTTTTTGAACAGAAAACACGAAAAAATGCAATTTTTAGTAAAGTGCACAAACGCATTATTTTAGTGTTTTATACACATAAATGCTATAAATTGGAGCAACTTGAGTGTATTTAAGTAATTTTCCTTATATGTAGCATAATTTAACGCAGCGATTGATAGAGTAAAGGGCCATCCTTGGAGATTATGTAAGAGTGTGGTTAACAAGGGTGTTAGGACTAGATTATTTACTTGGAGGGTTGTAAAAGAGTGGAATGCGTTGACAGAGGTGGTTGTGAGTGAATTTAAGGAGAAGTATGATAGGTATTGTGTACATAATGGTTAGTGTGTCAATGTGGGGTCTCCCGCGATGAGTCTCTTGACTCCATCGAGACACCGTTATAATAATAATAATAATAATAATAGAACATAGAACAGAGCAATACATCGTATATGTGAATTAATTATAAGATAGAGGGAGCTCTTATAATAGTCCTTATAAGGACGGACTTAAAGGGGCGAAGCAAGAATGCTTTTCATCTTCCCCGTTATCTGTAGAGGACAGTGTAGGGATAAGGTGCTATTGAGCTATTAAAGCTCTGATCATGGCAAGAGAGTAACAGCAATAGCTGAGCCTCAGTTAGAACTTCACTGGCTACAGCATTGCCATCCATTACCCTCCAAGGGTATTAATCATTAATCACCGCATCTCACGTTCGGCCTTTTTCCATCTTCCACTCTCCCAGAGGGAGCTCTATTTCTGAAGAACTGCTTAATTAGCTAATGTATGTTTGCCTTAGATAGGTGTGTGAGGGATGAATACAAGAATATAATTTGTTCTAGGATTTAATAAAAATTTATCATAATAATAAATGAACAATTATTGAAATAAATGAATTGTAGAACTATAAGTTTAATCCAAATAGTCAGTTTAATTTTCTGCTTTACAATACAAATATTATCTTTCTTGCTCTGATAAACCAATCAAATGGTTTGATTGACGTTGTGAAAAGAGACAATACAAGACCGAGTGCAGCTATGTAGTGTAAATTACTAGCTGAGGGAGTGTACTAATTGTCCACAGTCGTAACTTGAAACAGCAGATAGTCGGGATTTAGTTCGCAATAGAGCAATGCCTGCAGTACTATAAGGAGGGAACTGACCATTCTAGTGGCGCATAGGGAAACATAATTGAGCCTTTGTTACAGATAGATACAGAGCGAGAAACGCAAGCTAATTCGTAGCTATTGGTTAATAGCATCTTTGATTAGCGGTTGTCATCTAGGACAGCTAATCTTAATTTTGACCGAGAGGGCGCTGATGTTTTCAGTTGCCAATTGAAATCATTAAATATCTTTTATTTCATTTTGATTTTATGCTACATGAATTCACTTATCTCATGACGAAATAAGTATTTGAACATTCCTATTTTAAAATCAAATACGCTGATACATACCTTATAGCGGTTTGTTCCAATTTAGTAGAAGGATTTGTTTTAGTGAGTTCATAAGCCATAATTGTAACAACCAATATCGAAGACATACTGGTGAAAAGATCATTTACTGGTCCCTTGTTCGTTATTTTTCTGAGCGCATTTTCCTCACTCAGGGTTTTAATTTAGCTCTACAGTAATTCCAAGAAATCCAATCGTTCATATGTGACAGCATGGTTATCTTCCTTTAAAAAAGGTAACGAACAAATCAAATAAAATTCGGTTATTGTTTGCATTCTTAATTACAATACTTAGCTTGAAATACAAAGATATCTTGTTCAGTTATAATCATATTCATTCATGTCAGAATTTTCGTTCTAATATGCCATGCAACGATTTTACTTAAAACATAATTTTTTGCTAATATCAATGGAGAAAATTTTCAAAATTGATTTAAGTATGCAAGGTGATGAGTTTTACTTAAAATGGGATTAAGTTTTGTTGTGATTATTTTTGAGAAAATTTACCTAAGAGTTTTAATTTTAGGTGTGTGTTCGTCTCGTAGAGCATTTTTAAAGTACTATTACAATACTATTACCAATAAATTCGTTAAATTAAAAAGTACATATACTACAATTTTTAATTATATCAACTTAACATGGTATTTCTGTTGCTAAGCTTTGTATCATGCAGCAGTCTTTGCACAAATATGGCTTTGTGCAAAGGTAGGTGGGTTAACCCGTCTCATACGGGGGCGGGGGAGGAAAGGGTTAGGCGTAAAGACGTACACCCAATGAATACTGATTTACTACAATAAGTAAGACATCTTAGAAAATTTATGTTCTAAAAAACTCTGATTTATGCTTGCTAATGTTCGCTATTTTTTATTTTATTTTATTTTTATTTTTTTGACCACTCGCGTATCTTATGTGAGTTGGGAAATGTATGCTTTAGTAGAAACAGTGATTGTATTACAGTAGGGGTGCCATTTAATCAATAAACTAATATGATTTTCCCTTATTTAATTAATTTTTAGTATCATAGATACGAATACCAATACCAATTTATAAAATATAAATACCAGGTGTGCCATGAATAACATATAAAACATGAATAACAGATAATAACATATAAATAATGAAAAGAAAGAGGAAAAATGCTTTCTGTTTTACTTTGAATCAATAGTTTCGCTAATTGTAGACCTGTGCTTATTCATGCCTTTGAATTGCAACTAGCACAGTTCTGTTTAAACTCGCATGGAGGAAGTATTCGGTACATGATTGGTAAAATATGAATAATAAGAAGGATGTGATTAATTGGGTCTTCTAACTTGATTACGTGGACGAGCCATTCAGAAATAATTAAAAGTTTTACGGGATACAAAGTTCGTTATTGTTTTGCGCCATCAAATTTACATCCATCTTGAAACAGCAGGACCTTCGTGATTAGGCCAATTACGCAATTATCACTCAGTGATATTAATACAGGAAGATGTAATTTCATTAGTGACATCTATATACCCTTCTAATTGTGAAAGGTAATTACTTTATCAGCAGAGAGGAACAATTACGAAGAGGAAGTGATTATGTTTTGACTATATGAATGGCATTGGTTATCGTAAACAGCTCACATTTAACAAAAGAGCGCTGTCCCATCTTGTTTAAGGAAGCAGCATTATTAAGATTTCGAAGGAAACTTAATTAAGTAAAGTTGGATATGTATTTGGAGGAAGTCGATAGTATTAATTCTTGATTTGCAGTTATGGATTTTGTCTTATACTGAGCGCATTGTGCTTTTAGTAAACTCACTTGTTATGTATAGTAACTGTGAATGCGAATGTAATGAGCATATTATTGCAATCTATAAAAATATGCATTCATAGTACTTTTAAATTTCATTTGGTAAAGTTTTATTTGATTTAATTCGTTTCATAATTATTTAGTTATATTTTAATCTGTCAGATCAAGCTTCATCTGATTTTACTTATTTATTTCTTTATTTGTTGTAATTTCAAATTTACTGAGTAAATTTGAAGACGACTGAACTCGTATTGGTCAATCCCAACAATTAAAATTGCTCAGGAAATGATGTTTCAGATACAAAAATAAAGAAATAAATGAAATCAGATGAAGCTTGATCTGACAGATTAAAATAAAACTAGGGAATTATGAAACGAATAAATAAAATAAAACTTTTCAAATAACTTGAATCTAAAACATAAAATTATTTATAAAATTTAATAAAAAGTAATAAATTATTTTTTCAACTTTTTTTATATTTCTGAATTTAATTAGAATATTACTAAACACCATTTATTTAGCAAATTAAGAAAACACCTTAATGAAATTTAAATCGTTACATGAAATACTGGCGGTGATTAATACCCTTGGAGGGTAATGGATGGCAGTGCTGTACCAATGAAGTTTAACTGAGGTTCAGCTGTTGCTGTTACCTCCCAGGGGCGCTGAGATTCGAGAGTTTTGAGTTCGCTCTCTTAAGGTTTTTGCCTTAAGGGAGCAATTTGAGTCTCCGGGGAAAGTGTTCTCCGGCACGGCCCGCTGAGGGGCTTTGTCGGTGAATGCTTTCCTTCGGAATACGAGCGGTTTTGCTCGGTGGTGGCGTGTGGGTGGAAGGCCATCACTGAGTGGAGCCAACGCTGAGATGGACGGTCTTTCGCCCACGATTGAGCGGCCTAGGGATCGTCCGAATTTTTAGAGATGGCTTTACCTTTACATATGGCAGTGCTGTAGCCAATGAAGTTCTAACTGAGGCTCGGCTATTGCTGTTACCCTCCTGCCATGAGCAGAGCTTTAATAGCTCAATAACACCTTATCCCTACACTGTCCTCTACAGACAACTGGGAAGATGAAAAGCATTCTTGCTTCGCCCCTTTAAGCTACTCCTTATAAGGATAAGGACATGAAATATAAGGCGTTATAAAGAGATCCAGAGTAACAGATGGCAATGAAGTTTTAACTGAGGCTCGGCTATTGCCGTTACCCAGTCATGACAAGAGATTTTAGTCAATAACACCCCATGAGATACTAGCATCAAATAAATAAATAAAATAAAATTAAATATAAGTTTAAGTATAATCCAATCTACAAGTTTGTATTAGTGGATGTGATATATTTTTTCCCTCACTCACTTTCGATTGGTTAAATTTGAGAGATTCCAAATTAAGCTTTCTCAATCTAAGGAATGCGTATCACTAGCAATAATCGCTCAATTTACTAGTCACGAAACATCGCGTTACATAGCCATGTCACTAAAAGATGCTCCATCTATAATTACTGTTTTTATTTTCACTAATTACAAAACACCACGTTGTTCTTCGCATTTTATTTACTCTCTTCGTTTTTCATTTTTTTTTGCTTCTTATTTGCTTCTTAAGCATAAAAAGGTTTTTTTTGTAAGTTAAAAACCAGTAATCGAAGTAATTAAGAATAAACTACATAGTGATAGAGTAAACTGATTAAAGTTCTAAAAAGTGGTAACAACAGAAGTAAGCTGGAGATTCTCTGACTTAAAGAAATATTTCAAAACTTCCAATTTTTTTTTTTTTAAGATTTCAAAGCTATTGAAATGAGAGCAATACCATTCTTTCGTCTTCGTTTTTTGTTTCCTTTTTATTTAACTATGCTAAATAAAATTCCTTACCACCTTCCATTTGGTGGTTATTACTATTCACATAACTTGACATCTATCAAGGGCGTGTGTCTCTGTTTTGAAAGGCGAAAAACCGAGTTTCAGGAAGGAAACGCCTACCACCTCACTTTGATACCGCTAACTCACACTCAGTTGAAATTCCTGTATAAACGTTCTTCACGTCCGCGATGAGATTATTCTAACCAAGATCTTTCTAAAAGAATGTACATCATAGTTACCAACTGCGCTACGGGGAAAATCTATCTTTAATTCTCAATTCATTACAAATTCGTTTTTAATAATAATACTTTGGTTAGTTTCAAAACACTTTCCTTCCATACTCACACAGTTTTTATTATTCAAATAGATGTCTTGAAAACAGATTTGGCGACCACTTTTCATAACCGTCAAACATCCCTCACATTTCTCTTAATTTCTTCCATTGATGAGTGGGCAACGTTTTAGGCGAAACATCATTACCCAGAGGAAATTGCAAGAATTCAGATCTACACTAATTCTGTTCAGATAATGACATTTGTGCACTTAGCCACTTAGATACTAAGTCATCCTGACCTGATTAAATAATCATTTAGCATGGCATGGAAACTGCCATACGAAACATTCAACAATACGTGAGCTTCTTCCAACACAAGAAACTCAATTTTTCCGCCTAGTTTAAAATTCTTAGTCTTCCCACAAGAGTTTGCCCGAATTGGAATGCAAACCATGAGCATATTGTTTCAGAATTTTATAATAGACCATCCATGGTTTTTCCAAGCATAACACCCAACGTTATATTCGCAAGGAGTTAAACATTGCGAAATGTCACAGAAAATTGAATACGGAAAGTTATAAATATAAGCGAAAAACGGTATTTTATAATCACATCCTGTTTTCAGAAACTAATAAATCCAGGCACGAGCTTCATATTTATACAGGGTGTCCCAAAATTCACGCAAGATTTAAATTTAGCGCCATTTGTGCGGTAAAGTGTTGCCAACGAGAACAAAAGACAGCGTGACAGCTGACAGTTCAGGGTTATTAAAATTGGAGCGCTACACGAAAGAACAACGCATTTTCATTGTTGAGCAATATTTTAAAAATAATGAAGGTTTGGCAGCTACAATTCGCAATTTTCGTACAAAATATGGTCGGAATAGTGATTTAACTTCATCAACTGTGAAAAGATAAATTAAAAAATTCAAGGAAACTGGATCAATTAGTGATCTTATACACTCTGGCCGTCCTTCAACAAGTCGTTCAACAGAAAACATCGAAGCAGTTCGTGAGAGTGTTGCTGAGAGTCCAGGAACATTAATTCGGCACCGTGGTATTGAATTAGGCATTTCGAGATGCTCTCTACAGCGTATTCTCAAGAAGGATTTGCATCTTTATGCTTACAAAGTTCAATTGACTCAAGAACTGAAGCCTACTGACCACACACAGTGAAGAGAGTTCGTTGAATGGATTATGGAACAACAACAAGTGGATGCTTATTTTTAGAACAAAATTATCTTCAGCGATGAGGCTCATTTTCATCTTGATGGCTTCGTTAATCGACAAAATTGTCGCATTTGGGGTTCAGAAAATCCACGAGTGATTGTTGAGAAACAAATGCATCCACGACGTTTGGTGCAGATTTTGGGCTGGAGGCATCATCGGTCCATTCTTCTTCGAAAATGCGGCTGGTAAGGCAATAACAGTTAATGGTGCTCGCTATCGCGACATGATAATCCAGTTGTTTGTGCCTAAATTGCAAGATATGGATGTGGACGACATGTGGTTTCAATAAGACGGTGCCACATGCCATATACAGCCCGAGAAACAATTCAATTACGGAATGAGCCATTTCCTGGTCGTGTAATTTCCCGTTTTAGTGATCAGAATTGGCCGCCCAGATCATGTGACTTAACGCCGTTGGCCTTTTTTCTTTGGGGTTTTTTGAAGTCTAAGGTTTATGCCAACAAGCCCACGACCACCCACGTCTTGGAGGAGGAAATTGAGCGCTGTATCAACGAAATTCAGCCACATTTATGCAAAACGGTCATGGAAAATTTCGACAAAAGAGTGCGTATGTGCCAGCAAAGCCGTGGAGACCATTTACCCGATATGCTATTCCATGCATAATCCTATACTGTATACTTTTATGAATCAATAAGAAATTACAATTTTTAATTAAAAGCCTGTGCTTTCTATCAAAATTACTTCTTGCGTGAATTTTGGGACACCCTTTATAAGAAGCAAAAATTAAGTTGCGTTTCTTATTTTATTATTATTATTTTTTTATTTTTATCATTTTGAATTGTTTTATATATGCCAATGTTTATCCATAGACTTATTATCCTGATCCCGTCCAAGATTAAAATATCACAGACCGAAATGCCCAGTAAATACAACTCTTTAACGTTGCAGATGGGCGATCCTATGGGAAAATCGATGTTTCATTGCGTTATAGATCGCATCTCAGCTGTCAAAGGGGTGGATAGATTCGGTAGTGATGGAAATTGCTATCGACACTACGAAATTCGGATTAATACATATCTTTGAAAAGAAATGTGTAGTTAATAAGGTTCCTTATTTGATTTCTGTCTGTTTACGTGTGTCATATTATCCTCGGATATCTATTCCTTACCAGTTAACAGTATTCGTACAAGAATGTACACAAGATCAATCCTTGAAACCCTTATAACAATAAGGATATCCTACACTTGTTAAAACAGGTGTATATATATATATATATATATATATATATATATATATATATATATATATATATATATATATATATATATATATATATATATATATATATATATATATATATATATATATAGGAAGAAAAACATATATATATATATTTTTTCTCGGTTTCTAGTCATTCAATATTTTTAAAATAATATATGTGTATATATATATATATATATATATATATATATATACATATATACATACACACATATACGAGAATGGTCTGAAAAGGTCTCGGCCTCGATCATAGATGGCAACGCTATCGGGACGGTTTTTTTTTCTAAGTTGGTACATCTGCATAGGTATCTGTGTGAAATTACAAGTCATTCTATCAAGTGGTTTGTTTTATACAGCTGTATGAAGCAAAAGTGTTATCTACATCCCCTTGAAATGGATAAAATTGAGCATCGTGCGGTTATAAAAGTCTTTGTAAAAGAAAGTTTAACGCCAGAAGAAATTCATTCGAAGTTCACAAAAGTATATAGGCACTCTTCTCCTTCGTTCTCGGCAATTAAGAAATGGGCTACCGAGTTTAAACGTTGCCGTACCAGACTGAAGATGATCCACGTGAAGGACGTCCAAAAAATGTAAGAACATCAGAAAACATTGATCAAGTGCATGATATGGTATTGGATGACCGGTGAGTCAAAGTGCGTGAAATTTCTGAGAATATAGGCATTTCAAAAGAACGTGTAGGATATATTTTGCATGAAGAATTGCAAACGAAAAAGCTTTGGCAAGTTGGTTTCCGAGCTTGCTCACAGCAGATCAAAAACGCACTCGCATGAAAATCTCTGAACACTGCTTGGAGCTTTTTAACAACAATGAAACTGATTTTGTGCGTCGATTTATTACTATGAATGAGACTGACTCCTGTTTCGATTCACACCAGAATCCAAACAGCAGTCAAAACAATGGACAGAATCCGGTTGTTCAGCGCCAAAGAAGATAAATTCGGTTCCATCAGCAGGAAAGGTCATGGCATTGGTGTTTTGGGATGCTAAAGGCATTTTATTTATTAAGTATCTTGAAAAGGATAAAACAATAACCAGGGAATATTACTCCGATCTTTTAACTAGAACTAGACGAAACAATTCGTGCGAAAATACCCGGTTTGCAGAAGAAAAAATCATCTTTCATCAGGACAATGTACATGCCCACAAAGGTGCTTTGGCAATGGGAAAATTAAGGGATCTGCACTGTGAATTATTAGAACATCTACCCTATTCCCCAGATTTGGCTCCCTCTGACTTCTTTCTCTTCCAGGACTAAAACTCTTCCTCGCTGGTCAGCGTTTTCCTTCGAATCAAGAGGTGATTGCAGCTGTAGAGGGCTATTTTGCAGATCTTACTGAGAATCACTACAGGGACGGGATAATGGCGCTGGAGTATCGCTGGAATAAATGTTTTAGTCTTAAGGGAGATTATGTTGAAAAATAAAAATAGTTTTGAAATTACAAATTCATTTTTTCATTGTTAGGACGAGAACGTTTCAGACCACCCACGCGTATAACGTTTGACTCCCCGAAAACTTAACTACTAATAGTCTCCTACTGTTGACTGGAAGCAGTCTAAAGTAATCTAGGGAAAAGAAAATGTTATTAAGAAAATTATAAGGAAGAGAAAATACATTTACAGTACTGTACTACTTATCGATACCATAAGTTTATGTCGTCTGTTTACAAGATGAATCATGTAATTTGAAAAAGAAATTCATATTTGTTTACAGGTATAACGATTCATGCACCGATAACGAAGCGGCAATACGACTGCTTTATGATTGATTAATTTAACTAATTAATAACAGTTAATTTTGTGCAGTTATGATTTAATACTGCTTCTTTACGTTTGGTTACATTTCTCTAGACTGCAAATGGCCATGCCTGTAATTTTAACTTTTTATAATAGATTTGTGTATATTTTATGGTAGTCAATGATAAAATAGACTAATTATCTATATATATTTTATGTGTTCATTGACATATTTTTTCTTAATATTTTCGAAATTTATAGGCTACGCGGTTCGTCTGCGAGTTCTTTTTTAAATTGTCGCAAATCTCCAAAAAAAGGTTCCAATATATTTATTAAAAAATAAATAAATAAATAAAAAACGCGTATAAGTGGAATCGGGCAGTTAAAACCCGTCTTCTTCAAGGGTCAACTGTATATTTTTTTTTCAAACCAATATGAAAAGCAATGGACTCAAACAGGTTAATGAATATCATCTATCACCTAAGGATTTTCCCAAAAATCCATGCCAAAGACAATATTACTCATTCAATCAGACACATATTTAAAATCTAGAATTTACCTGTTTAGAAAATATGTATCATAGGATTATTTACATGCAGAAAATAATATTTATATTTACTCGTAGGATTATTTATGTCTAGAAAAATTATTTATGTAATCACGTATTATTTATATTATGTATTATATTATAAAATTTGTTATTTATTTAAATTATTTATATTATATTATTTATACATTATTTATGTATAAATTATTTATATATTTATTTATGTAATATTTATATATTTATTCAAATTATTTATATTATATTAATTATGCATGTTTATTTATAAATTATTTATACAAATCCCAAGGTCTCAGACCTAATCTGTCACTCATTACACCGAAAATGATTTTTTTTTCCTCTCCATAAAAAAGTAGATTTTGTTTCTGACATTTGGTGTGTATGAGTTTCTTTTTAAAATGTCATCATCATGATCATCACAACGCTAAATTCAGATATAGACCATCTTGGTCTGTTCCAGTCTCATTATCCATCTAATATCCTCTTGAAATCTACCCAGCCTTCTCTTTCCAATTGATTTATATTTTATTATTTGTTTGGATGTCGAGTGTTGGCCATTCGGTTTACATGTTCTATCCAATTTTGTTTATAACTGTTTAGTTTTCCTTCTTATTTATTTTTCGTTCTTTTAAAACATCTTCGTTTCTTTTTTGGTCTATTAATATGTATTTTGCAGTTCTTCTCGTGAATCTTATTTCACTTGTTCTTATTCTTTCTTTGCCGTGTTTGTTTATTGCCCAAATTTCGTTGTCATATAATAACGTGGGCACTGCTAAAATATTGTATATTTTCAAGCGTGTTTCTTTTTGTACTAGATTTGGATTGAATATTCTATTTATCAGGCCTATTATCTGTAAAAAGTTTTGTTTTTAATTTCATGTCTTTTTCTCCTTCATACGATATTTCCCATCCAATATAACTGAAAGTATTTATCTGTTCTATTATTTTATTAGTAATAACTATTTTACTTCTAACTTTTAAAAATATAACTGCTATAAATTAAAATTTAAACTACATTTACTCTGTTTTGTCTATTATTTTACATACAAAACTTTTTATTATAATTTAAGTAGTTATATTTAAAAATTCAGTATTGTTTTAATGTCATTATATAATATGTGAAATATACCAGAAGCAGGTACCTAAAGAATTGTTTTTTGTTAAATAGTAATTAACAGCACATATTTTGCGTATGAAAATGGAAAGTAATATATTTATATTGGAATTTTGAGTGGAAAAACCTTTTTAACCCTTTCAGTACTCTAGCTTGAGACATTTATATTAGTATACAAGACATTTGATCAAATTTAAAATCCTAAAATTAAATAAAACTTCAAATACTTTGTAAATGTCTATATTTGTCGTTGATTATGATTTGCTTTTTTTAATTAACAGCCTAGTAGAAGCCTATAGAAACATTGTCCTACATTTTCTTAGGTTATTCTTTGCACAGTATATTAAAAAAAAAAAAGAAAAAAGAAAACTAAAGCAAACTAGTCACTCGATTGAAACTCGAAGTACACGCTTTAGATAGAGCTGAATAATCACATCAGTAAATTATTTTAAATCGCTATCCTGACTGTTATCAGGAAAGAATTTTTGTTTCTTTCAGCGGCGTTAATTCTTACAGAGCCATATAAAAAGAATGCTTCTCACGTGGTAGATTAACAGAGATATTTGATGAAAGAAATATATGTGCAGCCAAAGGGGCTCACTCATCTGGAAGAATAAAAAGAAAAAGGAATCGATACCTTGCCAGCAAGGAAGCGAAGATGGACGAGATAAGATTTCCATTAGAAGATAATGTACCAAACCATGAGGAAACATCCCCAATGTTTCAGTGTGGCTGTATAAATAAGTTCCGGGGTCAAGTGAGATAAGAGAGCTAATTCTTCCCTTGAAACAAACAACAGTAAAAAAAAAAATTGTTTAAATGCAAAGTAAGCAATGCAAAATAAAAGGAAACCGCCGAGCATAAAATCGGAACAATTGTACAGATATGAAAAAAAAAAAAAAAAAAATCAAAGTAATTCAAAACATAATGAAATCAAAGAAATACAATAAATAAATATATACCATAAAATCGAAGCTAAATATATAACATAAAATTAAATTCGAATATATAATGAAATCATGCACATACAGGCCACTGAATTAGAAACCTTTATGCAGATGTACATAAACATCACTTAAGCAGCGTACATGCAAAATACTTGCTCACGTGTTCTAGGCAACTATTTAAAAATACTGCTGGTCAGTAATCGCCAATAATGTTGATGACAATGAGTAAACAACCGAGCTAACTGGTATCTCAAAAAGGTCAGATATCCCGAGTGTTTAATCAGTGGAAAAATAACGCACCTTGCTTGTCTAAATGGTAACTGTTGGTCCTAAACAATCTGTCAGGAACGAGATCACGTCGTCTGAGGACTGTACTCACAAATAGAACTTCTTATACGCAACAATTAACCAAAGAATTTAATGAAAGTGTTCCCGACTCATATCTCACCGAATTATACGCAGGAACTTGAAGAGGATCGGTAATTGACAACCACTATATTAAATTTCTCATTCAATGGCAGGTGTGGGTAGCAATTCTAGATATATAACAATAAAAACTAAACAGCATAAAAAGATAGTATTCATTTTAGGTAGGTTTGAGAAAACAGTGGAGACTATAAAAGGAACATCTCAGATTTATCGGGCACAGCAGGGATGTACTTACAGTTTTCCGGAGGCTGGAGGGGCCGAGGCGCTATAGTGTTCCGTCCCCTCTCATTGTTTTGGGCCCGTAAATTGGTTGGCTCTAATTTTAGGGGCTCCCAGCTAGAGTCTCGTGCGCCTGTGCATAAGTATGCCCTGAGGCAGAGTTGATACAACATACAGAACAAAAATAGACGCATAAAACGAATATGAATTATGAAAACAATGGTCACCGCCATCGAAATTTGAAAACAGAAAACAAAGTGAAACGCATGCGACTAAAATTATCAAATTAAAAATAATACCAAGAAAGAACACATAATCACTGGTTACACAGAACCTTTTCTAGTATAAATATTAATAATAATGCGTCTTGAAATACAAAAGACTTGTAAAATTAGAAAAGCATATTCCTATTTTTTTAAATAATCCATTTCATACGAAAACAGCAAAGCAAAATAAACTAAAAGGACTACTTAATTAAAAAAAAAAACTTAAATTAAATACAGTAATTCAAAATTATTATTAATATTTTCCCATTAATATGCGTCAGATTTATTTATTAATAATCTTCATTAATTTCATTTATTTATTATTACAAATTAGACGTTATTTATTATATATTATATAGACTAATATATTTAAAAGTAAGATTTTTTTTTAAATAATATTATTGGAAATATACTTAATAAATCGAAATAGGTTTCATATACCACTTAATTTAATAAATATATTTTATATTAAGAAATGTCCATTGCCAACTAATTTGGAAATGGTCAGAGAAATGTCATCCGGACATCCGAATGTGTGGTCCTTTTTAGGATTTCCAGGGTAACATAACAAATAGCAATGCTGTAGCCAATGAAGTTTTAACTGAGGCTGGGCTATTGCCGTTACCCAGTCATGACTAGAGCTTGTAGCTCAATAAAACCCCATCCACACAGATTTTCTTCATTCAGATGACGGGAGATAAAGAGTCAAGGACTCAGTCCATCGCCCAGTTCTTTTAAGAACTAATTTGGAAATGGAAGTGGCAAGTCCTTTTTAGGACTTCCAGGGAACAGATGGCAATGCTGTAGCTTTGTTTTTAGATTTTTAAGTAAGATTTTTTTAAATAATATTATTGGAAATATACTTAATAAAGCGAAATAGGTTTCATATACCACTTAATTTAATAAATATATTTTATATTAAGAAATGTCCATTGCCAACTAATTTGGAAATGGAAGTGGCCAAGTCCTTTTTAGGACTTCCAGGGAACAGATGGCAATGCTGTAGCCAGTGAAGTTTTAACTGAGGCTTGACTATTGCCGTTACCCTGCTATGACTAGAGCTTTTAGCTCAATAACACCCCATCCACACAGATTTACTTCATTCAGATGACGGGATAAAGAGTCAAGGACTCAGTCCCAGTTCTTTTAAGAACTTAATTTGGAAATGAAAATTGACCCATTTTGTTAAATGTTTCAATGGTTCTATCAATGATGAATACCAAAGACGAATAATATGAGATATTGATGCAATTATATTCCAAGAGCGAAATTGATATTGTAGGCCTTATAGATTGTAGTTCTTGTAGGGCAGGGGTCTCCAAACTACGGCCCGCGATATGATTTTATCCGGCCCGCCAATTGGACTAATTTTTCAATAAGAATCGGAAAAAAAAACACGGGGTGTTGATATATTTCAAATGCATTAATTAAAATTGTGTTCAAAATATATTCCCGAATAGCAAAAAGTAACCGTAATCCAAGTTACGGTCTTTCTGACTGTAAAAGGTCGGTTAAAATCGACTAACGAAGAAAAAAAATTTGAATTTTACAAGCAAATATGAAGAAATTTGCTATTAAATTTATCTCTATTTTCGGGACAACGTATGCTTGCGAACAAACGTTTTCCCGAATGAAAAATATATATTGACAAAATACAGGACAAATTAATCTGATGAACATTTGAAATCGTTACTTGTAATTAGCACTTCAAAATTTGATCCTGTGTTTAATAAGATTTTAAAAACACAAACACAGTTACATCATTCACATTAATGGTTTTATTATAATTTGTGATAAAAATATATGAATTTGCTGATAGTGTTCGTTGTAATTAATATACGATAATTTAATCTCACATACTCTGTAATCAGTTTTTATCTGCTTTCAATAAAACTCTTATATCTAGTTCTAGAGTTTTTTTTTTTTTTTACTACGGCCCACTGAACAGTGCTGAAGTACCCAATGTGGCCCTCACGGTGAAAATACTCTACAACAGTTGTTGGAGACCACTGCTGTAGAGTATTGTAGATCATGGAAGATAATATTTTTTTGTGGCTCCTACCCACGAAAGTTTTATTTATAAACGTATTATACATTTTTATGGGTGGGGCTAAGGATTTTTTCTATTTTTACTGATCGTATGTGTTATTTTTTAGATAGTCCTGATACTCTGCTAAGAGACCAAACGTGTATCTTTTTTCAACATGTTCATTGCCAATCACGCGATATCGCGCGATGCGAGTTCTCACCAAACGACCGATCACGCGTTATCGCGTGGACGTCGCTAACTAAATGAACAAGTAAAAAAAAATTACCACCACGAAATTCCAATTTTCAGCTTGGCAATGAACGATATCGCGCGATCACGCGATGCCAGCTCTCACCAAACGGCCGATCACGCGTTATCGCGTGGACGTCGCTAACTAAATAAAAAAAATTTAAAAAATTTGGCCACCACACGAAATTCCAATTTTCAGCTTGGCAATGAAAGTGTTAAAGCCACTTCAGACCTCCTAGCGAAGAGGTGGTCTCATCCTGGGAGATGAAATGTATCTCTCACCTAAATTATTAAACAATTAAGCCGTTTTCTGAGATGATGCAGATACAATGGAGAAGGCTCAAAGGAGAATGTTGAAGATGATATTGAGACAGTGGAATACAGAGATTATGAAAACTGATCGAGAATCTGTGGACTGACAGGAGAAAGAGGAGTGATGTGATGGAGACCTTCAAAATTCTGAACGCCTCAACAGAATACTGGCAGATAGAATTTTTCAATTTATGAAGAGTGGGAGAGGACGGGAGGGTATTCATAGAAGTTGAGAATGAATGCAATCAAGAATGAAGCGAGAACTAGATTTCTGTCTCATAGAGTGGTGCGTGGCCTGATTGGAATGGCTTGCCTTTCGAGGTAGGTAGGTGATTGCAGGTGCGTGAATGAATTCAAGTAAAGGTACGATAGCTAGTGTGGGTGATATATGTCCTTCCTTGATAAGTCCCTGACACACTCTGGTAGCAATAATAATAATAATAATAATAATAATAATAACCTCCATATATATGATTATTTTAGGAGGTCTATCTGGTTTGAAACATTTGGTCTGGCGTCAATAATCATTGTAAATGTTTCCAATTTTATCACGGTATTAAAAAAATGCAGGCTATTAAGTAAGCGTGTAGTTTATATAATCTTTGTGAACATACCTACCATGTTCATATGATAAAGATGTATAACCTGGTGAATAATTTTACCAGATTAGCGTGGTTGAAATTCTTCAAAGAATGGAGGGATATAGAGGTACAAGAGGCCATTTTTTTAAGTTGTATAAGTAGGGTGTAAGCAGTAAGTGAGGAGGGGGGAGATTTTATTTTATTGAACGGAGAGTATAGTGAGTACATAAACAGTGAATGAGTTTATGGCACTGTTCCATGATCTCTCTCTCTCTCTCTCTCTCTCTCTCTCTCTCTCTCTCTCTCTCTCTCTCTCTCTCTCTCTCTATGTGTGTGTGTGTGTGTGTGTGTGTGAAAATAGAAACCGGACATACTCTGTACAACAACATTCGTATGGATAATCGAGATTTAAATCTTTAGTTATTGTTGTTATGTTTTAATATCTTTAATTTTTATAATAATGCCTGCAGCAAAATGTGACATTTTAAACTTTAATTTACTGTTTGTTTTTAAGTGTTCATTACAAAACAATGCAGAGGAGGAAACAGAATAATTAATTATTGTCTCAATCAGACTCCTATTTGATGAAATAACTGAAAAACAGCTTAATTTCTTATTTTTATTATACGGGCATCTCCATGAATTCAGCAGACTTATTTCAGGAGGTCCATTTATAACAACACTAATTATAAATAATCGTACAATATCTGTCATATATTGCTTCGAACTCATTTAGAATCAAAGCTCTTATAACAGAATATTCCCCTTCTCCAAACTAAAAATACAATCCTCACGCCCTTGCTAACTACATTATTACGTAATTACCAGAGATAATTCCTAGTTATCCAACATTAGTTATGTACGAAAAATCGTCCTCCGTATTCTAATGTTCAAAATGTACTAACAACGGCTGTTAACAGCCAAAAAAACTAACAAATATCAGGTTAATAAATGCCCTTATTTCTAAGAATGATTCTTATCAGGACTGGCTTAAAGGAGAGAAGGAAGAATGCTTTTCATCCTCCCCGTTATCTGTAGAGGACAGTGTAGGGATAAGGTGTTATCGAGCTATTAAAGCTCTGATCATGGCAAGAGGGTAACAGCAATAGCCGAGCCTCGGTTAGAACTTCATTGGCTGCAGCATTGCCATCCATTACTCTCCAAGGGTATTAATAACCGAATCTCACGGTCGATTCATTTATCCACCTCTAGGATTGATCTTAAAGTTCTTAAAAGAACTGGGCGATGGACTGAGTCCTTGACTCTTTATCCCGTCATCTGAATGAAGAAAATCTGTGTGGATAAGATGTTATTGAGCTAAAAAGCTCTAGTCATGGCTGGGTAACGGCAATAGCCGAGCCTCAGTTAAAACTTCATTGGCTACAGCATTGCCATTTGTTACCCTGAAAGTCCTAAAAAAGGACTTTTTCAAAGGATCACTCCATTTCTAGGATTTATCCTTATAGGCCTTATAAGGACTGGCTTAAAGGGGCGAAGCAAGAATGCTTTTCATCCTCCCCGTTATCTGTAGAGGAGAGTGTAGGGATAAGATGTTATTGAACAATTAAAGCTCTGATCATGGCAGGAGGGTAACAGCAATGGCCGAGCCTCAGTTAGAACTTCCTTGGCTACAGCATTGCCATCAATTATCCTCCAAAGGTATTGGATTGAATGAATCAATCACCGCATCTCACGGTCGATTGATTCATCATCTCTAGGATTGATCCTTATAATCCTTATAAGGACTGCCTTAAAGGGGTGAAGCAAGAATGCTTTCATATTCCCCGTTATCTGTAGAGGACACTGTAGAGATAAGGTGTTATTGAGCTATGATCATGGCAGGAGGATAACAGCAATAGCCGAGCCTCAGTCAGAACTTCATTGGCTACAGCATTGCCATCCATTACCGTCCAAAGGTATTAATCACCGCATCTCCTCTCTAAGATTGATCGTTATTTTTTTGAAATATTTGAAGTGAAGCTATACAATGAAGGATTTGGTATATCATAGAAAGTTATGTGGCTTGAAAAATATATTCAGAATATTAATATTTTTATTATTTTATTTTTATGCTTTCCATATAAAAAAGAAGTTTATAAATTTTATTAAAATTCATACTTAGTAAGTTTTTATTCTACTTGATTCTTAAACTAAACAGTTTTGAGATTTCTATTACTTGTCTAAGTCAATGATGTATACCAGAATTGGAACAATAAGTAATGATTACAAAATGGATATTTAAGTGCAATGATTCTCTCTCTCTCTCTCTCTCTACGTTTTTAGTTTAAAATGAACACCCTGACGATTTCAATTATGCAGCTGCTGAATGCATTTCCATAAAGTGGCGAAAATACGAAGAAAATCTACAAATTTAGGGAATTTTTCTGTAGAAGCTATGATGTGTAGTGATCTAGTAAAAGACTTATATTTCATTTGAAATCCTATTTACTTTATTCTCTTTATATGATTAATCTAAATGTTTTCTTCCTTGACCTTATTAAAGGTCCAATGATGACACTGGGATCAGTGCGATAAAGAATGACAGGCCTCCTTTTTCTCCCAAAGAGAAAGGTTGTATCCTCCCATTTCAATTTATACGCATATTTTCAATGGAAACCCAATAGACCCTTCTATCTCTCACTTTAAACTCCCACAGAATTCAACAAAGCTCAAAACTTAGCTATTTACTCTCGCTCCCAGAGTAAATAGCAAAGTTCTGAGATTCTTTCTTGACAGTTCATCTCTCACAAGGAAAAGAAGAAATTCAAATTTTCGAAAGAACCTAACCAAAAATCTCTCTCTCTCTCTCTCTCTCTCTCTCTCTTTACCTCTCTCTTTTCATTGGAATATTGATCCCCTGGACTCATATTGTTCCTCAGAGAAGCTGAATATAAAAGGAGAAAACGCATTTTGTCGTAGACAGGTTAACAGTTTTAGAGAATAATATTCAAAGTAGTTTCCGAACACGGAGACGTTTAATTATAGTCGGTGTAGACCGTTATCCATTAACACAAAAGTTAATCTCATTATCAAGCCACAGAATAACTTGGATGATAAAAAGCCACCTCTCTCTCGGCTAGAGCGGTGATTATTCATTGGGGTCCTTTATCGTGGAGATTAGGGGATATAATGAAAGAAGGATTTGTGGAAGGGAGAATATTACTTAGTGCTTATTCTCAAGATACGATCTTTGCCCGAAGGCCTAGCCCACTTTTATGTGTTCCCAGCACCAAAAATAATACATTCAATTTTCCCTTTGCTCAGCACTTAAGAGATGAGGCATCACTCATTATCACGCCAGTAGCAACAACCACAGCTAATCACCAAGTATAAAATGAGTAGATGGAAAAGTTGCATAAATCACTAGATGTGAAAAGCAAGGTTTAATTACTACGGAAATATTGTGTAATTAAATAAAACCAACTGAAATATAGAATCAGTTAAATTAATAATGAGGCAATCTCATTGCTTACCGAGTAGTTGAAATTGTACGTATATCTATGAATAAATTGAAATTGCATTACAATTTTTATTTAGTTTAAAAAATAAATAAATAAAAGTACCAGAACGACTCAACATTTGACGGCTACAGAGGTAGCAGTACTTTTCCTCTCCGAGTTTTTCTTTTTTCTTTCTTTTTTTTTTTTCACCCGCAAAATCGGCAAAGTGGTATAGCATGCTAGCCTTAATTGTAATTGAGGTAACAGCTATTGTTACCTCAATTACAATTCTTAAAAAAATATAATATTATCAAATGCTGAATAGAAGTACCTATAACTCGGAATGTTTTTTTTTTGTTTAGGGATCTCGCATAACTCAACTGATAGCATTACTCAGTTCAAGAACATTGTAACATAAAATTTATTTTTGTAGATGTTGTTCTGCAGTTACTGCAGTTATCTAGCTATTTAATAACAGCTGGGTTTGTTTATTATTGATTATATCATATTATGTTTCCATGTATCCATGACAACAATAGGTTTTGCTTGTTCATAGTAGTCAGTTGATGTTATTGCTGTCGTTTGTAACATATCTGCAATAAATATTCATATTTTTATTAAATTCTTTTCTACCAAAAGTTTGGTAATTTCTTAATTTAAGTAAGTACGCATGGAATTAAATTTAATAATTAATAATATTTGTGCTATTGGACGATTTGATTCGCTAGTCATTTATTTGAAAGTTAAGTTGCGACATCCGACAATAAATCAATGGGGTTCTTGGCAAGTTAATTATTATGTTGAAAAGTATCATTTAGTTGAATATACATTTTGTCTGCTGAGACAGTTCGTCAATTCAAAAATAATAAATATTATACGAGTAGGAGGGATACTTATCAAATTAGTTTCTGTGTGTTCTGTGTATTGTTAGCCGAATGGTTAGCGTACTCGCTCTGCACCCCACAAGCTGAGGGTTGAATTCTGCCTTGGGCATGTTTGTGAGCGTCTTTATGTGGGAGATGAATTTTTTTGCTCACTGTGAAACCACCGCGCCGCTTATTGGAGGCCTGAAGTGGCTTGAAAAAGTCTCATAGGGTTTCGTGCAAAAATATACGAAATTCATAAAAAAAAATATAATAAATAAAAAAAAAATCTTAAGTCACCCATAGTATGAACTGAACTATTTTGGTCTGAGTTGATTACAACTGAGCGTAGAACCACAACCGTTTGTTATGAAAAACAAAATCAACATCTTTGTCTGTAACAGGCAACAAACTTGGATTTTGTTGAAAAACACCTAGAAAACTGGATAATTCCTAGGTCATTGGTAAATATATTAAACAAACATACTCCAACAATATAAAATCATCATCACCATGTTGATTATCATCATTTGGTGATGATGATAATCAACATCATCATCACCAAATTTTTGCCATGTACCCTCAAGGGGTGTACAGGATATGATAGTACTGCATGAAAAACTTATATCATTACTATCTTCCTATCTACAGTTTTCTTCCAAATCAATCTGTTATCATCTGTTACAATCTGTTAATGTTAATCAACATTCTGAGATCTTATTTTTCTATCTTCTAAGGCACTTTTTACTGTATCAATCCACCTATATTTTGGTCTTCCTCTGGGTCTTTTTCCTGCCAACCTGGAAGAGAACACTTGTTTTGTTAATCTTTCCTCTCCCATTCTGTTTAAGTGACCATACCACCTGAGATTAGCTCTGCTAACAATATAAAACCTATAAGATTAAATATATATATATATATATAAGAAGTAAAAAAAAAACAACTAATGAATGAATATTGACATAAATTTTGTAAAGGTGTCGAACTAATATGATATTCAAATTTGAAAAGGATTTTTATCCACCCTACTAATAGAATGATACATTAATTTTGGTACAGCAGATAGGTTAGAGGTTATATAATGCTGAAACTGTACTCTAGTGATCAAATGGAACTTTTTCAAGCCCTTCGGCCTCAGTAAGTAGGATTGTGGTCGCGCACATGACGATGTAATTAATGAAATTCATCGCCCTATAATTCGAACCCACTGTGTGGTGGTTCATGAGAAGATAAACTATTCATTCAGTCAATCGGTAGAAACTACAATTGCGTGTCCTTAATAATAATAATAATAATAATAAAAGCTCAAGCGAATTTAGTCATGTAAATTGCATTTAATTAGTTTCACAATGATGTTTAGCATTACAGAGAAAGTTTCCTGCATTTTAAGAAAGTGATGATTGTAAAATTAATGCATTTTCATTAGCACAGTTTGAAGTAAAAGGGCCACGACTAGCTTAGAAAAAAAATCTTTATATTCTAATGGGAGTCCATTTTTGCTCTTTCCAACTGAATGTGGTTTTCGCTCAATATTGCACAGTAAATTTTCAGAATATCTTTAGATTTTGTGTAAAATTTCATTTAAAAAAATCTCTCTGTGTGTTGTGTTTCGCTACGCTTCAGTGGTGGTGCGTAAAATATACAACGGAGCTAAAACCAATTAATTTTTTTTCTAATACTTCCAACTCTTACTTGAAAGAGACTTCAAATATTCGAAAAACGAATACGATTGCATTTCTCTCTCTCTCTCTCTCTCTCTCTCTCTCCCTCTCTCTTTCTATTGGTGAATGATTACGTCATCGTGTCATCACGATTTGTCATGATTTTCAAAGTGTCTTGCAGTTTTTCAATTTTCGAGACCATCTTGGAGTCCAGAACCAATTGAAATGATTGGTTCTGGGATCCAACATGAGAAAGCTTTACATAACAGGAGTGATAACAAAAGAAAGAACAGCCAGTTAGGTACTCAATTAAGCTAGCCTATCAGACACCTACATTAGGCGAATTTCTTCTGAGTACAAAGATGCGAAAGTACAGACGAAGAGGCAGGAGGAAAAAAGAAGGAACAGCCAATTAGACGCTGACTTAAATTACCGCTATTAGATACCTACGGAGAGGGGTAAACAACTTGTTCGTACAGAGAATGAGTCAACGAGATCGGATGCAGAAAAAAAAATTCTGCATCCGATCCGAATATTGCTTCTGAATAATAGAGATGAAAGATAAGGATAGGATCGTGTGTGACGACAAATGAAAGAACGCTGGATTAGATATTCACTAAACATATCACCATTAGATACCTATGGGAGGAAATTTTTCTTCCGTACTGAGATGAGGGAATAATAGCAAAAGAAAGCACAACCGATCAGAACTTCAATTAATTTAGGCCTATCAACTGCAAATGATCACACCTTGAAAATGCCCTTCGCTTCAACCCCTCCTTTCTTTTTCTTTCGGTCTCTCGGGGGAGAGAGAAATAAGTTTAAGATGGGCGGTCGTTCGATTGAACTTTTCGCATTTGGAAGTTAAAATCCTAAGAACGTCACCTTGTCGAAATCATAATTTATTAACAGCACTTTGTTAATTACAACATCTTAAGGGGGTTTTCTTTGGAGTACAATACTTGAGGTCACGACATGAGTTAAGAAGCTTATCTTTGTCGCCTCTTAATTCTCCATCGTACAAAGAGGCTTATCAAATAATTAACGTAAAGAGAAATCAGATACACTGATTGCAGATGTGTAGTTTTAAGAGTTCTGACAGAATAGGAAACAGCGAGTATCCAGCGTATTACAGGATGTGACAGTTTAGTCGTTGCGTATAAGCTCTGTTACAAACAACCGGCTAACGAAGAACGACAAACGAAAGGAAATAGTAACATGGCAACGGGTCGATGCGGCAACCGCTCTAGAAAATGCTGCTGTACTTTGATTCCACCGTCGGCAACGGCAAATTCTAATTACTTCTATCTTTTGCAGCAGTAGATATGCGGAAATCAATGGCGGAAACTAAGCTTTGCTGTTCTTTCTAATGCTCCCATATCCTGAACGTTTTGAGTCGGCTAATTAAATAGAATAATTATCAGACGGGGAAAACTTCTGCTTTGTAAACTTTGAAGTCTTTTGGTGCTCGGTGGAGTTGAAAACAAGAGTTTGCAGCAATATCTTTTAATTCGGATAGCTTTTGTTTTATACATAATGAATAGTTTGGAAGAATTCCAATTTGCTATTAAATAAGTTTTAACAAATAGCGAATACATTAAACTTACCTACGTTAAAAAAAAGAGAGTAAAACTTTATATTTATCTTATTAAATTCGAAGTATTTTGTTCTTATGTGACTCCCCTTAGGAAAAGGTTTTGTAAACTCGGGCTAAGGAATTTGCCTATTTTTATTTGTATTTATTTTAAATATTTTTAATGTTTTATTATATTTTATAAACTAAAAACAACTGGTTAAAAAACAAAGGCAAAACTTCTTAAACTACTTAAAACCTCTAATAAGCTGAGTAGCATTCGTTCACCAGAATATCAAATGAATCTTCCACTTGAAATAAAAATAAATAAAAATTAAAATAAATATAAACTAAAAACATATACGAATAAAATGGGTATCCTGGGAGGGTAATGGATGGCAATGCTGTAGCCAATGAAGTTCTAACTGAGGCTGTTACCCTCCTGCTATGATCAGAGCTTTAATAGCTCATTAACACCTTATCCCTACACTGTCCTCTACAGATAATGGGGAAGATGAAAAGCATTCTTGCTCCGCCCTTCTAGCTAGTCCATTTAAGGACTTACGGAACTGAAAACACAAAACGAATATCTGCTGTGTGGAGACCAGGATAAGAATAGTCCCAATGTAAATCCATGCATGTCGTAAAAGGCGACTAGAATGGACGCTGAGTTTCGAGAGCTCGCTCTCTCAGGTTTCTTCCGAAATTTTGCTCCCGGTGAGGGAGGCTTATCTCAGGGGAGTTGCCCTGGGAGAGCATTTTGAGTCTCTGGGAAGGGTGTTCTCCGGCGTTGCCCGTGAGGGGCCTCGTCGGTGGACGCTTTTCCCTGGAATATGAGCAGTTCTACTCGGTGGTGAGGGAGACCTGTCACTGAGTGCAGCAACGTTGAGTTGGACGATCTTTCCACTATTGAGTGGTCTAGGGATCGTTCTAATTTTTATACAGGGCTTTACTTACGTATCAGCCCCAATGTAGCTCATGTATGTCGTACAGGCGACTAAAATGGGTACTCAGGGAAGGTAATAGATGGCAATACTATAGCCAATGAAGTTCTAACTGAGACTGGGCTGTTGCTGTTACCCTCCTGCCATGATCAGAGCTTTATATAGCTCAATAACATCTTATCTTTACACTGTCCTCTACAGATAACGGGGAATATGAAAAGCATTCTTGCTCCACCCTTTTAAGACAGTCCTTTTTTTAAAAACAGAAAATAGCAAGGATTTTATTATAATGGTTCTATCAACGTTTTCCATTCGACAGGATAATTTTTATAATATTAAAAAGATAATTTATCTGTATCTGAGTGTGCATTTTTTAAAGATAAGGGTGACATAGTATTTACCACAGAATTTAATGACTGTCCGAAATAGTATGTGATTTCGAAAGA